>NW_017729024.1:145068260-145083528 GCF_001723915.1 Gavialis gangeticus | reverse complement strand
CTCCAACCACCAGCACCCAGTTGGGCATCTGGTACTGGGCCAGAGGGGTGAGTTTTTTTCCCCCCTCACCCCCTCCTCAGCCACCCAGAGTGATAGTGCTCTTGTTAGGGAGCAGAGGAGTGGGGAAGACCCTTCTCATTGGAGCAGACAGCACAGCCCAAGGCTGCAAAGCATCATGGGATGCTGGGGGACTGTGAGTTAACTTGAACCAGGAGGGGATCTGGGACAGAAGTTCCATAAACTGGTTTGAGCTAAATCAATTAAGTCTGATACTACATCCAACCAGGTTTATCTTAAAACAGTTTCAGCCATTTTGAAAGTGGTTTAAGTGCACTGAATTTCTGTTTTGGTAAAGGTTTAAATCAGTTTCTGATCACTTAAACCGGTTTGTGTAACTTCTGTCCCTAACCCAAATATTAGCTAAATCTCAAACTCTATGTCACAAGAGTACAGAACTGATAATACTTGCACCTGTCCAATGAGTATCAAGAATCCTTGATTTATATACTTTTGAAACAAAAGCAGAAAATAGGGAAACCAGTCTACATAGTATCACATTTTTGGATGAATGTGTGACAATAGGGAAAAACAACAAAAAAGCATGGAAGATCTACCATTGCAATATGTGGAAGGAAATGGAATCAGACTGCCTACACACAAAAGCTGTTAAGAAGACTTTGTTGTTTGTTGAAATTATCCTGTTTAGTGTATTGAGAACACTCTAATCATCATACTTTGATACAGGAAAAAATAACCCATAATTCATTGTTACTGACTTCTGGCTCCTCATAAATGGAAAAATGCAGTCATCTTCACTCCTGTAAGTTGCCTACAAGTAGAAGTTACTCATTACTCCTAGACCATGCTAAGGGCACTTAAAACGTGAATGTCCACATGCTAAAGCTTAGTAACTTGTGCCAAGTGCCCTCTGAATATCTCGAACTTATGCTGCTTCAGGTCAAGGTTAATTCTGGGTCATGCTACCTAGCTCGTGTTACCGTATCTTCAGTCCGCCCCAGAGAGATAAAACGGGCAATTTTTATTCTTCCAGCATCTCGGTTTTTACTGTTCCCAGGAGACACTGCTTCCCTCACCCCCACCCATTGCAGAGATAGAGTCCAGGTATCCTGGCTCCTGTCCATGCCCCTACTCACCAGCTCTCTAGTGGCAAATCAGAGCTGTGCTGGCAAGAAATTGTATTAACCTGGACCTGTGTTTTTACTGGCCAGTGATCCCAGGGTCTCTGTGGAGATTGGTCTGGGACCTGCACGGGCAGGGTGTGCTCAGCCTGGTGGACAGAGCAGGGCTGCAGGTGGGTGGGGAATGGTGCCTGGAACTGGTACAGGCTGTCAGGGCCAGGACAAGAGTGGGGTTCAGGATTGTAGGGCCAGGACCGCACAGGGCCTGGGGCAGGGCCGTGATCCACTGTCCACACGCTCCTTCTTATGGAACCAGTGCCCATCATAGGGATGTGTGGGAAGCAGATCATGGCTCTTCCCTGGGCCCTGACCATATACTGCCTCTGTCCCAGAGTCCCACCCCACCATCCCAGCCCCAATCCCAGCCCTGCCCACCTGTCCCACTCCTAAATGCAGCTCCCTACCTGCCTGTGGGCCCATCCTATTTATCTGGCCAAGCATGCCCTGACTGCCCTGGTTCTGGGCCAGCCTCCAGGGAGATCCCGCTGGCTTGCTCCATCTGGAACCCCCAGTGGTAGGTGTGGGACAGATGGGTCAGGGTGCAAAATGGCTGTTTCCATGAACATGCAAAAAATGACAGTTCCATGATTTTCCACGGAGTCACCAGGAAAAAAAATGTACCAAAAATGAAATGCTGGCTCCTCGGTTGGAGCCAGTGGTTACTATGGCTCAGCCTTGCAGCCCACTGGGAGAGAGGTGGTGGCACAAAGAGGTGCAGCCAAGATGGAGGCCGACCCCTCATCCTCTTGCTACTGTTTGGTTGCAAGGGCTGCCTTTTGAATTGCCCTGCCCTTCTCTGCTAATCAGTAGCAAAGGGAGGGGCCACATGAAGGGCAGTCTTCTGCCAATCAGTGGTAAGGGGCAGGGCCCCATGAAAGACAGCCCACTTGACCAATCAGCAATAAGGGGTGGGGCTACCAGGGGCCAATCAACAGGGGGTGCTGTGAAAAGACAGCAAAAATGATGCCAGGTGCTACAAGTGGCCCAAATTTTTTCCCTCGCTTTGGAATGATTTAAGTAGATGCCTAAAAATAGGCTGTCATGACTTTTTATGGGTTATCTTTTTCATAGAAATCATATAAAATGAGGGTTGGAAGGGATCTCAAGAGGTCATTTAGTCCTACCCCCTGCTCAAAGCAGGACCATCCCCAACTAGATCATCCCAGCCAAGGCTTTGTTTAGCTGGGTGTTAAAAGCCTCCAAGGATGGAGAGTCCACAACCTCACTGGATAGCCTGTTCCATTGTTTTACTACCCTCCTAGTGAAAAAAGTTCTTCCCAATATCTAACCTAAATTTCCCTTGCTTCCCTTGAGATGATTGCTCCTGTTCTGTCATCTGCCACCACTGAGAACAGTCCAGCTCCACCCTCTTTTGAACCCCACTTCAGGTAGTTGAAGGCTGATATTAATCCCCACCTCAGTCTTCTCTTGTCCAGACTAAAGGAGCCCACTTCCCTCAGCCTCTCCTCAGAAGTCATGTGCCCCAGCCCCCTAACCAGTTTTGTTGCCCTCCAATGGACTCTTTCCAATTTATCTACATCTTTTCTGTTGTGAGGGCCCCCAAACTGGACACTACTCCAGATGTGGCTTTACCACTGCTGAATAGGGGGGAATAATCACTTTCCTAAATCTTCTGGTAAGGCCGTTAGCCTTTTTGGCAACTAGGACACACTTGTTGGCCCATATTCAGCTTGTTATCCATTGTAACCACTAGCTCCTTTTCTGCATAGCTGTGCCTAGCCACTCAGCCCCCAGCCTGTACTGGTGTATGGGATTGTTCTGTCCTAAGTGCAGGACTTTGCACTTGTCTTTACTGAACCTCATGAGATTCAATAAAGACAAATGCAAAGTTCTGCACTAGGATGGAACAATTTTTTTAATTATATTTTTATGTGATTTATTTTCAGATGGAAATGCTATGAGAGAGGCTAAAATTTTTCCTTTGTCACCTGAAATCGAAAGAGGGTCAACTTTAAAACTCTTTTGCACTCTGGGAAAACATCTCATTCCTCGCAGAAATGCAAGTCACATCATCTGGAAGTTGAATCATGATTTGATTCCAGAGGAACATTATACCATTATTAATGAGAGTACTTCTAGTGTAACCATCAGTAACTTCACTTATGAAAGTGCACATGTGAGATGCTTCACTAAGATGCTTGATTTGGGTTATGAACAACTTCAGACTCACACTAATGTTAAATCTGGCTGTAAGTAGAATTATATGACTTGCTATACCTAGACTAGTTCACGGATTTCTCAGGTCTCAACTGAAAACCTCATTGAACAGAATGGAGTTTTTCCATGGATTTAAGTGGATCTTGGTTCTTGGCCCTTAGATAGTTATGTAACATGTCTAGTCTACCATATTGTAACTTTTAATAGCAGGGGTGCTTAACCTCTGGTCCACAGGCCAGATCTGGCCCACCCTTTTTAGAGATATTAGAGATATTGTACCTCTGAGATGAAGTAAACTCTGAATCTGTGATTGCTTCAGTAGAAGATGCTGAGAAGTGATGTTAGGAAGTCTTTGCATACTCTGAAAGCTCCTTCAAGGTTTCCTACATCAGCGGCAATTCCATAGGTAGGGTCAGACGCACTGTAGAGTAACTAGTAGAAATTCTGCTTTTCTAGAGGTTTGTATTCTCTGGGCACATCTACACGTTCATTAATGTTTCATAGTTACTGCACATTAAGTTTAGTACTTGTATAACCAAGTACTAAATCAATGCACAGTAACAGGCGCTGCTGCGGAATAGCACCAGCACATGGCTTTTTAATTACACTAATTGCACAGTAGCCCAATACCACTGTGCAGTAGCATATTAGCATAGTTTTTGCCCTGTATGCTACTGTGCAGCAGACTTAGGTTACTGCATCTTGTGTAGATGTACCCTCTATGACTTCTGTGGAGCTGCTTTAACTTCCAACTACAGTCATTTAATTTCTGGGGTGAAATAAACATAGAAGCTGAAAGTGAATGCATTTATTGACCCTAGCATAACGTTGCTACTGCGTTAATGGAAAATACCTTTAAGCCTGGTTAATGATATTTTTGAGAAATAAGATGAAAATATTTCTTCCATCGGAAGAAAATTTGAGTTTGTAGTTTACAGTAGTTGTGTAGATGATGAGATGTGAGGGCAGTAACAAGTCACCATAAGGCTCTGCATATTATAAATTTACTGACATTGCCATTTATTGAGTTTACTGACATTTGACTGTTAAGACTTGTACTATTTCAATATACTGTTCAACCACATGTGTTCTGGAATTATTTTTTTTATCTTGTAGTTTCACCTGAGAAACCAACAAATATTTCCTGCATTTACTATTATGATATAAACATTACTTGCAGCTGGATTTCAGGAAGAGAAACGCATTTGAATACAACGTATACTCTTATTCGAAAACAGTGAGTAAAAGACATGGGTCTCGGTGCTCAGCATAGCTGTACTATAACTGTCCCCTCTTGATTACTAGCAATTATAATCTGATATCTTGTAGCGTTTTGTATGATGAAAACAAAAAGAAAAAAATCAGTAAATCCAATCCAGTGGAAAAAGTGCTCACATTGTAAGTGAAATATATTTCTTTCTTAGCAATCTTATCAAAGAAATCTAGAGCTAATTGGACATGGAAATATCAGCAGGATACGATGCTTCTTATTCAGGTTAATATGTGTTGGTAGAACAGTATCACAGTTAGTAACATAATGGTGCACAATGATGTCCCTGGGCACTGCCCAAGGTGGAGTTGCTGGAATGGAGCCAGTGCAGGGCCTTATCCTCACATCCCCCACTCTAAAATGTAGCCAAAAAGGTAACGTTTGGCAGAGGCCTATATGTCTAAAATGGGTTTGCGTCCATGTTCTAGTGTGCTATTACAGAAATAGGATTAAATTAATAAGTAAATGTGTTTTTTTTCCCTAATAAAACAAGCCTTCCAAGGCAGTTTGCACTATGAATTGAAAGTAGGTTATGATATAAAAGTATGTTAGTTTTCAGTTTCTTAGGATAGTTGAGATATTATATTGTAAAGTCAGTGACTTAGAAAATATGGACCTGGGATCTTTTGAGTGTGTATTGATACCTTTTTTAAAGAAGCAGGACGTTGGATGCCATGGTTCTCCTGATTTGCGTATGGCAGGTTAGGGTGTTATGTCAAGATTGATGGTAGTTTTACTAAGAGTTTCAATTATGGATTTGTATTGGATGGTTTGGAAAGGCATAACCTTGCAACAAGCAGGTGGCTTGATGAGGTAACCTCTGGAGGTCCTTTCCAGCCCTATTTCTCTAAGATTCTATAATTCATACAGTTTAGTGTGTGGTTGCTCAGGTATACTTATGTACTGTTAAGACCAAGGAACCGTTTTCTCGATAATATTACCTGCATTTAATAATTGGAATGACTCTTCCACTTGCATGTGGATTGCAAGAAAAGTTATTTATTCTTCAGAAGCAAAATATGCTTAGGTTAATATCTAGTAAATATGTAATTAGTATAAAATGTCATTCTCTCATATGGAGTTAAAATTAAATGTATGCGTATTATCAATGGCAGTGGTGCTCAATCTTTTGGCTCTGAGGATCAGATAAATGGCTCAGAGCCATTGCCAATGGGATCAGGACCTGCCTGTCAGGATCGGGCCCCATGCCACCTCTGCCCAGTCCTGCTTGGCCCTGTGCTGCTCTTTATCACACCACCTGCCCACTCAGTTCTGCCCTGCTCTGCCCCGTCCCAAATGGCCTCACTCAGGAGGAGCCCCACAGACCGCAGGGCTGAGTCCAGACATTTGACAACAGGGGAGTGGCAGTTAGCTGCCACTGTTCCTCTGCCACCACATTTCACAAGTGTGAGGAGCCCTATGGGCTGGATAACATGGCTTCATGGATTGAATCTAGCCCATGAGCCAGGGATTGAGCACCCCTAATCTATGGTAGCAATACTTGGGATGAATATACCATTTTAACTATTCAACATGATTAAAAATATTTACCACAATCTAGGTAAATATTATTTGCATTTTGAAGCTGGACAAACACAAAAAGCAAAGTGACTTTATCAGGGCCTCACATGCAATAAGTAGGCAGAGATAAAATTCTGATTTGCCACCCATCTAGGTCTTAGTTTTTTCTCCAACCCATGGAAGACCACTACCTCTTGACCTTGTATTGTCTCAAAGATGTGTTTATACATTTCTTTATATTCCTTGGTCTACTGGTTTTATGCAATATAGTTCCTTGTCTTGTCACTGTGACTTTTTGTTCCTTGTTTTATTTTACATGTTAAAACTGGAAATTGAGATTGAGAAATTGATCATCAGTATATGAATTGTAAATGCAGATTTCTAAACAATGATATAAAAGAACCAAAGTTACTGATGTCAGAAATTAACAGATTATACAGCTCATTCCCGAGCATTTGTCTTTATTATTGTACTTATAGGTATCAATCTATATACTGAGTAATAGAAAGGACTAAATGCATTTGTACAAATTCTGCCTTCAAATATATAATTAATTAGAAGAACTTGTGAATCATCACAAGTTTTGTGGAAGTGTAGCAATTCAGGTGACACTTTTATTGAGAAGGTATTTCAAGATGGGGCAGGAGATAGAGAGAACCTGCAATCACCAGCTAGCCGAGATCATAGTCTAGTGCACTAAGTTCGTTGCCTAGTGCAGTGGTTTTTAAACTTTTGTAGACTCAAGACATCTCTTGGAAAGTTCCAGCTCTCAGTTTTTGCTCATTTTTTGTCTATAGAAAAATAATAGAGCAATTCTTCTGTTGCAAAGAACTCAAAAATACCATGCTGGAATATTTTGAACACTATATAGTTCCTATTGGAAAAATTGTTGCGTTTATCTCATGTATTATATTTGCATACTGTAGCAGGGTGGGAACTCCCTGACAAGCTACGCTGCTAGTTTCCCCACCTGCCTCTGAACACACCTGCCTGTCTCGTCTGCCTTGCCTTGTTGTTACTTAATTAAGGTGTGAATTAAGGCGGGAGGCTGTCCATTCTTTGCCCCAATACCAGGGGGCACTATCTGCATCTCCGTTCTTCCCCTACACCGCAGCCCAAGCCTTGCAGATGGCATCCAGATGACACAATGCTCCTGGCCTACAGCCAGACCAAGCTTTGGCCTCACTGTCAGGCCTCAGACGCACACATTCTTACTGCCCTACTCTCACTAGGACCTCTCACACTCCACCCCCTCCCACAGGGTCTCTTTCATGCCTCGACAACTCATACTGCCTTGTTCCCTCTTGGAGTGGGCCCCTTAGGGCATAGGCTTTAGCTAGGTCATACCTTGGGTGGCAGACATACTGTCTTTTGGGCCTCTCCTGTGACCCTCACCTGGGTAGTGGCCAGCCAATTACCTGACTGGGTCTAAGCTTGCCCTGGCCCCTTCCGGGGAAACTCTATACCCTCACCCGCACACATACTGGACTCCCAGCCCTCTGGGTTTCCCCCCTTCACTGGGGCTCCACATCTCCACACCCTCCCTGGGGCCACCCCCTCACTAGGGCTCCATGGCTTCCCTCCCCGGTGGAGCTCAGGTGGCCATAGCCATGCCTGTCCCCTTTCTGGGTCTTACACCCTCCCTGGGCTCATAGATTTCATAGACATTAAAGCTGGAAGGGACTTCGGAAGATCGAGTCCTGTCCCCTGCCCCAGTGGCAGGAAGACAGGGGGGTCATAAGATCCCAGAAAGATAAACATCCAAATTTCTCTTGAAGGTGTTCAAAGTAGGTGCTTGAATGACCTCTGGTGGCAATCTATTCCAGACCTTGGGGGCTCGGATTGTAAAGAAGTTCTTTATGTCCAGCCTGAAAAAGTCCTGAAGGAGTTTGTGACTGTTTGACCTTGTCATTCCCTGGGGCGCTCCGGTGAACAGATGTTGCCATCAGCCAGTTTATTAAGGATGGCCTCTTTGATAATATTTTCTAAGATCTTCCCTGGGATAGAGGTGAGGCTGATGGGCTTACAGTTTGCCGGATCCACTTTCCTCCCCTTCTTGAAGATAGGCACCACATTGGGCTTCTTCCAGTCTTTGGGCACTTCACCAGAGAGCCAGGAGTTCTCAAAAATCTATGCCAGTGGCTGAGCTATGATGCTAGCCAGCTCCCTGAGTACCCTGGGGTGTAAATCATCAGGGCTTGCTGACTTGAAGGTTTCCAGCCTCTCAAGGTGTTCCTTCACAAGGTGAGCATTGATGGAGGGTAAGGAATCACCCTTACCCAGGCATTCCTGTCCTGTAATGGGCAGGGGTGCCCCTTGGGCCTGGTGAAAAACCAATGCAAAGTACCCATTTAGCAAGTTGGCTTTCTCCTGAGCATCGGTTGTCACTTGTCCCATCTGGTTTAGCAGGGGTCCAATGTTGCCCTTGCTTTTCCTCCAGCTCCCCACATATCTAAAAAAGGACTTTTTATTGTCCTTGATACTTGTAGCTAGTTGGAGTTCAGTTGCAGCCTTGGCTTTCCTGGTTTGCTCCCTGCAGGTCCAGACCAGTACAGAATATTCCTCCTTGGAGGTGGATCCGGTCCTCCATCTTTTGTAGGTCTTTCTTTTTAGTCTCAGGAGGTCTGCTAGTTCTCTGCAGAGCCAAGGGGGCTGCTGTGCCCTTTTGCTGCCTTTCCTCCGAGATGGGATAGACTTTGCTCGTGCGTCCAGGATCACTCCCTTGAGGAGTAACCACTCATCCTGAACTCCCCTCCCCTTTGGGTCGTGGTCCCTTAGGGCCTCACCTACAAGCCTCCTGAGGTTGTCAAAGTCAGCTTTCCTGAAGTCAAGGACTTCTGCTTTGCTGACTGACTTGCCAGCTTTACAGCAGATGGTGAAGGTGATCAGCTTGTGGTCACTGTCACCCAGCTTCCCTTCAATCATTAGGTCGCTGATTAGGTTATCCCCCATAGCCAGTATCAGGTCAAGCAGTGCTTTACCTCTCGTCGGCTCATTGACTTCTTGTGTCAGGTAGAGTTCATCCATGCATGGGAGAAAGCTTTGCAACTGCTCTGATTTGGCCAAGTGCTCTTCCCACGAGATGTCAGGGTAGTTGAAATCTCCCATGACAACCATGCACTGAGAGCACGCAGCTTCAGTCAATTCCCTGGCAAACTTCTGGTCAAGCTCTTGATCCTGGGTAGGTCTGTAATAGACTTCCACCGTTGTGTCCCCTGTGTTGTGTTTCCCACGGATTTTAACCCAGAGGGTCTCCAATTCTCCACCCTGGGTGCCAATGTTGGCTTGCAGGAACGCATAGTTTTCCTTGACATAGAGACCTCTACCCCCGCCCCTTTTGTCCACTCGATCTCTCCTGTACAAGGTATAGCAGTCTATACCTGTGGTTCAGGTGGCTACTGCCATGCCTGGCCCCCTTGTACCCACAGCCATCCCCAACAGATCCTGCCCTTACTTCTAGGGTGTTGCTTACAGCCTTGCAGCTAGGTGATCTTTTAGCCAGGCGTGCCAGTAGTGAACTGTTCTGTTTATATTGGTGGCCAGAGATCTAAAAAGACCACCGCAATCAAGCACCTGCTGGCTGCTTGGCTCAGCTCTTAAAGTGGCAGGTACCAACAGTGCCACACACCTCCCCCCTTAAAATATTTCCTGGGGGAGGTTCCCCCTGTTGCTCTGCCAAAGCAGGCTCTCCTCCGAGCCTGTGAAAGCTCTTGGCTGACTAGCACCCCCAAAAGTGCTCCGCCACGTGCACCAAATGTAGCACTCTGCATCACCCTTGAAAAGATCTCAAGGCATCCCAGGGAGCCATGATACGCTTGTTGCAAATCACTGGCCTGGCGATTAGGGTGTTTACCCAGGATGTTTGTGATGTAGGTTCAAGCATCTCTCTTGCTTTGTTGTTGTTTTGGGTGAAGAAAAAAAAAAAAAAGGCCTTGGCTGCATCCTGACAAAGTACAGGACTTATTTTTGAAAACTTGAAAATGTCCTACTTATTTGGTTGCTTGTGGCATTAATTTCAAGACCCTTATTATGCATAAACATTGAGATTAGGAGAAAAAAGCTGGAATGGTTAGGATCACTAGTAAATGAGTATAGGAGGTTTGTTTAAGGTAACTGACTCCTCAAAACTGTATATATTTTTTAGAGGTGGAGGCTAGAACAGCAAAATAAGTAACAAACATTTACAGTAAACTCTCTGGTAACCAGCACCTTACAAGCCGGTATGCTCTGGTAACTAGCATGCTGGCTTGTAAGGAAAAGTGAAACTGGAAGTGCCTACCGTAGCACCGGTTTCTGCTGAGCCCCCATGGCCTGGGAGCATAACAGGCTGCACGGGGCTCTGCGGGCCTGCCTCCCTGTCCTGCGGGGCCCACAGGAGGGGCAGTGATGCCACAGGAGAGGCAGAGGGATGCCCCAGATGCAGTGGGAGAAGCAGCAGCCGGGGCCACTCAGTTAACCAGCATATTTTAACAGATAACATATTTTAACGGATAACAGAGCTTTTACTGTATATAACTCTGTAAAAAGTTTTGAAAAAAAAGTAGTTGAACCATTCTTAGATATTAAGATCAGTAGAGTTGGACAGTATAGCTTAAAAAAAATTAATGGAAAAAATGAGAAGCCACTAAAGATTATGTTAAATATTACTTAAAAGTACGGTTATATAACATAAGTTTGGAGGAGAATAAATGGAATACCAGTCATAAGAAGCTGCAGGTTTGTCAGAAATTGGTTAACCTTGGTATTTTCTTCAGTGCATAAGCAAATGATGATGGAATCTTACTGTAAGTACACATAAGAAAAGTAGTGTTGAGCAACAGATTACATGGAAGGCAGGATCAATCCTGATGAAACCGTCTCAGCAGTGTCTGTCCAACCTGCTCTTGAAAATTTCTAAGCATGGAGATTCCACAATTTTTCTAGATAGCCCATTCCAGTGCATAGTCAGAAAGTTCTTCCTAAGCTCCAACCTACGTTTCCCCTGCTGCAGCTTCTGGTCTTGTCCACTACAGCCACTGAGAAAAGCCCATCTCTATTCTCTCTATAATTACCCTTCAGGTATTTGCAGACTGTTATCAAATCTCTTAGTCTTCGCTTCTCAGAATCAGTTATCCCTAGTTCTTTCAGCCTTTCCTCTAAAGTCCTGCCTTAAAGGCCCCTAATCATTATGATTGGTCTCTGCTGGACTCTTTATAAAAATCTCTTCAAATTCTTGAAGTGTGGGACCCAAGACTGTATACAGTAATCCATGTGCTGAATAGAGCAGAAAACTTGCTTCCTTTGATTTGCCAGTGACACTCCTATTAATACAACCCAGCATTAGGGCTGTGTGAAATTTTGGCAGCTCTTTTGTTTTGGAGGTGTTTTGGTGCCCAAAACACTAGATCCAAATCAAAATGGAAGGCTCCAAAATGTTTTGGAAATGTTTCAGATAATTTTAGGGTTTTGGAGCTGGGCTTGCAGGGAAACAAAAACTAAGAAGAGGGAGGGGAAAGTGGGTGGGAAGGACTTTTCTGATACTGACCTCTAGCTCCCAGTTCGATTCTCCAGCTCTCTGATCATTTCCCCAGCTGTTCCTGGCAGGTGCGGGCCCCCTGATCTGCATGCAGGGTTTCAGTAGGCTGCTGCTGCAGGCTTGGGCCAGCAGCAGCCACTTGGTATGGGCCAGGAAGACTGCAGTGCTGCCACTGGCCCCAGCCTGCAGCGGCAGTCTGTTGAAACCCGGTGCGCAGATGTGGGAGCCCGCAACCCCTGAGAAGAACTGGGGAAATGATCAGAGAGCTGGGGAATTGAACTGGGGGCTGGGGAATCCCTGCTACATGACCTGGCTCCACAGGGAGCAGAGATCTGCACTGTGGTCTCCTTCCCACCACTGCCCGCCCCATGCAGCCCCAGATCTCTGCTTCCTGCGGAGCCAGGTCACGCGACAGGGACCAGCACTGCTCTGCCATGTGACCAGGCTCCACAGGGAGCAGAGATCCGTACTGAAGTCTCTTTCCCACTGCTGCCTGCCCCACGCAGCCCCACATCTCCAGGGCAGTGTGGGGTGGTCAGCAGTGGTGAGGAGACCCCAGTGCAGATCTCTGCTCCCTGCAGAGCTGAGTTGTGTGGCTGGGACCAGCAGGATTGCTCGCCGCTCTGTGCTGCTTCCCTGCCCCGTGACCCAGCGTGACAGGGATCAGAGACCTGTGCAGGAGCTTCATTGCCTGCACGGAGGGCAGTGGCCCTCCCACTCCCCCATCTCTTCCTCCTTCCCTGGACAAGCAAACCGTGGACAACCACCAACCATCCTGCTCCCCGCTGGGGCCCCAAGCCCTGCCCAGCTGGGTAGGGCTGCGCGAAGCTTCCCTTGCAGCCTGTTCGAAACAGGTTCAGAGGAAATTCGGCCAAAATGAAACAGGACAGTGATCTGAAACACTGAAATGAATTGCTGTCCTCTGAAATGGCTGACTGAAACTGAATCGAAACACAGCCGTTTCGCACAGCTGTACTCAGTATGCTGTTGGCTTTTTTTACAACAAAAGCACACTATTGGCTCATATTCTGTTTATGGCTCACTGTAACCCCAAAGTTCTTCTTTGCAGTACTGCAGCTTAGCTAGTCATTCTCTAGTCTGTATTTGTGCATGCAATTATTTCTGTTCCCAGTGTAGGACTATGCATTTATCCTTGTTTAATTTCATGTGGTTGATTTTGGACCATGTCTCCAATCTATCCAGGTCATTCTGGATCCTAGCCTGCTCTTTGGAGTGTCTATAAGTCCATCCAACCTGGTGTCATTGCAGATTGGCTAAGTGTGCACTCAGTTCCATCATCCAAATCATTAATGAAGATATTAAATAATAGTGGCCCCAAGAGAAACCCTTAGGGAACCCCACTTGATAACCTCCCGATTAAACATTGAGCTAGTCGATGAGTACAATGATCTAACTTACTGTACTTTCATCTAGTCTGTATTTCTTCAGCTTGTGAATGAGAAGTTTATGGGAGACAGTGTCAAAAGCCTTACTAAAGTCAAGGTACTTTGCATTCACTGCACTCTCCCCCTCATCTGTTACCATATCAAAGAAGGAAATCAGGTTGGTCAGGCATGACTTGTTCTTGGTAAATTCATGCTGGCTGCTCCTGATCACCTTGTTCACCCACATGCTTCATAATAGATTCCTTGAGGACCTGCTCCATGATCTTTCCAGGTTTTGAGGTCAATCTGACTGGTCTGTAATTTCCTGGATCCTCTCTTTCTTAAATATAGACACTATATTTGCCCTTTTCCAGTCATTCAGGATGTCATTCGACCTCCACAAATTCTCAAAGAGATAGCCAGTGGCTCAGAAATTACCTTGGCCATTTCCTTCAATATCCTAGGATGCGTCCCATGTGGCCCTGCCAATTTGAAAGCATCTAGCTTCTCTAAGTAATCCCTAAGCTGTTCTGCTAATACTTACTCATTTAGAAGCAACACAGTACCCAGGTTATTGACATACTGGTACTAACAAGTGTTGGCTGTATGTCTACTTGTTTATTTGCATGCTTATGTATGTGTCTTCTTAAAGTGTTATGATCTATTACTTGGTTCTAGGTCTGCAAGAACTAGAGTAGATTTTTAGAGAAAATACATTTTAAGGAATTACATTTATAGATAGAGAAACTTCCTTTAAGAAAAATACATTAGTAAAAAAAATCTTGCAGTATTTATTTAAATGGATTTTTTTTTATTATAACTGCTAATTAAATTTAAACCATTAATTATTTAACTAATAATAACATGTAATATAATATTTTACTAATTGGTCACTCTTTCTTGGATTTTAGTTATGATGATGGTATTCAACAATGGATCAATAGAGACACCTGCCAAAGCAACAATGGATCATGTGCCTTCTTTTTCCCTGACATTCCATATGTTAGGTACTGTTTTCAGGTGACAGCAAAAAATACTTTGAATAATTCCGCAACAGAATGTGTTCCCATGGAGATGTTGGAAATAGGTACATTTTGGTATAATTCTTTAAATAAAGATGAAATACATAATACATAATGCTTAGAGCTAGAAAAAATGTTTTAGCTATTTTTTAAAGCAAAAATGAAGGGTTAGCAGAATTAAAAATATCATTAATTAATTTTGGTTTTGCTAAATATTTTTTTCTGGGAATAATTCTTGGGAAATAAAATTTTAAGGAAGTGGAAGCATTTTGTTTCAGCATTTTTTAAACCAAGGATTTGCTTTGGATTTTCATTTGGACGTTTTTTTCATTTAGAAATTTCCTTTGATTTTTATTTAAAAATCAAAAAAATTAGAATTTTTAATTATCAATTAAAGTGCTTCAACCTGAAGGTATTTTTTCATGTTTTTCCCTTTTTTTTAATTAACTGTCAGTATATCTGAAATAAATGCTTTTTCAGGAAGTGCCATCACCCCACAAAATTAGTTAATTTGCTTTTACTCACTTAAAGATTTCTAATTGAGTTCTTAAAGTGAGCCAAATTTGTGAATTATTTTCCAAAGCAGACTGGATATGTGCTGAAACTCTACTTCTGCATAGCATGATGGGGATCTCACACATTTCTTGTATACCAGCCAACATATATAGCTCTTTTTTACCTCAGTTTTCTTAGTAGAAATTCACTTTAGGCCTGATTTATTCTGCATATGGGTGATGTTGTTTGTTTGGCATAGTGCCTGGGAGCCCCAGTCAAAGACCAGCACCAAGGTTCTGCAAGATGATATAAAAACAGGAACCTACAATTTAAGTATTAAAATATGTGCTGTTAACCGGGACTACCTCATATTTTATGGAAACGTGGATGAATAGCAAGTGTTTGATATGTATCGAAAAGTTCAGTATTAAGTTAACACTAATTTTATAGTATTTAAGTATAAGGAGAACTTCTGGAAAATGTTAAGAATAGAAATGTGTTGTTGTTATGTAGTTGTATCTTTGTTCTTTTATACATAGGAATAGATAAAAATGAGGAGTGCACCAATAGAGATTTTGAGGACCGATACTGATATTTAAGGAGGCATATCAGCTGATACTGATCCAATATCTGATACAGTTGCCTCCAGCTGGTAAGTCCGGTGTGGTGGAAGGGGAGGGAAG
>NW_017729024.1:145061342-145067922 GCF_001723915.1 Gavialis gangeticus | reverse complement strand
CAGATTTTGCTGCAGCTCTGCTTCCAGCCCTGTGCTGCCACACCAACTTTTCCCAGCACTCAGGAGGAGGTGGGGCATTCAGCCACAGCTGCCCTGGGCAGTGGCGCAGGGCTGGGAGCGGAGCTGCGCTGAAATTTGGGGTGGGTGCAGCCTCCTCCCAGTGCCACCAGAGCCCACTCCAAGCCCAGCCCCTGGCAAGAAGATCCACACAGCGCCTGCTCTGGCTATACCCCACAGCTGCAGCCCTCCCTGTGCTGTGCAGATCTGGGGGCATTTGCCCCCCCCCAGGGTGCAAGCAGTGGCAGGAGCTGCTCCCACCCCCCAAGTCATGCCTCTGTCCTGCGTGCCCCCCCGCCCTTGCTGGGCAGTGCCTGCCCCTGCTCCCTCTCTCACCATGGGGGGCGTTGCCCCCCCCTTGCCCCTTCCCTGCCCCTCCCCTTCTGACTTACCATCTGGAGGCTGCTCTCCATGGTGCTGGCTCTGCTCTGTGCTGTGCTGCAGCTGCACGCAGCATAGGCATTTATCATCCAATTTATCAGCCCCATCGGGCCGACATCTGATATAGACAATTTTCTTCATATCGGTACCAATCCAATATTGGACCAATGTATCAGTACGCCTCTAATAAAATATGAAGTATGAAGGTAATTACAATAAGTGATAAAAATATTATGCCTTTCACTAGTCAGTGGATATGGTCAGGATTGAGTTCACAGATTTGAGTTTTCCAAATAACATTTTTTAAGGGTTTTACATTTTGGAATTGTGACTATTGCTTGGACAGCATATTGATGGTAGACTTATTTATTTTGAATAGAAGACTGATAAACTCTTCTAATCTCCCTTTTTAAAATAGGAATTTGCTTTCTTGATTAGACCTTTTCAATATCTGTTCCACTTTGAATTCATCTGTCTTGAATATGAGTGATCAGAACTGCATATGGTATTCCACACAAGGTCTTGTCAGTTAACTAAGGAACTGGAAAAAATCCATTAAGCCTATTTAGGGATTTATCTTTTTAAATATTCACCTACTAACTTTACATTTCTACATAAGCACAATAAAACTTATTCATAACTATATCCACATCTCACTTGCTAATTATTTAACTTGCAAAAAATCAGAAAGGTCTTGGACTCTTGGACAGCCCATAAATTTAGGATGCTCAAGTAGAACATCTACTTTGCAGTCAACAGGAGTACTTTTATTACAACAAATATATATTTATGCACACACTATCTGCATTATTGGGACAGGCTCATGGAACTTTTCCTCAGGTCTCTGGAAGAGAAGCAGACAACAGAGCTAAACAGCAGATGGGACAAAGGCTTGTGTAAAATGAAATATGTAAATAAAAGCAGGAAATATGATTAATTATCAGACAATGGCCAGGAGAGATGTAGTAGACATCTGATAAGTGGAGGAGCAAGACCATTCAGGATGGTTATCACCTGTGAAATACAGAGGTTAGCAAATATCATGTAGATTGTAATGGGTTGTGAAGTCATTGTCTATATTAAGTCCCTGGTTCTTAGGGCCTGATAGGCTACTGGATTTTTGTTCCTAGGCTCATTTTTTTTATGGTGTTTTACAAATTTACCTTGAGCATGAGAGCTTTGAGGTCAGGGAAAATGTGGTTTTTCTGTGAAAAATGTTCTTCTACCTGTGTTCTACTGTTTCTGTCCTTTATCTTTTTTCAGTGATCATTGATTCTAGTATGTAATTTTTGTCTGGTTTCACCTACCTGGTTTCTGTGAAAGTATTTGGTACCCTGGATGAAGTATAGCACATTCTGGAACAGACATGTATATAATCCATGGATTCTAGTGATTTTATTCTGGGGATTATTGATTGTTGTGGCAGTAGAGATGAGTTGACAGGTTTTGCGTTTATTGTTAAGGCAGGGCTGGGTCCCAATAGGTGTCTGTTGATCAGCGGGGAGTTTGCTTCTGATGATGAGTTGGGCAAAGTTACAGGGCTGTAAGGATTGGAATATTTCTCTCAAGGCCTGGTCTTTTTCAAGAAAAAGCTATAATTGTTTGGATCCTTCTTATTCGTTCATGGTAGGTGACAACCAAAGGTGTGCAGTCAGTAGGGGTTTTTATTCTTGTATTCTAGAAGGTTGTTGTGGGGTATTTGGGTAGCTCTTTCCAGTAGAGAAGTAGACTGTATCTTTGAGTGTCCTTATTGGGTAAAGGCAGTCTTCAGTTTGGTGAGATGCATATTGCAAGTATTCTCAGAGAAGATGTGGTAGTATCCGAGGGCCTAACTGTAGATCATTGCTTTTTGGTGTGTTTGGAATAATGGTTTTATGGTCATAAGTGTGGTGGTCAGTGGGTTTTTTGTATATAGTGGCTCATGGGGCGCCATTAAAGATTCTGTATTTAGGAAGTTGATGTTAGTGTAGGAGTATTCTAGAGGAAATTTGATCAAAAGATGGCTGCTGTTAGACACGTGGTAGAAGTCAATAAGCAAGTCCACGTGTTCACTCAAGATTATGAGAATGTCATCTGTGTAACACAGTGATAGTACAGGGTTGGTGGTGCAGTTTTCTAGAAACTCCTCTTCCTGGTTGTTTTTGAAGAGGTTGGCTCCCCAACATGCCATCCTTGTGCCCATAGCTCTGTCCATGGTTTGGAAGAAATGTTGGTTGTTGAAAGTGAAGTTGTTGTGGGTGAGGATTAACTGGATGATTTCTACAATAAATTGTATTTGTAAATCTGAGTGTAATCCATTTTCTTGTAGGTATTTCAAGCAAGCAGTTGTGTCTTCATGTTGTGGAATATTAGTATACACACTGGTGACATCCTAGTTGCAAGTATGGCCTACTCAGGGAGGTGGTTGATGTTCTAGAATCTAGATCGTATTGAAGAAGCCTATTGTGTCTTGTAGAAAACTCGTTCTTTGAGTTACAAATTATTTCAGGATGGTTTCTATGAATCTTGATAGCTCTTCAGTGGGAGTACCACAGTTGGATATGATGGCTGTGTCAGGGTTACTTTTCCTGTGAATCTTTGAGAGCATAGAAAATATTCTTGGGATAAAATGGGGGATTAGTGGTGGTAGCTTTTCCTGAAGTTGGTAAGGAAAAGATTTGATCATATTTTCCAGTTCCAAAGCAAACAGTGGTGTGGGGTCCTCCCCAAATTTTTTATAGTAGTTAGTGTCTGAGAGTTGTCCCATTATAGATGTAATTTTGGTAGTTGAGGATGACAGTTGCTCCTCCTTTGTCTACTTGTATGATTACTGTTTTATTGTTGGATCTTAGGGAACATATGCATTTTCTCTTTGAGGGTAAAACGTTGTGGTTGTCCTGGGTTTTATTAAGTATTTCATTGTTAACTTTCCTTTTGAAAAAGTCAGTATAGTAGTTCAAAGTGTGGTTTTGGCTACTGGGAGGTGTCTGGTCAGATTTTTCATGTTGTTTATTTCATCTATGTGGTAGGAAGGTTGTTAGAGGTAGTTCTGTACTGGATGTAGAAGTATTCTTTCAGGTGAAGTCTATGGACAGATTCTTCTAATTCTTCACATATTAGGCTGCTTTTCTGGGCAGAAGTTCAGGCCTTCAGGGTAAAATTGGTGAAGGATTAAATTGCAGCCGTCAGGCTTCCACCCTGCCACCACTCCTCACATTGCTCCTCTTCTCTCTGGCTTCCCCTGCCCCAGGGGTCGGGGCAGTGCAGCATGGCACAGCCTGCAGTTTGGGCGGAGCCTGCAGCCAAGAGTGCCTGTATGGCACAGTGCAGCTAGGAGGCACAGAGACCAGCAGTGGGAATTTTTATTTAAATCACATGATTCGATTTTAATAAATTTTAATAAAATTTCCAAGTCTGGCAGTAAATGAACACATGCCATCTTTTCTCAAAATCTTTACATCCTTGATTTTGCTATGCAAAATGTCTGAATGCCACAGCAGGCATTGTCTAATTTTTCATATCTCCTCTTCACTCTGTCTTGCTGGATGCCATTTTCCCCTCTACTATGTTTGTTATCTTTAACTAGATAGTTACCTTGTTGTTATCTAAATAACAATCATTATCTAAATAACTATATGTTTGTTACCTTTAACTAGATCTTTAACTCAATAGGACAGGGAGCATGTCATTTTGTAAATATAAGTATCACTTGCAGTTGCAACTGAAATTCTGTTTTGCTGATACCCAGACTCACCTGCGTGATGCAGGTACATCCCAGCTGCAGCACCGTCCACCACACCCTAAGCCCACTCCATTCACCCATTACTTTTACAGGTTCCTATTCCACTCCCAGTTCTCCATTCTCAATAGCACTCGATTACCTAATGCCTAAATATTCTGTCAGTTCTTTCTCTCAAACACCTACGATTCCATGAACCATCTGGCTAAGCTTTCCTTTAGGCCTGTACTTAGGACTTGACTCATCTTTCTTCAGGTTGTAACTATTCTTTTTACTGGCCTTGTCTCTGAGAAAAGAATATGGTGGCCATGTTACAAATAGAAAAAGCAAATGAATATTTTTTCAGTGCATTTACAAATGAAAATGCATGTATATCTGTTTGAGAGTCATCTTGTCTACTGTAAGTTAGCTAGGTTATAATCCATTTACTCTCCTTTTGTAAAATACATCCATACCCATATATATAAATTTTCGTATGAGCACTGTGTATCTGTGTAATAATATATATGCTTCCATGAATTTGCATGCTAGATCTAACCATGTTGGAATGATTGGGTAATTCTTCCTAGATCGGGGCGGGCAATTATTTTGGGCGGAGGGCCACTTACTGAGTTTTGGCAGGCCATGGAGGGCCGCATGATAGGCAGCCAGGGGCAGATAAATATTAATTTTCTAAATTTTTTTAGGGGCCCCGTGGGCTGGATAGAATGGCCTGGTGGGCCGCATTTTGCCCACCCCGTCTTAGATGCTAAATAATCTATTATAAACTTTTATTTAATGCAAAGTTGCAGAACTTCTTTTCCTGTTTAAAAAACATGAAAGCTTTATTTCTTAATTTCAGAGAAACTTGAGGCTCCTGACATAATTTCAGTTGAAAAAATTGCTGGTATAAAGCAGTTGCTAAACATAACTTGGAAAAACCCTACGATAGTTCCTGAAAGACGTTTATGTTGCCTTATTCAATACAGAAAAATGCATTCAAATGATTCGGTAAGTTACATTGTAATATTGTCCTAATATCAGATTATTTATTCCTGGCTTACATTTTGACTTTTTTTAAATGCTAATAATAAAAGGCAGGATGGAAAACTTTATTTTACTGAAATGAATAACAGAAGATAGAGATGAATGAAGACCTACTCTTACACTGCAATGGACAGGAGAGATGCAGCAGAAATCTGATAAGTGGAGAAGCAAGGCCATTCAGGAGGGTTATCATCACCTCTGAAGTACAGAGATTAGCAAATATCATGTAGATTGTAATGGGCTGTGAAGTCATTGTCTATGTTAAGGGTGACCCCACTCTACTTATTTGTTTAGTCCAGGTCTGTTTTATTGACCAGCATCTTCCTTGTTGTTCTAGAAGGATTTCAGTGGGGTTCCCCCAGCCAGATCAGGTGTCAAATCCATTTGTTTTTGTTTTTTTTTCTTGTCGCTTTTTAGCTATGAACTGCTTTTGTATTTGGGAGCAAGAACTATGTTCAGTCCAGATTTGATTATAACAAAAGGGTATTAATTTTGGGATGAAGAAAAGAAATAGGTTAGCTAGTTTAATACTACATGTCCTAAAGTAAAGAAAATCTGTGTCAAAAAGTCAATAACACTTAAATATTTAGAATTATTAACTATATATTATCCAAGTGGAGATAATGATCAGTTCTTCATCTCCATTGAGATGACCTGTCTTATTCCTACTTGATGTGGAAACAACCTCAGTACAAGCCAGGGCTTCTCCTTCCAAAAGCTGAGAATTTACATTGTGAGCTCTCTGGGTGCATCCACACATGCAGGCATGTACGCTTGCAGCAGTTCAAATAGCAGCACAAATTTGAGCTGGGGATTTTTGCCTCAGTGAACGTGCCCGGACATGCACTTTGGTGTGGGGCAAGTTGTGCCACTTGGGGCAAAATAATCCTGCCCAGTTCCTCCTGGATCTGCAGCCCCAGCAGTATAAAAAGCTGCCCTGGCAAGCAGCTCAGGGCTATGGGCTCTCAGGAGCTTCCGGGGTCCTTTGTCCGTGCACATTTCTAAGCAGAGCACAAGTGGGCAGCATCCACTGGCTCCTTGGATGCCTTTGATGACCAGTGGGTGCAACCTGGGGGGCTCTGCTCAGTGTCCCACTCCAGCAAACTTCTTTTCACATTTTGAACCTATAACCCCCTGTGGGGGAGGAAGGGAGCAGGGGGTCCCTGGAACCCCACCACCCGGAAATAACCCATCCGGGTTACGCCCCACGGCACAAATTGCCCGGGCGGGCACACTCACGCTCCACAGGTGTGACCAGGCAAGAAGCCTCAAGGCAGTTCCGGTCCCTATTAAAGGGACACCGGAGGCAGCTGGGAGGAGGAACCCGGAAGGCGGCGGCGGCGGCGAAGAGGGAGCCGTCAGGAGCACCCGTGCATGGGGAGAGGCAGCCGGCCGGTG
>NW_017729024.1:145055184-145056342 GCF_001723915.1 Gavialis gangeticus | reverse complement strand
ATCACTGAACCAGGAGATTGTCAAAGTCGTGGCAGGCGGTCCGGAGGAAACCAGCCCACAAATGAGCCGAGGGAGGAGGAACACCTCGGGGACGGTCGCTTACCAAGAGGGGCGGAGGCTTTGGCACGGAGGAAAGTGACCGGCACAGCGCTACCCTTGGACACCCCCATGTCACTCCTAGCCTTTTCTTCTTTAGTTGTCCCACAAAAAATAAAATAAAATAAAAAATAAAAAAAATGAGTTGTATCTTTCAAACTTTGGCCCCACACAGTAGTGGGGGCTATTAGGTAATGAGGTGGGCCTTAAGACCCACGATCTTTGGAAGATACAAATAGACAGGGATTTCTGGGGCCTGGCCAGTTGGTATCTGGGGACACTACCCTTTGTGCCAGCTGGACTGCTGAAGCAGCTATGAGAGTTCCTTGTACCCTCTACCCATTGCAGCAGTCTGGCAGTGGGGGCTGCTGCCTCACTGTGACCTGCTGCCACCTGTGACAGCATGTGGCCCCAAGCCTGCATGTCTGCCAGACCCAGATAGGGACTTCATGGCTACAGCAGAGGCATGTACACCTCTGGGCCAGCTGCCAGTAGGCTGTGGCTGCATAGTTGGCGTTTGTGTGGCAGTACTGCCATGTGTAGTGCTGCCCTGCCATCTGGGCAGCTATCACCCAGAAGATGTCCTTAGTGTGGTGGTCTGCTTTGAACTGGCAAAGCACGTCATCTTGGCCCCAAGTGCCAGGTGGTCAGCCACCTCCACCTGGGTCCTGATTGGCAGCCCAGAGCAGGCTCCTTTGCCTGGGTCCTGCCACTTGCCTCACTAGCAGGAATTCTCATGTTCCCTATTTAAAAACTGCAAATTCGCTGATTTAAAAAAAAAAAGCCCAAATTCACTCTTTAAAACACCCCAAAATCCGTGTTCTTCCACAATTAAAACAAAAGACAACTCTCTCTGTCTATCTATCTATCTATATATATATCAGTTGAGCAAGGTTTTATTGAAATATTTACAATTGTAAAGCAAATTGGAAGCCTACCAGTATCTCTATCATCATAATAAAACAAATTCTAAATATCTATGTTTTGATGTTTGCCTTTGTTTTTCTTATCACAGAACAATTAGAGCTCCCCCTAACCCCTTCACTAACTGGGATGTGGGGA
>NW_017729024.1:145049633-145050184 GCF_001723915.1 Gavialis gangeticus | reverse complement strand
ATGGGCTCTCAGGAGCTTCCGGGGTCCTTTGTCCGTGCACATTTCTAAGCAGAGCACAAGTGGGCAGCATCCACTGGCTCCTTGGATGCCTTTGATGACCAGTGGGTGCAACCTGGGGGGCTCTGCTCAGTGTCCCACTCCAGCAAACTTCTTTTCACATTTTGAACCTATAACCCCCTGTGGGGGAGGAAGGGAGCAGGGGGTCCCTGGAACCCCACCACCCGGAAATAACCCATCCGGGTTACGCCCCACGGCACAAATTGCCCGGGCGGGCACACTCACGCTCCACAGGTGTGACCAGGCAAGAAGCCTCAAGGCAGTTCCGGTCCCTATTAAAGGGACACCGGAGGCAGCTGGGAGGAGGAACCCGGAAGGCGGCGGCGGCGGCGAAGAGGGAGCCGTCAGGAGCACCCGTGCATGGGGAGAGGCAGCCGGCCGGTGTGGGAGGACCTTCTGGGGCCGGGGAAAACCCCAACGGGACCCGGGAGCTGAGGAGCAGCGGCTGCACCGCGGATACTGACGGTGCGGAGAACGGCTCGGCTCAGGGAGAG
>NW_017729024.1:145048208-145049253 GCF_001723915.1 Gavialis gangeticus | reverse complement strand
AAAAAAAAAGCCCAAATTCACTCTTTAAAACACCCCAAAATCCGTGTTCTTCCACAATTAAAACAAAAGACAACTCTCTCTGTCTATCTATCTATCTATATATATATCAGTTGAGCAAGGTTTTATTGAAATATTTACAATTGTAAAGCAAATTGGAAGCCTACCAGTATCTCTATCATCATAATAAAACAAATTCTAAATATCTATGTTTTGATGTTTGCCTTTGTTTTTCTTATCACAGAACAATTAGAGCTCCCCCTAACCCCTTCACTAACTGGGATGTGGGGACAGCTGCCCCTGCAGCCACAGCTCCTGCCAGCAGGTCTCATCCTATCTGGCAGCTGGGCATGCTGGATGTGTGATGGGGAGGAGTGGGGCAGAAAGGGGTGTAGGGGATGCAAGTGAGTATGGGGGGATGTGGGTGGGTGTGAGGGATGTGGAAGGGCTGGGGGGTGTGGGTAGATGGGAGGGGATTGTGGTGGGACTGTGTGGGGAGGGATGCTAAGGAGGGGTGGGTCCCCTGACCCCCACATGGCACAGCACATGGACTGACCCCCTGCAGGCCCACAGGGCCCCAATACCCCTCTCCACCGTAGGGCCCACAGCTCACCCCCACAGCAGTAGCGGCCATGGGCGCTCAGGACCCAGTGCTGTCGGAGCTCCCCTGCCTCAGATCCTGTGTCACCTGTTGTGGGTACAGCCTGACATGGCGCAGTGTGGTGTGGGGCATTGCACATTTCTGCAGCCCCCGGTTGCTTGGGCTGTCACCTGGGGGCCAGTGCCGCTTGTGGGGACTGTGTGTCATGCTGGGCTGGGTCCTGCCTCCATGGGCCCCACATGCCATTGGGCCAAGCCAGTTCTGTGGAGGCAGGACCTGGTGCGGCATGACATGTGGTTTGGCCCGAGCGGCTTGGGACTGCAGAAAGGTGCACAGCCCCATGTCAACCCAGGCCATACCTGCAGCAGGCAGCGCAGGCAGTGCCGGCTCTGAGGCAATCAGGGCCACGCTGTGCCATGCCGCAGGGGGTCTGGCAGCAGTGGGCCC
>NW_017729024.1:145047672-145047972 GCF_001723915.1 Gavialis gangeticus | reverse complement strand
TTACCAAGAGGGGCGGAGGCTTTGGCACGGAGGAAAGTGACCGGCACAGCGCTACCCTTGGACACCCCCATGTCACTCCTAGCCTTTTCTTCTTTAGTTGTCCCACAAAAAATAAAATAAAATAAAAAATAAAAAAAATGAGTTGTATCTTTCAAACTTTGGCCCCACACAGTAGTGGGGGCTATTAGGTAATGAGGTGGGCCTTAAGACCCACGATCTTTGGAAGATACAAATAGACAGGGATTTCTGGGGCCTGGCCAGTTGGTATCTGGGGACACTACCCTTTGTGCCAGCTGGACT
>NW_017729024.1:145042088-145046298 GCF_001723915.1 Gavialis gangeticus | reverse complement strand
CAGTGGGCCCTGAGTGCCCCACGGCTGCTGCTGCTGCTGACCCATGCCCCCGACCAGCCCCCCCCACAGTTCCCCCCCCACAAGCACAGTCCCCTCCCCCACATCCCCCCACACTCCCTACTTACCCCCAACTGCTGGTGTCATGCCAAATCCTTGCTGTGTTTCTGCTTGCCCCAGCATGCTAAGGGTATATGCCCCACATGCGGGGGCAGCAAAAGCACATAGAGGAACTCTGGCCAGAAATCAGAGCATTTCTCCAGAGGACCAGCTTCTGGGTTACATCAGGGCATAGGACTGTGCCCTGCCCTGCTTTCTTTCCCTGTGTTTTTTTGATACCTGGATATCCAGGTATCAAATGTTGAGCCCGTGCTGTAAATATGCAGTGTGGGGAACATTTTTTTTTGTTCACAGTGTTTCTCTTGCAGCATCTCAAACTGGTTTGGGATGCAGCAAGAGGCACGTGCGCGCTTCTCTGGATGCACCCTCTGAGGCCTGTTATTTGCAGATAGTCTCCTATTAATATGCAGTGCCTAGCAAATGTCCATCTACTATTCTTCAGTGTTTGAGCCCTCAAGCATTAACTTGAAAAACAGAAGACTTAAGAGGATAATGAGATGTTTAAAAAGTTCTTGTCTCTGTTTCATTATTTTTACTTAGTCCCTTTTGTCATATATAAGGTACAAGTCCGAAGCATTAGGATATGTTACATTTGTTGTAGAAGTACATACTAGACCTATTTGCCACCTGTGTGAATAAGAAGCTATCAATCTCATGCTTATGCCACTAAATGATGTTATGTCCATTTATTGGAGAAGGAAATTCCTGTATACTGTAAGTCTCTTCATGAATCCTTCTGGAAATGAAATTGTTGGCAATGCTTAGAAAAGACAAAAGTTCAGTGATTTAGGACCATATTAGCTTAAGCAAATATGGTTCTCAACTTTCTGTTATGGTTCTCATCCAGTTCATATGGTGTAGGAGTACAGCTTTAGACTTACTTGGAAATGCATGCAGTTTTGTTTTGGAGCTCCTCAGGTTATAGGTGTGAGACTCTTCTATACAATTGACCTCTTGAGAAAAGTGAAAATGACAGACCTTGTCATTTTTCTTGGAAGGTCCTGCATTCCATATTTCTCATACACCTGTCTCCCATGAGAACTTAGAGGCTAACTTTTTAAAAGGATTGTTTCTTAGGACTTTTTTCAGGTTTTTTTCTTCCATTGACACTTCTAGTTTGTTCATACATTTATCATTTTTTGGATTGTTTTAATTTCTTGGAGCTTTAGCTCCCATGCAGTTGGAGTTGACTAAAATATTTGTAGGGCTGCAGAGATACTTGAGGAGGATGGAGTGGCAATGTCCAATGGAAAGCCTCGCTCATGCTCTTCTTCGCTGTTGCTACTTTTACATTAAAAAAAGAGCTAATACCAGCCTTGTGGGGAAATTACTAAAAGCTAGATACTAAAATGCTACACAGAAGTAGAATTACAAGGTAAATAATTTTTTTTCTTTAGTAGAGGATTAAGGTGGGAATATGAGAGAGCCACATGCTCCCACTTTTAGATACAGGTTTTGGGTAGTGACTGCTCTGTTTTTTAGATAAATATATACTGTTTTGGGGTTTTTTTTAAAATCAAAGTATTTTTGTCCCTGTGTTCACTTGTAGGGAAATGTTACTGACTGCACAAACCATACTGAGACCGTAAAATCATATAATCTAACGGGCCTACAGGATTTTACTGAGTATGCTATTGCCATTCAATGTAAAGGTGCATTAGCAAAATTCTGGAGCGAATGGAGTGAAGAGAGAACAGGAAGAACAGAAGAAAAAGGCAGGCAAATCATTTATATCATATTTTTTTCCCCAGGATTAAATTGGGGATATTTTTGGAGCAGATTTAACAACAGCAACCTATTTCTATTTTCAGCATATTTGTCAATCTGTTGACTCAAGGATTTGTCTTTGAACTTATGAGAACAAATATATTCAGTTAAACTTGGCAGGAGGAGGGAAGACTGAAATAGGTAGGGAGACCTGGCCGTGAGGAAAATGAATGGAGGAGAAAATGATGGGCTATTTAAAAGAAACAAAACAGAGCTTAAAAGAGAGAGGTGGATGACCAGAGAGACTGGAGAAGCAAGAGGAGTGGAGGGAAAAACTGAATGAGGTTAGACAGGACTGAATAAGGAAAACAGCCTTACTCCAAATTATTGTGGAAGTAGGAGTACAGTGTATCAAGCTGGTATAGTAACATGAAATAAAATTAGAAATTTGGAAAATTAAATAAATCAGGCAAAAAAAAGAAAAAGGCCCTTATAATTCCGGAGAGTAAATTCAAGCAGTAAAACAGTCTGTGGAAAAGGAGATAAAGAAATCTAGAGAAAGTCATGAAGACACCTAAAATAATGAGTGATCAAGAGTAAATGGCTAGAATACAGGGAAACTCTAAAAGTGATTTTACATGTTTAGGAATATTAAAAAGATATATTTATATTTTAAATCATGTTGGAAGGGTTTATCAACCCCCTCTTTATATGCCATAAAATACCTAATTTAATTAGGATATTAGAGATTATGCAAGTTCTGTATTTTTTTTTTTCTTGAGTTTTCCTCATAAATATATGGAAGTCTAGAATAAACAAGATATGGCAAGTTGCTGTAATTTTATTTAGTGTTATGTACATATCTAGTAGTTTTATGTTGGAAAATATGATCTCTGTCTTCAAGTTCTCATAATCTAAGTAAATCTGATACTGTAAAACAGGAATTGAGAAATAGGCCAAAGGGAGGGAGGAAATGGTTCTTAAGTGAAAAAATTATTGCTGGAAAACTAAGCAAACAAAATAAAATGTGAAGGCAGAGGAGGATAGGAGAGTTGCTTGGTGCATAGGAAGAGAAGAGGTAGTTTCAACTGTAAGGGAAGATGAAAAAAGGCATAGCATTAGAAATAAAAGGGATTATAAGGGAAGTCTTTAAATTTAGAATAGTTGCTTTCAGACATTATTTTGAAAGCATTTCAAAATGTTTTTTCAACTTTACCATTTTAAAGAATAACCGTAAGTTTTCTGCTTCTTATTGTTCATTGTATTAGCTCCTTCAAGAAAAGTAGATTTGTGGAGGGTAATTGAATCTTCCCAGTCATCTGGAAATAGATGTGTGCATCTTATGTGGAAGGTATGTACTACATCTGTGACTTTAAAATCATGGCTGTCTTCCTTTTGTGCTCTTTGTTGTAGAACAGCTAGAGTTAAAAACAGTTTGCAGGGTTGTGGAATAGGAGTTACATTACTAGGAGCTGCTAACAGACAGATTTGCAGAAGAAAAGATAACTTGATTAATGGAACATCAAGACTAAAAAGTTAAAAACTAGAGAGTCTCGTTTAACACCTATGGAATTAAAGGATTTAGAAGGAATCAGGCAGATCTTTGAAAACTGGCGCTCTGGTGTAGCGCTCGAAGATTGGAAGAAGGCCAATGTGGTACCTATCTTCAAGAAAAGGAGGAAAGTGGATCCGGCTAACTATAAGCCCATCAGCCTGACTTCTATTCTGGGGAAGATCTTAGAAAAGTTTATTAAAGAGGCCATCCTTAATGGACTGACTGACGCCCACACACCGAGGGATAGCCAGCATAGGTTTGTTGCGGGTAGGTCTTGCTTGACCAATCTCATTTCCTTCTATGACCAGTTGGCCTATCACCTGGACAAGGGAGAAGAGATTGTCATATATCTTGACTTCAAAAAAGCCTTTGATCTGGTATCCCATGATCACCTCTTGGCAAAACTGGCCAATTGTGGCCTTGGGTCCACCATTATCCGCTGGCTGGGAAATTGGCTCTGTGGTCGGACCCAGAGGGTAGTAATTGATGAAAGTCAAACATCATGGTGTCCTGTGACCAGTGGGGTCCACCAAGGCTCTGTCCTTGGACCCATATTGTTCAACGTCTTCATTAATGATGTGGACATTGGAGTCAGAAGCGGACTGGTCAAGTTCGCCGATAACACCAAACTTTGGGGCAGAGCATCCATGCCAGAAGACAGGCAAGTGATCCAGGCTGACCTGGACAGGCTCAGCAAACGGGTGGACGAGAACCTGATGGTGTTTAACAATGAAAAATGCAAGGTTCTCCACCTTGGGAGGGAACACCTGCAGCATCCTTATAGGTTCAGCAGTGCTACACTGGCTAGCGTTACAGAAGAAAGAGACTTGG
>NW_017729024.1:145032679-145037088 GCF_001723915.1 Gavialis gangeticus | reverse complement strand
TGAGCCATGAAGTCAGTTGACTACCTCAGTACTGCCTGCAGCAAACTAGAGATGCGGGTGGTTGCCAAGGGCACAGGCGCAGTGGTGACTTCTGGTTGCTACCATGATCACAACTGTGATTGTGTGGCTGCCTGCAGCTGCAGCTCCTCCAATTCCCTTTTTCCCAAGTTGGCATGTGAGGCAGTTGCCTCATTCGCTCCCTCTCCTCCCCTTATGCTGTTAGCTGCCTGGATAGAAGTGCTGCTGCCACTGCTAGGCAGTTGGCTTTAAACTTTGGCTGGTGCAGGAATTAAAGGGGGGTGCAACTGTACCACTGTACCCTCCTGGATCCACCTGGGAATCTGTTTTCTTCACTGGAAAAGCAGTGTGCTTGGAGACGCTGTGCATGTTATCCAGCTGCCAAGACGGTTGTGCTTGTGTCTGGTTCAGCCAGCTGAAGGGGTAGAGTCTTGTGTTCAACCTCTCATAGCTGTAGCTATTGGCTAAGCACTGTAGCTTGTACCAGAAGCAGCAATTGAGCTTCTGGTAGTATCTTGATGAGGCCTGTGATGAGTAAACAACACTTTATTTGCAGGAACTTATATAAAGAACTATTTGTAGTAAAAGAACTAACAGTCTTGCTACTGCCTGTGCAAGGGTCTGGGGCCTAATCTTGTGTCATACAAAGTAAGTTCTTCTGGAGACACAAAATGTCCAAGAAATGTGGCATCCCAGGAGACAGTCTGGAATAGGCAGCAGAAACTTCCTGGTATGGCATCCCAGACTGTCCTAGGATGCCAAACTCCCTGGACACTCTGGGCACATCCAGACAAGCATGGCCATGCAGTATGTGGTGCCATAAACACATCTGCACTGTCACATATTGCACAGTTAGGTGTTCTCCATGCTGCAAGGGTGTGCTGCCCTGGATATCCCCCAGCAAACACCACTGAAAAGCAGAGCTGGGATGCACAAAGTTACACTGTGGCTGTCTTGCTGGGTGGAGCCTGGCTGATAACTGCTGCTGCAGCCCTGGGAGTCCCCCAGGACACAGGTAAAGCTGCTGGGGCCAGCACAGTGCAGGCCCCAGCCTCCCCTACCACTCCTGGGGTAACTTGCCATGTGCCAAAGCACACATGGCATGAACATTCCCTGGGGACAAGTAACTGTGGTGCAAGGTGTGCCACAGCTACTTGTCTCCGGGGAACTAAATATCTGTGCTTATCTGGACACAGCCCCTGTGTTCCCAGGCAGACTTACTCTGTGTCACAGAGTTATCCATGACTCTGTAAAAATCTTATGTTATGCATTCTACTTTCTATAAACAAAATGCATGCTTTTTTGGAGGTATGTTGTATGTGAGAAAATGTGGTAGGGTTTTTTTTGTTTCTTTGTTTGAAACCTTCTCCATTAAAATTGTCACAGTATGACTGTCCTGGACAGGAGCTGATAGGTAACAGTTTGCTTTCATAACACTTGGTGCTAGACTTCCATTTTAATTTGACCTACTGCATGGTTGGGATAAGCTTCTTCAGGTGACCTGAAGAAGAATGCACTGCATTTGAAAGCTTGTCTAAGATCTCATACACACATACAGTTTCTCTTGGGAGAGTTGTTACTCTCCCCAGGAGAAACCATGAAAGTACAGATGTTCAGGCTTTTTCTCCCAGGTAAAAATGGCCACTCCAAGAGAAAAATAACCAGGGAACAACCAGGGCTAAATCGCTTCCAAACATAGGTGGAAGGAGAAGAAAAAAATTAGGGGTCTGAACATGCGCATGCTCTCCTCCTTCCCCCCCACAGCAAAGACTGTTGGGGGGGAAGGGAAAGGGCCGCAGGGAGAGCAGCATTGCCTGGCACCACACTGTGCGGGCCCCAGCTGCCTCCTGGCCCCAGCCCTGGTTGCATCTCCGCATTGGGCCCAGCTGCACCGGCCCTGGCTGCCTCCCTGTTCTGGCCCCAGCTATGCACTACTCAGGGGTGCCCAGAGCCAGGGACTAGAGTGGGGCCAGCCTCAGCTGCACTGCTGGGCTGGAGGGGACAGAGCCTCTGGAACCCCTGCACCCGTCCCACCAGGTCCTAATAGCCAGGGCGGGGTGGGGCAGGGTGCAGGACAGAGCTGTGACTCATCCAGGGATGCGGGAAGGGGCGGCGGTTTCCTGCATGCATCCTGGGAGGCAGTGGGGGCTCGTGACCCTGATTAGCGCAGGGCAGGCTGCTTCTGCAGGCTGGGGCTGGGGCAGTGCTGGGCTCTTCCTGGCGGGGGGGTCATTCTGTGCTGTGGACGGGCAGCGGCAGTGCTGGGAGCAGGGTCCGGGGGGCTATGGTGAATCTTGCAGTGCTGCAGCCATAGCCCACTCGACCCCTCCCAGCGACACCGCCACCCACTCTAAGTGTAGTCCTGCCTGCCCCTGCTAGGAAGATCCTGGCCCCAGGCCACAGCAGCAACCCACCCTGTCCCACACAGATCTGTGGGCATGCAGCCCCCATGCCTCCCAGGTTGCATGTAGCAGCAGGAGCCACACCCCCTACATGAGCCACTCAGGACTTAGTCCTGCCTTGAGCGCCTGCCCCTCCACCAGCCCTAGCCCCACTCCCTCCCTCACCACTGCCTATGCGCCCCTTCCCATCTCTGCTGCATTTGTAGGAAGCCTGAAGCCAGGCTGCCTTGTGGCCCTACCACTGCCCTGCATTTGTGAGGGCTAAGCTCCGTTACCCCCCGCTTCCACCGCCTATGCTCCCAGGAGAGTTTCTCATGGGAGAGTGAATGTATATGCTGTAAGTCTATCCCAACCACACCATTGGTCCAATAAAAGATATAACGCACAAAAATCCTTGCCATTTCCTGGACAGCTGCATCCATTACGGTTACATCATCACTCCAATGCTACTGAAATATGGAGGTTATTTTAATTTAAATCGGTCATTTACATGAAATAAATAATTTTATTAGCCAGTTATCTTGATGAATTGACTGCCTTATTTCAAAACCCTGGTTCTATGAAGAAATTACTTGATATTATCAGCTGTTGTTATTTGACCAGCTCTAATTATAACAGGTATTTTAAGACTTGCCATTTACCTGAACCCAATAAAATCTGTTCTTGGAACATAATATAACATCACATTATAAACTATCCAGAAAATAATTCATCGTACCTGCTAACAGTAGTACATCAAGTTGTTCTAGAGGTATTATTTAGGTAGTAGCTGTGAGCTGGAAGGGCATTCCATGTATTGCCATTCAAATGAGAACACCATTTACATTTTTCAGGAACCCACATTTTTCAGGAGTGCTGTGAGTAGGTTGAGAGATGATGAGGCAAATGGGGTGCATCTATACCTGCAATTAATGTGAAGCAATAAATTCCAGCGCATATTGCACTGGAGTTTATTGCACATGTGTTACACATGCAATGGGACCACATCATGTTGTCCTAGTGAAGAACAACTCCAGCTGACACAAGGTCTGGGGGGTCAGCCTGTCAGCCGAGGGCACTCCAACCTGGCTCAACAAGCTGCGGAGGGGCTGGTTGGGGCATGAGATTGTTTCAGTATGGGGCTAACCAGCAAGCAGCCCTTGCACTGAAGCATCCTCATGCCCCAGCCATCCCCGTCAGCATTTACACATGTGTTGCTGCACAGTTAATAACACCAGTGCAGGATAGTATTTATATTTACAAATACGAACCCATGGCAGCACTTATTAATTTACTGCCAACTAATAGGGCCACGCATGTGGATGTAGAGACTTTACTGTGGAGCTATTTAGAAAATTCCACAGTAAATGTCTTGTGTAGACATGCCCACTGTAGAGCAGATTAACGCGAATTTGTACATCAAAATGATCTAGTAATAGGAAACAAAAATGTTGGGGGGCTTGGTAGAATTTATGCTTTATATCTTTAAGTATGCTTTTGATGATAGAGAGTACTACAAACACATGCTTCTATATATTATTTTTTTAAACAGTTATTGGAAGAATTTCCATCTTCTGAGAGTATTCATGGCTACAAAATACGGTATATTCCAGAAAACAATGCAAGCCACACTGGGTCTACACACAATACTACTGATAAAAAGTTTAGGCTTCTCTTACCTGGGGAAGCATATGTGTTATCTGTTATTGCATATAACTCAGCTGGAGAATCTCCTGAGGCTACTTTGAGAATTCCCACCATTGGTGAAATAAGTAAGTATTATAAAATGATGTGGATCATTGTGAACCAGTACCCTTTCTGTCTACTACAGACCACCCAACCAAGGGGAAGAGCTAGACCAGGAATTCTTAAGTCAGCTCACGGAGGTAGTTAGGTCAAAGGACATGGTCATCATGGGTGACCTGAACTTTCCAGACATCTGCTGGGAAAAGCAGTCAGCCAGGTCTGACCGCTCACGTAGGTTCCTAGCCCAAATGCAGGACCTCCCTC
>NW_017729024.1:145023433-145031617 GCF_001723915.1 Gavialis gangeticus | reverse complement strand
GCTGGCTCCTACCCTGGGGGTCTTTAAGACAAGGCTTGACAATCACCTTGCTGGGGTCGTTTGACCCCAGTACTCTTTCTTGCCATGGCAGGGGGTCAGACTTGATGATCTGCTTGGGTCCCTTCCGACCCTACCAACTATGAAGCTATAAATAGGACAGTTCATTTTGTCTAAGTAACTTTGCACTCAAAGTGGAATTGTGGTAGGGTTTTTTGTTTTGCAAGTTAAATATGGAAAAGACCTCCCAGATTATCTTGTTCTACATTCTGGGTAGGGATGATCAGTTCATTTTAGCACAAATGCAGTACATTGGTATGAAAGAACATATATTAAAGCATTGGTAGGCCATTGTACTTTTGCTTATTTTTCCTGATGGGAATAATATTTCCTGTTTTAAAGGCTCTAATTGGGCCTTTAGGGCATTTTTAAACATGCTTCAGGGGCAGGGATGGGACACTTTAATTAGAGCAGCTCTGAGAGCTCCTCTAATTAAATTGCCCTGAGCATCTTGTGTATCTGTGTCCCTGTGCTTCAAAATGGTGGTGGGGGCACTGTATCTAAAGCTTGTCAAACAAGCTTTAGTTAAAGTGTCCCTGCCACCATTTTGAAGTGTAGGGATGCTGATACACAAGACATAGAGGCTGGCTGGAGTGCAGTAATTACCACACTCCAGCAGACTTGATTAATCAAGTCTGCTCTGATGCGCTGTAATTACAGCACCTCTCCAGTCATGTACAGGCACCCTTGTAGCACGCTCTTATCACATATGATGGAAATTCCTGATCATTTCTGCATTGTTCTCAAGACTTATAATTTTGCCCTGGGGTTTATAATTCTGGAGTCTTACTCAACTCTTATGTCTCCTTTAAGTTGGGTGTTGCTACAGACTGTTTGCCAAATAACACATCCACAGTGGTCAGGCCTGGCATTTTCCTGACATTCTTACTATTGAATTGTTAATGCGTTTATTTGTTGTGCCAGGATAAGTGCAACTTCCTTCCCCTCTGCCTCCCAAAATTACTCATATTCAAAGCCTAATGTCTTCTCAAAACTGCAGGATATTTTATTACTTATGTGTGGTCACGCTCACATTATTTCTATCTTTAAATATCTTGAATATCTCCTTGTCCACTGCTGAAGCTACTGTATCACTATGTGCTCCCGCCTCTAGTGAAGCTGCAGTATTGGTCAATATTCCACCTTTGCTTTGCTCTTTCTGGCTGGATTCCTCTGAGTTCCACGCTACTGGTTCTCTTCTCACATTGATGGTTTTGTATATCTCCCCTTATCATCCTCATCATTGAGCCCCTCTTTCTTTTAAAAATATGGGCCACAATGTATTCTTCTGTGTTTTCCTGTAGCCAATACACACATATAAGTCTTCAAACAGAGATATACTAATTCTTCATGACTTTCTTTATTTGTTCTCTTTTTGTTTTTTCTCATCTTATGATAACTATAATATTGACCTAAGAATTGTTTAGCTTAATTGTAGATTAAAATCAGAATCTGTTGAATTGCTACAGAACTGTGGATTTGGATGGATAATGATTTCTATTCATTTTACTTGCTGCTATTGTTTTGTAGCTTCCAAGCATATAGATGCGGTGTGGACCTTTACCTTAAGAAAAAAAATGATTGTGACATGGGAAGCATCATCAGTAAATGAATATGTTATTGAATGGTACAAGGAATGGGATTCTGAGCCTTTTAATAGATCATGGCAATATGTATCAAATACTACAAACTGGACATCTCAAGAGGGTATGTTTAATCTACTAATGTGCTCTTAGAGCTGTGAAAATTCTCTTTTTTTTTTCTTCCTAACCTATCTTTAGAACCTATTCTATTTCTTAAGGAGAAAATATGTTTGGTCTCAACCCATTAAGGGATTTGTCTGTTTGCATGTTGTGTTGTAAGTGCCACTTATATTTGAGCAAAGCAAGCACCCTACCGTTCCTTTTGCTCTGCACTTTAGTGGACCAGAGGGAGGCATGTGTCTCTTGCTCCTTCATTCCTCCCGGCCATCTCCTAATTTGAGGTGGAACATTTCTGCTGCCCTCACCAACCATGATCTTGTCTGCACTTTTCAAGCTAGTTTTTTCAGTTGGCATTTAAAAAAAAATTGTTTATAATACTAGAATTTGCTTTATTCAACATAGTCATTTCTTCCACTTTAGAGTTGACATTTTGTTGCTTCCTGTTCATCTAGTTGGCCATTTTATGATCACCTTCATGTCAGTCTTGGCACTTATGCCTCATCAGGAATTCTAATCCTGGACGTGTAACCCTGTGCACATAGATGACTATCTATGTACTGAGACTGGGCATGCACAGTAGTAGGTGGGGCATATGTGTCCCCCTTATAGATGGCTTAGCCTTAGATCAGGGGTTGTCAACCAGGGCTACGCGTTCCCCCAGGGGTGCTTGGGAAGGCCCTAGGGGGTATGTGCAGGTGGGTGGTGATGGAGCATTGCTGCCCACCACTCTGCACTGCCACTTCCCAGGAGCAGGGCCAAGGGTGGGTGGGGAGGGGTGTCACTGGCAGCAGCATCCCTCTGTAGGCCACACAGGTCAGCCAGACTCAGGGGAGGGAAGCTTTCATGCATTGGACGCCACCACCACCCACCACTCCATACTGCTGCTGCTCCACATGTCCAGCCATGCGCCACCCCCCTCCTCCCCACCCTGCTCCGCATCCTGCTGCTAGGGATATAGTTATTAAAAAAGGCTGAAAATTTGGAAGTGGAGAAGGAAGAAAGAGAGAGATTTCTCATTTTTTCCTCACAAATAGATGAGTGGCCAGGGCACTGAGCTGGAAAGCTGAAGGTCCTCAGTTCCTATCTTGGTCTTTTTGGTTTTCTAGCACGATACTCTAATCACCATTATTCAGTCTCCTCTCCAGTGCTCCTTTTGAAGCTGGTCCCTGCCCCCATGAGAGGGGGGTACATGGGAGAAGACAATAGGTAAGACTAGGAGGAACAGAAGACAGTAATGCACCTCAATGAGGTGACCGCTGGCCTGGCAGGGAGGGGGCCTGGGCTCTTGCTCTCAGTGAGGCAGAAACATCTCCTTTGCACTGTCCTTTTCCAGTGACTATAGTTTGGCTCAGTTTCAAAGGGAGCACCAGAGAAGGAACTAATTGCACATGAGACCTATGACCACCAGTCTTGGATTCACTGGTGGAGCTGAGCACAGTGGTCTATGTATAGTTATGGTGTGCCTAGCAACCATCTTGGCCTGTCATCTTCCCATGGAGGACTTAATACTCTCCTCCCACCCCTTGATATTTAAGTTCCTAAAAGGCATAACCAAGGTGTTGCCACAAATAAAATATTTGATTCTTTAGAGTGGGACCTCAAGTTAGTCCTTGCAACTCTGATTGCCATTTATTTTAACCGATGACAACTTGCTCACTTTATCAGCAGTGCATGAAGACAGGATTGGTAGCTATCACTTCGGTGAAGAGGATGGTGGTATGGGAGATCCAAATGCTAAAGGTGGATCCCTTATCTACCTACAATATTCCATCGACACAAGTTCTCCTTGAAGCTATGTGCTCAGTTCTTGCCCAAATTGTTAATGGAATATCACTTGCATCAATACATCCATCTGTGGCTTTCTTTCTAAAATCTCACTCCTTAAGGGTAGAGTCTCTCTCCATGTTCTGGATGTTGGGATGATTCTTGCCTTCTATGGGGATGTTCTAAAGCCTTTCTGATCATCCCTTTGTCTCTTCAATATCATAGTGATAACCTCATAACTACACTGATCTCCACCAAGAGACTAACAAGACTGTGTTAAGGTCAGCTGTGAAATTGCAAAGGTGGAGCCTCCACACTGTTTAGAGCACACTCCACTGGAGCTTAGGAAACATCTCTGTCCTCCCTCAAGAACATCTTCATTCCAAACCGCTGCAAAGCTGCTACCTGGAGTGCTGTCCACACTTTCACCAAGCACTATACCACTGTTGCAGCCTCCTTGTCAGATGCTATATTTGGGAAAGCAGGCCTGCAGTTGTTAGCTTAGGACTCAGAAAACCTGCCTTATATGACACTGACACTGCTTTGGAGTCACCCAGGTGGAAGGAAGATATGAACAATCATTTGAAAGAGTTGGAAAAGGTACTTACCATGGCAACTCGACTGAGATGTGTGTTCCTAGCACAATCTTTCTGCTGCCCTCATCCCCTCTTCCTAGGAGTCTGTGCATCCTGGGATTGTGCAGGTCAGAGAAAAATGTGGAATGTGAAACATGCACTTCTGTTTCATGCCCACTCTGAAGAGCATGAGGAGGAATAAGGCACAAGTATTGTTAAGATAAAAAAATTCTCCAAGCTTGAGTGCACCAGGCACATCATGTGTTCCTGCTGTGGACAGGACATATGGGCCACATCTCTTGAAGAATTCCATTTACCATGGAGCTAACCTTTTTCTGTTATCTCCTTAACACACAGGGTTGTATGTCATGTTAGGATATTTTTGCATTGTTTTTGTCATGATAACACTTTTAGCACCTAACAGTGCTAAAAAAAAGAAAAACATATTTTTTAAGTACAGATCAAGCATTTTAGTTATACGGGATGATTACAAAACTCATACTACTTTAGCTATGGCTGTTACAAGAAAATTGAATGTTTGAATGTCTTCCAGTTGTTGGGAAATGAATGCAGGAAATTTTCACAAGTGGAAATGGCAATTAAGGAGAAGTGGCTAGATTTCTGAAGCTCTTTGGCAACATACTGGAAAAGGAAATTGTTTCAACTTTTTAAAAAGTATTCCATAACATAAGAAATGCAATGTGCCACTGAATATTTTTCTTGTATTAAATGACCAGGACTCTTCAGGTTGCTTTGATTTAAAGGATTCCTTTCTATCCACGTATTTTAATACATGCAAAGATCTCAATCCAAGCCCAATATGCTAGAGTCTGTACAAATGCTTAAAAGAAGATAGGACTCTTTCCCCAAAATATAAATACTAAATATCACAAGACCGATGGCAACAGACAGAAAACATGCAAACAAAATACCAAAGCTCTATCCTGTTACATTTTTAATTTCCTCAAAATATTTCTTGCCATACTTCTATCTCTGTGGCCAGGTAATAGCCGTCATATTGATCACCTAGTGTGTTTCCCTTTTGCTCTTGCTACGCTATAGGAATAGATTGAGGGTTAGCATATATGTAGGAAAGTAGCTTATCAGATGATGTTTATGTTAGAGTTACTTCATGTGTTTTGACATAGGTTTGACTGCCAGCTCAAGCTGACCCTCTCTCCTCCTTTATCTCATCTCACCACAGAAGGGTTATAAGGAAATACTGATCTCTACTGTGGGGTTTCCCTAGAAGACTTTTCATGTTTTGGTGCATGCCTTTCTGGCCCACTTTGAAATGTTATTGGAAAAAATACAGTAAATTTTAAAAATAAAAAACACATTCAGCTATCATATTCTTAAACTGTTAAGTGATGTTGAGTTTTTAGTTTAAAGGGAGGTATTTACAAATGCAAAAGAATAAGAATACCTTTTTGAAGAAAAACAATTTATACTTAAATATATAGAGAGACTTATTTTTTAACTACTTCATAAATGTTGTATTGATATTCTTCTCGTTCATTATATTCACTTGGTATGACACATACTATGGAGCAATATTTTGTTTTGTGGTCATGATTCAGACTTTTAAGAAAGAGGAGGTTCTGTTTAAAATCTTTTGTAAATCTGTCTCCTTACCCCTCCCTTTCTTTTAGTAGGCTGGCCCACTACTTTAGTCTGTATGCCTGCTTGTGTTCCAAAGAAATGAAAAATATTTCGATAGCACTCTATTCAGTAATGCCAGGGGCTTCCCTTTGATTTTGGAGAGGCCAGGACTTTATTCCAGATGTACAATTATTTAACTTTATGCAGATTATTAAATAAAGCCAAGAAGGATTCACTTTGTCATTTTGAAGAAGCTGGTTTTATTAAGTAAATGTCACGTAAGTAAATTCTCAATCCGTTACAAAGTTGATGGGTGCTGTGCTTTAAATTTAAAGTACATGTGACTAATTCCATCGACTATTCAGATGCTTAAACTTAAGCATCTGAGTAAAGGGAGTGACTTTCAGAGACAAAAAGGGGGCTAGGGTATCTCTCTTCCATTGATTTCCATATCACAAAGTCATGACAAAATAGATGCTTATTCCATATTGCTTTTAAAAATCTCTCTCCAACCTCTCTACTGACTCAGGGCCTTATGTACATTCTAATACATTAAACTCTGTAAAGCACAGTAGTACCAATATTTAAACAATTTAAAATTAATTATACAGTCCTGCATGATGGGATTGGAACTCATACAGTTCGTCTCAAAAGGTCTTCATAAAATGAAATTATAAAAAAAAATCGCTAGTTTTACTAAAGGATATGAATGTAATTCAGAAGTAATTTCATGTCTCTCAATTTTTCATACATCATGCTTACTGCAAAGTTGTATTTATGTATCTTCACATCAGCTGAAGGCCCCTCTACCTGTGCAGGTAAAGGGGCAATGGGATCAAATGCGATCCACACAATTACACCTACCATGCCACACATTCATGGACAGGAGACACAATTGTGGGATTGCACATTAGATCCCTTCCTGCCTTATCACTAGTGCAAGGGAGCCTGGGATTGTGAGCCTGAGCTCCCCCTGCACTGGGTCCTGTGGCTGCAAGACCTGCTGCTGATGAGGCCCAGTGAGGCTTTCAGTGGAGCCCGCGTTCCCCACAGTACCCTCCTGATGGGCCCTGCAGCCGACATGGGTTGTGGGGCTCACAGTGGAGGCACTGTTGGGAATGCTGCCCCCACTGCAAGCATTGTCAGCTGCAAGGCTCTCAGTGAGCAAGGGGGGGGGGGCAGTGGGGAGAATATTTCCACTGCTGTGAGCTTTGTGAGGTGCAGGGATAACAGCAGTGGCAGTGTTCTCCATGCTACAGCTGCAGTGAGCTCCGCAGCCCACACCACTGCAGAGCTCACAGCAGGAAGAACATTGCCACCCGGCGAGCCTCCTGACATGTGGTGCTCTCAGCAGTGGCAGCATTCCCTCACACTGGTGCTGCGGTGATTCCCTGCAGTGGCATGGGCTGCAACTGCCACTACTGCAAGCCTCTGCTGCACATCCCTGCTGCTAGCCCTACGTCTCAGGAGACTCGCAGCAGCAGTAGTGTTCTTCCCGCTGCTGCTTCTGTGAGCCCCACAGCGACATGCAGACAGGGGAATGGTGCTGCCTCTGCAAGACCTGTACTTCATGAGACTCGCAGTGGTGGCAGCGTTCTCCCTGCTGTATGCCCCGCAGCTGGAGACACTGCCCCCACTGGGTGCCCTGCAGCTAAGGAAGTTTGCGGGGGGGCATCATTCTCCCCACTTCAAGCCCTGCAGCTGACAATGCTGCTACCACTGCAAGCCTTGTCAGCTGCAGGGCTGACACTGGGTGGTGCTCCCCTGTGGCTGGGAGCCCCTCATTTGATGTGGCTCCTAGCCACAAGGGGGCATTTGGCCACACAGTCAATTAATGGAAAGCTATTATATATTTTTGTGGAATAAGTTTGTAGCTTATTTCTTGTTTTATCATGTTGTTAATTCGTTAAATGTGTATCTGGATCCCACCTTAAGGCATGATTACCTGGTTAATCACACCTTAAGTGTAATGTGTAAAGGGAGCCTGATATATTTGAAAATTTATTTCTTTGATTTTTAAAGCAAACTCTTCAAAGATGGATATCTAAACTTAGGCTTCTAAGTTCATGTTAACTGTTTGCGGCCTTGTTTCCCAAACTTAAAGTTCAAACAGTGAAAATTATAATATACAATATTGTGGCAAAAAGCAGGGGCTCATGGGCCACAAGTTGCCAACTTCTGGCAAAGAGGTTAAGAACAAAAAATTAAACCCAAATAAACCCTTGTGGCTTGGGGGGGGAACCCCCCCAAACAAAATATAATTATTAGCCAATATTTTACTTAGTGCTGCCTAAATGTAGTGAGACTGTTCTGGCTTTCCCTTGTGTGCTTTTGCTCTTTTTCAGGACTGTTTATGCATTCTACATTATGGAGTCATTGCTGGGTTTTTTTTTAAGGGAATAATTTTGAGAGCAGGGACAGGAACCCAGGTCATTCTCCTTCCAATTGAGTGCTCTACTCACTAGGATACAAAGCCAAACTCC
>NW_017729024.1:145002055-145018433 GCF_001723915.1 Gavialis gangeticus | reverse complement strand
CCACAAGTTGCCAACTTCTGGCAAAGAGGTTAAGAACAAAAAATTAAACCCAAATAAACCCTTGTGGCTTGGGGGGGGAACCCCCCCAAACAAAATATAATTATTAGCCAATATTTTACTTAGTGCTGTGAGACAAAAGCAGTTTCATCAGTTAGTGAAAACAAGTTTCTTAGTACATTCAAGGACTACTCAAAGCTCTCAAAGTTGGTCGAGGATCTGCTAATCAAGGGGCGCCACATAGGAGGTGCACACGGGTGCATGTGCACCCCCTGAGCATGGCAGCGCACCCCCTGCAAAAAGGTGCCATAGACACCGCCAGTGGCGCCTGCAGGTGGTCCATGATTCCCGCTGACCACTGCCAATGCTGCCAGTGGCAGCTGCAGGTGGTCACCGACCCTTGGATGGCGCTCCTCCCCTCCACCCCTGCTGCCGACAGCACTGGTGGCATCTGAGGGAGCTCCCCCGCTTACTGCCGCCGCGCTCCTGCCACTCCTGCTGCTGCCACGCTCACCAGCCACCAGGGGCACACGCCGTTCATGTGCTGATCCTTTTTTCTTGAAGACCCTCACGGCATTTGTACATATACTTTTTTTCCAGCAGTGCACTGGACACCCACAGTATGGGAGCAGACTGGTTTGAGTCTGCGCCGCACGTGAGCTGAGGTGAACTGCACTGCGCCCTGTGCAGTTCCGTAAGTGGTGAAATGCATGTCAGTGCACAGAAAATGGTAGCAAAGTGCACTGCTGCCATTTTCTCAGTGCTGATGCACATTTTGCTACTTATACAACTGTATACGTCGCAGCGCTGGGCACTTTTCAGAATGCCCACTGCTGTGATGCGTGCATGTGCAAAAATTCCTTCATTGCACATTTTTTGTCAAGCAGCTACACCAATAGTTATTGTTTGGATATAAGTACATGAAATTGTTATGAATCATAAAACTGCATTAAGAAATCAACTGTGTAGGAAGGGGAAATTTTGGATGTTAATGGCAATGTGGAATATGACAAGCACATTATCTGCAGTTATTTTGATTGGTGATTCTCAACCAGGGTACCATAACACACTGGAATGCTGTGAGATCCTTTTAAGAGTTCTGCAGGTGTGACACAATATTAGCACTGTTAGGTGTATAAACTCCTACACAAGTCACAAAATAAGCCCAGAGATTTCAAATAGGAATCCATAGGGTCAAACATATTTCTAACCCAGGGGCAGGCAATTATTTTGGGTGGAGGGCTACTTAGTAAGTTTTGGTGAGCTGGACAATATCCACTTTTTCTGTTTTCAAGACTAAGAGGAAGGGTCATAAAAGTTTCTATGTTGGCTTCATTTTATGGGATGACAAGCCACAAGCTTTGGTCAGATGGAATGAACTGCAGATTTGAATTAGGTTGGCAGTGTGGCTACATTACATGATTTAGTCCAGAGCGTTCCAGTAACTAGTTCCCCCCCTTTCAATTTTAGTTGGTTGAAATAGGCAACAGCAAGTGAGTTCTTCTTTTAAATTAATTACCAGAATGTTCAGGATTTGGAAGATCATTAAGTGAATCTTTGAATTGTACCTAGAAATAAATCAATTAAAATGTTATCACAGAGACTTCATTTACAGGGCTCAGAAGATGCTTGGCTATATTCTGCATAGCTGGTGGTCAGATTTGAAGAAGCTTTATTGTAACTTTTAAATGCTTTTACACATTACAGACTATCCGTCTTTGACAAGGAATAAGTCTTTATTATGTGCAATCATCGTGCATGCAAAATGTTGGAAAGAATGCTACAAAAGAACTATTGGGTCATTTGATACTAGAGATTTCTAAAATAAATATACTAATCTAGTCATGTTAGATGTTAGTGATAGTAAGGTTCATTTAGCAGATAAAGGCTAAGTAAAAAAAGTATAAAAACTGCTGCTTATTCCATGTATTTCTTTTGGAAATAGTTCTGAATTCAAATGCTTGTAGAAAGACTGCCAAATCCACTCTTTCTGTGGGTCTGAAATGGGTTTCCTCCTTGTATTTAAGTATAGCAATGGGCATGCATAAGAGTAAATACACATGCTGTCATAAAGACCAAGGGGAAAATACTAGTCAGGAGCAGGATTTGTTTATTCAATACCAGGAAAATGTTACTTTTTCCATTTTCTTTATATAAATCATATCAGTGAAGCAAATTATTATGTATCTAATACATTTTCCCCTTACAGGAGCCTTTGAATCATTCATATGCTACAATATCTCAGTGTACCCTCTCTTTGAGAATAAAATAGGAGCTCCATATTCTGTACAGGCTTATTTTCAAGAAAAACGTATGTATATGAAACTACCAATAGTACCTTCTGTTCTGTTCTGTAGATTGCAGTAGCAGTTGAGCACTGTGTTTAGGAGCTGCACTGCTTAATTGTGAATTGTATTAGAACGAGGTGCCAAGACTCCTGATATTCCCAATTCAACCCTTGACTTGCTATACATTTCTCACTATGTTATTTAATGTATGTTCTTTAATCTACCATTTTTAATATAGGTAGAGTGTTCACTAACCTGCAACAATGTTGTAAGGTTACATGATGTTTGTAAAGTGCTTTGAGATGTTTAGATGAACATTGACACAAATATATTATAATTTATTTTATTATAGTAGAGACAAGTCAGTTCTTAAACGTTGCATCACATTTAGATTACACATTTTTAAAGATATAACTGACTGAACTCTTTGTGTTACCCTTGCACTCAAAAGAGTAAAAGGTAAATTTCTACACATAGAATAAAATGGGTCATTAGAAAAGTTTGTGGGTTTGCTTTTTTCCCTTTTTCTATTTTTACATATCAATGAACAGTGTACATTCCTGTATATTTGAGGTTGTATGAAGGGATGTAGTCAGGGCTTAGTTTGAATGCTTTTTGTTCATTAACTTACACAATGCTCTGACTGTAGTTATGGTTGACAGAATAAGGGAAAGGACTAGATCCGTGTTCAAAGGACTTAAGCATACAGAACTTTTGCTTGTGCCATGCAGTAGGGGTTATATTATATAATGTGAGTAGGAAGTCTGGTCAAATAGGTTGAACTGGGACATGGCTAACCATGGGAAACCACAGACTTTGGTAGATCACATTGTCCTGCTTTGAACTTCAGTTCTCCATGGGTATCCTATTTCCTTACCTCACAAGAATGTTGGGAGGGTAAAATCCTTTAATAATTACAAATCACTCAGACACTGTAGTGCTGAGAATTATGTAAGTGCACAACAAAAGGTATAAATGTTATCATCAAAGACAGTATCTCTGGAAAGATGAGAGGAGCTGAGGGTTGGTACCAGATATTTGATAAACTTGGATAAATAATAATGGCTCTTTCTTATATCACTGGTGTGCATGTCACATTACAGATTAGTAAAGCTGTGTCTTTTTCAGTATTATATATATTTTAAATATACATGTTTATATTTTTTGCAGCTCCAACTATTGGTCCTGAACCTAAAGCAGACTATCTAGGCAAAAATGAGGCTATAATAAAATGGAATGAGATTAATAAAATGCACAAAAATGGCTTCATTAGAAACTATACAATATTTTATAAATCTAAAGGTGGAAAAGAATTAAGTAAGTATGTTTTTGTTAAATTGAAGATAAAGCTTCTCCACTTTGTGGTACCAACTCACTGATTTATGACATTTATCACATGATGAACAGATCAGCACGTGACTTCTGATTCTACTTAAACCGGTAGCGAATTCTGCAAGAGAAAATTTCAAGTCTTTGTAAGATGAATTGGTGATTCAGAATCACTGATCTTGCTTTGCTACTCCCCATCAGTCTCTTCATGTTTATTTGCATTTAAGAGCTCAGTTGGGTGGCATGTTGTCCAGAGATAGCTCAAAGACCGCTTGTTTGAAAGCCAGGGTTGACTATTTCATACCTCCAACACAATGGAACTCTGTACAGTAAGGGTAAAGTTTCTGTATTGCTCATGTGGAGCTCTGTGAGTTGCTGTGGATAAGCAGCTTGCGGTGTTAAGTTGGCTCAGGTATCTGTCTTAGGTTTCTCAACCTGGTCTACTAAAAACATTCACAGATCTTACCAGCTGTCGCACCAAGTGCAAGGTAAAGTTTTTCAGCTTTTTTTCTGTTGGCAATATGCATAGCCACATATATTGCTAACAAAACACAACTGAAACAACAGTCCTGCTGCACACACTTCCCCCCATTAACAAGAATATAAGAGAACAAACAATGAGTGGCAGTTACAAATCATGTTGCTGGAAGGCACTTGGGCATTTACATAGGTAGTCTGAACTCTAAAAATGAATGGGATGATCGTCATATTTTCTTTACTGATGCTCATTGCTCATATCTGTTGCTACAACACCTAGATGTTGATGGCAGGTGATATCTTTTTAAAGTTAAACCTGACAATGGAGTATTCCAGTTAATCGCATAGGACCTGTGTGTACATAGGAACACAGGACTGTAAGTGCCCAACAGTTCTCTCTGACTGTTATCTCTGAGTGCTGGGTAGTGGTTAAATAGCCTGGCAACCTTGAGGGTGCCAATGACTTTGTGCAGAAGAGCACCATGGGGGTACCTAGGAGTGGAGCCCTGATAGTTGGACAAATGGATGATCTGCACTCCAGCAGCTCCTGTGGCCAAGCTAGTTCCAAACATACTGGCACCTACCTTTCTACTGAAGTAAACCAGCAAGGCTGAGAAGAGGACACTGGTGAGGGCAGCAAAGTGTCTCAATATACACTGCCCAAGCAAGGATTATAGTCACCAGGCTGATGTCTCATTCGGCATAATTCTGTTGTCTTGTGAGACAGCCAGATGCCTACTACTAATTGACAGGGGTATAGGTTGTACCCGTGTTGGTCTAAGGATATAGGCAAACAAGGTTCTTTGGATAAATCTGATATCTTTTATTAGACTAACTCAAATAGTTGGAAAAATTCTTCTTAGCAAGCTTTTGGGTTTAAACACCATTCATCAGGCTGAGGAAGCATCTGGCTTCTTTACTATTCAATGCTTCCAGGAAGAGCACACACCAACTGCAGATGCTTCCTCAGCCTGACAAAGGGTATTTATACCTGAAATTCTTGCAAAGAAGAATTTTTTCAATGATTTGAGTTGGTCTAATAAAAGATATCAGATTTACCCATAGAACCCTGTGTACTACTAAGTGACCAACTCGGTCAGTGAGTCCAACTTTTATTGGCTCCATATTAACTTCACTGAAAATAATCAGTTGCTTATATAATAACCATATCTAAAATATATGCATTAAAATGTGGATAAAGTTATTTTATTTTTTCCAAGAATTTTCTCATCTTTGTGTGTATGTTTGTGTGTCTCTGTGTGGGGGTGGGGGTGCTCAATTCCTTTGACTTAGGTGGCTCCATTTAGCACAGTTGTGCTTGTTCCTCATGAAACTGACCTGAATGGCTGACATAGTAGTAACAATAGGGAACAATGATAATGTTCCAGATCCACAAAATGTTATGGATTCATAGTGATAGTGGTGAAAAGCAGGGATGTGATGACTGAAGCATTTTTTCAGACTGTATGAAAACTCATGTGCTACAGCAGCGGCGGCAACTTTTTGGCAGGTATACCGCAAACTAGTCCTGCCCTCTCATCAAGTGCCACTCCAAATCACCTTCCCATGCCTGATTTGCTGTTCTGTTTTCTGCTCTCTGCCATGGTGCTGCCTGTCCTCTCACCAGTCTGCCAAAGCCACAAGTAGAGGCTGGCCATGGCACTTGTGGCACCTGGGAAAGTTGACCACCCTTGTGTTAGGGAAAGCACGTTTGGCAGCATATGTACTTAGATAACTGTAAAGAGTCAACAGTTTAGGATTGTTAATTTTGTCATTATTATTTTACAATTATTTGCTGCTTTTCTTTCCCCCATCACCCATCCCAGACGCAATGTCAGGGTCATTAGAGAAATGTATAAGACAAAAATAAGGGTTAAAGAGTAGCTGGAGTGTATTGCAGATGCATAGAATCCATATAGATTCTTGAGAACAGTGCATCTTCTGAGGGATTAGATCTGTTTTTGAAAGGTTGACTACTCCAGATACTCAGATTCTGGAATAATGTCCTGGAAGTTTTGCAAGTTAGATCTTTTTTACTATGAAAAAGCAGGGTTCTCAAATAGGGCAATGAAGTAGCCTAGTATGATCAGTTACTTATTCTAGATACAATTATAGATTTATTACAGATGCCCCTTCAATATTATCAATATTCCATTAAAGGTACTCTTTATAGAAATCAAAAGAGGATTTTCTCCAGTGAAGAATCTGACCTTCATGATGAAATTTTTTTTAAATCAACAAATCTGTTGTTGAGGAACTTAAAAATTCTGGCCAGTCAAATCTTCAGTAATTAATGTGATATTGATATGGAATTTTTGTGAGCTTGCTGCTTGAGTCTTACAGTTATGCTACACCAGCTAAATAGGAAATGCTATTACTAGAATTCTTAATGTCTGTTGGCATCAGTCAGATATAGAAGTAAGCAAGTGGGTCAGTGTCTTTTGCAGCATTTACCATGGGGAAAAAGTTGTGCTCCTAAATGAGGCACACGCTTATCTTCAAGCTTTCAAGAATGTATTGTAAGTACAAGAGCGAATGGCACTGAGTCCCTTTTGTGTTAAACATGGGACTGCAGTTTCAGTATGAGTGCTTCATAATTAAAAGAAATCTCCCTTCTAAAGTTTACTGGCACAGTGGTAGTTGCCAGTATAATCCCAGCTTCCTGAGGGTATTGTGATTTATTTATACTGTGATCACTATTACAAGTAAATCAACTGTAGCAATTTCTCTTATGTACTCTATAGCTAGCAAGGATCATTTGGGGTTGATAACTTTTATTGGACCAAATGTATAGCTGGGATAAAATTGATCAAGATTTTAAAGCTCGTCTCTCGCAGCAGTTTCTGGACCATCACAACTACATCAATGTAATACTCTATAGATAGTTCATGAAGGAAACTAGAGTAAACTGCAAAAAACTGTTTCTCCAAACAGTTGCCCCATTATTACTATCTCATTTGACTTAGAGTATGGAGAGATGACCATATTATACTGAATTAAAAAGGGGTAGGGGAGGCCTACTGTGCATCATCCATGCTACAAGAACTGCTTCATGCACCTGATCCTATCCCACAGTAAGTGGAGGCTAACCTGGGAAGCAGATGCCTGTTTCATTCTGGATATGTGGGAATGGCAGGTCCAGTGGCAGAGTGCACACAAAAACAGTTGCATGGAAAAAAACCCATAGAATTGTAGGGCTGGAAGGGACTCTGAAGGATCATCGGGTCCAGCCCCCTGCATGAGCCGGAAAGACATCTGAGGTCAGGTGGCCCCAGCCAGGTGACTGCCCAGTCTTCTCTTGAAAACCTCTAGGGTAGGTGATTGCATCATCTCTGAGGGGAGCTCATTCCACAGTTTGGAGGCCCTAGTTGTGAATAAATTTTTCCTAATGTTCAGCCTGAAACTATCTTCCGGGAGTTTGTGGCCATTGTTTCTAGTTTTCCCCCATGGTGCACTGGTGAACAGTTTTTCACTGAGCTCCTGATGTATGTCTCTGATATAGCAGTAAGCCACAGTCGGGTCCCCTCTCAGCCTTCTTTCTTTAGGCTGAAGAGTCCGAGATCCCTCAGCCTCTCCTCATATGGCTTGCCATGCAAATCTCTGATCATACGGGTGGCCCTTCTCTGGACCCTCTCGAGCCTATAGTATGTCCTTGTTGAAGTGTGGCACCCAAAACTGGACACAATACTCCAGCTGTGGCCGCACCAATGTTGAGTAAAGTGGGATGATTTAAATACTAAATGCCTTTTTTGGTGTGTGTCAGCACTTGCATATATGTTGCCCAGAAAACACCTACATGGTACATGTAATGATGGCATGTATGGAGGTGGTAATTTTTCTTTTCAGTCTATCTTGGATTGTTCTGAACTGATGTGTCTGTCTTTTATGCTGTCTTTTTAATTTGGCAATAAAAGCCAGGACCTACAACTTGTGATGATAAAGATCCCATTGCTCTTTTACTATGCAGAAAGTATCATCCATACTTTTTACATTTTGCCCATCTAAGATTTTTCCTGTACTTTTCAGTTGGCCATAAAATGATTCACTTCCTGTCCTAAATTGTTATATAGCATTGTGCTATATTCAACAATTTCTTTGTTCCACCCCAAATGACATCTTTGGTTATTTTGTATTTCAACAAATCTGTAAAAACTTTTGGATTTTTTTCAATGTAAATGGCCCTATGTAAACATAAAATAATAATATTTAACACTTATTTCTGTTTAATTAGTATTTGTGTGTGTTTATTTATTTACTTATTTAAATTTAATTTGTGATTTCTTTCATGTCTGTCTTTCCCTGAAAAGATAAAACTGTGAACTCTAATGTTCTGCAGTACAAACTGAGTTCCCTGGAAGCAAACACCCAATATACTGCTTATGTGATTGCAGCCAACAGTGCTGGTGGAAAAAGTGGAAACACAATAACTTTCAAGACTTCAAAATTTAGTAAGTGATGTTGGAGGTTAAATCATACTGCACTGATGATGTTTTTTGGGGGTAAGAGATACAGATCAAAATCCCATTGCCTCTCCAAGGCACTGAAGTGCAATGCTGTTCCATCCTGTTCAAGTCCTTGAACAATTGCTAACACCAAAGGCAGATGGGCCCTTCTCCTCCTCCTCACTGCTTTTTGAAACTGAGGCTATGTGCAAACATTTATTTGTATCTCTACAAGAATAAAGTACCATGGGGTGTGCACACATGCACAGCCCCCCTGGCTGGAGTGCTACAAAGTGGCTTCAGGGGGGCATTGTTCAGCTAGTATGCTTTCTAGCTTCTTTGCTTCCCCCCACCCCCATGAGAGCCCGTGAGTTTGGCAGCTGCAGTAATGAAGTGGTGGCAGCAGTAGCTGAAGGCAGCCTCCTGCTGCTGCAGCCACTCTGGGTGCGCTAGCTCTTGCTGATGTCCTGTCACTGTTTGTGGCAGTGGCAGTTCTTCCTGGTGCAGCCAGCATCCTGGGAGCACTGGCAAGAGACATGCTCCTCTGGTGTTGGTGATGGAGGCGGCTGTTCCCACTGCCAGCACCACCAGCTGTTGCCAGTGCTTCCAGCTGCAGCAAGAGCAGCAGGGTCCCAGCAGCATTTTAAGATGGCTCGTCACCTCTGGTCATGTTGTCAGAGTGCTAGCTGCTTTCCCCCTCTCCCTTTGGAGTGGGGAAGGGGTAGCAGAGGATTGTGGAATGCTGGGGATCTGAGAGACGCTGCATAGTGGTAGATATAAGAGGAGATGAACACCTAGCTGGGGTCATCTGACCCCAGTGCTTTTTCCTGCCCAGGGTAGGGGGTCAGACTTGATGAGCTACTGAGGTCCCTTCCAACCCAAACATCTATGAAATCTATATAACTGTCCATATATTACATGTAGGACTACTGAGAAAATCTCCTTTGGAAGATAGTTTCATAGTTGTTAGGGGCTGAAAGGGACTTTACAGGTCATCAGGTCCAGCCTCCCTGCACTTGGGCGACCCCAGCAAGGTGGGCATCAAGACGCTTTTTGAAGTTCACCAGGGTGGGTTACTGTATCACCTGTGGGGGGAGCCTATACCAAACCCTTGGCACTCAACTTGTAAAGAAGTTTTTCCTTGTATCTAGCCTGAAGTGATCCTCAATCAGCGTGTGCCCAATATTTCTTGTCCTCCCCTGCGGGGGGCTTGCTGAAAAGATGCTCCCCCAGGCCCTGATTTATGCCCTTGATATACTTATAGGCTGCCACCAAGTCCCCTCTGAGTCTTCTGTTCTCCAGGCTGAACAGTCCCAAATCTTTCTGAATGCTTCTGTTTGTTTCTGTGGTGGATCCCCCATTTTTGTGGTGCTACAAATGCCATGACTATCTAGACATCCACTTCTTGTAACATTACAAATGTGTGTCCAAAGCATGAACCTTCAGACTAAAATGAAGGTGCATTACAAATCTGGTACATTAATGATTTGAACAGGGTGGAATAGGACTGTACTTGGGTACTTAAGTAAGTACCACTTGGATACCATACAGGTAAAATAGGGTTGGAGCCACAGGTTTTTCATGTTGCTGCTTGTTAGGACACTCCTAGCTTCTTCTGAATGTTTGAGCAAAACCAAAGGAGAATAGTTAGAAGTAGTTGAATTTGACTCAATGCCTTGGAAGATGTTGCAGCCCAAAACTTCATGGATTAGGATTTTAACAGTTGACTGCTGCTCCCCCATAGGTCTTTGCTGAAGCCCATGGCTCTATGTGGCAAAGTAGTAAGTTTCTATTCTGTCAGTTACAGGATTAAGGCTTAATATTTTATCAGAAAAGATCTGCCTTAGAAATTGGGCTCAAATAAATGTGTATTATGATGTTTTATTGTCTCTCTGCCCATATAAACAATTTACTGTAAGCATGACACAGTTTCCTTTAAATTAAACTTGGCTAGCAAGTTACTCAATACACCATTGTGGCCTTTGGGAAGTAACCTTGTATCTTTGTTTTCTTACTATCATTGTCTTCCTCTCCCTTGGGATGGCTATGAGTCAGAAATTCAGAGTTGTTCTGTTAAGATTTCAAAATGAAAGAAACAATGTAGAAAACTATTTCCTCAGTTCTGTTTCGTTTCTTAGCACGTCTATAATGGAGTAACTACAAAGTAATGTAGGGATGTGTAAGTTAGCTTTAAACTAGCTAGCTCATGTACAGCTGTCTGCATATGGCATAACTTTGTCTGCCTGTAAATTAGTAACTATACTGCTACCCAAAAAGCAGACTGATTTATAACATGCCGAGGTTTATTCTGCTGTGACTAGATTGCTTTCTGGTATCCAAATTAGATACCATAGTTCATATACCTCAACCCCACACTGCAGTCATTAGTAGGACTACACTGTGAATGTATTTTAAAATATGCCGCCTCTGCATGATTTACCATACATTTTATAGATTGCAAAGAGGTGGTGCTGGGGTATGATACTGCTGTAGCTAAGGTTATTTTGCTAGGGCTCCAGATGAATGTGGGCAAACCCTGCTCTGGACTTGTACTGAAGACTGTGCTGTGTTGACCCAGTGGTGAATCATTCAGTCTGAAGAGTTAAGGCTATGCTGGATACAGTGCTAGGCATATCAGTTTCTGTGGGTACCATTGGTACGGGATCTTCTACCATGTTAGCCAGACGGATCAGAGACGGTAAAGAAACAGCTATTGTAATAAAGAAGCAGCTGTTCTAAGATCCACGTAAAGCACCATCACATACTGTTACACAGCTGGATACAATAACCTGATTAATTTGGCAAAGATGAAATAACAAAAACCCTTTCAAATTATGTTAGCAAGTGACTCTGAAATTACAGACTAAAAATTGAAAATGAGTTCTTCAGTGGAATATATACAGAAATGTTTCACTATTTGTTCTTTCTTTCAAGATAAGGAAGACCTACTTTATATATTTATATCAATTGGATTATGTATGCTGTTCTTACTGTTCCTGGGAATAATATGTACTCTAAAAAAACAATTGTGAGTAATTTATCTGTATTTTCAACTGGGAAAAAAGTCAATTTTAATGTGTGAAAGGCTAATTGTTAGCTAAAGAATTCTTGGTTGTTGGTTTCAAGCAAATATGGTATTAAGAACATTTCTCAGTTTGATTAATAGATAAAAGTTCAGATTCTTATGCAATCCATCTATTTCATCATATAGTTGTAAAAACAAATACTATTTATAGAAAATGTGGTAAACCAGAATAAAAGTATAAGAAATGGAACAACTTATTGCCTGTCTCAGTTAAAGCAGTTGTTTGACGAAGGATTATGGCATGAACCAATCAAAAAACCTTTTCTGTAACTTTTAAAAAATAACATCTATTATGCAATACATACATTACAAAACAATATATTACAAGCAAGCCTAGCCCATAAGCTGAACTTTGTAAAGTCAGGCATTCAGAAAGATTGTATCTGACTAGTTTCTGAGGGGGTTGAATTAAATTTACAAGGCCACTTGAATTCTGACGAGTGGGCCCCCCCAAGGCTCTGTCCTTGGACCCATATTGTTCAACATCTTCATTAACGATGTGAACATTGGAGTCAGAAGCTGACTGGCCAAGTTCGCCAATGACACCAAACTTTGGGGCAAAGCATCCACACCAGAAGACAGGCGGGAGATCTAGGCTGATCTGAACAGGCTGAGCAAATGGGCAGATGAGAACCTGATGGTGTTTAATGCTGAAAAATGCAAGGTTCTCCACATTGGGAGGGAAAACCTGCAGCATCCTTACAGGCTCAGCAGTGGTATGCTGGCTGGCACTACGGAAGAAAGCGACTTAGGGGTCATCATTGACCACAAGATGAACATGAGCCTGCAATGTGATGCTGCAGCTAGTAAAGTGACCAAAACGCTGGCTTGAATCCATAGATGCTTCTCAAGCAAATCCCAGGATGTCATTCTCCCACTGTACTTGGCCTTGGTGAGGCTGCAGCTGGAGTACTGCGTCCAGTTTTGGGCTCCACAACTCAAAAATGTGGAGAAGCTTGAGAGAGTGCAGAAAAGAGCCATGCGCATGATCAGAGGTTAGGAAAACAGACCTTACGACGACAGGCTGAGAGCCATGGGGCTCTTTAGCTTGGAAAAGCGCAGGCTCAGGGGTGATCTGATGGCCACCTATAAGTTTATCAGGGGTGACCACCAATATCTGGGGGAATGTTTGTTCACCAGAGCGCCCCATGGGATGATGAGGTTGAACTGTCATAAACTACTGCAAGACTGTTTCAGGCTGGACATAAGGAAGAATTTCTTTACTGTCTGAGCCCCCAAGGTCTGGAACAGCCTGGCATCGGAGGTGGTTCAAGCACTTACATTGAACACCTTCAAGAGTAAATTGGATGCTTATCTTGCTGGGATCCTATGACGCCAGCTGACTTCCTGCCCTTTGGGCGGGGGGCTGGACTCGATGATTTTCCGAGGTCCCTTCCAGCCCTAATGTCTATGAAATCTATGAAATTTCCTAACTCTTGAGTGCTTGATTTTGTGTAGTTGCCTGTGAGTTTAAAAAAGCAATTGACGTAATCAGAATTTTCACCACGTAGAAGAAAACCTATGACCCCAGAACTTTTAGATTCACTACATACCTGTGCCTCTTGGAGCAAATAAACTTGGTCAGATGGTACCCAGATATCTTCTCTGCACTAAGAATGTAAGACTCGAGTATACTGGGTCCTATTCCAGGCTCCAGAAGCAAGCGTGCTTTACTGGATACATTTTTGCCTGTTCTCTCACTGACCCGTTCTGACTCAACCTCTGCAATTTGACTTTGACCCTCTTCTTATGGCCTGGGGGCACACTCAAAGAGGACAGAATCTTTGGACATATTTAGCTACTATACTCTGGATGTGATTCACTGAGGAACAAAGCTTCTTAAAATGTGACTTGGAAAAAACATAGGCACCTAAACCTGAGAGAGTGCTTCACTGAGACCCTGCCTATTTCACGTAGTTGTATGAAAACCCTCAGGAATCTGAGTTTTCTGGTGACTTTGACACCATCTAAGTTGCACTCCGAGTCCCTCAGAGATTTGCAAACAAGGCAGTTTTGTATTGGGCCCTCAGACAGGCCCAATACGGTAGATGTGCTCTAAGTGCAGTTAATACAAGCTGGTGGCATATTGTTTGCATCCACAGTTACTTTTATTCAGAAACATAAGGGGAGGAAGTGGTGGTACAGGTTTCCCTTGCTTTATACTGTACATGCATTCCTGGAAAATAGTGCATAACTCAAATTTTAAACCCGTTTACAATATAATAAATAAGGATATGTTCCAAGACCCCGACTATACTGACCCCCAGACTCATTTCTACCACTTTTACAAGGCAGTTCTGATACTCACCAACAGCAGACAGTATGCACAAATGTGGGGCACTATCATAATGGGGATGGCAACTACAGAAACACGTGTTGCAGACAATGAGTGAGGAGCACAGATCCACACAGAAGACGATATTTTGGTGTGTGTCACTGCCACAATGCACTGCACAAAGCAGCTGACTGCAGGCTTCCACCACACCAATTGCATAAGCGTGCATTTACCTTGTGTATAACACATTTTTGGTATAAAAAGGGTAATTGCATAAGACCTAATTCACACATACAGAACCCATATAAATCAAGCGAAATCTGTACATTTTGCAGAGTAGACTAGCATAACAGCACTTCCCAAGGAAGTGGGAGTCCTGGGTTTGATTCCGACTGTAGTCTTCAGGGGCTCCAATCCACAGCTTTTTGAGGCCAGCAGGGAGCTAGCAAGGTGTCTGACTGCAGCCAAATGAGGAGGGCACTGCTGTACTCATCTAGGAGCTTCTAGTATTTCATATCATTTTCTTATGCACTGCTGTGATAAGTGCTCCTCTGACAAATTACAATTCTCAGATCTTTTTCTGACTACCACAGATTTCTGGGATTTGATTTGGAGATGCCATCTTGAATACAATTAATCTTTTACATAAACGATGCTGTAGTCAGAAACACCTAAGGGCTTGTCTTTGTTGCAAAATTAAATTGAGATATAACTTACATGCTGTCTCTACCTTGAGTTACATCTACACAAAACTTCTTGAACTGGTGTTGGTCATTAAGGGGTACTTGTACAAATGACAGGGGCTTAGTCCCAAGGTTTTATTCTGTGCCCTCTAAATTGAAATGGTGGGGGTGCTGCCACCGTGGAGGGAAGAACCGGGGCCCTCTGCAGCTCAGGGCCCACTTGGTCCACCGGCAGCTTGCCTCCCAGCTGCAGGAGAGGTGGGCAAGCTCTGCCAAAAAAAAAAGGGGGGGGGGGGGGGGTAGGGGATTGAGGCCCTTGCCTCTTCTGCTTTCAGCAGGCTTTTGCAGCTGGCAGGGTGCCAGGGGCTGCCCAGGAGTGGGCTGGCTTGCCCCTGGGGCAGCACAGGAAGGCAGCAGGAGGGTTGCTGGTGGCCAGAGAAGGCGATGGGGATGGTGCATGTGGTATGGGGCTGCCCTGGTGGGCTGCTAGCTTTTCTGAGCCTGCCTGGGCTTCCAGCATCCTGTGCACCATCCCCACCATCTTGTCTGGCTGCCAGCATACCCAGCTGCCCTCTTGTTGCCTCCTCGTGCTGTCTCTTGGGGAAGCTGGGTGTGCTGGTAGCCAGAGAAGGCAGCAGGGATGGTGCACGGGGCACTGGAAGCCTGGGCGGGCTTGGGGAAGCTAGCAACCCGCCCAGGTGGCCCCGCACCCTGTGCACCATCCCCACAGCCTTCTCTAGCTGCCAGCAAATCCAGCCACTCTCCTGCCACCTTTCCGCACTGCCCTGGCGCAAGCCAGACCATTCCTGGTTGGCCCTGGGCCTCCTGCCAGCTGCAGGAGCCTGCTGCAAGCAGAAGTACCAAGGGGCCTGTCACGGGGGCACTTGGGTGCCCCGTGCCTAAGTAAGGATTAGAGCAGATGCCAATCACCAGGGCAGCTCAGCTGTGGGTTGCTAGAGCAACCAGAGGGGTCATGTGACTGGAAGGGGGCAGGGCCAGGCCCTTATAAACAGCTAGGCCGGAGCCTGGCTGGCAGGTCCCTTCTGGCAGCCTGCGTGTAAGAGCTCTGTGGGAGAGCTAGGCTGAGCAGTGCCACTTGGCTCATGGAGGGCTGTATTATGGTGCAGGCGGAGAGAAGCCTGACCAGAAGGCTTTGGCCCGAGAGCCAGGATGGCCGGGACTTGATGTAGAAGCCGGTAGGCTGATTGTGTTGTTATAGCCGGTGGGCTTATGATTCAGTTGTGTGTATCATCCGGAGGACCGGGTGAGGCTGTAGGGGTGTGAGGAGGCCTCACAGGAGATCCCAAGTAGTCCGGGGGTTTCCTGGGTGCCCTGTGCGGGCACCGAGCAGCGCCGGGAAGGCGCGGCAACTTAGCACCAGTGTGGTGTGGGGTGTGTGGGGCTGAGACCCCAGCCCGAGAGGGCAGTATTCGGCCCAGTGAGGGCCTAGGAACCGGAGAAAGGTCAGGGAGCCAGGCATGGCTGCATGCCACCTGAGCCCCAGTGCCAAGAAGCCCGAGGCCGGGCTGGCGCGTAGGCTCGGCGGGAGCCAAGGGCACGCAGCGTGGAGCAGGCCCAGCGAGGGCAAGTGCCTAAGAGGCGTGTGGCATAGGGACCCGGAGAAAGGTCAGGGGCCAGGCATGGCTGCATGCCACCTGAGCCCCAGTGCCGGGAAGCCTGAGACAGGGCTGGCACATAGGCTCGGCGGGAGCCAAGGGCGCGAGCAGCGCGGACAAAGGCCCAGTGAGGGCCAAGAGGGGTAAGAGCGTGGGAAGCGCGTGGCCTAGGCCCCTGGGGGGGGG
>NW_017729024.1:144995032-145002015 GCF_001723915.1 Gavialis gangeticus | reverse complement strand
GGGGGGGGGGCCAGCCGGTAAGAGTGAAGCCCGGGAAGGGCTAGCGGAAGCTGGGAGACACGAACGTCAGGAACAGCTGCAAGGCTTGGGGTGTGCTAAAGGGGAGGTTGGAGGCACGCATAGCCCATAAGGCTGGGGTGCACCAAGTCACCCTTAAATAGCAGGAGATCATAGGCAGCCTCCCATATTACCTTAAATAAGAACAAGGACGTGGCGGGCGAGAATCCGAGGGTGCTAGATCTCCTAATTGCCACGGAAAGGGGGCGCTAGCGGGATCACGGCCGCTTGCAGGCCGCACTCCGTGACAGGGCCCAATCCTTTTTTTTTCTGCAGAGTCTGCCTGCCTCTCCTGCAGCTGGGGGGCAAGCTGCATCACTGCAATTTGCAGTGTTGCAAACTAAACTACATCCAGATGTAATTTGGTTTGCAATGATGCAAACTCATCTAAAACCCCCAAAACTGGCACAAGTGTATTGTGTGACACCATTAAGCTGCACAAGTAACACTTTCATCATGTGTATGTGTTGATGAATATCATGTATACAAGCTCCCATGGAGTGTTGGCTTCTGCTTGAGTTGCTATGTCATCAGCTGCTAATATAACAGCTCTGCATAGTTCAGGGAGTATTTTATAGCGTGATCACTGGGTATGTCTACACAAGACATTATCTGCCTAATTAGCTCCACAGTAAACATCTCTGTCTACATGTGTGCCCTATTAGAGTGCATGAAACTATAAATTCCTGAGCAGGCTAGTAAATTTCAAGTAAATTTAAAGTCAATTCCAAATGTAGAGGCAATTCCTGCAATTACATATAAAAGTGTGGAAAAAGCCACTTTAAAGCATTCACAAAGATAGTTTGCGTTATTTATTAACTGTTTTTGTTACTATTCAAGATAAACTATAGCAAAGAGTACAAGTTCTAACCTGGAATCTGCCAGTGTCCACAGATGCAGATAACTTGTCATGTTAATAGCCTCATTAAATTCCTAGAAGTAAAATTAAAACACATATTTTAAGTATTTCCAGGATCAAGCCTTAGCTTCTTAAGAACATGACAGATTAAAAAAATGAGAGTGCAATGGAAGTGATGTAAGTTATGTATTACCAGGTGTGTTATAGGCACGGATTACAGTGCCACCTATTATTAAGGATGCCTGATAGTCCCCATTTTAAGAGCCTCTTTTCAGTTGCTTACAAACATGCTGATTATTAATCCCTTTTAGGATTTAAAACATGTTTTAAAAATGCCTTCATTTCCACTTGTAAATTTAAATTTAAAATTTACACTTGTAAATATAAGTACTAGCCTGCTCTGGAGTTTTTTCGTGTGCAGCAGTGCATGGGTAGACACTGTCAGCTGGCTGGAGCTCGAGGGCTCTTCAGTGTGGAGGCTGCCCACTAGCCCTGAAGCACCCTCATGCCCCAGCCAGCCCCTCTGCAGCACATTGAGCCTGGTCAGAGCAGCCCTGCGCTGCTGCAAACCAGGGCTGTTCTAACTGGACTGAATATGCTGCACACGAATAAACTCTGAAGTAATACACTCTGGAGTTTTTTGCCCTCAGGTGCACCTGGGAGCAATAAACTCTGGTGCAGTAAACTCTGGAGTTTATTAGCACACATCGGCCACATCCAGAAGAGCAGGGGTGTGTACTTGCAGCAGCACAAATTTGTGCTGTTTGTGCTGCAGTGCATGCCCCTGTACATGTGCTTTGTTGAGATAGAAATTGTCCCTCTTTAGGCAAGCTGCCCATGCCCAGCTCCTCCTGGCTCCTAGGTGGGTTTCATATGCTGTAGGTAGGGCTGGTTGGGGCACAGGGTGCCTCAGCACAAGGCTAGCTGGCAGGTAGCTTGGTCTGAGGCACTGTGCGCCCCAGCCAGCCAGGGAGTGGCACATGGCAACAGGAGAGCAGGCAGCCCTGGACTATGGAGCTCCCATGCTGAGGTGCACATGCCCTGGGCAGCACAGCTGGTTGTCCTGGGCAGAGAGCTTGTGTTGTGGCATGTGGAGACAGGAGCATCCAGCCCAGGGCTGCCTGCTCTCCCATCTCAAGGCACACTGTGTCCCAGCCAGCTGTAGGGTATACCCAGCTGCCCACAGAGTGGCAGGCTGGGGTACAGTGTGCCTTAGTTCAGGGGCTCTATGTGCTACTCTGTGGTTTGCTGGGGCACAGGGTGCCTGGGACTTCCTGTTCCCCAGTCTCCACATTTGTCTGGGCACATGCTACTTTCACATGCTTTGGCCTGTTTTTTATCAGAGGTTTGTTTTTTGGGGGTTTTTTTGCTATTGGGAAATCCCATTTTTTTGCTGCCACACTGCATGTTAATAGTGCGGTGTATGGTTTAACATGCAAGGCATGTAGTTTGTGGTGCCACAAACTGTATGTACCTGCACGTGTGGATACAGCCATTGCCCACTCTAACTAGAATCGGAGTGGATAACTAGAGATAACTGAACTGAAAAAATAGCCTAATGCAGGAGTTGGCAACCTATGACCTGTGGTGGGCTAAATAAGTTGAGCTCAGTCTAAGTTGGGCCACCAGCTATGACACAATGAATATGTCTACATGTGCAATAAACTCTGGAGTTTATTGCTTTATTGCTCCAGAGTGTAAATGACAAGATATTTTTGTATGGCTAATTAGTCTACTGCAGAGTAAATGTCTCATGTAGATGCTGCCCAGTCACTGCTAATTTGCTCTGTTGCTGAATGACACCATTTTCTTTTGCCATGTGCCACCACATGGTTCCCCATGCCATAGATTCCCCTGCTGCCAAATGTGATCAAATAGCCCCGCTGCTGAACAGTACTGCTGTCCTGACTTCACAGGCTGTATACAATACCTTTGCTGGCTGAATCCAGCCCAGCAGATGGTTGCAGATGGCTGACCCCTGGCCTAATACAGCACTCAAACAGCCTTGATTATAAGCCTAATATAGGCAAATAGTAATTCTAAAGGTTTGTAGTTTTTTAGCTTAAGCAGTTACAGTTGCAGCTCTCATTTCACTGTTTAATTATAACCACTGGTTTTGGAGAAGACATTTCCTTGTTTTTTGACTATTTTTTCCCTAGCCCTAGTTTTATATTTGACATCTGATATAAACAGTAAATAGAAATTGGCTTGAAGAAATGCAATTTCACTTATTAAAATGATTACATTTATATTCCATTGATAAATATTTGCTATTCTATACTTCATTGATTTATTTCCCGGTATTTCTTTGGTGTTCACAATTTTAGTAATCTAATTTGTACCTCAAATGACCACTTTCTGTTTCTTACTTGCAGGTTGAAAAGGGTTTGTTGGCCTGATGTACCAAATCCTGCAAAGAGCATTGTGGTAGGGTCAGAGGATGTATTTATGGTAATATCTTATGTCTATTTAATAATACAAATGTATGATATGATTAATTTTTTGATAAACAATTGAAGTGCAACAGATCTCTTGGGTTACACTGGTAATTAAAATTATGTTTCACCAAGGTTGAATTGACTGGATGACAGTTCACCTTTTATCTCACAGACACCTTCATTGGACTCTAAATTTGGTACTTTAAAATAGCAGGATAATTACACTGTTGAAGTACATCTTGAATAATTACAATATTGAAGTACAAGATGTCTGTCTGTCTGTCTTGCTAAATAAACTAGAGAACTCTAGCGTAATGCATATGGTCAATAGAGTGCCATGTCTCTTAGAGATCATGTCCTAAAATATGAATCAGAGTCGGGTGTTTATATTATTTATTAAACACTTTTTTACAAGGCAAAATCATATAATATAGAAGGAAACAGCCATACTGGTAAAACTGTCAGATGACAGACCATTATGAAAAACATCTTGGCCTGACTGCCATAACACATGCTGAGTGTACAGGAAGCTGTATGCTATCCTTGTACTCTTTCACAAGCATGTGTGTATGTTACCCTTTGGCACTGCCTGGACTGCAGGCCATTTGAGGGCATTACGCTACTTCCAGTTTAGGAGGTAGCCTATGTAGAACAGCGCAGTATGTTGAGGGCACCCTGCCTGGCACGGTCAGCCTGTGGTCTAGATATGGCTTTAGTTTTCCTTTAAATTTTTCCAGTCATTCTTCTTTGCCTTCCTATGTAGAGCTAGCATACAGGGTTTGTGAGTCCATGGATTGCAATTCTGATGTATTCATTTCAAATCCATATAAACATTTACTGTAAGGATTTGAGGAAATGAAATGCTATAAGCAAATAACTTCCTGGGATTTATAAATACAACAGGGCTTGCCTTTGCTAATGAAGATTGAGTTTAGATTGAGCTTAGCCAGCACAATCTTGCTAAATCCAACCTAAATGCAATATTTTCCCCTGTGTATCTGCACAGTAACATCATTAGTTCAATTTGAAGTGGTTGAATTCTAACCATGAGATTTTACCTTGTTTATATACCATGAAAAGTGTATTAGCTAAACTCAAATTAAACTTGACCATTTTTCCCAGTCAAAAAATATCTAAAGTACTTATAGGCATGGCTAATAATTAAGGATAGACTGGGGACTGACTGGCTAAGCAGCCAGTCAGAAAAGGACCCAGGGGTTACAGTGGACAATAAGATGAATAGGAGCCAACAACGTGCCCTAATTGCCAAGAAAGCTAATAGCTTCCAAGGCTGCATTAGTAAGAGTGCTACCAGCAGACTTAGGGAAGTGATTATTTCCCTCTCCAGCACTGGTGAGGCTACATCTGGAGTATTGTGTCCAGTTTTGGGTCCCCCAGTACAGAAGGGATATAGAGAAATTGGAGAGAACCCAGCAGAGGGCACTGAAAATGGTTAGGGGGCTGGGATACGTGACTTATGAGCAGAGGCTGAGGGAAGTGGGCTTCTTTAGTCTGGAGAAGAAAAGAACGAGAGGAAATTTAATAGCTACCTTCAACTGCCTGAAGGGTGGTTCTGAAGAGGATGGAGCTGGGCTGTCCTCTACGGTGGCAGATGACAAAACAAGGAGCAGTGGTCTCCAGTTGCAGCAACAGAAGTTTAGGTTACATATTAGGAAAAACTTTCTCACTAGGAAGGTCAAGCCCTGGAACAGGTTACCCAGAGAGGTTGTGGAATTTCCATCCTTAGAGGTTTTTAAGATCCAGCTGCACAAAGCCTTGGCTGGGATGATATAGCTGGGGATGGTCCTGCTTGCAGCAGGAGGTTGGACTAGATGACCTCTTGTGGTCCCTTCAAATCCTAATTTTCTATGGTTTTGTGAATTTTCACCATTCTATGGTTCATCAGATTTTCACCCTTTCATTTGATTGTTACAAGCTCATTGTGTTTGCTTCAGTTCAGTCACAAAATTTCCAGTAGAGAGACACTTCAGCAGTTACTGTGCAACTGCACTGAGAAAAATGTTGCATTTAGATGGGATTTAGAGCAACTATACTGGCTAAGCCCAGCCTAAATTCAGGCTTCATTAGTTAAACAAACTCCCTTTCATGCATACCTCCAGGGAAGCTGTCTGCGTATGGCAAATTGGTATCAATTTGTTTGTTTTCCAATTGAAAAATACCAAACTTAGAGAAAATAGTTAATTGAAAATCTTGATATGGAGTCAATAAGAGACAAAGATGTAGCCTCACAGTTCCATTTTTAGAGTGCAAGTGTGTATCAACAGTAATGAACATCTTAGTTTCATTAGCTGAGTTCTTAAATGTGAAGACTTAGAGCTGTTCAGGTGCTGATTTTCAAATAGCTTCTTGTCTTTTATCTTTCTTTGTACTGGTATAAGTTTCAAGTCTTTCTTTTTAAACTGACAGTGTAATTCATTACTGAAGCAAGGACAGTCTGAGGATGGAACGGTAGGCTCTGAAGACATCAGTGTTTTGGAGCCAGGCATGCCTCATGAAAATCAAACTGAATTATTACTAATTAAACATGAAAATTATGAGTCTGACCATACAGATACTGGTGCAAAGGATGTTCCTAATGATCACAAAAAGGAATTATGTAATAAAGAACATGAAGTTGTAAAATCAGTCTCACTGTCACTGCCATACATAGTTACTGAACAAGACTTCAGGAGTCAAGTGCTTTCAGCTGTGAAACCTAACAGAAAAATTTACCCTGTAGAAAAACTGGAAGAGGATTTTTCCAAGCCCCAGTTCTCTCCTGTCCAAAAGTCAAGTTCCAAAGACAATGAAAATGAAGATGTCGAACACACAGATTTCAAAGAAGCTGCTACATTCAACCCATACCTGAAAAATTCTGTTAATACAAGGGAATTTGTTGTTCATGAAAACTTGCCAGACTGTAACAAAAATGAATCCAGAACTCAATCAACAGCCCCTTTTCAGAAAAACACTGCAGGACAGTCATATGTGACACTGGATATGTTTGGGCTGACCATAGCTCATTAGTACATTCTTGGACCTAGAAATGTTACTTTTGAAAGTCATCATGAGATGCTGTGCTGCCCAGCTGATCTGCTTTCTCTTGGGATTATTGCCTTCTACATATACATGCACTGAAACTCAGTTGGTATCACTTAATCTAACCAAAGACTCCCAGTTTGTTTGAATGACTATGAAACAATTTGTACACCTGATTTTCTAGTCAGGCTTGAAAAGACTGTTTTCTTTAAGGCATGGTCATAAGAAATTCAAACCAGTTGTGAGACGGTGCAGTCTCATTTTTTTCCACTTAATTTTTCTTAGTCTTCTCCTTTTGGCTGATCAAAATGATCTGATCAAGCCAACCAGCTGTGTAAATAAAACACTGATTTCACTCCAGATTGTTCCTTTCCATGGCTGACCATTGGGCAATGTATGCTTGCTGAAAGATTGAAAACACTTCTTTTCCTCTTAAAGCTAGAAGGAATGGGACTACTTTCCCTTTCTGCCTTCCCTCAATTATTTTAAGATTTACCTGTAGTGTGCCTGCTGTTTGGTGGAGTAGCTTTGATCTCCCTGTGTCATGTCCTGATACCTGAATCATCTGTGTTTTTTTTTTTTTTTTTTTT
>NW_017729024.1:144985277-144994964 GCF_001723915.1 Gavialis gangeticus | reverse complement strand
TTTTTTTTTTTTTTTTTTTTTAATGTTGCCTTTTCTTTCTGTGTTCGAGGACTTCTGATTTGTTGTCAGAGATTTTATCAGTTTGGGAGAAATAGGGGCCCATTCCAGTTTCCTTTTTCTCTTTTATTTTGTGTTTTACTCTGTTTATCCCATCTCCTTATTTTCCACTCACTGGCCCGTCATTTATTTCATTGTACTTCTCACTCCTTTGTACGTGTTTTTTCCTGACAGTTCAGTTGCTTCTCCTTACTGCTGCATTGATGTGTGGGACTGAAAGGGCTTAGCTGAATATAGCACCTTACACAGAAAAGAGCACTGAATCTTTATTTAAGGCTGTACCTCTCCTGTAACTAATGGAATATGCTACATATAAGTATCTAAAGCTGCTCCTCGGTATCTGATGTAAGATTGAAGACCTTTGCATTAGGCATAGAAATTCTTCCTGTTAAGAACTAGAAAGCATATTTGAAAATCTATGAATCCTTTTTTGAGTGTGTCATCTCAGGAAATGTCCAGGCATCTAGGAATTGGTTCTTGGCTCAATTTTTAACCTATTTAACTTTAATAGTGCTGGTAGCATTGCTCCTAATTTATGTTGGTGTAAGTGAAATCAGAATCAGCCCCTTAGAGAAATCTCTAAATTAGAGGTGAAACTGCTTGCCCCTCAGTTATTGGATATTGAGATAAGGACATGGTAAGTGGGTACCTCAATACATTTTTAATTCCGTTTTTCCCCACAACTTGTCTTCCTACTGTCCCACCTTCCTGCTCTTTGAGCTGATTATGAGTGCACTTGGTTGTCCAATTTATCATAGTCCAGATTAGGAGGTTTGGTTGTGACTGACTGTATCTATAGCACACAGGAGGGAGATAGTGGCAAGTAACTTATGCAAAGTCTTATCAACTCTGGGCTGCATTCAACCTCCAGATCTTGGGTTGAGTAGATTTACTGCCACCCAGGCACAACACAGAGCCTGTCTGCCTTTCCAGACTTTTCCCTGAGGTAGGTTACTTGAGTGAGTAGTTTGAGGAGTGAGAACATCTTTGATGGTTTGCAAATGCTTTCTCTGGTGATAATGCTATGCCTATTTTTTCATTGTGATCTCCCTTGTCCAGGTGATAGATCAGGATAAGAGATTGATGTCATATATCTTGACTTCAAAAAAGCCTTCAATCTGGTATCCCATGATCACCTCTTGGTAAAACTGGCCAATTGTGGCCTTGGGTTCACCATGATTTGCTGGCTGGGAAACTGGCTCCGTGGTCGGACCCAGAAGGTAGTAATTGGCAGAAATCAATCATCATGGTGTCCTGTGACCAGTGGGGTCCCCCAAGACTCTGTCCTTGGACCCATATTGTTCAACATCTTTATTAATGATGTGGACATTGGAGTCAGAAGCGGACTGGCCAAGTTCACCAATGACACCAAACTTTGGGGCAAAGCATCCACACCAGAAGACAGGAGGGCAATCCAGGCTGACCTAGACAGGCTCAGCAAATGGGCGGACGAGAACCTGATGGTGTTTAACGCTGAAAAATGCAAGGTTCTCCACGTTGGGAGGGAAAACCTGCAGCATCCTTACAGGCTCAGCAGTGCTATGCTGGCTAGCACTACGGAAGAAAGAGACTTGGGGGTCGTGACTGACCACAAGATGAACATGAGCCTGCAATGTGATGCTGCGGCTAGTAAAGCGAGCAAAACACTGGCTTGCATCCATAGATGCTTCTCAAGCAAATCCCAGGATGTCATTCTCCCATTGTATTCGGTCTTAGTGAGGCTGCAGTTGGAGTACTGCGTCCAGTTTTGGGCTCAACAATTCAAAAAGGATGTGGAGAAGCTTGAGAAAGTCCAGAGAAGAGCCATGTGCATGATCAGAGGTCAGGAAAACAGACCTTATGACGACAGGCTGAGAGTCATGGGGCTCTTTAGCCTGGAAAAGTGCAGGCTCAGGGGTGATCTGATGGCCACCTATAAGTTTATCAGGCGTGACCACCAGTATCTGGGGGAACGCTTGTTCACCAGAGTGCCCCAAGGGATGATGAGGTCAAATGGTTATAAACTACTGCAAGACCATTTCAGGCTGGACATAAGGAAGAATTTCTTTACTGTCCAAGTCCCCAAGGTCTGGAACAGCCTGCCATCGGAGGTGGTTCAAGCACCTGCATTGAACACCTTCAAGAGTACATTGGATGCTTATCTTGCTGGGATCCTATGACGCCAGCTGACTTCCTGCCCTTTGTTTGGGGGCTGGACTCGATGATCTTCCGAGGCCCCTTCCAGCCCTAATGTCTATGAAATCTTTGCCTAATGTGTTCAATATTTTTAACAAATCAAAATCAATTAACCAACCAACCTATTATGCATGAAAAATGGAAGAAGGGATACCCTTATGTTTTCACCAGTGGTATATTAATATGCTAAAAAAGTGCACTCAAGCTGACTGACTGTTTGCTGGCATAAAGAGCAGAATAATGAAGTAAGTTAGATTAAATTCCATGTTACTTTCTATATTTTTACAGAACCCAGCCAGTGTGTCTACATGTTCATTAATGCGCCATAGTTACGGCGCATTAAATTTTTAGTTTTTGGCTAACCAAGTACTAAATCAATGCATAGTAACTTGCTCTACTGCACAGGTTTTTAGTGACACTTACTGCGCACTAGCCTAATACTACTGCGCAGTAGTAGACACAGTTTGTGCCCGGGAAGCTACTGTGCAGTGTTATTAAGCGACTGTGCAGTTAGCATTTCATGGAGATGTGCCCAGTGAGTAACGTTGAAAGCTAAAGTTACAGGTGGTGAAGTCCCCCTCCTCTGACTGGGCAGCCAGAAAATAAACAGGGAGGTTTCTCACCCCTAATTAGTTTCAAGATAACATTTACAATATTTAAAAATGTATAAAGTTGTATTGTTTGGGTACTGTACTTCAAGAAAGATGTGGACCAAATGGTAAGAGTCCAGAGGAGGGCAACAGAAATGATGAGAGGTCTGGAAAACATGACCAGTATGCAAAGAAGATTAAAAGAACTGGGTTTATTTAGTCTAGGGAAGAAAAGACTGAGGAGTGACATGGTAACAGTCTGTAAGTGTGTAAAAGGTTACTGCAAAAAGCAAACTGTTTTCCCTGTCCCCTGGGAGTAGGACAAAAAAAAAAGATCTTAAATTACAGCAGTGGAGAGTTAAGTTAGACATTAGAGGGAAAAAAACACTGCCTATAAGGATGATTAAGCCCTGGATGATTATGGCATATCCATCACCTGTGTTTTTAAAGAACAAATTAAGCAAACAACTGTCAGAAATGGTTATAACAGATCCTACTGTGGGGAAAAGGATGAGCTCTCAAAGGCCTTCCCAGCCCTATTGCTATGATTCTCTTCAATTCTTATCCTAATAGAATAAGAAACATGCACTATTTAAAGATGACTAATTGGCCTCCAGGGGCTGGTCATGGGCTATAAAGTGGTTAATTCTGAAATTAGTGATTTGCATATAGTCCACAGAGGCATCAATCAGAAGTTTTCATAATGCAATCACAGTTGGGAAACAGATGTAAATGAAGATCTCACTTGCTCTCTATCAGCTTGCGTTAACAGGCATTCTTGGTTCAGGAACTGAATGTGCATGGAAATTCAGCTCAAACCTTTTGTAGCTGGACATGACCCTTCCAACCCAAAACTGAGGCTGCTTTTTTGAGCTTGTGAGAGGTCTTCACTGCCTGTCCAGCACATTCATTAGCATTAGTGTTTACTATTGAAAAAAAATTCCAGCAAAGACCAAATTGCCCTGAACAGGAGTTTCTTAAGTTTTTTTTTTTTTTTCATTAGGCCCCTTTACACATTACACTTAAGGTGTGATTAACCAGATAATTATGCCTTAAGCTGTGACCCAGCTACACATTCAACTAGTTAACAGCATGATTCACACACACAGATAAAACAAGCAATAAGCTACAAAGTTATTTTCCAAAAAATATTTAATAGCTTTTTATAGCTTGGTCTAATCATGCCATTAATTGGATATGTGGCTGAGTGCATCCCTGCGGCTGGGAGTCCCACTAACTGTGGGGCTCCCAGCCACAGGGGAGAACCACACAGTGCCAGCCCTTCAGCTGACGACCTGCAGTGGTGGCAGCATTTCTTCTGTCAGCTGTGGGGCGTGCAGTGGGGAGAGCACGGCTGCCCTGTGATCCACCCTGGCTATGGGACTTGTAGCAGGGGCCGTGTCTTCAGCTGCAGGGCTCACAACAGGGGCAGTGGGGAGAATGCTGCTGGGATCTTCATGCAGTATAGGGCTCACAGTGGGGGCAGTGTGGGGGAATGCTGCCCCTACTGCAAGCCCCACATGAAGATTGCAAAGGCAGTGTCATTCTTTTTGCTGCTTCTGTGAGCCCCCCAATAATGTGGGCTGTAGGGTTCACTGTGGAGGCAGTGCAGGAAACGCTGTCCCTGCTGCAAGCTACACTAGGCCCCATCAACTGCAGGACTTACAGCCATGGAAGATGATACAGGAGAACCTGGGATTGTGATGGTATGGCAGGAGGCACAATTGCGTAGTTCACACAATAGATCCCGTTGCACTTTTACTGGCATGTGTAGAGGGACTCTGAGTGATCATCTTCTCTATCACCAGTGGTCAGAGAATGTATTTGTGGCATCTACAACAGCTGTTTATATGCGAATATGCTATTAGGAAAGCATTCAAGTAACCAAGCTGAAGAAGAGCCAGAAATATGATCACCAGTGACTACTTCACAGATCACCTTTATTCCAAAGGCCAGCTGGAAAAATTGGCCCAAAATATAGCAGTGGAATATTTATTGAATCCTGGACTGTGTGCACAAATCCATGTTCTGTGAGGATTAGAAGAACATCTATCTATGCATGACAAAACCAGTGATACACAACCCTTTCAGTATCATCAGGTGCATATAAAAGAACCATGGAAAAGATGATGTCACACACCTGTCATGGCTAATTCACTGTTTTAATTTAAAATGGAATGAATCTGTCTTGTATCAGCTCTTTAACAGAATAAATAATACAGTAAGAATGTTATGATTGTAGCATCTTTCTTCCTGCTTAGGAATACACACCTTTAGTGTTCTACGCTTTGGGAAATGAGGAGGATGATTTAATGGGGATGGCATAGGCCTTGGGAGACCAGGGTTCTTCTATTCCTGGCTCTGTCATCCTTTTCATATAATCACAGAAAAACCACTTACCCCTCTCTGGGTCTTCATTGTCCTTCTCTGGAAAAGATGTTTTGATGAGGGCATATTTTTAAAGCACATTTTCCACTTGGATAGAAGGTGTTATGTACATACACAGCAGGTTTAATTTTAAAGGAGGTATTTGGCTGTGAGACTCCATCAGTATTGATGGCTTTGGATTAACTACATCACTGTGCAATACTTAAAGATGCATACCATCACTCAAACTCAGCCCACAATGATCCTGTGAATGTAGTATTTTGCTTCTTGAAAATCTGAGACATTTGAGCATAGCAAAAAAGTATCCTAACCTTCAGAATCTATAGGTTGTAAATCTGTATTCAGGGATGTGAAGAAGGATAAAGCAAAGAATATGGGGTGTGTATACATATGCATTTTAATGCGCGTTAGCCTATTTTAATGCACATTAAAGCATCCCTAAAAAAGTGTGCTATTTAGTTAATGTACATCAAAATACGTTAATACACATGAAGTGTCAATTAAAAACTGTGGGCACCTATAGAGATGTGCTCTGGGGGTGGGGTGGACGGCACTTTGATCAGAGCCACTCTAAAGTGCCTTGAGCATCTTGTGTATCAGCATCCCTGCACTTCAAAATGGTGGTGGGGACACTTTATCTAAAGTTTGTTTGACAAGCTTTAGCTAACATACTCCTGCCACCATTTTGAAGCACAGGGATGCTGATACACAAAACACGAAGGCTGGCTGGAGCATGGTTATTTACCACACTCCAGCAGACATGATTAATTGAGTCTGCTTCAACACACTGGAATTACAGTATGTCAGAGCAGCTTCTGCGCTCAGGTATAGGCACCCCGTGCTCTTCAGTTAATGTGCATTAAGACTAGCTAATGTGCATTTTCCTAGTACCTAACAATGGAGGGTGTTTACAGACATATTCTGGGAGGCAGGGGGGCATTTTAATTAGCGAACTGTGCTCATTAAAAGCTCCCTAGTATCACGTGTATCAGCATCCTCATGCTGAAAAATGGCAGTGGGGCATTTTGAACTTAAAACTTGTTCAATGAGTTTTGTTAAAGTGCCCCACCATCATTTTTCAGTATGGGGACCCTGATGCACATGACACTGGAGCGCATTAATTTCCACACTCCAGCAGACTTTTAATTGAGTCTGATTCAATGCAGAACAATCCTTGCTTCACATCTATAGGAGCCCTCAGTACTAAATTTATTGTGTATTATCTAAAGCACATGAATGGATGTATAGATGTGCCCACTGAGTACTACATAGTAAATGTAAGTTCTAATTGGGCTGCTGCATGGAACAGAAATTACTCCTTGTTAGCATGGATTGAATTGAAACATTTATGAATCAGGTATTTTACCTCAGACACTGAACTATGCTTGATAGGAGTGCCAAACAAACAACATGGAATTCTTCAACTGTGTTACTATTAGGAAGTTTCAGTAGGACTGTCAGCACCTTTGGAGCCTGCCACTTTAAGGGCTTGAGTAGACTGCAGATCAGCCAGCAGGTGGGAGCAGACCCAATCAGGTGGTCACATGGCACCCAGGAGGCTGCCTTATTGGTGTAGGGCTAGACAGTCAGAGTATAAAACAGGCCCTGAGAGCAGAGCTGAGCAGTTGCAACTGGGTAGCCAGAGGATGAACATCTCCCGGCCAGAGTACGGCTGTTCCCTGAACACCTGGGGATCAAGGGTATGAATTATGTGGCTGAAGGAGGTTCCTAGTCCTGGGGAATGACCTAAAACTATACCCTGATGGGGTTGGATGGTGTGATGAGGCAGTCTCCAGGAAATGTCACACCTGTGCCTCCCCGGTGATAGGCAAGGATGGAGCACCATAAAGCCTCAGCCCCCATGACCTTGTAGGTTACCCTGTAGAAGGGACAGGCAAGGGGTCCAGGCACATCATCAGATACCTGTGGCCCAAGGGGTATAAGGCCTGGGAGCCCTGGTGAGGGGCTGGAGTAGTGTCCTCAGTGAGGGGGTGGAGTAGAGTCTCCATGAGGTGGAAAAGGAGGCCCAGGAGGGACCCAGAAAGTAACTGTGGCCTACAAGCTCCGAGAGTGGAGACAGTGTTTGGAGGGGCCTGAGAAGGTGGACCTGTATGAGTGAGTGGGCTTGCTGCTCAGGAACCTTCCCAGGGAACTTTGGTCAATGCTGGGTCTAGGACCATGAAGGTCAAAGGCCCAGAGCGACCACTGTGCAGAATGGCCAGAGCCAGTCGCCTTGGAGTCCTGACTGGCCTGAGGTGAGGCCAGGGTTTGTGAGGCCAAAGGTCCCGGAGGGGGCCACTGCCAAGAGGGGAAATGGTTTAGTGGGGTTTTGCAGCCCAGGATGATGGTGGAGGTTAGGTTGCCTGAGTAGGAGGGATCCAGGTCGGTTTCAAATGTCAGGAATATAGTGGGGCCAGAACCATATAGTGGTGCCATCTGCGTGGCATGGGACATGGTGTAGGGACAGCAAGGAGCTGTGTATTGGCATCAGGGCAGCACATGGGCAGCCTCCCACCTATAAACAACTATCTAATTCCAGCAAAGGTGTGGCAGGAATTCAGATGGGCAGACTACCCTAGACAGGTGGGCAGGCCAACGTTTGGACCAGCCTCAAGATGGCCCCCTGTCACAAGGACCATTATATTATTAAATAATAAAAATAGCAATCAAAGTTGAGGACAAACTGTTGAAAAGCTAAATGACTTTTGCATCTGCCTTCAACACAAGGGATTTAGAACTGTTTATTCAGGCATTCTCAGAGACTAAAGTTTGCAAAGACAATCTGTTAAGACAAATTGAAGTTCAGCAACTTGTGACAAAAAGTTGCATGCCCTAAATTCATTTGTAAATCCCAAAAGAATTGACAGAATGGCTGATTTGGCAATAAATATACAATGCCAAAATCAGCTGCTGAACAAGACAGGAGGTAGAGTTGGTTGAAATTATTTTTTGACAGAAAATTATGTTTCTACTAGCGTATTCTCACTTATCTCTCCCTGCACCAACCCAGGGAAGACAGAAGTCATAACTTTTCACTTATGCCATAGAGAAGCCAAACAGAAATTAAATATAAACTCAGGTGGAATCCCATTGACTGATTGCCCGAACCCTGTGTTCCTGGGGGTTGCATTGGACTGAACACTTACCTTGAAAGAACACATAGAGAAGATGAAAAAGTCAGCACCTGCAACAACAAACTTTGAAAGTTGGTCATCTCAAAGTGGGGAGCCAACCCAACTACATTATGAATCACTGCTGCCTTGTGTTACTCCACTGCTGAGTATGAGCATCCAGTATGGGAATGATCAGTTCATGCCAAGAATCTAAGACCCAGTTCTAAAGGGTAGCTCTTGTGAAATAGCAGGATGTCTAAAGCCAACACCAAATGATAGCCTGTACTTACTGGCTGGCATTGCACCTCCTGATATCAGAAGAAAGGTAGCAAGCCAAAAAGAAAGATCAGAGCAGGTGGAAAACCCCAGGCATCTACTCTATGGTCACAGAGAAGTAAGGAAATGACTTAAAGCGCAAGAGTTTTGTATATAGAGAAGAGATGCTTGCTTTGGACATGCTGGCTACTGGTGTTCCGATCAGAGGCCTCTAGTAACTGGGGAGTAGAAGGTCTGAGACTGGGCTTTTCAGCTACGGACAACCAGGTAATATTGCTTACAGCATTTTTCTTTAGTTCATTTCCACCAAAGATTTAGAAAACAGTTACTGAGATGGTTCTTCATAATTAGTAGCCTGCCTAATTCTTGGGGGCTGCCCCCGCAATTTTGCAGGCAGAATGCAGGCCTGGACAGGCATTTTGTGGGCAGAGTGCAGTGTGCCCCCAAACATCCCTGAATGGCTGAAGGACCCTGGTGGTCCTGCCCATCACTGCTGATTGGTTGAAAGGAGTGGGGCCACATGACAGACAGCCCTCGCAGCCAATCAGAGGTGAGGGGCAGGTGCTACAGCCATCTTGCTGGCAGCCTTTTGAGCAGCTCCCCCTCCCAGCCTTCCTGCCCAGGCGAGCTGCCATGGTGCTCAGTAAGTTGTTTTTTCTGCAGATTTCATGGGCTTTGCCTGGATTTTGTGGGCAACGCTAGATTTCGAAGAATCTGCAAAATTGCAAATTCAGTAGGCCCCTTCTTATAATGCAATTCAGAATTTCAGCTTATTTTTCCAGCAGCAAAGTTACAAGCCCCAAACACTTAACATTTATTTAAACAGATGAGTTCCTTGGGTACATGGGCTCCTGATGGGCAGTGCGTGGAAGTGGGGTTGGAACTTGGAATGCTCCGTAAGCCCATTCTGAACATTTTCACTAGCAGCAGCATTGTCAGTACTTGAGATTCAGACATCACAAATCGGTACCCCCCCCCCCAACCAAAAAAAAATAAAATCATAAAATGGGCTTAAACTTCCCTTCTCCCTTATTGGCATCCTGCTGTTCTCTCCTCCTGTCTTTATTCTGTAACCCACATTTCTTTCC
>NW_017729024.1:144973927-144980277 GCF_001723915.1 Gavialis gangeticus | reverse complement strand
TAAACTTCCCTTCTCCCTTATTGGCATCCTGCTGTTCTCTCCTCCTGTCTTTATTCTGTAACCCACATTTCTTTCCCTCTGTTTCCTTCCACTCATCTCTTCTCCTCAGTGCTCACTTGCCTTCATGCTTTTCCCTCTGGGTAAAAGTGGTGCAACAAGTGGCTCAGTACATCCTGCCATTGTCTATGCTTTTATTTCCATTGTAGCAAGCTACATTCTTGGTTAGATTTAGTGTAGGTCCTTTGGGACGGTCTTCTTTGGCAGCTAGCAGACTTCATAAAAGTTCTGACTTCATAAAAGTTTGAAATATGACGTCTTTCAAACTTGTGAAATGAACAAGAAAACTTTGGGAATGAGATAAATGAAAAAGCATTAGCCAATTGTGTAGGTTAATATGGATGAAATAAAGAAAATTCAGAGCCAAGAACACGACATTTGTGGTACTTCTTACCAGGCACTTTTTGGAATTTCTAGTTTCCTTGGAATTCTGACTTTTCTCCAAAGCTAGTTACTTTTTGTCCGTAAGAGACAGTTTTTTGAACATGTAATTGTCTATTAATCAATTTGAGCACAGGGAGGTAGGGCTGTCAACACTTCAGCCTCACTCTTATTTAGCACATATGCTCTAGAAGAGTCCTAGATGCAATTACTATCTAGGTTTTTCCTGGACTTCGCTCTGCTTGAGAATCAGAGACATCAGGAAAAGGGTATGTGCGGGGAGGATGGGGCAGAAGGAGAAGTCATTCAGTCCAGATCTTTAACATGGATTATTTCCCACAGTAACATTTCTAGTGCCTTTTACAGTATTCTCATTTAAATATTCAATGTGACAAGGCCTTTGGAAATTGTCAGAGGCTAATATTTATCATTATAAAGTTTTTTATATATTGTTTCTTTATTTTCCCTTTCATAATATGATCTTCTTTTTTTCCATAATGTCCCTTTGTACTATGCTAAAATAATTCTCCTTTCCATTTCACCTTGGTAATTTTTAGTTTTCTTGGTTACCACTCAAAATGCATTTATCTCCCAACTTGGGATTTATGCTCTTCAAGTTCTAATAGATAGATACACTCCACTTATCTCATGCTTTAAAAACTTGCATTATATAATCAAATATGGATGTGTTAATAACATGATGTATGTGAGGTTCTGTAGATGACAAGAAATGTAATTGTATACTTTTGAATGTTAACATAGAAGTAGCTTTTTGTAGGGACAGAATTTATGCTACCTTGGATTTATAAGAGGAAATTAATTGTTATTAAATATAACTATTTTGTTATATTAATTACTTTTTTTTCTTTGCTAACAAGTTTTATTTTACAAGATCTTTTATTGGACCAGCTTCATAATTTGGAGAGATATTAAACAAGCTTTCAGGCACAAAGTGCCCTTTCAGAGGTATAAAAATGTGATAATAAATAACACCTTATGAAGCTGATCTGTGGAGCAAACAGAAGGTATCAGAAGTAGTTACAGACCAAGTAAAGAACAGTTGCTATTAATTAATTTTTTTATGTAAAAGAACAAGACCAACAGTTGTTTTGTACAATAAGATGCACTCACAACTGGCCATGTCTTTGAAATAACTCTTTAATAATGCAGACAATTTCAAGTTAGACTGGGGCTTTGTAAAACTGATCTTAATCAGGGAGGTTTTTAAGCAGATGCTTCTAAGTCATAAAGTCACTTCTTTACAATTCGAGTGCTGAGGGTCTGGAACAGACTCTCCCACCAGAGATGGTACAGTCACCTACCCTGGCGATCTTCAAAAAGCATCTTGACGCCCACCTTGCTGGGGTCATCTGATCCCAGCAGTCTTTCCTGCTCAAGTCCAAGGGGGCTGGACCTGATGATCTTGTAAGGTCCCTTCCAGCCCCTAACATCTATGAATATATGATTCTCCTTCAAATAATGGTCCACCTATACATTCTCACTTGTGCGTGTGTCCCATGACCCTGAGCTTTGGTTGAAGATTTTTGGTCTTAGCTGTGTCTATAGAGAGTATGTGCTCCAGCTCCCACACCTCTACCTTCCTGCTCCAAGGGAACATTAGGTGCACACTGCCTGCTCCTCAACTTCTCTTGACTGCCTCGCTGAGTCAGAGCTGCTTTAATTTGGTCTGACTTGGCAGCCTATCACTCATGTATGGCTGTACATGGGTTCTGCTGTTAGTTATATTATTTTCCTTTCTTTGTTGTTCTTTTAACTTACGTCCATATTTTCCCCTTCCTTTGCCAAGCCCCTTCCTTTCCCTTGAAGGGAGACGACTTCCTCATTGTGTTCCCCCACTGTTCTTAATTTTAGCTGCACCACATGACAGCCTTTCTTTTATTTTTTTCTGATGACTTTCTGATATTTGTGTCTTTCTGTTGCCATTCTCTGGGACAAGAACCCATCTCCCTTTTAGTGATGTCCTTGCTGAAATGCCTGTCACTGACCCACCTGTGAAGGGGTCTTTCCCACTTTGGCCATCCATTCCTGTTTGTACTGTCCAAGCAAATCCCACATCCCCAAGAAAGGTGACAAACTGCAAGTCTTGCAAATCCAGGAGGAGAAGAGAGAGGAAACTTTGAATGTTCCTCTTACACAAGGTCATGAGGCTGAGCTCAGATCATGAAATCTGAGAATGAAGACTTTTGCCTGTCACCAAACACTGCCCGATTCTGTGTCTTCATGCTGGACTCTCCTTGGCACCAGTCTGCTGATTCCACTCCAAGTAGGTCCCCAAACCAGAGCAGAGTAACACCTTGTGTTGTCTTGCCTCACAACAGTTGCATGATCAACAGCTCCATTCAGCAGTCCAGCTTTGCAGATGTATCCAGTGATAGATATAGTTGCCACAGAGGTCAACAGCAAGTGCCAGACCTTTTGTGCCAGGAAAGGTCTCGATCCAAAGATTTACCTAAATGGATCTCAAGCTATGTTGTTATCGAGTCATAAAAAAATAGGACTGGGAAAAGCCTCAAAAGGTTACACAGTCCAGTCCTCTGCTCAAAGCAGGATCATTCCTGCCTATACCAGCCCAGACGCATGTTTATCCAATTTGCATTCAAATTTCTCAGTCCAGAGATTCCCCAATCTCTCTAAATAATTTGTTCCAGTTCTCAGTAAGAAAGATTTCTAATATCCAACCCAAATTTTCCTTTCTGCAATTTAAGCTGGGGCCAGTCTCTATGGAAACCTTGGTGTTCCTGGGGTCTCCATGAAAACCAGCTACAGTGACATGGGCAGGGGCTGCTGGGAAAAAGAGTCTGGCTGCCAGCTGGATCTGCCATTTTGCCTACCCTTGGTTTGGAGGGTAGGCTTAGGATCAGAATGATCTAAACAAACTGGAGAAATGGTCCAAAATTAATTGAATGAAAATCAGTAAGGACAAGTGTGAGGTCCTCTGCTGGGGCAGAACAGTCGCAAACACAAATACAGACTGGAGAATTACTGTCTACGGTGAAGTACTTCAGAAAAAGGACCTGGGGATTATAGTGGATTATAAAGACAATCTGAGTCAACAGTGTGCTCTTACTGTCAAAAAATGCTAATAGCTTACTTGGGTATATTAATACCAGTGCAAGTGAAGGGTAGTTTTTTCTTTTGCTCTATTCAGCACTGGTAAGGCCTCACCTGGAGTACTGAGTCCAGTTCTGGACCCCACTTCAAGAAAGATGTGGATACATTTTCTAATTTCTGGTCTACCAGAGAGCAGCAAAAATAATTAGAGATTTGGGAAACATGATTTTTGAGGAAAGGCTAAACTGAGGGTTTTTGAGGAAAGGTTGAAAATTCTTTAGTCTGAAGAAGAGGTTGGGGGGGTTGATAACATTGTTTTTAAAAACTAGAAGGGTGGTTTTAAAGACCATACTGATAGATTTCTCTATGGCCACAGGTACATGATAAGGAACAATGGTCTGTCTGCAGCAAGGGAAATTTAGGTTGGATATTTAGGTGAACTTCCTCACAGTGATGGTTATTTATTAAGTATTGGACCAGGCTACCCAGAGAGGTGGAATCTCCATCCTTGGAAGATTTGAACAGGTTAGACAAGAAGTTGGATGAGATGTCTTAGATCCTGCCTTGAATGCGGGGTGGATAGATGATTTCCAGAAGTCCTGTCCAGCCCTACTTTTCTAATATTCCTGCAGTATCTGTAAGAATTTGGGCATGTCCTCAGTGCAGATACAGCACCAGACCATATAATGTGCTTTACTATTTTCAGATTAGACATGACCTGTCATAAATCATTGTTTTGACCTGTATACAAAGGGTGAAATATTAACCCAAATGAAGCCAATAGCAAAGCACCTATTGACTTTAGTGGGGCCAGATTTTCACTCAAAGGTTTTATATCAGAAAAAATATTTTCGTCTTCAGGCCTGTGCTACAAAAACGTGCACCATTTTCAGATATTCTGTTTGCTTCCAGCTCTGTTTTGTCTTACAGTCCTGACTTTGTTTCTAAACAAAATACCCTCTGCTTAGTTCCCATGTATATGCAGACTAATTTAAAGCTTGGCTATTTGACAGAAAACCTACAATTAATCTAATGACCTCCTCTGTTTTGAATTTTTTAAATATACACAAGCTTTTCCCATGCTTCTTATGACGGTTCTGTTTATTTCAAGGGTGAATAACTAGTGCACAATATCTTTCTATTTAAACGAAACTATTGCATTATGCAATTTGCCCTGAGACTTAAAACATGAAAATATGTCTTGGCAACATCATTACTGGAAACAGACTTTAAAGTCTCTCCATGAGGAGGAGTGGTTGTATTTTGGCTGCCCTTAGCTGAGCTTGAAATGTTTCTGGAAAGGATGTTTTCTAAACTGTTTAATCTGAAGACATTTCCCAAAACAGATGTATAAATGCACAGCATACATTTGCTTTCAAAATCTAGTTCTTCAAACTGTACTAAGAATGCAAGGCCTCAAAAATGAATAGAGAACAGAGATTTTTTTTTCTGCTTTGTGTTCTTAAAAATCCTATATTCCTGGATCAGCTCTGATAAGCTTTCTAGAAACTGAGGCATGGGAAAGCTTTTACCTTATTGTGGCACTGCAGCAGTTGCATCTATCTCCAGACTGCCATAGCACCAGTGCGGCCAGGTGAAGCTTTCCTGTGATCCCCGGTTTCCAAGAGGCGTATCAGAGTCAAACCAGAAAGTGGCAGGAGAGGGCATTTCTGCCCTCGCTAGGTAATGCAGGCCGGAGTGCTTTTTTGTGGTTTGGATGTGCTTCCTGGAAACTGAGGTGCATGGAAAAGTTTTACTGAGGCACCCCGACAGGTTCTCATGGCACCCTGGAGTACTGCAGCACCCCAGCTGAGAACCACTGGTTTAGACACTAGCACCTAAATGGGATATGTGTTATCTGAGTTTGAGCATTCAAGGAATCCATAAATGAAGTAGCAATTCATGGCTTTAAAATGCTTTCATATATTTGCCAATCAAAAAGTGGCGTGAAGTGAAAACTTCCATATTCTGGGTCTTAAAAAGTGACACCTGAATCCTTCCATCTTACCTTAAACTACCTGATTTTCAGGCCTGGTTTTACTTGATACAGTCACCTTTGAATTTGAGGCCAACTTTTACTTGGGCATGCATGTGGAGTTCAATGTTTAATTCTTGGCTTCCATTTTTGAACCTCTTGGCTTGAAGGCCTGATGTTGTAAAAACAGCATTATACATGCTTCATTGACAAACAATTAGCAGTCTGACTAGGCAGCCTTCTTCATGAAGGTAGGGTCTGTAACAAGTATCATTATGTGTGAAATTATGTTTCCAATGTAGGGGTGGGCAATTATTTCAGCTGGAGGGCTGAGTTTTGGTGAGCTGTTGTGGGCCACACACATGAAATTAATGGTGAAGATATTTTAACAAATTATAGTTAGAAAACAAATGATATGCTAAAAATCAAACATCTACTATAAACTATTTTAATTTTATTTGAAACTTTTGCTGTGAGTTTTTTTGAGTAGTGTATATAGAGGTGATTGAATTATAGTTAAAAATAAATTCTTACTCTTGTATATTGAAAATTAGGTTAAAGAACAACAGAGAAACTCAATGAGAAGAATGAAGGCTCTGTTGTGTGTTAACCACAGAGTAGAAGTCAGGCATTATCTCCTTTGTTGCAATGCAGAGCGCTGCTGCAAGGTGGTCACTGCTCCTCAAATATCTGTTTTGATTTATTGAATTTCATCACAGAAAATGTCTGGGGTTGTGTGTGTGTATGGAGTGTATGGTGTGTGTGGGGGTGGGTATGTGTTGGCTGTGTAAAAGGTTTATGTGGGGGCTGTAGGGTATGTGAGTATGAGTGCTGCTTCCCTACAGAAAGTCTTGCCTGCTGCCGC
>NW_017729024.1:144923350-144973823 GCF_001723915.1 Gavialis gangeticus | reverse complement strand
CCGGAGTGGGGTGAGTCAAGGTGGGGTGCCAAATGGGGGATGAGGAATGGCCATGGCATCATGACACCAGCACGTGAGTGCCTGTGCCTGCCATGCCTCCCTCCCTCCACCTGCTCACTTGGCCCCCAGGCAGGGTGGCTGGGCCTGAGCAGGGTGGGGCAGAACACAAGGGGCGCTACAAGTCCTGGGAGCCCTGGGGGCTAGCCCAGGTGCTGCAACCACTAGTAAAAGGTGGTGAGCAGGGGGAGCGCTCAGCACCACCACTGCCCTGAGCTCCCCGGACTGATGTGGAATGACTCACTTCAGTCTGTTGTGCAGTGTGGCCCCTCCTAACCCTTCACCCCTTTCCCCCCACCCCAGCCTCCATGTTGCTGAGGCATGGATACAGCTATCTCTGTAGCCTCACAGGGCCAGTGGCACAGGTCATGCTGCATCAGGTCAGGCTGCTCCAGGACCCTCTGAGTGTGACTTATCCAGGGCCTGCTGCCTGGAGCTGGGCAGGTGGGGCTACTTCTTTCCAGCATGCCCCATAGTCCCAGCAGAGGCTAGATCTGCTGCCTGATCCCGCCCAGGAAGTAAGGAACAAGCCAAAGTCCTGGCCTACATGGACGATTTGAACATCCTGTGCAAGAATAAGTGTGCAGTAGAAAGAGTCCTGTGGCACACATGGATTTACAAAGTGGCAGCAGGGGCCAAGCTCAATGCAAGCAAAACCACCTGCCTGGCCATAGGCAAGCTGAGGGACCTGGAGTCCTTGGGGGTCTCGGTCCCCCACAAGTAGGTCAAGATCTTTGGGGTGGAATTTGACCCAGACCTGAGTGGAAGGAGGGCTTAGGAGAAGGAGGCCAAGGTGAAACAGAGGTTGAGAATGTGGCATGGATGTCACCTCTCCATGGGTGGGTGTGTGGCACTCATAAAGGTGGTGTTACTACTAGTGCTTCTGTATACTGCACTGGTCTTCCCCCCTGCAAAGCGTATCATTCACAGAATCGAGAGAGCCATGATTGTCTTCTTCTGGGGATCCCAAATGGAGAAGGTGGCGAGGAAGAACCTGTACAAAAAGGAAGGGGCTGGGGGCAGGGGGATGCAGGCATCCACCTGTTCCTGTGGGCATGGTACACAAGCCAGATTTGCAAGCTGGCAACTGGGCCAGAGACCAAAACAGCCTGTCTAGTAAAGTTTTTTGCAGGTCACCTTCTGAGATGTTGGGGGGTGTACACCAACCAACGGGAGACTGTGGACCGTGGACCATGGACCAGGCCTGGTTCTACAGGGTCCTGAAGGAGTTCTGGAGTGAGTATGGGTTACAGAAGGAAAGCCTGGCCACTATGTCCAACCACAAAAAGATACAGAGGGCATTCAGAGACATAGACAGGTTATCAACCATGGAGATGCTCCCCCACAAAGACCATTACAAGGACCACAGGGACTTGAGTCGGTTGATAGTACATTGAGTACTCCCAGTGAGGGAATGGAGGTACAAGGAGGGATGAGGGTTTTGACCCAATTGCCCCAAGGAAACTTGCCAAGAAAAAGTGGAGACCATTGACTACCTTCTATGGCACTGCTTGTATGCCAAGGGGGTGTGGGAAAAGGTAAGCTGGCTCTCTGAAAAAGCGACAGGAGTCAGGGTGATGGCAAGGGAGGCAGCAATGTACAGACACCTGACTGAGTAGCAGGAGTCCCCGACAACACGTTTTGACCAGTTTGTGGCAATGCAAGAACCTCCTGGTATACAGGCACACCAAGCTCAACAAAACAGATTGTGTTAAAATATTTCTGAGCGAACTTTAGTCCTACCACCACAGATTGGTGAGGGAGGATGGAGAAGATGTAGCCAACTTCATCTGGAAAAGTGACAGGTGGTCCAGGTTGTTCAGAGACCCCCCCCCCACCACCACCACCCCAGGAGGGGAAGTAGACAGAGAGAACGAAGAGGGCAGAGATGCAACTGGATGTGGAGACGCGAGAAGGACTACAACAGGATCAGCAGCAGTGGAAGTGACACTGACAGCAACAGTGACAAGGACAGTAAATGAACTGAGAATGTAAACCCCAAATTGGGGTTTGAACCAAAGGACTGCGATTTGGGTAGGTGTGGGTGGAGGGAGGGTATGCAGGGGATTGGGTGTGTTTATTGTAATGGGAAGTGTGGGTCTCTTAATGCAGTTTTAAGATGTGTGATGGAAAGCTTAAGATAGACGGAGTGTGTGTGTGTGTGTGTGTGTGTATTAATTTAAAAAAAAGCCTGCCTTATAGAATCATATGCCTTATATGCCTTATAGGGACATATAGAATCAATTGGTGGGATAGATATGGTCCATGGGCTGTATTTTTCCCACCTGATCTAATAGCATCTGATTCAATGGCAACAAATGTAAATAACAGTTAATTTGGCCTTGGAGCATATGGGTTTTCTTTGCCTGGGAGGAGAGGAGGATTTTCAAATGTATCAATGGCATTCATGCCTTTGGGAAGCAACAATGAACCTGGAGTATACCAGGGATGAGAGTGCTGGACAGAGGGAAAGGGGCTGAGGTGGGCTTGCCAAGAAGGGGCACAATAAGATTGGGTGATGTGACCCCCAAACAGCTCTTTTTTAACAAAAAGGTAAATCCTGCCCATTGCCTCAGTGGCAAGTGCGGCTGCTCAGGGAGTGCACCAGTGCTCTCAGGGGGTGCACGTGCAGCACTATGCACCCCCTACATGTCACCACTGCCTGGGACCACAGACTATGTACAGAGTCTTTGCTATGGTGAACATGCAGTGCATCTTTGAATAAAACCTGTCACAGGGCAGAGGCCATCACTAGCTAGGGAGGGAGGAAAGGGGAGGAGGGCAGAAAGTCGGGCATGACTTGTGAACTGCCAACTCTTCATAACTTTACTGGGTTCTCTGCTGTGGGTTTACCATAGTGAACGCTCTGTACATGGTCTGTGACCGCGGGACAGGGCTGCTTGCCCCACTCGCTGCAGCTAGCAGCCCTGCCCACCCCCTGCTCTACCCTTCCCACTCTTCCTTCCTCCCTCATGCTCCAAGATTGCAGGGCTTCTCTGCTTGCCAGTTAGTTTTTTTGCAGCAAGCCACTGCTTGGGGATGGCCCAAAACCATGTCCTTACCCTGATTAAGCCTTGGGAAAGCATTAATTCACACTTCATAATGTGTGGCTTCATGGTTTCTCTGGGCTTAATTAAGGTAATTAAACCATGGTTTTGGGATGTCTGGCAATCTGTGGGGAGGGGTGGGACTGCTGTGGCCCCTTGGCCAGTCAGAAGCACGGAGGGGCCCCTGCTGTGCTCAGCTTGCAAAAATGGAGGCCAGTCTTGGGATTTGCCCGTGAAATGGGCTGGCCACCTCCTTGAGTTTGGAAGACCCCTACTGGTAGATAAAGACATTGCCCAAGAAAGGATGGATGATATGGATTGCAGTGAGTCAGTCAAAAGCCAAGAGCATTTCAATACACAGCTAGACACCCAGGCTTGATTCAACAAGCAACACGTGCCATCCCAAAGGAATGGGATTCTAGTAAGTGTAATTCATCATCATAGTCATGATATGTGCTAATAACTACAGGCCTGTTATCCCTGAGCAGAGGAAGACAACTGTAAACTGAGCCCACTATTATCTATCCTTTGTATCTCTGCCTAAGTCTTTGGTCCTGTGTCCATCATAAGACCCACACTCCAGTGAGTACTCTTGTCTTTACCTATCTGCCAATTAATTGAGCAGTTTCTGGCTTACTCTGGGAGGATCAGTTTGAAACCTATGTTGGTTGGATGGACACTGTGTCCCAGTATACAAAACCTGATGTGAAAGTGCCTCGTGAAATGGTTTTGTCAGTGGTACTCCACTGGTAGAACTTCTGCTGTTAGAAATTTCTAGCGTGGAGCAGTTCCTAGAAATAGAGTGTTATAGCATCTCTGGGAAGGGAACTACAACTTCCAGGAGAGATGGGCTGGGAGGAAGGGAGGTGTCAGGGTAGAAAATTGATGTTATAGCAGTTTATGCTACAATGGAAATTCAAAACAGAAGGAAACTCCTCCTTCTAAATAGATAACAAAAAAAAAAAAGCGGCAGCACATTTTGCAACTCATCTGGATTGATTGGCATTGTTTAATATAAATCAGACCTTGTGTTCTAGGCTATGTGCCTGTTACCCAAGTACTTAGCCAGCATTCATGGCCTGGAGGGTTGTTTTCTTTAGGAGAAAAATAGGTGATGGAGTCAAGTAATTTTTGGGATGCAACCTGTGTATTTATAAAGAGCGTTCACAAGGGTCTGTTTGTCTGAACAGAACAGAAGAGGAAAGTTTTAAACTAAAGTTTTGGAATCGTCTTTCAAACAAAGTAGCTGGGGAAGGGAACCTGAACTGCTTCTAGATTAATCTTGAAAAGTTTACATAGGATAAATGCATTACTTAGCTTTGCTTTTTTGCCTTTCTTTGAAGTATTGAACGTTGGCCATAGCAAGATGTGGGAGTTTGGCTGAGGACTGGTGCTCTTCATGCCTAAAAACCTCTTGGGTGTGGTGCTTGCCTTGTGGATTTTGCTCAGGTTCTTGCGAGCAAACCAGTTGCCAGGTTTTGGGTCAGGAAGGAAGTTCACCACATCAGATTCGCAAGGACTTTTGGGGATTTTTTTTGCCTTACTCCGTACCGTGAGGTGTGGACTTCTTCCAGAAATCACTGAGCATATTTTAATCTAAAAAATGTACTGCCATTGCACTGACCAACAGTGCTGCTCTTCTCTCTCCTGTAGTGTACCTGCGGCTCACTGTACTTTATGTTTTATATATGCATGTGTGTGTACATAAAAGGGTATTTTGTGACTGGTGTGCAAGAGGGACTGGAGTGGACACTCACGTTGACCCTTTTGGGCAAATGGTTGTCTGTGAGTACAAGTGACTGAATTTGATGGATCAGAAGGCCTCTTCCAGTCAGACATTGTTCTGTTCCTTTACCCACAGATGCAAATCTCTTTCCATCTAGTACTTACTAAAAAGCTTGATTTCTTCTTTCAGTCATCTTTGCTATCTCTGGGGCTTCCTTGTTGCCTCTATGGTGTTTCTGCTGCTTTTCTGTCTTGTACACATGAACACAACTCCTCAAACTATATCATCCCCTTTCATTTTCAGTCAGCTGCAATTGAAACTCATTTGAGTTTTGATTCCTGAGTAGCCTACTGCTTTTGCTGGTGGCTTCTCTTGTTTCAGACACTACTCTATTAAGGACCTTGATTGCTTTTTGTACTTATCTTAAATGAAAGGCAGCTGTTCTGTCCACCCAGCTTCAGTGCCCAGCCCCCAATACATAGCTTTGTCAGCTGCTGTAGGCAGGAAGTGAAACTGAAGCGAATCATTTCTGAATGGTTGATAAAGATGGGCTCATATTGCAACTATAAGCTAGCATTCATTTGTCCTCCATTAGAAAATTACCCACTGCTAGTTTTCCACCTACCAGAATGGGTTTTTAATTTGCGTGGGATGCTTGCTGCAGGCTGTGTAAACATAATTTACATAAAAAGGCATATCACATCACAGCATATAGGACAGCTCACCCACACCTTTCAAAGTAGTACACTTAATAAATGTGTTGCAAATTGAAATGCCATTGCAAATCTGATGGCACCATGCTTTGCTGGACAGCAATCGCCCCAATTAGCTGAAACTCAGAAAGGAATCCTACAAAAAGTGGAAACTTGATCAAGAGAAACTTACCAGAGAAGAATGTAAGAGTATCACATGGACTTACAGGGAAAAAAATTTGAAAGGCCAAGGGATGATTTGAGATGCAGCTGGCAAGGAACATAAAAGCCAATAATAAAGGATACTATAAGTATGTCAAAAGAAAGAAAGAGACCAAAAAACAAAACAAAAACCCAACCCCCAAAGCCCCATAGATTCCTTAGAGAATGAAAAAGGCACCCCAGTGACTGATGATGCAGAAAATGCTGAAGGTATTCAGTGCCTTTTTCACTTCAGTCTTCACAAACAGGGGCAGCTACCAGATGATGAGTACAGTTGGTGGCAAAGAAGAAACCAAACAGCCTAGCATCATGGCTGAACAGGTTAGGGATTACTGTACTTCCAAATCAGCAGGGTCAGGAGGTTTGCATCCTAGAATACTGAAGAAGTTGCTGGAGATGATTTCTGACTATCTTCTTTGAAAACTCGTGGAGGCCCAGATGGTTGTAGATGGGCAATTATAATGCTCATCTTTTAGATGTGGAGGAAGGAGCATCTGGGGAATTACAGACTAGTTTGTCTGACTTCCTTACTAGGAAAGATCGTGGAAGAGGTCCTCAAGGAATCTATTGTGAAGCACCTAGAGGAGAACAAGGTGATCAGGAATAGCCAGCAGGTGTTCACTAGAAGCAAGTTGTGCCCAACCAACCTCCATGTTAAGGTAACAGGCTCTGTGGATTTTCCCCTCTAGGTGATTCGCAAAGATTCCTTGAAGACCTCCTCTATGATCTTTCCTGGTATCTAAGTCAGGCTGACTGGTCTGTAATTCCCCATATCTTCCTTCTTCCATGTCTTAAAGATGGGCACTACATTTGCCCTTCTTCAGTCACTGGGGCCTGTGGATGAGGGGTGAGCAGAGGATGAAATATACCTTGACTTTGCTTTTGATACCATCTTCCACAGCATTCTCATTAACAAGCTATGGAAATGCAAACTAGATGAAAATACTGTAAGATGGATTCTTAACTGGCTAGATCATTGTGCTCAACTAGTAGCCATTTTCTAGCTGGGAGGAGGAATTAATTTAATTCCCCAGACATCTGTCCTGGGATTGGTGCTGGTGCTGTGCCACACCTTCATTAATGATCTGGGCAATAGCACTGAGTGCATACTTAGCCAGTTTGTGATGACACCAAGTTAGAGTCGCAGAAACTCAGGAGGATAGGGTTAGGATCTAGAATGACCTGGATAGCCTGGAGAAATGATCTACAATTAACCAAATAAAATTCAAGGAGGAGAATTATTATTTGGGACATAATTACATGTACACATGCAGACTGAGGAATAACTGGCCAGGCAGAGGAGGACCTTGGGGTTACAGTGGACCATAAACTGAATGTGTCTTTTTTTGTTGCAAAAAACAAACAACACCTCCCACCCCCTCATAAAACAACTGGGTTTTATGAATAGGAAAGACACTTGCAAATCAAGGGAATTGATTCTTCTTCTTTATTGAGTAGTGGTAAGTACTTCTTGCCTGGAGCACTGTATTCAGTTTTGGGCCTTGCACTTCAGGAAAGATATGGACAGATTGGAAAGACTCCAGCAGAGTGACAGAAATAGCCCTACTTTCCTTTGACCCTATGCTTTATGCTTCACAGTACTGGTTGTCTCCACTTGTGTAACTGGGAGAGAATGTGTCAGCAATTGCTTTAGGGATGGCAATGCAGTTAATGTCAGTGCTATGAATATGAAATGAAATGTGTCCCCTTTCCTTTCTGTTTGTTGTCAAAATCTTTTGACATTTAAACAATTCTGGCACCGCATTCCCTGCTGCCATGCTGTAGGCCTGCAAGTTCTGTTCAGATGTTGTTGTTTACCATTCATCTTGCCTTCTCTTCTCAGCCAGCAGATGTTTTCTTGGTTGTGTCTCAGCTGATATTGGATTGGATGCATTTTCCCTGAGCCTGAGGAGTTCCACTTCACTCACTTGAGATTGCATTCTTTTGGTTAATAAATTTTCATGGTTGGCAGCAACTTTATCAAGTTTCCTAACAGAAAATTAAGACAGGTCTAGGGACTGAGTGAATCCATTTTCACTCCCATATAAGGAGTTTGTGCAACAAAAATTTGGGTTATTTTTAGTGCTTCTATCTTGGCATTTTTTGTATAAGAGGAGGAGTAATTCCCATTCTTTTAGAGGCTGTAGTTTTCCCTGTATCCTTTCCATGGGAGAGCATTGAAGAATGATATTGTTTCCCTTTTTCCTGCCTCTGGAATAGGGTGGGCCTAAGTCCCTTTGGCTGCTAAGAAAGTAAAGGTGTTGCTCTGCAGCAGCATAACTGGCTGGTACATATTGGGTGACTAAGCAATGTGATCTGATGAGCTAAGAACAAGGGGAGGCACATTACCCTCTGACAGTCTAGTCTAGACCTCCACTGTTACAGGCAGTCACCTCAAATAACCTCTTCAGAAAGTCATCACACCATTGTAAAACTGGTTAAGTTTCTTGTTCAACATTTCTGCTGGCAACTGCAAAGGCAATTAGTAGCTGTTTGAATCGTGGTGCTGAGTAGTTTTAGTTAAAACAGAACACTAAGGCCAAATAAGCATCTGCACATCATTTGCAAGTTAAGGAGGAAAAGGCTTCAGATGTATTCAGAAACTCAGAAAGAAGTGTGCCTTATGAAGTCTCTAGAATCATCTACTTGTGTCCTGAAGGTGGTAAAATGTCTTTACCTCCCAGGATGTACTCATGTACAGTGGTGGCAGAGGGGAAGACAAGCTACTGGCTTTTGGAAAGGGGAGTGGTATGTCCCGTAGAAGATGCCCAGGCATTTTCTACCTTCAGAAAACAGCTAAGAAGGGAGTGGAGAACTGAAGTTTGCTAAGGCAATCCAGGGCCATAGGTGTATGCTCCACTTGCAGGCCTCCTTCTTAGGAGTGATGTGGATAATAGTGATCTCTCCCATACAAGAGTTGAGAGTATGTCTACTACAAGAAAATCTGAAGTTGGTATCGGTGTGGGCAGAGGCCTCATACCTTCTACAGTAGAGAGCCTTTCTCACCTAATTTCAGCCCATTCCCTGACTTCTCTTGGACAGGGTCCATCTGCACAAACCAGTGCCCCTTCCACATAACCCTGATCACCCTCTAAAGCTCTCTAAGAATGCTTGGTTGATTTCCTCTGGGAATAGGAGATGCAGTACCTTTTTCAGGCTGCTGGGCTTGGAGGGTTTTCCACTTATCATGGATGTATGGTTGAGCACCCTGTGGCAGGTCAGCAGCTACCTAAGCCCCAAGATCTGCTGATTATTAGCAGCCAGGGCAGCTTTTTGAGCTGTTCTTGCAAAGCCCAAGCCCAGCTGCATTTTCTGTAATCACTAATTCATTTTCTTGAAGAGGCACAGAGCATCCCCTGCCCATAATCTCATTTCAAAATGGGGGCAAGACCAAGCTCCAAGAAGGAGACACTGTAGGAGAAAAATGAATGCCGGAGAAAAAGCAGTTTCCTCTCTGGCAGGTAGGTGTGGCAGTGGCCTAGTCATGTCTCTTGGTAGCAAAGAATGGTGTCTGCTTGAAAAAAATGCTTGCTGAAGTGTCCTGTGAGGGTTAAACCGGATCTCTGAGGGTTAAACCAGACTTTCTGTTGCTTACAGCTAAAAAATAAAATGTAAAAGAAAACTGTTTGTGGTAAAGTGCTTGCCATGGCCCTGTGATGTTCAGACCAGGCGTTTCCTGTAATTTAGTAATGCATTATAAAATATATGCCATAGCTTAGAGTTTAATTAAAGTTTAAAACCTAGTTAAGGCTGGCTTTGTTAGCAATGGCTCAGCTAAAATTAATCATATAAGGAAAATGCAAAGGCTTGTACTGCTATTGGTTAATCATATAAGGAAAGTTTGCAGCATAAAAACTATAATTGGCTGCAAGCCAACAGCATAGTTCAAAAGTTATAAATTTGCTGGCACATCCAGAAATCAACAGAAGGGATGTGCAGCATGATAAAGAAAGCTATTGCTGTGAGGAGGAGGTGTTAACCTGGATTCTGCGGGCCAGTGGATTTTAAGGAGCTCAAAGACTGAATACCAGGGTCCTTCCCGGTACCCCCTTGGACAGCACAGATTGGGGATGCATGACTCTGCTGGATCTTGAGTGGGTTGTCGTATACCAGGCATCAAAGGGGACTGCTGATAAGTTGCTGACTCAGAATTTTACTGTCTGTCTTTGTTGTATTGTTAAGCTTTGCGTAGTTGCGTGTTTGTTAAATCAATAAACCTTTCTTGTCCTTTTACTTCCAACCACTCTCTCAATCCCGAACTCTCCTGCTGGTGGCTGGGACAGGCAGAGTCCTGCTGCCACAAGACTGGACCAGAAATGAATGAAATGCAGCATAGACCTTGCTCCTTGAATGCACGGGAATGTATAGCAGGAAAAGTGATTCTGAGTCATTCCTGATGTTAATTCCTTATCTGGCCACCACAATACAGTGATTCAGGCTACAGAAATGCTTGGGAAAAGGCTTCTCCATCCTGCTTATTTTCCCAGAGGGGCAAGGATGGAACAAGCCAACCCCTGTGACACAGGCCAGTGACTGCCATGCCTTATGGGGTTTAGAACTGCATCCTGTATGCCAAACAAGGTACAGGAGGTATTGAGCCTGCTTATGTAATTCCTGGCTGTGATGCAATCTGGCTGCTGGGAAGGGGCGAGGCAAAGCGCCAAGCACTTCACTGGAAACCAGGGATACAAGGAAAACATGGAAAATGACAAAAATCCTGAGCAGAGAAGGGTTGAAAGCACAGCTGGGTTGGAAAGTGGGTAGTTGGAAGAGCTAATGCTGAGCAATGTTGCCATCTGATGGCCACAGAGGAGGGACATATAGGAGCTTACTGAACACAGAACTAGGTACCTGGTATGACCAACTAATGACATGGCTGGGGTTCATGTCTGACAGCTGTCACAAAGAGAGCTAAGACCCTACCCTATGGCTGCCCAGTGTAGTTAAGCCAACTACCAGGAGGTCTGTCCTGACCATCTGGCCTGGCCTCTAGATAAGAAATAAGGGTCTAAAGTAATAGGGTGTCTGACAAAGAGAAAATCCCATTCCTTTTCATGGCATGGGCCCTAGAATGTGTTGGCTACTCTGCTCCCCACCAGCTGTCCAGGATCCTCAGTATGAGCAACTTAGCAATAAATCCACAAAGGGGAATTCTAAACATTGCAAACCCTGGCTCTTAGGGGCTCTACCATGGCCACAGCCCTAAGTGAGGAATAAATGGGCAGAGCTTGGATGTCTCCATTGATGGATCCTTGGTTATCCAGGAAGGGGCATGGGCTTCTGACCTAAGCAGATAGTTATTTATGTACGTGGACAATAGCAGAAAGATTCCCCTGTGCGCTGGCATCAAGCGCCATGCTGCCCTGCACAACAGATCTACCGTGGGGTTCCCAGCACACAGGGGTTGAGCACCCTTGATATAAGGCATTTCAGAGTGTAAGCCCAAGGCATACCATTACACAAAGTGAAGAAGAATGTCATTGGATGACTTAAACACCTAAAAACTGCAAATGCATCATATACCTGAGCAGTGAGCTGGAACTGCTGCAAGAGAATTCCCTATAGGCCAGAGGCTGAGGTCATCATCTGTTCCAGTTCCTGCTCCCATGACTCCCTATTTTGATGATTCTCAACCAGGGTTAATGAAATCCTTTTAAGGGTACCCTGGGGTGACATGCAATATTATTACTGTGCAAATACCCACTCATCAGCCACAAGATAAACCCAGAGATTTCAAATAGGAATCCTTGGTGTCAAAAACATCCTGCCTACTGTAGGCTTTCTGAGTTCTTTGCAACAGCAGAATTGCTTTATTTCTCTTCCATAATAAAAAATGAAAACCAGGAGCAGTCAATTTCTGAGGGGTGCCTAGACTCTAAAAAGTTTGAGAGGCATTGATTTAATTCCTTTATAGACTTTGAAACAGCCTGTAGAGAAGGGGTTGAGACTGGTCCCATCCCAGAACACTGTAGTCAGGTGGCCAGGGCATTCCCTGGAGAAGTGGCAGATGTAGACACCTTTCCTCTTCCCCTCTCCATCCTCTGCCCTCAGTCACAGGGAACAGAATTAAAACCAGGTCACAAACAGGCCCTGACCTATGGGGCCTTGTGAGGTGGAGCTGTCTCAATTTCTGCTGGTGGGTAAAATGGAGTATGCGTGTCATATGTGGTGTATGGGGGAGTCAGGTCTGCCCTGGAAATGCTTGCTGGCTAGGGCCTCAGGTCAAATGGGCAGAAGGGCTCCTAGTTTCCTTTAGGTGCCCAAGGCACTTCTGGAAGCTTAACTACATGTACACTGCAATCTAGGTGTGTGACTGCAGCACAAACCCAGGCTGCCTCAGGTACCAGTAGTGAAGCAGGTGTAGCAGGGGCTCCAGAGGCTGAGTATGTACCCTGAGTGCTGAATGTACTCATGCAGCCTGTGCTGAAGCAATGGTGCAGCTACATAACTGGTACTCAAACTAGTGGTGGCAAAACTTGCTCAGATACATCAGCACAAAGGGGAGCCACTGCTGCTCTCCACTGCAGTGTTAAACATACCTTCCAGGCCTGTAGGGACTTCAAGTACCTTCAGGGGTGGATAACACCTAAGAGAGAGCTTTGAAGACCTACTTTTTGGCTTTAGGCACCTCAGTCCTTTTGCAGATCTAGTCTGACTCTTCTCCAGTCTCCTCAGATTGTGATCTGCAGCAATATCTTGAAAAAATCTCTTGACCAGCATCCATGACTGCTTTGAGTAAGACTTGAAATAAGGCCAGCTTGGACTGCTCAGCCTTTCCGGCAGCATGTAGTTATTCCACAAGTCCTCTGATTATGTTACTGAAAATGGACACTGCTTGTGAATCCTGGCACTGGTCCTACATGAGATGAGGCTCATTCTGACTGACTGCTGTGAAGTAAAAAACTGCAGCAGCACACGTAGACACTGCCTGGGCTGGCCAGGGCATGAGGGTCCTTCAGTGTGGGGGCTGCCTGCTAGATAGCCCTGCACTGAAGTACCCTCTGCCCCAGCTAGCCCATCTGCAGCATGTTGAGCTTTGGGGATCAGCCTTGAACTGGCCCACTGCCAGCCAGGGCTGCTCCAACCCAGCTCAATGCACTGGGTCCCACGTGCACTTGCAAATGGCACACCCAGAGCAATAAACTCTGGGGCTCTAGAGTTTATTGCTTTGTATTAATATGTACATGTAGACTTGCCCACTGAATATTGTAAGGTGGATAGAAAGCTGGTTGGATTGCTGGACTCAACAGATACTAATCAATGGCTCAATGTCTAGCTGCACTTGGTATCAAGTGGAGTGCCCCAAGGGTCGGTCCTGTGGCCAGTTTTGTTCAATATCTTCATTAACAATTTGGAAGATAGGATGGAGTGCACCCTCAGCAAGTTTGCAGATTACATCAAGCTGGGAGGTATAGTAGATACACTGGAGGGTAAAGCTAGGGTTCAGAGTGACCTAGACAAATTGGAGGATTGGGCTGAAAGAAATCTCATGAGGTTCAACAAGGACAACTGGAAAGTCCTGCACTGAGTACGGAAGAACCCCGTGAATTGCTACAGTCTGGGGACTGACTGGCTAAACAGCAGTTTTGCAGAAAAGGACTTGGGAGTTACAGTGGACCATGGGCAACTGGTGCTTCCTGAGTCTGGGGGGGCACCAGATTGCTGATTGGGGGGGTCCCCCAGCAGCTGATCACCGAGCCCAAAACCACCAGCAGCAAAACTGGAAGTGCACTCCCACCTGCACTTCTGGTTTCGCGACTGGTGCTTCTAGGGGGTGCACAGCCAATTTTTGGGGATACACATGCACTCGCATGCACCCCCTATGCATCACCAATGCAGTGGACAATAAGTTGGATATGAGTCAGTAGCGTTGTTGACAGGAAGACTAGCAGCATACTTGGCTGCATTAGCAGGAGTGTTGCCTGCAGATCAAGGGAACTAATTATGCTACTCTAGTCAGCACTGGTGAGGCTACATCTGGAGTAGTGTCCAGTTTTGGGCCCCCCACTATAGAAAGGATTGGGACAAGTTGGAGAGAGTACAGTGGGGAGCAACATAAATGGTTTGGGTGCTGGGGCACATGACTTATGCAGAGAGGCTGAGGGAACTGGGCTTATTTTGTCTGGCGAAGAGAAGGCTGAGGCAGGATTTAATAGCAGCCTTTAACTACCTGAAGGGGGGTTCCAAAAAGGATGGAGCTGGACTGTTCTCAGGGGTGACAGATGACAGAATAAGGAGCAATGGTCTCAAGCTGCAGCAAGGGAGGTTTAGGCTGGATATAGGAGGGTGATGAAGCACTGGAATAAGTTACCTAGAGAGGTAGTAGAATCTCTGTCCTTGGAGGCTTTTAAGGCAGTCTTGACAAAACCCTAGCTGAAATCATCTAGATGGGCATGGTCCTGCTTTGAGCAGGGGGTTGGACTAGATGAGGTCCCCTCCAACCTTAATTTTCTATGATTCTATTGGAAAAGAAAAGTTGGCCTTGGCATTGGAACACAGGTCATTTCTAGTTCCAGAAAGGCCAGCATTGAACTTCACCAGTATTGTCCATTGCCTTGCTGCATGTCTTTACTATGTCCTGAGAGAAGAGGAGTGCCTTGGGGTGGGGGGCATGGTTGGATGTCATCTTGTCTCTAAAGGGAAGGTCCAGAGGAAATGACGCCCTGGAGCTGAGCTCAGGAGTCTATCTGCTGGAAAGCAGCGGAGCACAGCTTGCACTTGGGCCTATTATGTTTCTTAGGTTGGTCCATGTTCAAGAGCATCATTAAACTAGTTTGCAATGATGTAGGAGAGGGAGGAGTGTGGCTTGGGTCTATGTGCTGTATTGGATCTGAGAAGCCTATTGATTCCCCAGTTGTCTACTCCACTGGCTGCAATGTAATCACTTTTCAGCCCAAGGGAATGGGTAGCTCAACAGCTTGCATGCTCAGGCTGAGAGGACTGTGGTTCACCTTGGTTGCACTTCTCCCAACCTGCTGTAACTTGTCATGAGACATTGGTAGGTGCTTGCAAATTCTCTCTGGAGTAGTATGGAGCCTGCCAGCTTGAAATGGGAGCTTCAAAGGAGCCTAAGGGAACCATAACCTAACTCCAGCTTTGAAATTCAATGGGTGTATGATGCCTAACTCCCTTTGTCTCCCTGGAAAATCCTGGCCTTAGAGTTTTGCTTAGTGTTCACACCTTGAATTTGCCTTAGTTCAAGCTGCAGCTATAGTTGTCTGAACAGCCAGGACCTGGGAGTTACTTCATGTCTTATAGTAGATTCTTTAAGGAAAAAAAGGTGCTTTTATGTTGAACACATACTACACATGTTTAGAACAGGGATGTCCAATGTGTACCCTGCAGTGCTATGTTGGCTGGTCCATGGGGCTCCCAGGGAGGGCTGGGAATTTGAAGGCAGGGCGCACTACCAAAATCTGGGATCTGGAGCCCTATTGTGGGGGATAACTATCATTGACTGGGGGAGCTGAACAAGAGCTGTGTTAAGCCCTGTGCTGCCATCACTTACATCCAGATCTGACCTGTTGGGAGAGGTGAGTTTGACAGTGCTGGTTTAGAAGAATGACTGGAAGATGTTTTTGCTGAAAAGTTCTGGAACAAAATATCATTATTCTCCCTGCCCTGCTCTTGAACTCACAATGTCACTTAGGATCTAACTGTTGTCCTACACTTTGTTGTGCTTTGGATATCAAAGAGTGTGGAGCTGCAGGCAGGAGCCCAGCAGTGGCTTCTGCGCCCGAGTGGGTTGGAACCTCCCCTACCTAAACTGCTGTTGCCTGAGGTGGCAGGTGGCAGCTGGAGGTCAGTGACCACTCTGTAGGTCTGAAATGCGTGCAGTTTTTTGGATCTGATCTACTTGTAAGTGCTGATAACTTTTATATAACTTTTACTTATTTGATTTCATCTTCAGTATTTTAGTCTATTTTATTCAGCACTTTTTTTAATTGGCCTCTTTTCAACACCTGTTTATTAGCTAGGTGTTAAAAATCCTGTGCGCCTCAAGGAAGGATTACTCCCCTTGGGAAATAGGCTTTATAATGAAAAGCTGTTGTCATAATTATGATTTTTAGTCCACGCACTATGCAGACACCCCTTGTGTCTACTCCTTTGCTGTCAGTAAACAGAGCAGAAAATTACAAAATGTAGTGTTAAAAGGACCTCTTCCTTTCAGTCCAGTAGTTCTCTTACCAATAATTCTGTGACATAAACTGAGATGCTGGAAGGAAAGATCAGTGAAGAAAACTTTATTTCAGCATCACCAGCTATAAACATTTGTGGATAAAGTAATTTTTAATATAGATTTGTCAAACCCACAAGTATCCCTTACTTTTGACTCCAATTTGAGTAGGAGATAAAATGTGGATACATGGCACAGCCTTACACTGGGAAAGGGAAGGGTATGAGCATGCTCCAGGCCCTCAGACCCACTAAATATCTCTCATGTCCTCAATGGTTGCTATTATTAAAGGAAATGAAAAAGAAATATCCTCCTTCCAAATGAACTAACAGCAATTAAGAAATTAATTTGTGATTTAAAATCACACTTAGAAGGACACAATATTTTACTTAAGGCAATTGATGGAAAACTGACATTTTAAGAAATAGGCTTAATAACACTGTAACTTTGAACAGTGAGGATTTTATTACACTTGATAAAGTAGCAGAGTCAGAATCTGGCCAACTCAAACCTTCTTCCTCTCATTTTTATCAATCACATCTCTACTAGAAACAGAAACAAAAGATTAAGAGAGCAAAATATTTTATTATTCAACTTTTACCCACATAAAAAGAGAACTGTTTCAATATGAAACGGAGAGTTGCATGGTTCTTAGCCAAAAGCTTTAGAATCTCTATTCAGCTATTGGAAAATACTGTTATTTATGTATCCTTGAAAGACTCGGCCAGATATGTCCCTGTAAGTTGGTTTTAAGAGTTTATATGTTAGGTACCTGGTGTTAACTGGGGTAGCCAATTTCCCTCTTTATGAGGAAGTAATCAAGGAAGACACCTTATTGCTCCATGGTAGGGAATATAACAGTTAAGGGCCTCCGTTGCAAACTAATGACTGTTCTGTATCTGTGGACTTAAAGGAATGACTAGATCCCAAAAAGAATCAACCTGCTATGTACTTAGGTGAGACTGGTCTTTTAGTCTGGAATATATCTGGGTTTCAAACAAATGATCTTATCCATTGTGGAAAACTTTTATTAGTGATTTTGACATTGTGATTTTACAAGCTACTTGGTATGGGAAGGTGGTGTCAATCCCTGGGTATATGTCATTTTGTAAAAATGGTTGGAAGGACAGAAGCAAAGAGTGCTTGCAGGAAGGCTTAGCTATACTCCTCTTAGTAAGGAGTCTGATTGAGGGATTAGAAATTGAAATAGACTTTAACCATTTAGTAACAGTCATTTAATACCAGGGAGACCTCTCTTGGTTCTTATTAATGTTTACTTCCCATCAATCACATCAAGATCTGATGTAATTTTGAAATGGGAATTGTTATATAATGCTCTTGAGATGATTTCTAATACATTTCCAGAATTAGAAATAATAATAGCAGGACATTTCAATGCCAGAATCTGTGGCACTGACACCTGTGACATTAATGAAATAGGGGCATTCCCTCTGCAATCTTATGTGATAAACTGAGGAGGATGGTGCCTCTTCAAATACATTGCTGAAGAGAATTTTAGAATGCTTGATGGGCCAACGGGCAAAGATGCACCAGGGGCATTCACATTTGTTACAAGTAGAGGAGCAAGTGTGATAGATTATATATTAATAGAATCACATATGTGATGCAAGTATAAAATCAGCTGAAATTCTACCATGGGTGTATTGTGACCATTTCCCCCCTCACTAAAAATCCCATTAGAAGTTTAGGGGAGTCCTTGCCAAAAGCTGTACAAATGGCCCCCAGATTAATAGTAGTCAATAAAAAGAGAATTCAGTGGAATAATGAGTGCCAAGATACATGTGTTGCCCAGCTCAGACACACTTTCCCAGAGCACTTATTTCATGTTTTTAAAGTACAAGAACCGTGAGAAGCAATTGCACCATGTGAAGCAGCTGCTCAACAGTTGGAATATGCTCTGACAAAAGAGAGCTTTTTTGCTGGGAATAAGTGCTGTTGGGGACACAAACCTTGGTTTTGATGAGGACAGTTCTCAAGCTAAAGCTGATTTAAGAGATGTGTTGGAGGAATACACGTCTAAAATGAGTGTTGGCTTTCAACGGATCAAAAGGATTAAAACAGGCTACAAAAACTGATAGATAAGAATATCAAATGAAACTATGGGAGGAACTGGTAGCTGCAGGGCAACATAGTGATAATCAATGTTTGTTGGGTAAATTAAAGCTAAAGGGACAATTTTTTTAATGTAATTCCTGATGTGTATATCCCTGAAAATACATGGGGTCTTGTTTTTTAAGAACAAGTTTAATGCCTTATCTACAATGGTGTAGGAAATGGTAGCTTCTTGTTGAAGGAAATGTTATCTGTTAAGCTACAGGTAGATCATTCTCTCACTTTTGAACCTCAAGTAAGATATCTTTACTGAGAAATGGAAAAGCCGCCAGCCTTGGTTTTTTTTCTCCTGAGAAATCTTCAAGGAATTCACTGACTGGTGGTACCCAATTCTGACCAATATTTTTAATAGAATTATTTTAGAAGGCATTTATCCAAAATATTGGAATGAAAATACACTGGTCCTGATTTTAAAAATAGCAGTAAGAGAGATCTCAGGTCTTATCACCTTATTAGCCTTATGTGTATTCCTGCCAAAATACTTTAGAGACATTTAATTTTTCACCTTCAGCCACGGATCTCTGAAAATAATACTTTGGGAGAAGAGCAGGTTGGTTTTAGAGGAGACTATTCCTGAATGGGCCATTTCTTGGCGTTGTATTACCTGGCATCTAAATATGTTAAAACACAAAATCATCTGTAGATGATTTTCTTATTGGGGGGAACCCATGATAAGCCCTAGAACAGTGGTCTCCAAAGTGGGGTGTGCAAGACAATCCATTGGGGTGCGGGAAGAAAATATTAGAACTTCTATTTCTATTTCTATTTATCTAAATATGCATATATTGGGGGTGCGTGTGCAAACATTTTTTACTGATAGGGGTGTGCAATCAAAAAAGTTTGGAGACCACTGCCCTAGAAAATGGCAGCTGGTCCCACAGTTTGTCTGTGAAATCAGCTGGCTGCTTCCTCAAGTTGGGTAGACCCCTTAGTTTCCCAACGAAGAAAGGGATATGGCAAGGAGGGTGGTTCTGGAAGCATCATGGGCACGTATACTGGTGCCAGATGTTTGCTCTGTGTGCTAATTTGCTCCAGCAGCCTCTGTGTCACGTCTATTCAGTGTCCCTGCACTTCAAAATGGTGGCAGGGACACGAACTAAAGCTCAAACTTCAAAATGGTGATGCGGGCACTCAAACTAAAGTGTGGGATGCTGAATACACATGATGCTGCAAGTGCTTTAATTAGAGTGGCTCCAATTAAAGTGTCCTAAGAGTCTACAGATCCAAGATACATTCCACGTTATTGTATGGAGCAGCACTTGGGTGTTGCCTTATGGTCCAACTGAAAAGATTTCTAATTATTTTTCAAGACAGCTTTTATCTTTACCTAATTCTATGAATGCAGGATTTTGGGGGTGGGGGTGGGATGGGGTGGGACTCATGTGCTCTGAAACTGGACTTATAAATGTGAGCAGTTAAGAACCCTAACTTAGCTCTTTTACATCTACCAGATACTGCAAGAAGTGCATTTTAGAACTGCTTCTCTGCCAAATGAACCCTGGTTTGGATGGCTAACAGATATCCATACTCTCCTCTAGATAAATAGTCTGGGAAATGTCCTGACCTGGTATTTCCCCTGTACTTAAAACAAGACATTAATTTAAGAATTAAGGATGCCATCATACTGACAGATCTGCTGGCAGTGAGACTGTCTTGAATTTCCCCTTTTTTAAATTAATAAAACGCTCCTTTGGCCCCAAAACCTATCTGTCGATGGTGCAAACTTCAAATAATGAGAGGCCACCACTAGATTGAGATTCATGCTTAATGAGAACTGCATGTGGTGTTGGATTCCACGTCCTGATAGAATATGTTGTTGTGGGAAGAACAAGATTGATGACCTAAATCATTATTTGTCGTCTTGTTTGTTCTTGGAAGAAATAAGGAAATCTCTCTATTAATGGGAAAAACTAAATACTGGGCTAATGAGGAAAAAAAATCCCAGTCTGGCTTCTTTCTAACACTTTGGAGCCTTTCTTACACTCCTTAGAAGTATTTGCGCTACTTGAACAAAGAATAAGGGCCAAAATCAAATAGCATTTTCCTGTTCTGTTCTCTTTTTCTTGTCTCCATTTTACCTCTTCTTTTAGCTCTTATACATCATGTTCTAATTTAATCTTGTGTAAACTGGTAGAATGGATAATCTTGTATGCTTTTAGTAAATATTATTATTTATATAAATGTTATTTAATTTTTATAAATGTAATTTTTATTGCTCATTTTATTATACTGTTTTGGTGAAAGCTATAAATATACTACTGCTACTTTGGTTCTCTGCTTCCACAACACTTGCTACAGGCTGCCCAGGAGTGTCTGTGGAGACCAATCCCTCTTCCATGGACTCTGGCACTGCTCTCCTGCATTTTCTCTGGAAGGCAAAGTCTTCCTGTCACTCATACTCCAGTATTATTGCCTTGGCTTCCTGTAGCTGTTACACTAAATTGGTTTAATCTGCCAGCATTCAATAGCTAACCAATGGAAAGCAGCTAATGTCTGGTCAGTGGCCCCCTGACTGTATAGACTTTAGCTGTGTTAGTTTTACGTCCAGATGAAGGAGAATTGATTTCTTGCTTTTGGCAGCAGTAGCATTGCTTTTTTGAGGTTGCTGAAGTAGTCAGGATGGCAATACAGTGCTACGTACTGCAATATTTTTAAGCCTGAAGGCACTTTTAGAAATTCTTTCTAAAGGGCAAAGAGTTCTTACTGTCCATTATTTTACTGCACATATCTTAACCCTAAAATAATTAACTATCCTGATATATAATAGACTTTGCTTGCTCTTCTGCTCTATTTTACTTTAAAGGTGGTTATATTTCAACCCAGTGAAGTTATTTAGGCTGTAGGGGGAATGATTCACACTGACTGTGCTATATGCAATGCTAGTGTTCACTTCCTTGGATTCTGCCCTTTGTAAACACCTTGCACACCACATAGGTCAGAACTTCTGTCACTAGAGAGAAGCTACCACAGTTTGTCTCATCTTCTCTCAGTTGTCACACTTGGAAATGAAAGCCTCATTGGTAAGTACAAGGGTCTCAACTCGAATTCATGAATGTTTGCAAAACCATCTCATCACCTGGAAAGCAGGTATGAGACAGGATCTTAAAGCCCAGAAAGTGCAACTTACATGAGGTCACCTGGCCAGTGGGTGATTGCGTTAACTACAAATCCTTTAGCTTTTGTTCAACTGACGAGATGTACCTGTCTTTTAGCTTCCACTGTGTTAAGTATTATGGTATACAGTAATTATTCTGCTTAGAAGTGATCCATGAGTTTGGTCTGCTTAAGGCTTCTAGTTTTAATTCTAGTTATCAATGAGCACAGCATCTAAGAGCTGCAGGAACCTCCTAAGGAAGTCAAACCTTCTTGTGCTGTGTCCATCAGCTCACAAAAAAGGAGATGAAGCAGCAGCCAGAGGAAATCATCATCTTTTGACCCACCTGCTTACCCAAATGTGAAGTGGTCAGCTGTTCAGTAGGCGATATTGGTGATGGCCACAGGTATCTAATTTAGATCCATTTCCTTCCCACAAAACTGCGAAGTCTGGTTTCCCCAGGCCCAACAGGTTTAGTAACAGCTTTGCTCACAGCACAAAGCTATAAGCAGACATCCCTTAGTCCAAAGCTGCCCGCATCTAGTCTTTCACCAGAGGCCTGTTCTCAATGTTTTGTGCAAGCTGGACTCGAATGTCCTTACTATTTTCTCTGGTCTTTTCTGGCTGCCTTTCACAGATGTAGAAACCTTCACAAAACAATACCTAGCCCTTCTGCCCATGTGTGCCTTTATTTTGGGTGGGGAACCTAGAGGGCAGCAAATTTACAGATGTTTAGGGCTGGAAGGGATGTTGTGAGAGCAACGGGTCCAGCCCCCCCGCTCCAGAAAGCAATGATGCACATGCATGTCTTCAGTTCTCTAGTGAAGTTACTATTACATGTCTGGGGCTGCACTGCAGTTTGGTAGTACCCACTCCATGGTGCACCATGCTGTACACTTGCTGGGATTTAGAATCACAGAAAATGAGGGTTGGAAGGGGCCTCAGGAGGTCATATAGTCCACCCCTCTGCTCAAAGCAGGACCATCCCCAATTAGATCATCCCAGCCAAGGCTTTGTAGAGCTGGGCATTAAACCTCCAAGGATGGAGATTCTACCACCCCTGTAAGTAACCCATTCCACTGCTTCACCATCCTCCTAGTGGGAGTTTTTCCTAATACCCAACCTAAACCTCCCTTGCTGCAACTTGAGACCGTTGCTCCTTGTTCTGTCATCTGTCACCACTGAGAACAGTCCAGCTCCATCCTCTCTGGAACCCCCCTGCAGGTAGTTGGAGGCTGCTATCAAACCCTCCCGCAGTCTTCTCTTCTGCAGACTAAATAAGCCCTGTTCCCTTAGCCCCTTAACTATTTTCTTTGCCCTCCATTGGACTCTCTCCAATTTCTCCACATCCTTTCTGTAGTAGGGAGCCCAAAACTATTTCTGTCAGAAGGCAACAAAACTCTGCAGCCAATAGTGATGACGCTTCGCCTTCAATAGTTAAGACAACACTGGTTTTAAAGCAATTTTTTTTAGTTTACTTTGATATGTACTAGATAGAAGGCAACATTCAAATGGTACAACACGGTAAGGAAGACATTAAAATGTTACAGTAAAACTTGTTTAAAGTACAATTAAACATTAACATGGCAATGAACATGCAGCAGCTTGCAGAGGCAGGGACAGTGCTCAACAGTAAATACACTTTGGTATACAGAAGACTAAGCAGCATTTACAAGTTAAGTTTTGGTTGTAATTTGAATTATTTAGAGCTGACAAACAAGCGTTAGCTTAGCAAGCCCTACTCTGAGTATATAAACAGCGTTGTACTCTATTATTTGGTATCTACATTAGACATCAAACCTAAGGCTCCAGATCCAATTTAAAGAAATTTTGATTGTTAAAGGCTCTGTGGCTCATGACTCAGGTCTGTCTAAATTGCACAGTGACACAAACAGCGTTTCATATTTAGCAGTTTCTGCTTTGAAACGCAATTAAATATATAATGTCCTATTACATCTTCTTTGATACCATGTCACTTATTGCACTATTACTATTTCAGGCTAACTTTTAATGCACCTTTATACCCAGGTTTAAAGTCTAGACCTCATTGATTATTTTGCTTCCCAATAGATGGAAAGAGTATGTTTAAGAAAAATAGTTTGAATTTCAATGTATAAGAGCAAAAATGAAAAGACCTATACAAATTAATAAGGTTTCACTTTTTCAGTTTTGCTCTGTATATGGGAGCATTTTGGCGGAAGATGTGATTACAGTGATACAGCTGATGGAGAGCTGCATAACTTCTATTTTTTTAAAGCAGACTGCAGGTGGACAACATCCCTTTACTCATCATGTGCTTTACATGAAAAAGATAAAATGTCAACATAAAAAAATGTCATAGGCTGTGCTCATCTGCATACTCAACAGGCAGTAAGTTTGCAGACATTAGTGCAGAAATATAATCATCTGATATTCACCTTGTCCTTCCAAACATGTACTATTATTTGTCATTTACATTGACAGTTCTAATGTAATCCACTGAGTTTAACTGGTAAGAGAAGAAAACCTTCCCCAAATCACTGTTGCCGTTATTGCACTAAAGAGGTTATTCTGCAAATACCTCTTTAATGTGAATGAGACACTTAACTACAGCTCCATTTCAAAAGGTGCTGTCTGTACTCTGCTGAAGCTGAAATCCACTGTGGGAGGAAGGGTCAGGACCCTGTAAGACTGAGTCTTCAGTTCTTGGACAAATGTCTTAGCCAATAAGCTGCCATTATGTTGTTGAACTTAATCTAATATAAAAGCTTCCCTGCACACTTAAATCAGAGAACTCCTTCTTAAGAGGGTGTTTTGGCTTGCATAAGCTTTTGAGAGATGAAAACAGAAAAGCCACCACTGAAAATAGTTTTGGTATAGTATAGCTTCACCTTCTCTAACTTACCCTCTCTTTTTAAGCCAAGCCAGGTCCTGGACACCCAGCACATAATGGCCCAATTTTCATTGGTTTTGTACAATGTAAATTACTATTGGATCCTAAGGAGACAGGTAAGCAGGTATCCAGGAAAGTGCTTGATGAAGGACTTCTATATTTCCAGGCCACTAGAGCTAGGAATAGATGTTGAATTTGTCTGCAGGTAAGTTGTGCCTGTGTTTGTCCCAGAACAGAAGTATCTTGGGATTGATATGTACATATAATCACCCCTCCAACTGGGGATGAATGTCACTGATTTGACAATGCAATCCCTGGTTAACCATTCAAATGTACTTTGCAACATCCTTGAATAAACTGTTAGCACTTATCCTGTTAACTTTTTTTTTAGGATTCATCTTAAAATGCATGCAACATCTAGTTGTAGTCTAGGTAGCAGGGAAACATTTAATAATCTGCCTGCCTTAAGTGAAAAGTTGCCTGAAGCATGACCTCTAATATAATTTCTTACATTTAAAATAAATTGCTGTTGATTATAGCAACTAGCAGCTTAAAACAGAAGACCATATCAATTTGACACACACATGAAAAACAACAACAGAAGTCAGACAGACATAAACCATTCAAAAAGGCAAGTAGTTTGACAAGCCCTAATACAGCAAACTAATTTTATTTATCTGGGAAGGACTGTTGATGTTATGACAGTAATCAAGTATATATTGGTAAGGAAAAAAACTTTTTGCCCTGTTAAACATACTAGAAGCAAGTATAAGGACATGACATGTTTAACCAAACAAGATTAGGAATCTCTTCTCGGTTATGCCAAGGAGGGTTTAGACACCACAATGATGCAAGTGATACAACTTGGTTCCTGTTCTGCCAAGATTCTGCACGGCAGTTTTGACTGAACACGAGGATTTATAACATTAGGCACTACATCTTTTGTTGAGTGGTTGATGGAGGTTCAACCTTGAGTTGCAATGCTGGTGTGCAAGGGCCAGAAAGCCAGCTATGGGTCCCAGCCTCACGAAGAGGAATCATTAGGTGCTGAAGGACTTGTGCAACTCCGACACCAAACCTCTTCCAGATACCCCTTAAGGAATCCCTGGCTACCACCTATGCCCCAGTACTTTGACAACCACCATAATACCCTCTTAGGACCTTTGATGAATTGACCTAAATTAGTGTTGTTCTAGACCAGGTGTGCTCAACCCCCAGGCCATGGCCCGGTGCCGGGCCTCCCTCTCGCTGGGTGAAAGTGTCTTTATGGTTGTTCCAGCCGGAAGTGCCGGCCATGGGGCCCCACATGGTGTCACCAGAAATGACTGCGGAATGACAAACTGTGGACTGGAAGTGACAGTCCACATACAGCAGTCCAACAGCCAAGGGTTGGCTGCCAATCCATGGCTACTTTCAGTCCGCGGTTTGTCTGTCCTTGATCTAAAAAGGTTGGGAACCCCCTACTCCAGACTACTGTTATTTAGGTCAGGCTGTAACCTATCACATAACCAGGCCAGGAGTGGGGGAAGGATGATGAGGGATAGGATGCTCCCAAGATGCCCTTTGCTTTTTTTAGTACTGCACGTGAACTGTAGAACATTAATGTTACAGTGAAGAACAAAATCAGATCTTTTGAAACAAGACAAATGACAAGCTAATTAAAAAGTGTGCTTGTTCAGAAGATTCATTTTCCATGTGCCATCCTTGGCTGCAGTCACATAAATAACATGCTTCAATATTATTCTGTTTCCCCAGCAGAAGTGTGCCAGTGTGGGCAATCAATCAATCAAAAATGGACATGAAGTGGTCAGTGTTAAGTGTATTTTTATTTTAATAATGCTTGTATTTATTTTTAAAAGTGCACCATAGTAAAAGTATTCCTTTGTATGTAACAATAGTTCAGGGGCTAAATACCACGTAAGCTTAAGTGGATTGTCAATGCATTATACCACATACACTTTTAAACTTTTTCAAGACTGTGACCGATATTACTTGAACTGCAAGGTACTTTTGAAACATAAAAAGTCAGAACACTATCAAGAAGCAGGAAGTTACTTTCAGGTCAAAAGCCGAGCACCATTCTTTGGCAGAAAAAACTATTTAATTAACAAGCTGTAATGCGCATAACTCTTATCACGTGCTATAAGCTAGTGACCTACATAAATGTTTACTTACCCTCTAGTCTTTTTGCTTCTATTTTCTATACTCATCTATTTTAAAGACTTAAATTAGAAGGAAAAAGAGAGCACTTTCTGGGAGAGATTTGTTTTCTCCTCCTAATACACTAAGTCAGCTCCTAATGAGCTGTAGGCAGTGGTGAACAGTAAGACGCCACTAGTAACAGAGCAGAACTATTGCTAGAGGGAGCTCTTAGAAGATGCTTCTTTTCTTTTAAAATCATCTTTAATTTAAATGGATTCCCATTATGCACAAGGGTGTTTCAGCAAGTTACCACCATTTCTATTGTGGGCAACTATCATTTACTGGACCACATGACTTCTCTACAGTTGTAAATGATGGTATGTTCAACAATATCACCATCCGTGTTCCCTGCTGTGCTCTTTCATCTCTCATTGTACAAAAATGGTTTTATTTAAAAGTGTTTATTACAAGGGGGTTTTGGAAAGTAATTAGAAACAAGATTACAACTCTAGTCACCCACTCATCACCCACTTCTCTTTTCAGGCTCCAGTACATTTCTAACTAATGGCAGAGACATTCAGTTGAGGCTTTACATTTTACAAGATCCATTTTGTGTGTTATGGCTTACAGGGAACTTCTGAAAGTCTTTGATGTTGTGCCCAAGGCAAAGGAAAAAAAAGGATTCAAGAATGGAAGACCTTTCTAACTGAAATGCTGACAGGGGTAGATCTGAATTCAAATGAAATTACAGAGTACAGCTGTATTGGTTAACTTTCTAGGTAGCAAAAACTGCAAGCTATTAGTAAGAGAAACAGGTCAGCGAAGTTAAGGAATCCTGCAGTGCAAGAAGAAATGAACTAGAGGGAGGTTCACCATTTTCCACAGTTTGGACTGCGTTTAAAGAGCATTTCATGGACCAGCTCTTTTCCACTGGTATTGTCCAATTTCCCTGTAGCAACAATAGCAATTGCTTATATGTTAACATCTACCATAAGGTAGGTGTACAGGTATAAATAATATGATTTAGCAGATGAAAACAAGGGAAGTTGGAACCATGCAACCAGCCAACAACAGATAGCACTAGCAAGTATTTTGAAGGCCAGCAGCATAGGCTACAGTCGGCAACTGCTGAATTTTAGAACCTACAGGAAGCCTTAGCGCCAAATTGTAAAGCTAGACAGATCAGGTTAAGAAACCCCCAAGATGATTTTTCTAAGCTGAAGAGCTGGCATTAAAAAGAGTTTTTCCAGGTAAGAGTTATAAGGAAAAGTTTAAGGGTGGACTCTAAGCATATGCTCTCTAAGATGTTAGAAGTGTTAGAAACAGGAAGGGAACTGAGGAAAGAAAAGTAAAGTAACAGGAATTGTAATCAGCAGGATGCAGATGTATTGCTTATAGCTCAATGGAAGGATGCATTTTGTCAGCTCTCCAGCTGCAGGTTTCTGCTTTTCTGGGAAGTATGAGGGGCATCAGTGTCTGAACACAGTAGGAAGCAGTTTTCTCTACGTCAGTGTTTCCCAACCAGTGTGCCATCAGAAATGAACAGGTGTGCTGCAGAATTTTGCCATGGCAATGAGCTACAACAGGTATGAGGATGGCAAATGTCTTAACAGGTATGGTTTGGAAAATTTTTATTAATGCAAGTATGCCTGCTCTGTATAGTGTTTGGTTTTACTAAGACCACAATACCGTGGCAAGGAAGTCACAGAACACTAGTCTTGGTAGTTATGAAAAAAAACCCCTCACTGACATTTGTGAAAGACAAATCTACATACAACAGATACTGTCATAGAACATTTCCCCACCCGAAGTATTGTCAGGTACAAGAGCACATGCTAAACAATGATGATTTCTAAAAAAACCCAAGATATGGTTTATTTTGGTTAGTGATGTGAATATTAAACCAAAAAAAACCAAACCAAATCAATTCAGTTCATCTACAGAGTAGAGCTCTTCTTAACTACGAGTTCCTTCAAATTTTTAAATATGTAATTTCACCTGCCATGCATTCAGTTCAGGTTTGAAGACAGGATTCAATATAAAGTCTGTTTAGTTGTGGATTTACATAGATATGCAGGTAGAACACTGATGACTATACCAGCATTGAGAGTTAGGCTGTGATTAAATTTGGTATTGTATCTGGCGATATAATTTACAAGTATTTCACAACCTTTGACTTCCAGTTCTAATATGGGGATTAAAATACTTTGATCTATTAGTCTTTAGAAACAGCAGCTCTAGGCCAACCCCAGCCCTGGTCTAAACTCCAGGGAAGCCAATGAATTTCTAGTCTGTGATGAGTGCAGGCCAGTGTTTTTGGAAGTTGGGTAACATAGGTCAAACAAGACTGAAACCATGAACTTCCATTTTTCACTTCTGGGGGAAAGAGACCAGTCAAGCTTAGCCAAAGCTGGGTTAATGTGGTACACTGCCAGAAAGCTTATGGTATCCCTTTAGCTTAGGTGACAAAATTAAAATTAAACTTGCTACTTTCAATCAGTCAAGTTTAAATGCAACATCACAAAACAGACAAAAACTGCAAATATACTAGTTTTCTCCAATTATTCAGACAAGAAAGAATATATGTAGTGCATGAAGTTGATCTCCAGTATGTCTGGACAGGAAGTCTCCCACGGAAATATAGTACTCAGAGTACTGTCATAGTCTCTTGACCAAATGAATCTTTACATACACATATTTATCTGAAAGCAGATAAATATTAGCTTAATGTATTAGAAACACTGGATAAAAAACACAGAACAGGCACTAGTGAAGGCCTAATAAAGCAGGTTTTTCTTCACTGGGGCATATAGCCCCCTTGTCTTACAGTCTGTGGCAGGTAACTTTTTTGCATTTCCTCAACTGTTCCTGCATTTATCCCCAGCGTTTCAGGGATCACAGTCTGCCCTTCGGTACTTGGGCATAAAGCACCTGCCAAAGCAGCTTCCTGCATATTCTTCTGTGGCTCAAAGCCATATGACTGTGAACTTTGACCTGAAATCTGCACTGCAAGTCCAACAAGATCCTCCTCATTTATTGGAGGAGTATTTTGCTTTGCTCTTTCAAAATGCGAGTCATCTGGATTAGTTTCATTTTGACTGCAATTTTGCTTGAAATACTGATGTCTTGGTGATGTACCATCACCTAGATTGTCTTCTGATCTCTCTTCTGAATCAAGCAGAGGCTGGGTAGATTCAGACCTTGAGAAAACCTGCACAGAAGGAATCTGGTCTCTGTAGCCATTGAGCACTACAGTCGAATACTGTACAGTGCTCAAAGTATTTTGTGTAGATTCACCTTCATCACTGTCAGAAACACTTTGTCTAGGAGAAGACATGCATGAGGATCCTCCAATACCACTGCTATGTCCCTCTGAAGTACTTTTCTCCTTTTTAAGCAAGTCAAAAGGTTTTAGATCCTGTTCTGAAAAAGACTTCTTGTCATCAGCTTCTATTTCAACAACACTTACATCTGTAAAACTGCCTTCTGGGTACATCTGATCTTTAGAACTAAAGTTGTGCTGAAAGAAAAGAAGATAAAGAAAAATTCATCAAAAGAACAATCATTAGGTCTTACTTTTTGTTCCTTAAATGCTTGGAGGTCTCTGCATACCCTGCCCCTTGTAGAATTCAATAGTTATTGCTGAACACTTGTCATTAAGCAAGGGGGGGGAATAGCATGAAGGGTAGGGGACAGTAGCATCTTAGTTTTTCAAGGATCAATCTTAACCCTATGGATCTTTTAGAGTGGGGTGGATGATTTATTTAGTCTGGAGGGCTGCTTGAGTTTTGGCGAGCTGTTGAGGGTAGCAAGGATAGCCCTGCCCTTTGCCCTGGTTGCCATCTTGGGACTGGAAGTCCTGCCCCAACCCCTGAACTTTGCCACCAGAAGTCCCTCCCCTTGTTCCAGAAGTACTCCTGGGGGGAGGGCTGCCATGTTGTAACTAGAACCCCCCCCCCCCATCGTACACTAAAAAAACAAAAAACAACCCCCCCAAACATCTCCTATAGCTTATTTTAAATTTTATTTAAAAAACATATTTTGTCCTGATTTGTGAGTGTTACCACAGCATATCTAGAGGTGATTACATAATAGCTAAAAATACACTCTTACTCTTGTATATTGGGTACAGGGGATAGGAGGGTGCATATGGGGCAGGGTGATTGGAGGGTGGGTGTGGAGTGCTGTGGGTGTGTGGTTGGGCTGGGAGGGTGTCTGTGTATGTGCGTGGATATAGTGGGGGGGGTGTGGGTTATGGTGGGGGTGGTGGGAGGTCCCATTCTAGCCACAGCATGCAGTTCCCAACTGCAAGGCCAGGACCCATAAGGTGTGGCATGGGGCCAGCCCGGCCCATCCCAGCACAACACTGTTCCAGCTGCAAGGCCGGAACCCACATGGAGCATCATGGAGCCAGCCACATGGGTGCTGGCCATGCAGTGGGGAACTGCGTGCTGTCAGGAGAGACAGGACAGCCTGGGCTGACTCAGCGCTGTGTTGCATGGTTCCCAGCTGTAGGGCTAGGACCCGCATGGTGCGGCATGGAACCAGCCTGGCCAGGTCCAGCCTGTCCAGGTAGCATACAGTTCCCCGCTGCATGGCCACAATCTATGTGGAGTGGCATGGAGCTGTCCCGTCCCCTCCCAGCAGCATGTGGTTGCTGGCTGCAAGGCTGGGACCCATGTGGCATGGAATGGGGCCATCCTGGCCCAATGTGGTTCTGGCTACAAGGCTGGGACCCACACGGCACAGCAAGGAACTGGCCCACCTTGGTGGCATGCTAGTGTCAGAACCAAAGGAAGTCCCACAACATCAGGCTAGGCCAGCTCCATGCCTCCATGCCCATCCTGCCCCCACCCCACTGGTTCTTATGTGAATTTCAACTCTAGAACAAGGGAGGGCTAGAGAACAGCCACAGGGTCACCGGGACAGAAACCTCTGTCAGCCAGAAGCTTCCAGTCTCTAGCAGCTTCTGAGAATGGGGCAGGGTGAGTTGGCTGCATCGCAACTACAGCCTAAGCCACTTGCTGTTGCAGCTGGCACCTCGTGTTGCCAGAGCCTCGCTGGCTTTCAGATAGACAGCTATTACCTGCCAATAGCTACCTACATTTTAGAGAGGCCCCGTGGGCACAGTAGAAAGGTTTGGTGGACTGGATCCAGCCCACAGGAGGTATCTTGTCTGCCCCTGTTTTAGAACCATGGATTCCAGCAGGGGGAGTCAGACATCATTACTCTTTTATGGTACTGCAGAAGAACACCTTGCTGGGGTCGTTTGACCCCAGTACTCTTTCCTGCCATGGCAAGTGGTCGGACTAGATGATCTACTCAGGTCCCTTCCGCCCCTAGAAGGTATGAAACCCAACACCATCCATTATAATAACAGAAACATTTGAAATTAAGGCCTTATATATCAGAGGCACTGACATTTCTTATCGCATATTCAATATCTCAACACTATTTGTAGAAGTTTGCCCCAAGACCTTGACCACAATTTCCCTTGTTCAACCACCATGCAGTCTTCCTGCAGCAACATCTGTATATCTTATCTATAGATAGCTTATGTGCATTTTCAATTTTTATTCCATTTCCTAAAAATGGTTTTGCAGTAATATAACCTCTTTGACTTTACAATGAACAAGAAAGCAAACAGAACCATGCCCCAAACATTCAAGTGTAGGAAAATGTGTATTAGATGCACTGCGTCAAGTTCTTATTTGGGCTTTGAGCACCTTGCACCTAAAATTACATTAAGATTCACATGAATGGTATTTCATAGAATCCTAGGTCATAGGATTAAAAGGCAAGGAAATGAGGACTTCAGACATGGGAGCTCTTACTGGTCAGTTTATTATGAAAGGTTCAGAAGAAGCTAATCCTTACCTTCACTGGAGCTTGTGGGGACCACTGAGCAATGTTACTCTTGGAAGGATCAGGCACATTTGGCCAGATATACTTCTTAATTCTGTGGAGAATAAAAACATTGAAAAATATATTTCTTGAACCCTGAACTCTTAACCTGAGCTGAGTTCTACTTTGCATTCCTCACATACAGTATTGGCCCATCAGACTCCTATTTGACAAAAGCTCTAGAGAGGCTAATTTTGTCCTGTCCCATCTGATGTCTGGTGTATTCATTTGCACAGTACCCCTATCACCTCTCTTTTTCCAAGTTGTTCCTTATACTAAGTCATTTTATTGCAAGGACCACAAGTTTTTAGTTATTTGTAAAGAATTCAGTAAGGAAGCAGCTGGTTGATCCAGAACGTCAGCATATAGTGAAAACTAAGGGCTGGAAAGAGAAGCTAGTGTTTTATAATGCACTAAACTCTTAAACATATGAATGTTAAAAAGTAGCCCTCAACTACTGTTAATTATTGAGCTAGAAATCCCCATCTCTTCAGGAGACGCACAGGCCCGTTTCCCTCCTCATACTTGTTTTACCTTAGCATTTGCTATGGACAGATGTGCCGCAATATTGGGACAGTTGCACAACCGGCAACTGCTATTGCATCTCACCACAAGGTGGCAGGTAACAGCTTAACTGCCTTTACCAAACTGCTGCCCCAGAATGGATGTAGAACAGGGGTGGGCAATTATCTGGCTGGCGGGCCAGGCCACTTAATGAGTTTTGGTAAGCTGTTGAGGGCTGCACACAAAATCAGAAGATATTATTTTAACAAATTATAGATAAAAAACAAATCCCATGCTAATCAAAAAAAATCAAAACAGCCACTACAACATATTTTAATTTTATTTGAAAAAATAAATATTTGTCCCAATTTACGTTTTTTTGAGTAGCATATATAGAGGCAGCATACCAGCTCAATATAATGCCTTACTCTTGCATATTATGTCTGGTATGTGGGGGGGTGGCATGGGGTATGTGTATTATGTGCAAGTGGGGGGGAAGGCTGCCCATGTGCTAGGTCCCAGGAGCTGGCTGGGGGTGTGGAGAGGAACAGAGGGGGGCAGGGGTCATGTGCAGCAGAGCGCTCCTGGGCAGTGCACATAGCAGTGTAATTACCACCTCCCCATCAACTGGGGCTGAGCCCCACCTGCTCTTGCCTGGGACAACCCCTGCAGCCACCTGGGTATTGCTCAGTTCCCCTGCCTTCAGCAGCTCCTCCTCCTCTGGCTCCTGCTGTGCTGCTCCAAGTAGGGGCAAAGGGAGATGCAGCAGAGCAGCTCCTGGCCCAGGTGTGCAGGGCTCCAGCTCCCAGCCATCTTCCACCCAATTGGCTGCCCACAGGTGGCACTAAGTGGGCTGAGTGGAAGGTGGCTGGGAGCTGGAGCCCTACCTGCTGGGGCAGGAGCAGCAGGGGCCAGAGGAAGAGGAGCTGCCGGAGGCAGGGGGAGCTGACAGTAGCTGGGAGGCTGCAGCCGCACCAAGAGTAGCTCCACTGGGAAGCTGTGCACAATGGTTGGGGCCATTAGGTGGGTGCAGAGCACAGGCTGCCCTGGGTGAGGCTTAGCCCCATGCAGTGCCTCACAGGGGCAGCTGTGGGCTAGGTCCAATCAGCTGGTGGGATGGATTCAGCCCACGGGCTGTAGTTTGCCCACACCTCCTGTAGAAAGACAAACTGGTATAACTTATCCCACTGACGTTTCACCCCTGATTCTTTCAGGGATAATCCTCATCTGGCTCAGGCAAAGTTATGGAATATGCACCACTATGCCTTCTTTTTTGTACTGGGTTAACTGGCAGGCCTGTAGTGTCTGGACAGGTTTAGTGTCTTGGTTGCAACAGAGTAAGGGTGGAAAATGACAAATAATATCCATGGGGCATTCCTCTATTCACAGTGAAACATTACTGTCCCTCCATCATGCTCAAAGAGTCTCACTTCATCACAAAATTTGTACTTACAAGTCCCGTTTGTTAAAAAAGAACAAAACTCCCAAAAGGACACTCATCAGGAATGCTAGACACACAGGTACGACTATGGCTTCAATTTCTCCCTTTCCTAAACAGAAGGGGGGGTGGAAAGAAAGATGAAGTTTAGTTCACATGCTCAACAGTAACCATTTTCAAAAACAATCAATCATTCAGAAAGGTAGGGAGTCTGGGGGCAGAAAGGGGGAAGAGGAGGAACCTATTACAGCCAGTACATGCAATGATTAGTACGTGGACCTGAAGACTTCACTACTCAGCAGCTTAACCTTGGTTGCATTCATACAAGCAATTGTGTCATTAAGTGGCGAGCTGTTCTGGAGATTTTACTCCTGATGGAATCAGGAGTAATTTTATACTGGATCAATGTTTAGGCACTTGCATGTATGTCATAGGTTGGTGGTCTGCTAGCTGCCTCAACAAGCTGCTTTCAACCCTGCCCCTACTAACTGCTCTGCAAGATAGGGCTCCCTTTTTTTGGTTAGGTGGTTTGCCTTTCCAGTCATTCAGAGCATCAGGTGGAACTGTGAAATAAAACAAGCAGTGTATCCTGCACATGCCACTTGCAACCTATTTACAAAGGCTTTGTCTATGTCATCACTCAGATCATGATTATTTATCAGTGTCAGGACTGCCCACAGCAGTACACATGCAAATGCAGTCACTAGCCTGGCCTCAACCAGATTTGCCACTTCAGTATCGTATAAGTTGTTGGTTATCTAGTTTGCAACCTCCCCAGCTATAAATAAGATGCAGCATAGCAACAAGCTAGCAAGTAAACTACTAAATACTAGTTCTGTAAGCCAGTGAGGTTTTATAACTCAGCATATCAGAGAGCATTGGTGGAAACCTAGAAAGACATCTCAGTCTTGGGAATGGCACCACAAATTGGTGACAAAGAAACAAAGGACTGCTATTGGTTGGCACTTGCAAAGTGTCTAGACTCTCAGAAACACCAGCACTCGGCTTTATAGTCTTTCAAGTTCCTCAAATGTCTCCATCAGTTGTAGAAGCTGCTGTGATAACATGAGAGAAACTGTACAGTTGTCATCACACTGCATATTTTAGCTTCCATTATTCTCCTCATTTGTCCTTAGATTACATATAAATATAATGTCAAAACACACTGGTACCCATATACATTAGCTTAACACTACTATGTATGTATTCTAACATTATTTCCATTCTGGCTGAGAATACACTGATTTTATGAACCTTTCTTTGAAATCATGGTCCTGATTTAGAGTGTGCACGTTACCACCATGACTGCAGGTAAACCTGGAAATTCCACATGGCAGTGACCATAACGCACCCAAGAGTGAATAGAGAAGTGTGTTGTTACCATACACAATAGTCCTACTCTAAGGCAAAACAACACAAAATCCTCATATCCTACCTTTTCCTCTCTGGTCATACTCTATTTATTATAACTTATAATTTAGGGTTACAAAGGGCTTAGAGGGAAGAACATTCTTTAAAATGCCTGTAAAGCACCTTGCACAACAAGCCTCTATCTGGTTTTGGAGCACTAGGATCACCATAGCTGTAGTTAGAAAACCATTTCATGAATCATTCTAAAACCAAGCCCCATAATCTGCATAATTAATTCTTACCAAACTTTTGTGTAGTAAATGTAAATACAGGACCACTTTTGCCTCCTACTTCTGTATATGCTGCCATCCGCACTGTGTACAAAGTGTCACTGGATAGGGAAGAGAGGGTATATTCCGTTTTGGAAGGATCCACCTTCACAGCTAGAAGATAAAGGGGAAACATTTTTACATATATTTTTGGTAGTTTAAATAAAATGGCTCCAGCTCTGCCGATTTACTGAATGTGTATACTACATCTATAAAAACAAGGCATCCAAGACAAAATTAACAAGACGTTTTGTGCATCAGTGCTGAAAGTAATTATGACAACGTAGGCCCACACAGGTATCCTAAGTCAAAACTAATAATTTAGTTTCTCTGTTCTGTATAAAAGACTTGACTCAGTGCTGGTCTGCACTTATCTATTCATATGTTCCAGAAAGGCACTGAAAAAGCTAAAGCCACTCTCAAACCCAACAGTGCAGCTGCACAGTGATGTTCAGGATAACGTATCTTTTAATTGCGATTCTCTAGCTCAGACTACTGTAGGAAAAGGGGTCTGACCCTTTTTTAAGGCCATTTAATTAGTTAAACCTATTTAACTATGACCTGCTGATAACCTGCTTGATGCCGACCACGGGATTTCACCAAAAAATTGTGATATCGGACCCTACTGTTGCTAAACTAGAGGATTTTGTTCATTATGCCCAGCAATTTTAAATTTTGAAATATTTCCATGATACCAGGAACAAGAGTGGATTTTAAGAATTATTTATCTTCGATGTTAAAATCATAGGCCTTATTTCTATTTTGGATTTGTTTAGCTTGCTTTTGTTATACCACTGCTCTGGGTTAAGCAGCTCAAGAATCAGATGTCTGATCCCTGTTCTAATAGTACAGATAGTACCGAGTCACCACTCAATCTTCTTTATGAAGGTGAGCTGAACACTAAGGTATGCTCTGGACCATTAAGCACTTAGAAACATTGTGGTTTTTTCTGCTGCCATAAGCAAAGCCATAGCCACTGTCTCCTTTCCACAGGCTTGAACTGCAGGCAGATTAAAAGCATGAAGCTTTTAGTCTTGCTTTTCCTTCTGGCAGTGATCAGTAACACTTCCAAAAGATAATAGTCAAAGAAATAAATGTTAATGTTAAGCTCTGTTCATGATTACCTGTTTCATTCCCACTGATAGTTTTGTAAAAGATAATGTAGTTTTTGATAAACCCATTTTGATCATTCACTGAGAGATGCTTCCATGTTAAAATAGCTTCAGTTTTTCCTACTTTTTTTGTCTGAATGGTTGGTCCTTTTACAGGATCTGTAAATGGAAGACCACAATTAGTGTATGTTAACGAGCAGCATATCATCAGTATAAAAAGTCTGGTCAACATTACCTAGAAGTTACCTACAAAATGCATTTTTTTGCTTGAAATTATAATATAGGTACATGGCAAATTCCTGGGTTCAACATGAAAATAAAGAACCAAAGTTTGGACAGTTAAAAATTATTTTTAAAAACTCTCTCTCCTATCCCTCGAAGGAAATAATGGCTAATCTGGAAAATGTAGAACTCAAAAGTCAACAAAGGGGGCAAAATACCCAAGTATAATGTGATGCAGTGGCAGGCAAAGCTAACTAAACTCTGGCGTACATCCACCGATGCATCTCAAGCAAAACCAGGGAAGTCATCTTCCCGCTTTACTTGGCCCTGGTGAGACCGCAGCTGGAGTACTGTATCCAGTACTGGGCCCCCCACTTCAGGAAGGATGTGGAGAAGCTTGAGAGAGTCCAGAGGAGAGCCACTCATATGATCCAAGGGCTGGAGGGAAGGCTGTACGAGGAGAGGCTGAGGGACTTGGGACTCTTCAGTCTAGAGAAGAGAAGGCTCAGGGGGTACTTGGTGGCAGCCTACAACTTTGTAAGAGGGGTATATCAGGACCTGGGATAACATGTGTTCACCAGAACTCCCCAAGGGATAACAATGTCTAACGGCCATAAACTCCAGGAAGGCCGATTCAGACTGGGTATTAAAAAAGCTATTTATAGTGCATGTATCCAGGGTCTGGAACTAACTCCCCCCAGAAGTGGTGCAAGCACCTACTCTGGATTCCTTTAAAAAACAAAAAAAACAAAACAGCTGGATTTATTTCTTGCTGGGGTCACTTGATCCCAGCTGACTTCCAACCTATGGCAGGGGGGAGGGGAGAGGGGGGGGCTGCACCCGATGATCTCTTGAAGTCCCTTCCAGCCCCTGATGTATATGAAATCTATAACAAGCAAACAAACAAATGAAAAAACTGCATAGAAATGCTAATTTACTGAAAAGTCAGAGAAAATTGAAAAGCACCAGATCATCTGGAAAAGGTACTACTAATCTTAAATTACTAAAGAAGATTAACTTTGGGAATCACAACCACTTATATTTACCATTTACACATTGTAAACTAGATCAAAATGCAGAGACGGAAGGGTATAATTTAATTTCTAAGGGGATGGCTGCACAAACTAAGGTAAGCTAGGGTGTGAATGCTTACTCTGCAATTAATGTTTACATGCATTCTCTTATCTCATGGAAAAATGTAAAATAGCTTATTTTTCCTTGAAATTGGGGCAAGTTACCGCAACCATTTACAGCATGCACACGGGCTGTTCAAACAGATTAACTGACACGTTGCAAGTTCATACCCTGGCTTACCTCAGAGCAGGGGTGGGCAAAATATGGCCCATGGGCTGTATCTAGCCAGCCAAAAGATTCTGGCCGGCCTGTAGTGGTTCTCTTGGCCCTGCCTGGTCCAGGTATAGATGCAGACCTGGGCCACAGTGTGTGTGGCCTGACCTGCTGCCCCTGGGCTTCCAGCAGGGCAGTGACCAGACTTGCTTCCTAGTACTCCCTGTAGCAGCAGCTCTTTCCAGCTGCTGCTCCAGATTTGGACCTGCTGCCCGGGCAGCCTGACCCATCTGCCCCATATCTACCACCAGGGGTGCTGCATGGAGTGGGTGGGCAGGGTCTTTATGGAAACTGGCTTGAGACAAACAGGCAGGATGCATGGCCAGGCAGATGGGATGGGGCTGTAGGTGGGTAGGAAACAGCATCCAGGAGCAGGATGGGCAGATGGAGCCAGGATCAGGATTGCAGGGTGGTGACAGTGTGGGGCTAGGGCCTTAAGCAGGGGATCGTGGCTGCCCTGGCCCTGTGCTGTCACTGCCCGGTGATCCCAATCCTGGCTTCACTTATTAGTAAGTTGAAGCCAACTCCAATTGAGAGCACCAAAACATGAACCTGGAAAGAATGATATAAGGAATAACAATTAAGGAACAGTCTACAAATTACCTTCAGGAATAATGATAAAAAAAAAAAGAGGGAAGAGTAAAGTGTAATGGGTAGGAAAATCTATGGATGAAGTTGAGAGGAAAAACTTTAGATTTAGGAAATACTTCTTGGTATCAAGAAAGGGGAACTGTTTAAAAGAAGTAGGGGAAGCCTACACTTTAAAAAGGTGTCTGAAAACTACATGCAGGAAAAAGCCATTAGCACAGTTAAGTATACAAGAGAGATACAATCTTGCACATGTGCATGGGGATGGGCCATGTGCCCTAGTAAGTCTCTCTCCACTTCATAGAAAGTCAGTCAAAAAGGTGGTTTATGACAGTTAGGGCTGGATCTTTGTACTTACAGTCCTGCTTAAGATAAGCTTTTGTAGATTGACCGTTTCCTTGACCATCAACATACAATGGATACACAGTTATCTGGTAACACTTGAATGGCTTTATATCTCCTAATGCAAGGATTTTAAAAGATAAAACACACATCATCAATACAAATTCATTTACTTGAGTTTAAAAAGTGCATTGGGAATGCATCTTAATTAGTTAAATGGTATCTTCCAGACCTATTACCAGTAAGCCAACCAAGAGACAAATCCAGGCCCAAAATTGTAATGAAAACAAAGTTCCACAAAACCTATTAACAAAACCATTCTTAAAAACAAATCTTGAAAGAATTTTAAAATGCAAGTCTCAGAAAGTATATTTTCTGAAATTTGGCAATTAAAGTTCAGTAATAGTGTGTTGAAAACCTAGGATTAGATGTGGTTTCATGCATTTCCTAATAAACTTTCATGCTATCATATGGTAATGTTTCAGTTTAAAAAACTTAAATATTCCCATAGTTTTGATTTCCTGTAAAGCCATATTTGACATTTCTGTACCAAAGCCAAATGCTAATCAACATTAGCAGCCAGTAAGCAACACGCTCTTCACACAGCAGCACAATACCTTCTCCCTCTTACTTACGGTTGGTAGATGCAGCAAACGCATTCAAAACAAACCAGCTTCTACCACATTCCAGTAAGGTTTCTTAAATTAACTACTCTGGGTTCTATAATCTCTACAATATTTTAACGTATTAAGTCAAATACCTTTTAGAAACGTGCTTTGAGAACTGCCAGGCTCCTGCTGCCATTCAGTGATATAGCTGGAATTATCAGACATCGCATACCATTCAATTACATACTTCATCACATGGCTGTTGGGAGCAACCCACTGTACCCACAGCCTGCCAGCATGAGGAGCTGCTTTAACGTTTTTCACAGAAGCTAAAATGAGAAAGAAGGTTGTTGGGAATAATTCATATACACAAGATCTCCAGTGCGCAAAGGCATTTGCGCTAGCTTTTTTGTGTAAGATACTGTTAAATCTGGCCCCAGTCTAAAGTAAATTAAGCCATCAATATTAGTAAAGCTTTACTAAGCACATAACAGCCACTTTGATGGAATTCCGTAGCACACACTTAAGAGCGATTAACCAGAGTTTTTCTGAATCTTCAAGGGCTAAACTAAATGTTTTTGGGTACATTAAAATTATTACTTGGCATATAGTACTGCCCTCTTGAAATGCTATCTAAACTTCCTGAAGTAAGTAACCACCTATCATAGAAAAGGTGATGCAATATCAACAGAAGAAATCAACAGTGGCAGATCTAGAATCAGACCTTAGTTCTTGGCTCCCAGCCTTGTGGACAAAACATGCCACTCACTTGATTCACTGCTGCTAAACAATACTAAATACCCTTCGTGTAACACCTTCTGATATTAAAAAGCTAGTACAACAAGGCTGAGGAAAATACTGTATTGTGTTCCTTCCCTACTGAAAGAGCCCTAGCTAGTACTTTATTGCTTTTCAGAAACAATGCTTCAGATCCTTTCCATACTGGTGGCTAACAGCAGCAAAAACAGTGGATGTTTCATTCACACCACTGCCTTTTATTTAACAAAATGGTCCTCAAAACTCTACAAACAAGGTGTGGTCCAAAGAGAGAGCAGCAAGTCATATGATGCTGCATTTCATTTCTAGCTTCTTGACCATTCAGCCCACTTAATGCAAAAGTCTGCAGACTGTAGTTGCTAGAAATAAGGAGGAGTTTAATTTTTCTATACCAGGTACTATTCCTACAGAATAAAAGGTGATACTGATTAATTACCAAAGCAAACTAGTAAGTGGAAAAAGTGAATGAATGCTTCCAGGCAGCATGTCTAGGGAAGTGGGGAGGAAAAAGACAGTGATAGGGCAGCATACGTGAAGGAAGAAAATAAAGAGGTGACCAAAAAGTACTGAAGGAAGTGCAAAGCAGCATAGAAGAGCACCAGATGGACAGCAAGGGAATAAATCCAAAGGAAAAAAAACCCACCTGTCCACTGAGAAAAGAATGCTTAATCTATTCAAAAATACACAAGTATTTTCATTTAATGGAGCAGTTGCTGCAGAAACATCCTGTGGTAGTACAGTCAATGTGGGAAAAGGTGAGAAAAACTACCCAGCTCTCAAGGTACAATTTATACAATTAAAGAAGTGACTGATGATTTGAGAAGGGCCTGTAAACAAGGCATGTGCATATTTATTCGGGTAATGTATTAGTTTAAAGCACCAAAAGTGTAAGCAGAAGCCATTATGCACTTCATGTTTACCATTACCTGTAACATTTAAAGAGCTTGTATTTGCAACTATAAAGAAAAAAGCAGCAAAGTAAGGCACTAACCTTTTGAGTTCCTTGCTGGGATAAGTAAAACCGATGCAGGAGATGAACCAATGCTGTTATGAGCAGTCACTGTTACATCATATGTCCCATTTGGTAACTCTAAAGTCAGGTTTGTGGTGTTAACGCTGCGTTTTTCAAGTGGTCGTGACAGAGGCGATCTTGCTTTGATAGTCACTTCGTAATGCAAGATTATCCCATTGGCTTCATAATGATCAAGTTCCTATTATAAAGTCGTTTACTTTTACTAATATTAAACCAAAAGTATTAAGCAGTCATTTAAGAGTCTTACAGATTACTGTGTTTTTTGTACGCACAATTCCTGTATGTTTCCATAATGTACACATAAGAAACAATCTTACCTTGAACATCTTACTTACACTAAAATCCCTACTGAAGTAATAAAATGTGTTACAGCTTTAGTGATAGTGATGCATTAGAATGCAAAATGACATTAAATAAACTTCAGTTCTTCAGAAATAAGAATCAGACACTGCCTCTGTATTTGTAATATCCCTTCCTTTCAGCTATACCAAAATCCTAATCGTAATTTAGGAGACACAGGGCTGGAAGGATGAGAGAACAGATTAGAAGAAAAAGTGGCACATCAATTCTGTACAAGACCTCTCAGTAAAGTCCTTAGAAGGGGTGTGTTGCAGTGCAACTGTAATTGATAATGACAGGAAGAGTAATACTACTTTAGAATAAATAGTTGGTGTTCTCTCCTCTCCCAATAGAGCTAATAATAGATAAATTAAAGAGGAGAGAATATTGTTCATAAAAGCACTGCATTGGCATTATACTGAACCTAAGTGGATACTAACTAATCTAAGGTTCTTGCAGAGGAATGCATTTTCCTTACTACTGCAGGAAAAACCATGGTCCTTTTATTATATGACAATCTGACCTATATGTTTCATATTTGGATTTACCAGTTTGTAATCCAATAAAATAAACAAGAGTAAATAATAGCTCCTAAAGCTCCGATTGTGTATTCCAGTTGTTGGCAACTCCCAGCATGTGCGCCAGAGTATGGCATGTGAGACCATTTTGCTTAGCACGCCACAGCCAGCCTGGGCTCTTAGCAGCTGTTGCCAGCCACGTAGGCTGCTGGCAGCAGGTGGCCCGGAGGCTGCAAGCCCGGCTGTGAACAGCCCAGGCTCCGGGGCTGGTAACAGCTGCCCAGAGCCTGGGTTGGCTGCAGCTGGGAGGCTCCAAAAACAACTGGACTAGGCTCCAGAGCCCCGCTTAGACTCTGGTGGCAGTGGCTGCACGCATGCCTCTGGGCAGACAGTGCGGGAGGGACCTGGAGCATCTGGACCCGGCCATGATGCGTAGCTGGCATAAAGAGAACAGTTTTTGTCTGAGATTCTAACCAGGCCCTCCGCTGATGTCCACCCGGAGCTGCTCTGGAGCACCAGCTCTGTGCGTCTGTTTGCAGCCTGCTGGCTGTTTGCTACAGCTGCCCAGAGCCTGGGTTGGCTGTGGTAGGGAGCCAGGAGGCACTGGCACTGTGGTGGCAGTTGCATGTGCGCCTCCAAGCTGACAGCAGGAAAGGACCCAGGGCCCCTTCCTCACCATTGCCTGTAGGCATATATGCCCCTGCCAGCTTGGGTTCTGGGCAGCACTGTACCACCAGGCTCTGGAGCACCACCACTGGTTCGATGCTAGCAGTGACTGCATGTGCACCTCAGGCTGCAAGGTGGGGAAGGGGCCAGGGTAGTGCAACTCTGGCTCCTCCCCCAATGTCCGCCTGGAGGAGTGTAACAAGGATTGGGCCCCTTGCAGCTCCCCAGCAGCCTGCCCCTGGTACACCAAGTCGAGGCAAGGGTCAGGGCATGGGCAACTGGTGCCTCTTGTGGGGTGGGATGTTGGTATCCCACAGCCAATCCCGCTGCTGACACTTCCAAGTGAGCCCCCACTCCCTGGATGGTGCTTGGGGGGGAGGGAGGGGGCTGCAGCACCAGTGCTCTCACTTGCCCCCCCCTGCCCAGGAACACTGGCTGACAGGGGATGTACTGGTGCTCTCCCCCTCCCCCCACGTGCGTCACCACTGGGTCAGGACTGGGGTATTTTTGGCACTCCAACCAAAAATGTTGCCGACTTCTGATGTATGCTTTTGAATGTAAAACCTTTCTTCCCTTCCTGGAGAGATCAGACTGACATCTGTTAGTTGGAAGTCAGATTCTCAGACAGAAAATGTTCTCTGTATGCCAGTTACATGTCATGGCTGTCTCCAGATGTGCGTGGACGTTTAAATCCCTAGGGCCCAATAGTGGCATCATACCTTGCGCTGCCACTAGCTGTCGCTCAGGAATGCCTGTGCCATACATTCTCTGGCATGCAACAAATTACCCCGGGTGGGTAGGGGAGCTTGAGGCCAGCACTGTGCTAGCCCTAGCAGCCTTACCTGGGCTCCTGGGGGCCTTTTGGGGCTGCAGCGGCGGCTATCCTGCTGCACAGAGCCTGGCTAGCAGTAGAGTGTGGCTCTGGTCAGCCAGGCTCTGGCTTCAGATGGTGCATGCTGCTGCTGCTGCTGCTGCTGCTGCACGTGCTGCTCTGCTTTTCTTTTCTGTTTCTATCATGGGTTTTTTTGACCCCTGTATATGCAGAGGTCAAAAAACCCTCTGCACTGCTCCCTTGCAACATGGAGAACAATTGAACATGCAGTATGTGGCACCGCAGACACATCTAAACTAAATGGCCACATCCAGATCACATAGAACGAGAGACAATAGTTGTATTTTTCTATCCACACTTGTACACATGAGCATGTTCATGAAAATACCAGTTGTGTCATATAGAAAACTTGTGTCACGTACTGGTCATTAAAACACCTGGACCACTCTAATAAATCTATTCAAGTTCTGTTAGGTGATGGAATTGATTTGTTTTCACAGAAAAATAATGAAATTGAAAAACAGACAAGCCTTAGCCTTTTGCAAGTCTAACACACATTTTTAACTCCTCTGCTAACCTTCCACATGAGGTGCACAATCCAGGAAGCTGGTGAGCGAGAAGTATCTATCTTCCGCCATAGGGGTGGCCCTTTAGATGGTCCTGATGGGCGACAAATAATTAAAATATATATGGATATTTTCATTTTATTTTAAAATGATATTCACTTTATCACTACCTTCCTGTATCCAACTCAGATCACATTTTCACTATGTCCTTGAAAACTCTGCAATACTACCAAACTACCCCCGCAAACGCTTAAAGATGGTTGTCTGAAGTGCTGAGCCATTCTGGGCAGGGTCCTCATGGTGTAAAAAGACATCTTTAAGAAGGCAACCTTCTAGAGTCTTCAGGTATTTTTACTGGTTGTCATCTCAAAAATTATTCCAAGTGAGATCTATTTTAAATAAAGTTTTTAAAATCACTGCTACCACTATTTCTTGTAAGTGAGCATGCCACATTACATGCATGTCTGTCTTAATGCATTTATAACCACCTTGTAAGATGGAATGGTCCTTAAATTAAAAAAAAAAATACAGTTGTACACCCTTCCCTGTTCTCTCTCAGGAAGGGAACATTGTACACACTCCCTTGCTGAACACTCCAAACAAACCAAGGCATAAAACTTCTATCCCAGCCAAAAATAATTTAAAGCAACACAAACAGCAGGAAAACACTGCTAACATCTTCCAAACGAAATATACGTGCTGTATTATCAAAACCAAACACACACTATAGCCTGTTTTTAGAACTTGGTTTTCTAAGAACTGCTTATTAGAAGTTTATCATAAGCCTCTTCTCCAGACTTGGCTGTTCCAAGCATTAATAGTTTAGTATCAGAAAAAAGTGGGGCTGGAAAGTACCTAAGAAGGTCATCTAGTCCCACCCTTTACTCAAGGCAGAATTATCCCTGTTTAAACTATTCCATACAAATATTTGTCTAACCTCTTAAAAATGTTCAAGGATGGGGATTCCACAACCCTTCTATGTTACCTGTTCCAATGCTTAACCAAACTTCATAATTAGAAAGTTCTTCCTAAATTTTTCTTCCTGCATTTTAAGAGTTTTCTTATCCGTTCCCTTGCAGCTAGAGAGAATCTATTACAATCCTCTTATAAGCATCTGCCAGGTATTTTAGTGGAGTCAAACATATGGCCTGCGGGGCTGCTCTACCCAGTCTGCCAAGCTACTGGAATTTGGGGGGCATGAATTCCCAAGGACCCCAGATTCTCTGGCTCTTGACAACTGGTGAGAAAAAGGGTGAGCGAGGGCTGACACAGCCCAGGTCATGCTTTGGTCACTTTGCCTGTCACCACTACCAAGGCCCAACCTCCATGGCTGCCAGCAGCTGGCCCCTGTGGGGTATGCAGTGAGGACCAGAGTTGCTGCTGTGTGGCCTGGGTCAGACCCAGAGCTGCTGACACTGCTTCTCCTGACAAAGTGAGTTTGACATGCCTGGTCTATTTAAAGAGATCAAATCCTTCTTTGTTCTCTTCTATAGACTAAATAATCCTCAATACCTAGATCCCTTGTATTAAGCTATTTCAGTCACCTTTAGGAGTAGCTGGTCATGTAGAATATTTAGATCACATGATTAAGTGAGAGGAACCCAGTTGAATTTCCCTCATAATCAATGCTTACAAGGGGTACACCGTTTCAGGCAGATTATATATGCTCATGCATGACAATTTGTGTTGGTTTAGGTAACTGGGCGTTACTTTCAGTTCATAACTTACTATCTTCAATTGTGACCCCACTCTTTTCTTCACTCCAGTCACTCCAATAGCCCAGTCCATCTCTCTTCATACACCGAAGCGAAAACACATACTCTGTGTAAGGCTTAAGGCCTTGAACAGTGAACGAAGTTCTTGTGGAAGCTGTATCTTCAGGTGGAACCTGTGATGAGAAAAAAGTCCTCTAGTGTTACTGACCAAAAAGCAGGATCAGTTAAGCTCTATTTGTAATGCACAGTACTTAAGTCATTAGTTGAAATTTTAGCTATTATTCTGCCCTTTTGACTTCCATGTGTTTTTATTAGCATGAAACTAATTTTGGTGCAAAATATATTGTGTCTGCAAAGCGTGTGTGCGCGCGCGCCCACAGACACAATATATTTTGCACCAAAATTAGTACACACACACACAGGAGGCATAAATGAACAGTTATTTACCCATGTTCTAGCCCATCTCATTAATTCTAATTTTCTACATTCCAAATGTCTTATCAGTTTTCCGTCGAGGTTCTTTGGGTAAATGTGATATCTTTTATTCAACCAACTAAATAATTGGAAAATTATTCTTTGCAAGCTTTTGGGAACAAACACCCTTCTTCAGGCAACAGGGAGAAGAAAACAATTTCTCCAATTATTTAGTTGGTCCAATAAAAGATATCACACCTACCCAAAGAGCCTTGTTTGCCTATGTCAGTACACCAACACGACTACAACTAAAACCACCATTATCAGTTTTCATGCATCTCATGTTTTTCGTTAATGAAAATGCATGACAGCAGTTTCCTCGTCCCTCCTCAAAAAGTTATGTACGTTTAGGATACTTCTTCATCATTCCCTCATTGCTTTGCCATTTCTTATAAAACATGGCCACCCCTAATTCATACAAATCCTACCTGAAACATGTGTTAACTAAAGTTTTTTGTTAAGATTTGGAATGCTGTATTAAGTGAAAACCTTGGAGTTACTTGCCTTTATTACCATTCACATTAATAGCCATATTGCTGCAGTGGCAAACAGAAAAGAGTTTGCATTTCTCCCTGAAAATATTATCCTTTGAATAAATCAACAGCACAGAACCTGAACAACATCTACACTACAAGCATCATGTCCTGCCATTTAATTTTTACAACATGGTTCTTCTTCCTGACCACTGACTGCAGATGAAATCACTGGAACAGAAAGCAAGCAAGTAGGAAAACCTCAAAATGTTACTGTGATCATAATGCTCATATATTTGTATTATGTGTATGACTTGGCTCATATGTTTATACTCAAGAGTAGACATGGAAGAAATGAGGCAGTCCAACATGCAAATTCTAGGACAGCAAACCTGCTGAGCTAGCCTACATTAGCCATTGGGAGTTCCTCACATGGGAAGAGAATGGCTGCGAGTTTAATAAGCTCGCTTGGAACCCTCAAGCACTGTTCAAGTGTTCCTCAGTAGGTCAAACTTCCAGCTGAAATTAGAGGAAAAAAATTTACTTCGCTATTCCTAGAAAAGCTACCTTTTTGCCTAAAGTTTGTTTTATTTAATGTTATGTTTATGGTGATCTTGTGCATATACTGAAGGGAAAAGACAGACTACCGAGATCTGAAACAAGACAGCTAAGAGCTGGTATTTACCAAGGGGTGCCTTACGTCTAAAAGGGTTAAGAATCACTGCATTAAAACATTTCAGGTAACTTACTTCCATCCAATCTGGGCTGTCACTGATCTTGTATAGAATATTGAATTTCAGCTCCATCTCTGCTGGTATAATTCGATTCTCCCATGACAGTTTCAACACAGTGGGTAGTACTCCTGAAGTGACTGATAAATTCTGTGGAGGCAGAGGTTTCACTAGAAGAAAACAAGTTAGTGAATCACCCAACATAGTACTGTATTACTTCACATATGGTTTGAAGCATGGCGTTTATATACTTGACATTTTTATAGCTTTGGAGATTCATCTATTTTCCTTTATTTTGTTTTTAAATCTAAAGAGTCTAGACTAATCACCAACAGTAAGAATGATTAGGGGGAAAAGAAAAGAAAAAAGAGAAACACTGGTGTACTGGGGAAGAGCTGAATGATATCAGCAATTTTCCTCCGTCAGAAACAAAGAGGCCAGATTCTAGGTCTTAACATACAGCTACTCAAAACATATGCTATGGACTGCTGCTAGTATAAATGCAACAACAGCACTCTTTCTGCTTAGAGAATCTTTTTTAGTGGCTTCTACAGTAACACTCCAATCTTAGAGGAACTTGTTTTGGCCATCGCTGTACAATGGCAATGTGCAGCTTCCAGCAAAGCCAATCAAGAGCAACTGGCAGATGCAACAAGCTATGCTGGTGACTGGCCTGGAGTGTGGCCAACAGTAAAAAGTCAATGTTATTTCACTCCAAAGACCTGTGCCCAGCACAGCTCATGATCTAATCCATAGGATGTTACTATTCTGATTACAAATCTCTACACTGCTGTCAACTATAGAAAGTATTTTACAATGAAACAAATGTTAATTGTACTTCGTCAGCAACAATTGTTGTGGTAGTTAATTCTCTTGTATTGCTCCAGCATTCAAGTCTTAAGCAGAACTACACAATTACCCATGTCTACAGGATCAAAAAGAAGGTGCTCAGATTCCATCATCCCAAGATCATTCTTAGCTTCCACCCAGACATCCAGGTTAACAAAGAACTGGACATCAGGAATGAGACATGAATTATTTACAACTGCTGCTTTGCAGTCATTAAAGGTTTCTTGAGGCCTAAATGAAAGGAATAAAAACAAGGCTTAGAATAGAGCGTTTCTATGAACCACTCTCCATTCCAGGATCTCAAAAGTGATTTATAAACATGGAAGAAGTAGCCCCATAATGAGAGGTTAAACATTCTTATTTTTCTTCAAGGTTAGGGGTAACTACAAGTCTAACAGCCTTTAATTCTGTAGTACATAACTATTTTTTAAAGCTACAAGTACTACTTGAAAAAGAGACTAAAACAAAATATTTAAAATGAAGCTTTAACCAAGAATCAGAATACTAGCTGTATTTCTCTAGGGTTAAGTAACCTTTAATTCATTAGGTTAGATCATCATTATTTTTTCTATTATAGTTTTATTCCTCTTGGTCAGCAGACAATACATGGCATTTGGTCAGCATCTCTGACTGTTTACAATAGTGTCGGACTGAGACGTGGTATGGAGGGAACATTAGCAACGCTAAAACTGAGGTAAAACACAGCATAACAACTTAAGTCCAATTCAAATTAGTACTATAAACAGCCTGTATTGATCCAGTTCTACAGTAAAAGACTTCTCATTCCTATGTATTCTGTCTTGAAAAAATGTACACCTGAGGTAAGCTGAAGTGGTCCTCAAACAATCCAAACCATACACTGCAGCAGGTCCAGACATTTAGATGTACTAATTTATAACTCAAAATACTTCTCTCAAACACTTTACAAACTCAGAAATTAAAAATACTGAGTCTTTTTTAAGCCTACAGAACAATACCTGCCTGTTGCCGAGATACTCACCATCGAGTTCTTAACCAGAATTCGGTGTCCAGGAAAGTAGCTCGTCCAGGATTCCAGGTACAATTCATAGAAAATCTACTTCTTGATGTTTGATGCACAATGCAACTCAAATTTTCAGGTTTCTCAGGGGGCACTGCATTAAAAAAATACTCATGTAAATTCAGTCGTACTGAGGCATTTCAGTCCAATGAAAAAGCAGTGATAAAGCTGAACTGTCCTCAGAACAACGAACATTTAAAGAAAGTACTCATCTGCTGTTGTATTTAGCAGGAGATAAATACGAGGAGATGGTACATGTCATCTCGTAAATGCACTGTAATGCACAGATGTTTTGAGTAAGTCTGCAGTAGTAGGAGTATGCAACTTGGAAGAACACAAATCTGGGATGGGGTAGAGCAGAGCTGTCCAACAGGAAGCCTCTGAGCCACATCTGGCTCCTGCACCCAGGGTTAAGCCTAACACATCCTATAGAACATTTGACATAGCTATAATTTGTCATGTCTAGCAACACCCTGAAATTAACATAGGAGAATGCAGTTTTAAAGCATATTAGCTGATAGAACATGTTGTTCTTATGCATAAGTGAGGTTATAA
>NW_017729024.1:144916785-144918350 GCF_001723915.1 Gavialis gangeticus | reverse complement strand
CCACAGCCCCAAACACCCAGTCCACCTGCCACAAAAAAGTCTCTGGGCACTATCTGGGTACATCTGCCCCTGTCCTTCTCTGTCTTCTGCTTCCTGCACCTGCCCGGGGGGGTGGGGGGAGGGGAGGCAGGGTTGAGGGAAACCCAGGGACTGTGTGGAGGGACTGCCACAACTACTGGTAGGAGACTTGAGTTTCCTACTTTCACAGATTACTATGTAAAGTGTTGAAATGCTTTCTCCAGTGAGGAATTGTAAGCAACTGTATTCTAACTGTAATAGGATTAACACAGAACAGAGCCCGACTAGTAGGTTTGTCCCAAGATAAAAAGAACCTGCAACACATTCATTTCAACTAAATGCTGAGTTGTGTTTACACTGTAAAATAGGTTTTTGAAGAGTGTACTTTCTGATGAAATTATCCACATAGGTTGGCTGGGGAAATATAAAATACAACTCCACACATTTTTCTTTGATGGGGGGGGGTGCTGGTGGAAGAAAATGCACACTTTCATATTTCAGGTGACAAAAATCTCTCCAAGTTTGAATGTAGGGCTTTAACAAAAAATTGGGTGTGATGAACACTGGTTAACATTTTACACAAGGTGCTAAACAGAGCTATTAGAAGGCTAAAAATGAATTTTCTTCATAATTAAATATGCAATGAAAAATAACCAAAACGATACATGTAAATTGCTAAAGAATCTGATTAATCTGGATTCTGCATCGGTTAACTTCTAATCCAAATATCCAAAAAAGATGAACAGATGGACAATCTTTTTGGTTCCATGTTTATTGTTCAGAATTGGATCAAATTATAAAATTGATCATTTTAGGAAAAGCTTCAAAAACCTTATTGAATGTTAGAAGTTTCTAATTGCATTCCTGATTTTGTTGGCAGAAGCAAGCTGTAAATTCAAAGTAATGTGATGTACAAGTCACAACATCATACACTGCAATCTACTTTCTCATCATTAGGTACTACAGCATTCATTATGTGTAGAAGTGTCCTGGACAGAGAATCTCAAGTGCCTTACTTTTTTCCATTATGGATAAAATGTGTGGGTCCTAGTTACTATATTATTCTAATTACAAAGTAATACTGCATAAGCTGACTGTATATTTTCAGGTTTAGTTTTAGGCAAAAAGAGCTCTTTTATCTTTTGCTGTTGACTTCTGTACAGGGAAAGTTCCAGACCTGCTACTGTGCTAACAAAGTCCCAGAGGAGGATTAAGTAATGAAGGAAAGGACTCAGAGGGCACGTCCAGAGAAGTGCGGATGTTTGGTTCCCTGGGGACAACTAGCAGCAGCTCCCCTTGCGTCACAGCTACCTGTCGCTGGGGAACGCCCATGCCACGTGTGCATGTGACAAGTTACCCCAGGGTCAGTAGGGGAGGGGCTGGGGCCAGCACTGTGCTGGCCCCAGCAGCCTTACCTGAGAGGTCCTAGGGGCCTCCCGGGGTGCAGTTGCAGCAATCCTTCCAGGCTGTGCCTGGCCACCAGCCACAGCATGGATATCTAGGGGTCAAAAAAAAACCCACAAAAAAACCCAAAACAAGCCAGAGCA
>NW_017729024.1:144911366-144911785 GCF_001723915.1 Gavialis gangeticus | reverse complement strand
AGAGGTCCTAGGGGCCTCCCGGGGTGCAGTTGCAGCAATCCTTCCAGGCTGTGCCTGGCCACCAGCCACAGCATGGATATCTAGGGGTCAAAAAAAAACCCACAAAAAAACCCAAAACAAGCCAGAGCAGCGCATGCATGGGTAGTGCATCCTTGCAGAGCAGAGAATGCCCAACTGCACAGTACATGGTGCTGCAGACATGTTTGTGGAGCCACATACTGCATGGCCACACCATCTGGAAATGCCCAGAAAGATTAAATGCACTAATACTAAACGCCTTAGCTCGCCGAACAGGGAGCCGCGCTCCCGAGCCGTGCGCGCAAACAGGCGCGCGCTGTAAGGGCGCGACGGCGTTTGCGCCAGTGTTCGCATAAGGCGGGCACGAGGTAGCTGCACAGGGTGGCTCCTCCAGGGAGTAA
>NW_017729024.1:144908282-144911355 GCF_001723915.1 Gavialis gangeticus | reverse complement strand
CCCCCCCCCCCCCCCCAAATATTTGTAGTTAAATGGAACCTGGTTGCATGCTCCATTAAAAGGCAAGATTTTGATTATGCTTCTGGATTCAAAACTATGGATTCAGAGAGCCCACCTTTAAGAATTTGAAGTCCATTTTTTCAAAATTTTAGGGATGTTGGGAAGGAGAAAGTGGGCGACTGTAAAGGAATGGTCTCACAATGCTTTGTTTTGTTGGAACATATGACTTTGCTTATTCTAAAACATTTCACTACTGGTCTTGACCAACTTCCCATGAAATACTTACCAGGCAGCCAGGGGCTCTTGAAAATGCTATGCAGGATCACCTGCTCTGGGCAGTAGTACTATATTGATCTGATCTGATTATACGTCAATGCTTCATATAATGCTGAAAGTGTTTTTTATAGTTTTTTTGGGAGGAAGAAAGAGGCTCAGACAGTAAGAAAGTAACAGGAGTAAAATGGCCTCAACTGGCAGGCAATTAAAATTAGGAACATGTTTTAGTGCTTTCGTGAAAAGGGGTCTGGTGCCTCTAACACTGACCAAGTCAAGATTATTTAAAGTACAGTTACCCAACAGCACTGGAGCAGACTGACCTAGGAGGTTCCTTTTAGTCCCATACCTTAGTTTTTCCTAACACTGCTTGGTGAAGACGACAGTCAGGCTGTGTCCACACATGCAGGCATGTGTGGTTGCACAAGATCAAATAGTAGCAGCATAAATTTGTGCTGGAGATCTGTGCCTCAGCATACATGCCTGAACATGCACTTTGGCATGCATGTTTTGTTGATATATTTACAATTTTAAAGAAAATTTGGAAGCCTACCATTGATTCTATCATCATCATAAAAATAAATTCTAAATAGCTATAGGCTTTGGTGTTTGCTTTTGGTTTATTTATCATAGAAAAATCAGAGCTCCCCTTGCCCCCTTTGCTAACTAGGATGTGGGGACAACTGGCCCTGCAGCCACAGCCCCCACAGGCAGGTCCCATTTTGTGTAGTGCCTTGGCACGTAGGGTGCAACAGGTGGAAGGTGTGGGGGGAGGGGTTATGGGGGAGGCCACCATGCCCTCCACCCAATGGTGCACAGCCCTTGGCGCTGGCAGTAGCAGCCAGCCAGACTGTCAGGGCACTCATCAGCTGCTGCAGGCACCCCCCCCCCAGTGGTGCAACGCTGCCTGAGACCCAGAGGCTGGACATGGTGAATGGAGCTGGCCTGGTCCGCTGGCACACGCCTTCACATGGGATCAGGATGGCTCCCCGTGACTCCTGAGTGCAGTGCTGGGAGCCATGGGTGGTTGTAGGAGCTGTCCTGGCTCTGTCCGAAAGCAGGGGCCACGAGGCCGGGATGGCTCCATTTGCCATGTCCAACCGGTGGGTCTTAGGTGGTGCTGCACTGTTAGCAAGCTGTGCCTGCAGTGAGGGGAGGTGGGCATGTGGTAGCCCCCCCATAGCCCCCCTGCAAACCCCATGCCCACAAACTCCACACCCCCCCAACCCTACACACCCCCAAAACCCCAGTCCCCCCACAACCCTGCTTACAGGGGACCGAGTCTGGGTCCCAGCTGTTGCTGTAGCCTTGCCCTGCCACAAGTACAGCCCACAGATAGAAGACAATGAAACCAGATGTTTGATTTGGCATCACTTTGTACATGCAGTTTTCCTTATTAAGGACCCCAGATTTATTTGGTGAAAGCACACTGAATTTATGCTTTGCCTCATTCTTTTTTTTTTTGTCAATGTTCTTTCCCAGTACATTTGAAGGAATTCATTTTACTCTTTGGTAGATGGAGGAGAAAAGGGAAATATCTGCTACCTTTTGTTGCAATCAGCAGTAGCTAAACAGGAAACCATGTTGGAATAGTCTCCAACTTGCTAGATCACAGGAAAAGAACAGTACTTAGTTTAGGAAGCCAAAGTGTTTTGGGGCACATTCAGTTCATCCCACATTTTTTGCAAGGCTTCATAGAGGTCTTCTGACTCTTTCCTGTATGAAAAATCTTCAGTGTATTTTCTACTTTGTGGGGCACCTCTCTCAAAGTGCTTTAGTCTATTTTACTTTTTGGAGTATTTTTCTGGAGTTGGTCAAGATAAGAAAGGAGTGCTTTCTCATGCCCCTGAGAAGCATGAAAAGCATTTTCTGAAAAGAATAAAAAAAAGTAAAACCAGAATATCTGTGCATACAAACGTTAGCAGAAATAGTTTCCTAGATCATAACAAAGACAAATAATAATAATAATAATAAACAGCCTACTTACAGCCCAATCTAACATCAATTCCATAGATATTCTGTTCAAGATGTCCATCTGCTAAAATGTTGCAAGTCAGAGGAGTGGCTAATGTAGAGGTGTCATTAAATGTGACGCTGGAAACAGTTCTGTTTATTTCACGATATTGTTCTTTAGGTACTACAGAGTGTTTAGTTTTCCATATAATCTGACTGGCGTATATATTGCCATAGTCAAGGCAACTCTCATTGAGAATGCACCATGCTGTGAAATTGGAGCCAATGGCCAACACTGGAGACTCTGGAGTGATGTAACCACATGACTGGACAAGTGCATCTGCACCTAAAAAATAAAAACAAAAAGCGCCCCCCCAATCAATTTGAAAAACATTGCATTTCCCACATGCAATCTTCATACTTAAAAGGTCATTTGTAACAGTAGCATTACTGTAAGCCACAACTAGGGATCTACCATATTCACGATTTCACGTTTTTTGTGGAAACTTCAAATAAATAAATAAATAAAGTTTCTGTGAACCCTATAACAATGGCAATCCCTGCATGATAGGCAGCCCTCTTGGCCAATCAGTAGCAATAAGAGCTAGGAAGGACGCTGCTGCGAAAAGTTCACAAAATTGTGCCATGGGACATTTATGGCCTGCAATTTTTCTTTTGCTTCGGAGTGATTTAGGTAGATCCCTACTCATAAGAGGAAAAAAAAATATGTATTTTGTCAGTTTATTTTGTGCTTTTGAGAGCATTTTATTATTGGTCAGCTGAACTAAAGGAAGAGGAAATCATTAATGCACATACTTAAGAAGCTCAAACCAATACAATTCCCATG
>NW_017729024.1:144893062-144903282 GCF_001723915.1 Gavialis gangeticus | reverse complement strand
TTCTTTTGCTTCGGAGTGATTTAGGTAGATCCCTACTCATAAGAGGAAAAAAAAATATGTATTTTGTCAGTTTATTTTGTGCTTTTGAGAGCATTTTATTATTGGTCAGCTGAACTAAAGGAAGAGGAAATCATTAATGCACATACTTAAGAAGCTCAAACCAATACAATTCCCATGAGGGCTAGGGACAGAAGTTACATATAAACCAGTTTAAGTGATCAGAAACTGGTTTAACCCTGTAACGGAATGTAAGTTCAGTGCACATAAACCAATTTCAAAATGGCTGAAACTGGTTTAAAGATAAACCTAGTTGAATGTAGCATCCAACTTAACTGATTTGGGTCAAATCGATTTATGAAACTGCTGTCCCAGATCCCTGTGATCCCTTCCTGATTCAAGTTAAAAATCACAGTCCCCCAGTATCCCAGCATGCTTTCCAACCGTGGGCTGGGCTGCGCTGTCTACTGCAGCAGGGAATGGGGGTGGGAGGGCAAGGGAAGAGAGGCAGGGACTGCCCTTCCCCCTCCCCACTCAGACTTACTGTTGGCTGCAAATTGTGGACTACGAATCCCAGAGGCACCTGGAAGCAGCCCCTGACTCTGCCTGGAAGCAGGAAGAGTCCTGCTACTGTGAGTCTGGACTGCAAATCCCACAGGCATCGGGGACAGCAGGAAGAGGAAGTGAACACACAGCCCATGCTGGCTACATAACAGAGAGCCATGGTCTAGCACCCCCCACCCTCTCCCATCTCCTGGCCCGAGCCAGTGCAGGTATGTGGCTGCATTTCCCCGAGTCGAAAGTAAATGTGTATCCAGTTGTTTTTCAGTTCAATCTCTGCAGCTTAGACTAACCTATAAAGACTGAAGCAATTCAGCCTGGGGCTTTTTGACTGTCTGTGCTTAGCCCTTAGGAACAAGAACAGCAAAAGAACCTGAACTGAAATGGTAGTTTGCAGGTATATGCAGAAAGGATGGGGAGACTGGACTGGAGGACATTCAACTATTAAGTGTTACTTTGGATCCACTCAGTTCCTGGAAAAGAGCTTTTAAAACATGAGGGAGCAATAAGAATAGCTTTCAAAATAATATGCATTATTTATTTATTTATTTATTTTTTACAAAGAAATCTGAATTTTATTCTGTTACACAAAAACAGAAGTTGATATAGTGGCTTAAACAGAAACCACACAAGAGGTTTCAGTAGGTTTCTTTTTTTTTTTCTTTTGAAAAGAAATCAGAACATTCAGTTTTTCTAGCCAGCTGGTGACAAATTAGCAGTCACATCATGGGACATCTGTAGGTCAACAGTACTTCTCACTAGAAGTGTAGCCAGTTTCAAACAACTCAGAGAACAGGTTCCTTTAGCAGAGCTTGAAGAGTTATTCATCTTTTGTTTTGAAAATAGTGCTTTCTACTGACTCGCATTCATTGCCTTCTACTGAACGGAAATCAAAAACCTCACAACTGTCAGCCTGGAGTAACTAGGAAATCCCTACTGGAAGACAAATGTTACAAAAGTATTTCTCAGCCTGTCGGATTGCTTTTTGATATAATAATTACCACAACTGGCATTGCATTTAAACTAAATCAGAATAATAAAAAGATGGCAGTAGAACTCATAATGAAGACCTTCGCACTTTATTTATTACAGTTTTCATCTAACACAGGACAATACATTAGACCAGCTCGTCTTTTCATTGAGAACTAAAATTGCAACTTGTCTTATGTTATACATTGACATAAAGCGCTAAGTTAGCCCACTGATGAGATGCAATAAGGTATCATGCATGGATTTTCTTGCCAAGAAAAGCTGTTACCAGAAATAAATCAGTATGCCTGAAGCATGTAAGCCCAGCAGAGGGCACCATGTTCAGACATGGGACAACAGTAGACCTAACTGAGCAGGGCTGCATTCCTACACCAGACACTGACCCAGGAAGACTGAAGAACCCCCATATTTGAGAGTCAAGAGAGGGAAAAAGGAGAAATAGGATAGGAATGCAAAGGGAAAAAGCAGCATTAAAAAAAGAGAACATGAAAAAGAAACAAAATTATCTGATCAGTAACAGGGGTCTATTATCCAAAAAAGCTGTTTATTAAAAGTGTAGAAGCATAATTTAGTGAAGAATAAGCAATAAAGGGAATAAACTGATATAAAGAAAGAACACTTTAAAAACTTTATTGAAAAGGCAAGGTAGAAGGACACACCATTCATTTTAAAGAGTTTCAGAACTAATTCGTTAAGAACATGAATATATTTACTGGGTCATACTCAGGGATCCGGGTTTTCTGTTTCCCATGGAAAACAGCGAAGACTACGGATTCCCTGGTTTTAGCGGTTAAAACACAGATTTCCCCTTTTATCAGAGAAATCTGAGAATTCTCCACTTTTGCAAAGAGCTCTTGCAGGCTGGCAGAGTTCCAGCCTGCAAGAGCTGATTGCAGAAAGGGCGGGAAACCCCCAGCCCTACCTGGAGGGGGAGAGAGAGGGGGAAGGATGGGGCCTGAGCCTGTGAGTCAGCCAAGGCTGGGCTCAGGCTCACCCTTCGCCCCTGGAGGTCAGTGTGGTTTGGGGGCATGCCAGGCGCTGCCAGCCCCAGGCAGCACACTGAAGCGCCTCCCTGTCCCCCACCTCAGCCTGCTCCCAGGAGTAGGGTTGGGGGGGGTGAGGGCAGGGGTGTGCAACAGTGATCGAGTGTGGATACTGAGGGAAAGAGCAAAAAGGGCATGTCCAGACTTCCCCACTCTGCTCCTTTCCCATTACAGTTTCCAGCAAATCATGGACTAAAGTAATCCTAATTTTGAGGCTGCGCACCCATCTACAATACTTAGTGTTTATGGAGTCAAATTTCCTCCAGAAATGTGTCCAATTCATAGAAAGAATGCTGCTACAATACTTCATTCCCTATAATTTATCTGACATTTTCTTATTTATTTATTTTTTTAAAAATGTGTGGTTTTAAAAGTAAGGAACCCCTTTGGTCTTCAAATAATACTTCAGGTAAAACATCCAGACAGTTGCCGGAACTGAAAAATCTCTCTGGTTCATTTAATTTGGACAGTTGGTAGTACCATCTACTCTGTCCCCCCACTTTATAAATCACCCTTATCATTTTTGGTTTCATTTACTGCTATGTGCATGAGTAAGAATAAAGGAAATGTGATGACAGAACTCTGAAAACATGGCAAGGGGCTCAGATGTCAGTATAGCATCAGGCACCGTACCAAGATGTGCCAAGCTAGCTTCAGAATGAGAATGGTAGTGCAGCAATGCATGTGAGTCTGTAGGCTCTGATCTCACTGCTTCTGGTGCTAGTTAGTGGAAAGTGCATCAGTATAGCTGTCTTGTGCTGTACACACATACATTCAGAGGTGGGTGTCATACCAGGAACAGATTAAGAGCAACTGATCAGCAGGAAATTAACCTGAAGTGGCAATGGCCACCATGGAGCACAAATTTGTAGGATAGGTCCCTACACAAACCTATATATTATCCAGTTCCTGACTGGGTCTCTCTAGGTGTTACATCAACAGCTTGCAGTTTTAACAAGTTCTGTTCCAACTGAGGTGCCGGACTGAACTTCATTTCAAGTTACCCAGGCAGGTTTGGGGTATGTCTCTAAAAGAACAAATATGCCCCTGTCTTACTCTACATTATAACAATGCAATGTAATTGATACCAGTCATAAACTGGGAGCAAAAAACAAACAAACCCCCCCCCAAATCTTCAAGTCCATTAGTGCTGCACAAGTCAAACCAAGAAAATGGACACACAAGTAAATATCCTTCAAGTCAGAGAACTGATTGTTTTACTATAGCATTAAGAGCACAGGTCTCAGTTTCTATTAAACTATATATCCCATTTGACGCAACGTTTTTTTTTATTCAAGTACTTACTCATAAGCTTTGCTAGACTTACATTTCTTTCTTTAATGTTATAAAAGTATGAATAGTCTTACCTCCAAGACAGCAAATACTCAGGAGAAAATATAAGATGTGTACCACCCAGCTCCATCCAGAAGGCATGTTGCAAAGAATTCCTATAACAAAAGCAAAAATGTTTATGTAGCTTATAATTTACTGATTTACTCCTGCAATCCCTAAAAGAATGTATGATGTGAAAGCTTCCAATGCACGCATAAACAGGCTTTGTAGAGGAGGCGATTCCCAGAAAGGAGGATGGAATAGAAAGGAAGAGTCTTACTCCATCATTTGGGGCTGGACTCTATTGTCTCACAAGGGCCCTTCCAGCCCCTGATGTCTATAATGTCTATGAAAAAAATCACTATTTATAGATGTTTAGGATAGCTCCTTTAAACTAAAACTGCAGGCCTGTTCAGTGAGAGTGTGGAAGTATAGCATGAGGGCCCATACAAAGCCTGTAAGTTGCAATAGTTGTTTTTTTAAAAACAAAAAATATTTAAAACAGGGCTGATAAAAATATTATTTATTTAAGTTTTAACATAATCTCTTTAACTATTTACATAAGAGATGCTGAATCCATGAACACTATCAAAAGCCTTTATATTTCACTTATGTTATATATAAGCAAACAAAGGAAAACAAACCCAAACACCTAATTTACCAGTCTGAACATAATTTCTTTTTTAGTGTGAAATTATAGGGATGATAAAGCAAAATCCTAAGTACTTGACCAAGGTACAAATCATTAAAGTAATGAGATTGATGTCAGCCTTTATCTCTGAAGATTAGCTTTTCAAATCTGCCACAAAACCAAACATCCTCTGTTTATGGACAGGATTTAGATGCACCTTCTTAAGTACAAAGGGCAAGCCTTAAATTTCTAAAGTCACTAATAGTCAGCTGATACTTTCTGCCAAAATGTCCCCATACAGTTTAATTTTGCAGTTACATTTTAATCCATCTTTTGCAAAGGTTTGAAAGTAGTTTAATTTCACATTCCATAGTCTGTAAGCTCTACCCCTGACATTCATTCTGTTTCTAAGCACAGGAGCTTGCAACTCTAGATATAGATTTGGAGCAATGAAGTCATTCCACAGCATGCTTTCCTCTTCCCACGGGTATGTCCACATTTCTTTTTTGATAGGCCAGCATAGCATGGGAATGACAAAACAGCCTACAGGCTTCCCCCTCTAACTGGAGGCAAACTACGAAGGATGGTGGTAGCTCACCACATCTGCTATAGAATTGTATTGCTTACTCCTATAGGAGGCAAGCTAACTATATGCACAGCATCTATTCACAGGTGTTCCAAAAAGTGTTGAATGCAGGAAAAACATCCACAAGGACAACTCTTGAAAAAAGTCAGACCATCATGGACTGAGTCACTTAGGAGACTGGTAACTCAACAACTAAAAAACTTTCACCTTGAAGTCGCCACTATTTTTCAGTAACTCCTGTGGTGTGCATTCCACTGTTTAAACCCACTTCCATTTTCCTCTCTGAAATTCTCAGCGTATAGAAGTTTCCCTCGATTTATGCGGCAGACGCGTTCCCAGGGAACAGTGCATAAATCGAATTTGCATAAAGCGAACCCAGTTCACAATGAAACAGATAAGGATGTGTTCCCAGGTTAATAAAGGAGGGAGGGAGTGAAGCTGGGGCAAGGGAAGGGGTGGGGAGAGGAGCATGGTGCAGCCCAGTGGCTGCAAGCAGGTGGTGTCTGTCCTTCCTGGGGCTGCAGCAGGGGCAGCACCGGGCTCTTCGTGGTGTTCAGGGTGGGCAGCAGCCCCACTCACTCCACTTCTCCCCACTCACCACAGGCCCTGCTGCAGCAGCCCTGGGAGCGGCCAAAGCAAGCTGCCTGCAGCCACCGGGCTGCGTCATGCCCCAAAGCCCCCAGCATGGTGCAGCCCACGCAGCTTGCGTCAGCTGCTCCCATGACTGCAGCAAGGGCGGGCAGCCACCTACAGCAGGATGACAGCAGGCTGGGGACGGTGGCTGCACCAGGCTCTTCCCAGTGCTCGGCAGTGGTGCTAGGAGGGCAGGTTGCAGGGGGCTATGGCAAATTTTGAGGTGGCAGCAGCCATCCTCCCATTGCCGTGGCTCACTCCGAGCACCGGGAAGAGCCTGGTGCTACTGCTGGGCCAAGCCTACAGTGGCCACTGGCCCCAGCCTGCTCTTGTCCAGCTGCAGGTGTCTGCCTGCCCCTGCTGCAACCCTGGGAATGGTGGATGCCGCTTGCTTGTGACTGCTGGGCTACACCCTGCACGGGGGTTTGGGGCACGGTGCACCCAGCCGCTGCAGGCAGCTTGCATTGGCCACTCCCAGAGCAGCTGCTGCAGACTCAGGTTGGCAGCGGCACTAGGCTCTTCAGGGACAGGTGAGTGGGGCCTGGCCCCATGGCCTTTTTCCCTTCCCTCACAAACTCAGGGCTTACCTGCTTGGGGGAGGGTGGAACACGCCTATGCTGATTGCATACATGCAAATATACCTCACATAACGAATTTCAGGAACAAATGGGTCATTGCATAAGAGCAAATATGCATAAAAATCGAACCCGCATAAATAGAGAGAAACCTGTCTTTTCCTTTGCATGCTGTTTAGGGTCCGACTCAACCCTTGTTCCCCTTTATTAACTTTTATAGAAAGCACAAAGGATTCTGGGCAAGAGAGTAATGCGTGGTCTATGTGGGGAAAAGAGTAACAAGAGGCAGCTTTGATGGAATGAAAGATGTAAGAGGTCAAGAAACCCTGGATTAGCGGTCTGAGCACAAAGCCAGAAACCAGATATCACAGGTGAAGTTTGAAGTTTTTTTGCTTAACAACAGTGAGGAAGACCAAAGCTACTCTAAAGTATGGCATACAGTGTCACAGCTCAAGAAAAAAAAGGGAAGGAAAAAATGGGAACATTTAAAAAACAAGCCAACCAACCAACCACTGGAACATTTTAATTTAGATGCCATCAAAATAAAATGGCTTCAATATTTCTTAAAATATAGTTTTTTGACCTTTTTTTCCCAAAATGGTTCTTTTGACTAATATTTTCCTAAATTTAGGAACATGTTAAGATGAACTAATTTACAAATAAATCCCTTTTAAGGTGGAACCACTTAATCCTTTGCCTTACCCTGTCATTAAAAATAAGAGAGACAACATCTCTTTTGATTCAACTTAAATCTCTCCCTTCCCCACCCTTAACATTTTTTTAGGAAGGGCCAGATCTTCTTTCTTGGAAATTCTGTTAGTATTGTAGTGAGTACACCATTGGAATGCAACCTTTATTAGCTAGGTCCTATGTTATGATTCTCTGTAGCACCCTGGCACTAGGGCAAATTTAATCCAACAAGCCCCAGAAGGTGAATGCCTTTAATACTACCAGACTTATTTAAAAGCAATTATGGTCAGGTATAACCAACAAAATATCTATGAGTCTCCACAACTACCCACAAGACAGGAGCTAAAAGCTACTTCACAGGATAAGTGTATTTTGAAGTGTTTCCAAATATATTTTCATAGCACAGTGAGGTAGAAGCATCAGACAGATGTTAAATATTGGTATTCATCTCAAAAGCAAGCGGCTTCACGGTTCTAGGAACACCCGTCTCCCCTCCTTTGTGAGCAAACCATCCTTCCAGCCCCTATGGACATCAACAGTTATACACTATTGGGGCAGTGGTCCCTCATGGCTGAGGATGACTACTCCCATGTGTCAAGTAGAGGGTTGTAAATGAGCCCACTGATGGCTGAGGCAGCTGATCCTAGAGTTGAAGTCTCTCTGGCAGATGACAGAGGTGGTAATCAAAGGGAAGGTCAGACTATGGATTTTTGGTCTCATTTCCTTATCTTTCATTTCTATCATTTTTCTGCTCTCCAGGGCGAGGTGGTTTTTCTCATAGCAAGATGTACCTTCTCTCATAAGGCGTCGCTACATAGTTCTTTCCTGGGCTAGTTTTTCCCCAATTTGTGATGTCAAAGCTACACTTTAATGTTCACCTTGAGAGTGCTCCTGAAGTGTTCTCTCTGGCCCCTGCATGTCCTCTGTCCTTAGTTGAGTTGGGAGTATAGCAGTTGTTTTGGTAAAAGTACATCAGGCATGCACACACAGTGCCCTGTCTACCACAGTTGATGTTGAATAATCAATGCTTCCATACTGATGGTTTTAACGTCAGTGAGGAGACCGGTGTTTATGTGATGATCTTCTCACTTTATGCCAAGGATCTTCTGGAGATAGTGCTGGTGATGGTGTTTCAGGCTTTTAAGGTGGCCCCTGTAGGTAACTCAAGCTTCACAGCTGTAGAGCAGAGTTGGAGTTACCAGAGCCTTATATAATAGGAGCTTTGTTCAAGCCTTGTTGCTGTGATCATTGAACACGTGATGATTCAGTCTTCTGAAGGCAGAGCTGGCACATCAGATCCTATACTGGATCTTCTGGTCAATTTTGGCTGCCTTTGAGAGATGGCTGTTGAGGTATGCAAAGTGTTCAACATTTTTCAACTTCTGTCTGTCAATAAAGATCTTGGCCTGGGGAGTTGATTCGCCTAGAGCAGGCTGGTGTAGCACTTTTATTTCTCCAAAGTTAAGGGTCAGTCCCAGGCACTGGTATGCTTGAGAAAGGAGTTAAAGGCCATTTGTAGGCCCTCCTCTGTACATGCAATACCATCACAATCGGCATACTGAAGTTCCACAACTCAAGGCCAAAAGTAAATTTGTTTTTGGGACAGAGGCAGGAGAGATTGAAAAGGTTTCCATCCATCCTGTAGTTGATGCCGATGCCACATGGCAGATGGTAATGGGTGAGCATCTTGATAATCGTAAGATAGAAAACAGAATTGATGCAATCACAAAGCCCTGTGATGCCAGTTCAAATGGCAAAGGGCTCCATAGCAGAGCCACTGCATAGGATATAAGTAGTTACCTGGTCACAAATGAGTCTTAGAATGATGATAAGTTTCCCTGGGCAGCCAAACTTTGATAAGACCTTTCATAAAGCCTCACAGTTAATAGAGTTGAAGGCTTTGGTCAAATCAATAAAGGCCATATACAGTTCCTGGTATTGTTCTCAGCCTTTTTTCTTGATCTGCTAGGCTGAAAAAAAAAAGAAAAAAAAAAAATCACATCCATGGTGCCTCTTGATGGTCTGAAGCCATACAAACTCAAGAAGGATTTCCTCAGCAAGAGGGAACAGTCAGTTCAGCAGAGGTCAAGCAATATCTTCCCAGTGATGGAGAAGAGGGTGATACCCTTGATAGTTTCCAGTGTTAGACTCATCTCCCTTTTTAAAATGGGCTACAGTATTGGCATTCCTTAGGTCAGTGGGAATTTCCTCAGTGTTCCAGATTTTGAGTGTGTGTGTAGAGCTTGTTGGTCATAATTTCCCCACCAACTTTAAAGAGCTCAGCTAGTATGCCATCAGGGCCAGAAGCTTTGTTGTTCTTCAATCTGTCTTATCTCCTGGTGGATGTCTTCAGAGGTTAGGGGACTGGAAAGTGCATCCCTTACTCACCGAATACTGTAGCATGAATTTGATGGTTTCATCCGTTACTGTCAATTCTCAGTTCAGGAGCTTTTGGCAGTGCTCCTTCCAGCACTTTTTGATGGACTCATCTCTGAGGAGCATACTACCATCTCTAGATCTAAGTGGGGCAAGTCTGCAAGTGCTTGGTCCATATACAGCCTTGGTTGCGCTGAAAAAGCTCCACATCATGATTATCAACAAATTGTTGGATTTCTTTTACCTTCTCTTCCCACTAATTGTTTTTTGATTTCTCAAATCTTCCTCTGGGCTTCAACTTTAAGCCGTCAAGAAGTTCCCTGCTTCTGACTGGATGTAGGATGGTTTTGCCAGTCACAGAAAGCTTTTCTCTTCTGATTGAGAAGGGCTTTGACCTCAGCATTATTCTCATTAAACCACACTTGATGGCATTGCGTGGTAAAGCCAACTGATTCCATGCAGGCCTCATAGATGGCCTCTTTTAGAGCTTGCCAATTTTCCTCAACACAAGTGTTATTTTCAATCCCAAGGTCTGTTAGTTTCTTGCTGAGGTATTTGGAGGGCTTTAGTGTCTAGGGGACTGAAAGCATTTGATGCTGTACTGTCTTTGGTATGATTTGGGTTGTTTTTGATGCTGGTTTCAACGCAACCCTAAAGAACACGATTGTTCTCACAAAGCAATGATTGGTTCAGTAGTCATTGGCTCCTCTCTTAACATGCATGATATGAATGTCTTTTAAACCATGTGCTCTTGAGATGACACAGTTGAGGAGGTGCCATTGTTTTGACTGGGGGGGGGGGGGGGT
>NW_017729024.1:144887791-144892844 GCF_001723915.1 Gavialis gangeticus | reverse complement strand
TTTGTTTTTGGGGGGGGGGGGGGGGGGGATGTTGCCACATTTTGTACCCGTCATGTCTGAAGATAGTTAATAATGACAAGGTCACGTGCTGCACATTTACCAACTAAAAGGATGCCACTGGAACTGACCTCCCCCACTTCTTCGCTCCCAATATTGCCCCTCCACATGTTAAAGTCCAAGCCAACTTTCACAATGAAATCTCCCAGGAGGATGATCTTGTCCCCTTTTGGGATAATAGTCAGGATTTCATCAAGGTCAGCATAAAACCATTCTTTCTGTTCAGTATTGAGTGTTGGGGTATATGTACTGATGACAATAGCAAATTAACTGCTGGTCAGTTGAAGGTGGACAGTCACCAGCTGCTCGTTAAAGCCATCAGGGAATTTGGACATTTGGCTGACAATCTAGTTCTTAATGGCAAAACCAACACCATATATTCGTCTGTCATTTGCAGGCTTCCCTTGCCATAAGATCACATAACCACACCCTCACCCCTCAGTCGGATTTCATCTACATGCCTGGTTTCACTGAGGGGCAGTGATATTGATGTTGTATTGCGAGTTCTTGGGCGATAATAACTGTTCCACATTCAAGTCTGTTGCTTGGGTCATCTAGCAGGGGTTTTCAACTGCGGGTACAACTATCCAACAACTATCAACCTTCTGACAAATTCCCTCTGGAGTATCAATATTCTAACATTTATGAAACTCTAGGTATCACAATCCATATCCAGAAGAACTGTAAGAACAGTCACATATTAAAATACCACCAAAAAACAGAGACCACCAAAATTATTTCAATAAAACCAGTAGCCATCTAACACACACAAAGAATATGTAATCTATAACTACGCCTTCAGATACCATAGCATCAGCTCCAAGAAGAAAAACTTGTGAGACCTATTTCAAACTAAAAACTGTCTTTTCCTCAGCTCAGGTCTGCTGTTAGGTAAAGGCATTTTATGTCCAAAATAATCTAGCTTCCTAACCTTACTTGGCGCAGTTAAAAAAACAAAAACAAAACAAAAAAAAACCCCAACCAAAAACCAAAAACTCTTTACTGACCAAAGAGAACAAGATCTTGCTTAAGCAACAAATCTTGACTATACCTACCCACAAGCTACCCAAACCTATGGTCCCATGCATGCCAACTATCAAATTCGATACACCACATCAAATGTATCCCATGTCCTCATAGAAACCATGCGGCTAAAACTACAACAATGACTACACTACAGAATGAACTCCCCACAGAAAAATGCTAGAAGGGCAGAAACATTACGTTGCCAACAGGAATACATTTTTACAGCACAACTTCTGCATCTGATCTCAAAAAGGAAAATTTTCATAATTTTACTGATATCAGACACCATCAGCTTAACACAGACCACTTGCTCCTTCTGCTAAGCTCTTTGCTCTCCGGATATCTGCTCGCTTTCCTGTCAAATGATCTTATTTATTAACTGTTGTTTACTTGGTCTACAACTGCTTCTGATAACTTCTCCTTGCTCCACAGGCTAGCTATCAACTTCCTGTTCTAAGTGACCACATTCATTTTTGTGTAACTTCATGTCACTAGACCTTTCTAACTGGTATTCATTGGCTTATGCAGTATCTGCTTCTTTCCAAGACCTAAGGAAGGGCATCTTATGCTGGAAAGCTTGCTTAACACCTCACTTCACCAATCTTACTTCTAGGGAAAAAAAATACATGAAATTAAAAAAATATATTATCAATTATGGATCTTATTAAACAATTACTCAAATAAGATTTTTTTTTCCCCAAAAGGTTTTAGCTCTGGTTACTTAGAAACTTTGTAGCTCTTTGGGAATGTAACTAGATAAAGAAAGTGGTTCCCTCCGTTAAAGATGATCCCAGAAGTGGCGTTTTCACTGATCAGAAGTCAGACTATAAAAAGGCTATTGTTTCAAAATAAGTGAGTTGAGCTAACATGTAGGAAAAAGTTCTCCAAAGGGGTTTACTTTTTCCCTTTTAAATCTCCTCCTTAAGAAAAACTACCTCTCATGGGAGCTGGAAATCACTCCCACCTGAGCCTGGTGACTCAACCACTAAACAGAGCAACAGTTTCTGCTAAATTCTGTTCACTTAGTCTTAAACTCTTTACCCTCCTGTCACATGGTTTGTGACCTCTCCACAGTAAGGACCTCTATCTGTACATCAATTAGGCTCTGATCTTTGTAGCATTCGAGGCCAAATTGTCAAAATAAATAAATACATTTTAAAATTAAGAGCACTAGTTTTGTGACAACTTAGGAAGGACCAGAAAAGGAGTTGTCTTTATGAGTCAACACTGCAAACTCTGGATGAAAATGGTACTTTAAATTTGCAAGCTACCACAAGTTTAAAAACATTACGTACACCAATTCAAATCACCAAATAGATGTAAAGTGTTTGTTTAAACACTCTAATTTGTACTTCATTTTCCTAAATAAAACACTGGTTTTCACTTACTGACAATCATAAATATAGCTTTATACTACATTTGGCAATTCCTGCCCATCAGGATCATGTCTCTGAGTGGGAACCTAATGAAATCGTGATTCGTGGATTTTGTGAAATCTGGCATTGCCCATAAAGTACATGGGGAGGAAGGGAGGGGAAGTTACTGAAAATAAGATGCTGGCTCCTCAGAGGCCACTGTAGCAGCCTTCTGGGGAAGTGAAAGGGGGCTGCCTGCTCAAAAGGGCTGTCAGCAAGATAGCTGCCACCCCCGCTGACAGGCTGTGAGGGCTGCCTGTCATGTGGCCCTGCCTTCCCTTCATCAATCTGTGGCAAAGGGTGAGGCTTCATGATGGACAGCCCTCACTGCCAGTGAAGGGTGTAGCCATCAGGGCCCCACTGCTAGAGGCATGGGGGGGTAGGGGTGCCATGCTTCACCCACAAAACGGCTGTTGGGCCCCGTGTTCTGCCTGTGAAATTGGCAGGCAGCCACCTTGAATTCAGTAAGTCCCTATCTATGACTTAATTTCAGCAATATATACACCAGCATATAAAATCTGAATTCTTAATATTTACATTTGTATGGTGTTAGAAAACAGTGGAAGTAGTAATCAACTATAATGGTTTCCCCTTATTTTGTATATGAAGATTAACTTAGAAAGGAATTGAACTGACAGACAGACACCTGTAAAAAGTTTTAAGTAATTTTGAAAAACGCCATAAATGCTCAGGATGCACATCAGAATAAGTTTAACAGTTTTAAATGCAAGACACAGACAGATATACAAAGGAAGTAGTGGGGGAACTGGACAAATTGCTTCTTGTTACCATGTGTATCAATATTTCCGAATCAACAAATCTCACCCTCTCACCTCTATTTTTTTTTTATTCAGAGATTAAAGACTACAGAAGGCTTCCTGTTTTTTTCCCCAGTTTATGAGCGCCTCAGTTCTAAAAGAATGAAGTAGTTGAAATATTTTCTCTGAATTTGCAGAAGAGGCTTTGTTGAGTTCTTTTAACAAATTGTTTCCAGATACTTTGTGACTTCCAAGAGTTCAATAGCTCCCTTTCCTTAAACTCTGACAACAAAAATATGTTGGGTCCTATTTTTATTAAAACCGATTTCATATATTGGCTATGATATTAAAACTAGACTGATTTTGAAATAACTGAGGTCACTAAATTACATTCATATTACTGACAGCTCTGCCAAACTACAGCAAGTGAATGCTGCAACCATTCCGAACACAACAGGCAATAGCAAAACTGGAACCAATCAGGCGGTTTCATTCCGCGGCTTACTGCCAAGCTATGAGCAGCAAGTGCTGGGAAGAAGGGACAAAAACTAGGAGCTAGAGGGTCACACGCGCACACACAAAAGGGTAGTTTCCCAACAATGGCAAAAGTTAGCAGTGGTAGAGCAGTACAGATTCCCAAAATATGTCTATAGGGCTCTAAAATGAAAGATGTTAGCAGGTAATGTTGATACAGAGCTTTGGCTTTTGTTTTTTTTCCCCATTGGAGATATACCGATCATATAATTTCCTTTTTCATTTTTAGGTTCTGTAAAATGGGAGTAAACCCAGGTTATTATTAATGTTAGTGTCCACATGAAATGTATTCTTATATGCCCAATATGCATTTCATATCTGGATTTCATTATTTATTTAATATCTTTGTAGCAAAAGCTCTGTTATCCAGCACCCATCAGGAATGGGGAGCGCCGGATACCCAAATATGCCGGTTACCTGAGAGGCATGAACAGATGTCTTTGCCTGTTCGGGCCACCACCGCCCCCCCGGCAGCAGCGTGCTGGGAGAAAGGGAGGAGGGCCCCACGCAGCACAGGCCGAGGTCCAAAGTTGGCCAAAATGGGACTCAGCCAACTTCCGGTTTCGCTTCTGCCATGTCGATCGACATGCTGGTTAATGGAGCATGGCAGTTAATAAAGATTTTACTGTAATTAGTATTTTGAACATGGAAGTTGCATGGAAAAACGTTATTGTTTCTTACACATTATGTCACAAACCCACAATATTTTGAAGTGTTTGCGGGACACTGTCCGCATTTTCTTGAACTTGTTTTACTGATATGGCATGGGTAGTCTCTGTGGATACATAGCATTAAACAGTGGTTAGCCTCATTGGTCTTTGTGTTTGTATGAGTTGTGGTATTTGATATGAATGCATTTTTGTTTTGTATTTCGGCCAGGATTAGTTAATAGGACAATGACTAATTTAGTGTTCCTCCCTTATTTCCTAAGGGTGCACCGATAAAGATTTTCGTGGCTGATACCAATGGCCAATTGTTAACCAGCCATATTGGACGATACCCAGCCAATAGCCAATTTACAGGAATGCTGCCCGGCAGCTTGGAGAGCAGCCTCTGGCTGATAAGTTTGTGGAGGGGAGGGAGTGGGGCAGGGGCAGGCACTACCCAGTCAAGGTGGTGGATGTGATCCTGGGAGTGATCTGGAGGTTGCAGAGTGTGAGGAGGGGGAGGCGGCTCCCTACTGCTGCACGCACCCCTGGGGGAGAGATGGGGTACCTCCTGGATTTGTGCCCCCCTGGATGTGTGTGTGTGTGTGTGTGTGTG
>NW_017729024.1:144875718-144887713 GCF_001723915.1 Gavialis gangeticus | reverse complement strand
CCCCCCGACTTACTGGCCAGATGCTACTTTCCAAGCTGCCAGGTTGCATTCCTGGCTGCATGCATGCTGCAGCTGTGTGCATACACACAGCATTTAAAAACAGTGACATTATCAGCTACACCAGCTAAGAAAAGCCGATTGTGGATAATGTTAACGTTCCTTTTATCAGTGCTGATCCGATATGCCACCAACATATCAGTGCCCCTCTATTATTTACACTTGAGAACACCAAATCACTGAGAATTAGCATCCAAAACAGTATGTTTAATGGTCAGGCAAATGGGCCCTTGCAGACCATCTGAGGCACAGGAGTCAGCTCTTTCTGATTAATGCTTAATCTACATTTTAAAAAGAAGAGGCCTATAGCAAGAGTGACACCTAGAACTAGCCTATTCAGAAAAAGCTATTTCTCACAGCAGGGAGAATAAGTGAGATCCTGTATCTTTAGGATACTGAATTAATAATCTTTAGGTCTGAAAGGATGTAATATTTTCCTGGTCATAATTGGATCAAGAAAGATTTCTGGTCTAGTAAGAAGATACACACTTTGGCGATGTGGGGCACAGGAAGTTATACACATAATACAGGCTTCCCAAGAATTCAATGATGTAATTGGGCAGAGAAGGAAAAATACTTAAGCACTGCCATGACAGTGTTTGTCTAAAATTTCTAGACATAAGGTGCTTTTAGTCCTCAGGTTAGCAGGCTGAGTAAAACAGGCTGACAGGAGAATTTTCAAAAAGTATGGACAGGAAGGTCAGAGGCAGGAGCTGCTTTCTGATCTGTGGAGCCAAGTAGGAGCTGCATTCTTAAAACTTGGGGCTAAATATGTAGGGATAAGGTAAAGACTGCTCTTCTGACATTTCCTTTTGTTTGCTTGTTTTTAGAGGTGCACTGATACATCTGTCTATATCACATCAGCACTGATAAAAGGCAAATTGACATCATTAGCAAATCAGCTTTTTTTTGCTGATGTGGCCAATAATGTTGTTGATATATGCCGTATGCATGTGCCCAGCTGCAGCATGCACATGGCCAGCCTGACAGCATGGAGAGCAAGGTCTTGCTGGTAAGTCTGTTGGGAGAAAGGGGCAGGGGGAGGAAGGGGGATAGGGGGCAGATTGAGGCCCCCCCTGGTGAAGGAGGGGGTGAGGCTGCCCAATCAGGGCTTGTCAGGGGAGGCATGGGGGGTGGCATGTGCCCTCTGGATCTGTGCACGGGGCAAGGGCAGGCTGCCGCTGGCGGCTGGGGGCAGTTCTGGGTTCTTCCTGAAGGGGGGGGGGAAGTAGGGGTTACGGCAAATTTTGGGGTGGTTGTAGCTCCCCCCATAGCCCTGATCCCAGTGCTGTCAGCCCCCACCCTGAGTGCAGCCCCAGCTCAGCCCCCATGCTAGGAACAGCTAAACCTACCCATGATGAATTGAAAACGGCTTACATGTTCATAGGAAAGTAGGGCTAGAAGGGATCTCACTAAGAGATCTACCCGGCCCCCTGCTCAAGGTAGGATCAACCCTAAGTTAACCCAGCCAAGTGTCTGTCTAATTCAGGAATGAGCAAAAATGGTGGATCTGGACAGCTCCATTTCCCAGCAGCCCGTCCACATGGCTGGGCTGGTCTCCATGGTGATCCCATGGCTGGGCTGTCATGGAGACCAGCCCTGCCACGTTGGCAGGGCACAGGGCTGCTCCAGAGCTACTGGGATCTTGCGGCAGGGGCAGTTTGGTTTGGGGCCAGGGCAGAGCCATGATCCACTGCCTATGTGCCCCTGCCTGGAGCGTTCAGCCTCCAGGTCATGGCTCTGCCCTGCCCCTGGCCCAAGCTGCCACCACAAGATCCCACCGGCTCCGGAGCAGCCCTGCCTTGCGTCCTGTTAAAACTGTCCCTTGCCTGGCACTGGTCTCCATGGCAACCCCAACCTTGCATTATCATAGTGCAGCTGCAGCTGGGGTTGCCATGGAGACCAGCCCCAGCCTTGTGGACAGGGGATGCTGCAAAATGCAGGGGTTGCTGGCTGGATGCAGCTGGTAGGCTGGACTTTGCCTGCCCCTGGTCTTACCTGTTACAACTTCTGTAGGTAGCCTGTTCCAATACTTGGCCACACTCATAGTCAGAAAGTTTCTCTTACTCTCCAATTTAAGAGTTTCTCTGGAGCAGCTTGAGGTTAGCACTCTTAATCCTGTTCTCTATGGCCACAGATGAAGGTTGATCTCCATCCGTTCTATAAATTGTACTTCAGGTACTTGAAGACCACTATCAAATCCCCGTATCCCCCAGTCTTCTCTTCTCCAAACTAAATAATCTTAGTTTTTTCAGCCTTTGCTCATAAGTCATGCATCCCAGGTCTCTATAAATTGTTTTTGTTACTCTGATGGACTCTTCAAACGTGTCTGATGGACTCAATACTCCAAGCCTCACCAATGATGACCAGCAGAAGAATCACTTTCATTGATGTAAAAGTGACACTCCTGTTAATACAACCCAGGATATATAGTTGGCTTTTATTGCAAAAAGAGCATACTGCTGGTTCATACTGGTTTATTCAGCTTATGGACTACTGTAACCCCCAGGTCATTCTCTGCAGGACTGCAGCCTAGCTAGTCATTCCCAAGTTTGTACTTGTATATGCAATTATTTCATCCCAAGGGCAGTGTTTAGCTCTTCTCAAATGCCATCTACTTGATTGCAGACCTACCTGGGTCACTCTGGATCCTAACTACCCAACTTGATGTCATGCACAAAGTTGCCAAGTCCACACTCAGTCCCAACTGTCCAAATCATTAATAAAAGATATTCCCTCTTTCAAAACAATGCCCTTTTCCAATCACTTGGGATATCAACCAACCTCCACAAGTTCTCAAAGACGATAGCAATGGCTCCAAAACTACCTCAGCCAAATTCCTTCAGTACCCTAGGGTGTATCCCCTCTGCCCCTGCCAATCTGAAAGCATCTAGTTTGTCTAAGTAATCCCTAATCTGTTCTGCCACTACACTAAGCTGTTTGACTCCCTCCCTATCTTTACTACCAACTTGGTTTGTCATCTGGTAGCTGCCCCAATTTGTGAAGGCTGAATTAAGAGGGGGAAAAAAAAAATCATTAGATACTTAAGCCTCCCCCTCTCCTCTCCACCCCCCCACCATCTGCATGAGTTGGCAGAGCCCACGCCAGCCTCCATCCCAGCCCTGACACCATGTGCCTCCTTGCTCCCCGGAGCCATGTGGGGGAGCAGAGCAGTGCCCTGGAGCTGGCAGAGCCTCACTTGGGGCAGGCAGCGGCTCCTCCCTGAGGTGAGGCAAGGCAGGGATGGAGGCTGTGGCGGGGGCTGACGTGGGCTCTGCCAGCTCCAGGATAGTGTTCCATTCCCCAGTCCTGATGCGGGGAAGCAGAGCACATTGGTGGAGCCTGCACCAGGCTCCCACCCCCACCTTGACTAAGAGCTGACCTTCAGCTCCTCTCCTGGTGCACACCCTTGAAAAGGCTGTGCACAGCCACACTTTTAATTGTGCATGGCTGCACACAAGCACACCTTAGAGGGAACCTTGCTCTTGACATTTTTATTGTCTTATGTCCCTTGCCAAGGGCATCTCAAATACGTGACTTAGTTTTCCTAATTTTCTCTCTGCATGCCTGTGTATTCTCTTCCCTGTTCAGTCAGTCTTTCATGTAGGGACTACGCCACCTGTCCAATGCAGACAGCAGAGGAGCACAAATAGATGATAGCATATATGTGACAGTGGTAAAGGAGCTGATGAATGAACCCCAGATGTTAATGAGAGTTGTCCAGTGCCAACATGATCTGTGTTGATGGAGGGGACACAGTTAGCAGCTAGGTCTACAACTATCTGCTCTAATCCCACTGACCAGAATGCACACCTTAACAATCTGGAGCAGGGAATCCTGCACTTATGATACAATCCTAAAACCACAGCTACTAAAATTAGAGCCAGACTCAGGCTCTGCTCTCACCTACTACAATACCAACCTTGTGGCAAGGGCACCAGAATCTCTTTGGTTTCAACCCTCAACTTGAACACATCATTAATGACTTCCAATCCCTCCTGAAAGTAACAACCATTTCAAGGCAGCCTTGTGGGGACAAACTTAGAATAATAAAAAAGACTGGAAGGGACCAATAAGATCAACGAGTCCAGTACCCTGCCATGGGTTGAACTGGGCTTAAACAAGCTCAACGAGGTACCTGTCCAGCCTCTTCTTAAAGACTGCCAGAGATGGTGACTGCACCACCTCTGCTGAAAGTATTTCTAGTAACCAGATTCTAGTTATCTGTACAGAAAAGTTTTTCCTTATGTCCAGCCAAAGCTTTTCCTCAACTAGTTTGTGTCCATTGGTTCGTGTCTTCCTGGAGGGGGCTTTTCTGAAAAGTTGTTCACCTAGGTCCTGGTGGTCGTCTCCCTTGTCATTTGTAGGCAGCTATCAAGTCGCCTCTCGGCTTTCTTTTGCTCAGGGTGAAGAGTCCCATATCCCAAAGTCTCTCCTCATAGGGCCTGCCCCCCAGGCTCTTGATCAGGCAGGTGGCTCTTCTCTTCACCCTTTGAGCTTGTCCACATCCTTCTTGAAGTAGGGTACCCAGAACTGGATGCACTACTCCAGCTGTGGCCTCACCAATGCTGAACAGAGGGGGAGGAGCACATCTCTGGATCTGCTGGCAACATCTGCTGATGCACGCCGGAGTTCTACTTGCTCTGTTGGCAACTTCACCACAGTAGTGGCTCATACTCATCTTCTGGTCGATTGTCACCCCAGGTCCCTTTTGGATGCAGTGCCAGCCAATGGACCACCACCCATCATATAGAATGGTGAGGGTTCTTCCTACCCAGACGAAGGAACCAGCATTTGGCCCTGTTGATTCATCTGGTTTTGTTCAGCCCATAGGACCAGCTTGTCAAGGTCTTCCTGAATCCTTGACCTGTCTTCCAATGTGCCCGCCTGTCCCCACCATTTGGTATAGTTTGCAAACTTAACCACTGCACTTTTCACTCCCTCGTTCCAAGTCATTAATAAAGATATTAAAGAGCATGGGGCCAAGCACTAATTCCTGGGGCACACCACTGGAGATGGCCTTCCAGGATGTGGCCACCCCATCAATTTAGACTCGATGGGATGGGGCACGGAGTCAGTTCCCAACCCACCTCACTGAAGCCTGGTCTAGGCTAGTACTCTCCAACTTAACTGAGAGGATTTCATAGAAAACAGCAAAGGCCTTGCTGAAACCTAGGTAGAGGACATCCACCTCCTGTCCCATATCCAGGTGGTTAGTTACACCTGGTCATAAAAGGACACCAAGCTTGTTAGGCATGACCTCCCTTCTATAAAGCCATGCTGGTTGCTTCTCAGTACCCATCCACAAGCTCGCATCTGGTTGATGTCCTCCTTGACAATTTTTTCGAAGATCTTCCCCAGGACCAAAGTCAGACTGTTGGCAGGGTCATCCCTCTTTCCCTTCTTAAAGATGGGTACCATGTTCACCTTCTTCCAGTCATTAGGGGCAACTCCTGAGTTCCACAATTCCTTGAACAGCCTTGCCAGCGGCATTGCTATGAGCTTGGCCAGCTCTTTCAGCACTCCTGGGTGAAGGTAGTTTGGACCAGCAGACTGGACTGATTTTATGAGGACCACCATCATTGCCGTATTCTACGAGCCCCTGGTCTGGTGACCAGTTCTTACCTGGTTTCAAGAATACTGATGCACAGTAATTGTTGAGGAGCCCTGCCTTTTCACAAGGGTCAACTCTGTGCTTCCCCTCAGGTTCTGTAGAGGTGCCATAGTGGAGCCTGATTTTTTTTCTTGCTTCCTGTGTATCTATAGAAGGAATTTTTGTTATCTTAAATTTTGGTTGCTAGCTTGGACTTCCATAGATGCTTTGGTTTTCCTTGTCTCATGCCTGCAGATCCTGGCTGCATAAGCATTCTATTTCCTGGATCCCGAACCATTTTTCCATTGAATTATGCTTCTTTTTTCTTTCTGAGAAGTTCCCTAATGTCTCGGTTGAGCCAGGTGGGTCTCTTGGCCCCTCTCCTTTTTAATTGCATGGGCTCTTTTTGAGCTATAAGAATAGCTTCTTTGAGGAAGCACCATCCTCCCTGAGCTCATAAGTCATCTAGACACAGGTTGCAAAGGGCCTTTCCAACTAGACTCCTGAGTTTACCAAAGTCTGCCCATCTGAAGTCCAGGACTTCTGTTCTGCTGGTATAATTCCCAGCCTTTCCATGGATGGTGAATCTGATCAGATCATGATCGCTATCACCCAGAGCACCTCCAATCTTCAGGTTGCCTACCATGTCTTTCCCTTTGGCCAGCATGAAGTCCAGAGTGGCTCCTAGTTGGCTCCTCTACAGCCTGTATCAAGAACAGGTCATCTATAGTTGCCAGGAAGTTGGTTGATCTGCTAGAGCAGGCTGAATGATCTTCCCAACAGATGCTGGGGTAGTTGAAGTCACCCATAACAATCAAGTCTTTAGTACTGGATGCTTTGGCCAGTTTGTTGTAGAATACCAGGTCATAATCCTCTTCTTTGTGGCAGGGCCTGTAATAGACTCTCACTATGGGGTCCCCTTCTCTCGAGCGCCCTTGTAACTTGATCCACAGGGTCTCAAGAGACTTTCCCCTGCCCTCCAGTGTAACCTACAGGGAGGGGTATCACTCCTTCACAGAGAGGGCCATCCCTCTACCCTTCTTTCCATTTCTATCCCTCCCATAGAGCCTGTAGTCCTCAATATCCACTGCTCAGTCATGTGTCATCCCACCAAGTCTGTCAGTCCAATGAGGTCAAAATCCTCATCTGCCAGAAGGACTGCCAGTTTGTCCTGTTCGCTGCCTATGCTTCTGGTATTCCCATAAAGACAGCTGAGCTTGCCCCTAGTTGTCTCAGATCTTCTGCTTCTGCAGGTATCTCTGGACATTGGTAGAAATCTGGGCGTCTCCTATGTGAATACCCTCTTCTGAGTCCTCTTGATCAGTGGATTTATGCCCAGCGATGGGTGTGTGCTCAGTAGCTGAATCTTCCCCCACTTCCCAAGGCTTGTCTAGTTTAAAGCCCTCCTCAGCAAGTCTGCCATTCTCGTAGAGAAGAGTTTCTTTCCTCTGCCTGAGATGGATACCATCTCTTGCATGCACACCAGTGTCACTGAACACTGAATGCTGAAGAATCTAAAGCCAGCATGGTAACACCATCTCCAAAGACTTTGGTTGACTTCTTCAATGTATTCCTCTCCCCGACGGCCTCGGTCTCTTACTAGGAGGACTGAGGAAAAGACCATTTGTGCTCCTAGTTCCTTGAGTCTCTCCCCCATAGCCTTGTAATCCCTCATGATTCTCCCAGGACTGTTACTTGCTGTGTCACTGGTGCCTACATGGATGAGGAGCATAGGGTAGAAGTCTGTGAGACAGATGAGTTTTGGGATCCTTGCCATTACATCATGGATCCTAGCTCCTGGAAGGCAGCAGACCTCTTGAGCAAAGGGGTCTGGACGACAGATGGCATGTTCTGTTCCTTACAGCAGGGAGTCTCCAACAACAAATCACCCGATGATGTTTCTTTGGTGGTGGCAGCTCCTGCCTTGTCCTCAGTGTGAAGGATGAAGATTCCTCATCTGTCAATGGGGTGAGGGCTGCAAAGTTGTTGTGTAAAGCTACTGGTGGAGCGGTTCGCGCACATTGTGGCTTTGCACCTAACATGACCACTCTCCATTCGCCATCATTAGAGGCATCTTGCTGGAGCTCACCCTCTTCCTGGTCTGTGTCATCCTTCACCAGGTGTAGTGTCTGGCAGTAAGCATCAATGTCTTCCTTGTGCTTTCTGATGTCTCATAGTTGGCTCACCTCCTCCTGGAGCTCCCTTACCCAGCCCTCTAGAGCCTCCACCAGTGAGCACATCCTACAAGTTGGAGTGCCTGCATCCCAGATTCCAGCCTCCAACAGACGTGCCAGGCAGCTTCCGCAAGCTTGAGTCAAGGACTTAGTCTGTGTGGAGGCCGGGACCATGGGTGGTGCCTGGGTAGAGGCCCCAGAGGCACCAGGAGTGGGAGGTCTTTCTAGGTCAGTAAGCCTCAGGGTGCGGAGTGTGCCCATCACCATGTTGCTGGGTGGGCCCTGTTTGCTTGATTCCTGGGTGCAAGTTAGAGCAGAAAACCAGGATCAGCTCCTAGGTGTTAGTTAGAATAGAAAGCCAGGCATGTAAGACTACCCTCATGTGGCCTTCTCCAGCAGGTGCTGATGCTGCAGCCTGGCAGACAGGCTCAACTGGTTTCCTGCGATTGCCGGTGGCCTCTCCTCGCACCCTCCTGTGTGAACTCCCATGAGCATGCCTGCTTGTGTGCTGTAGGAGCTGGAAGGGGGGTGGTATGACCCTCCTCAACTTCTCTTAGCTGCCTCCCACCTCTAATTAGTGCCCTCCTGCCGTGGGTCCCACTTACCTCCTGGCTCTCCTCTGGGGGCAAGCTTGGGGTCTGCCAGGGTCTTCAGCTCTCAGGTGTGCAATGGGCTTACACCTGTGCATCTCCTCCAGAGAGCTATTCCAACATGCCTGTCCTGGCTTACAGGCAGCACTGCCACAACCTCAAATGACGTATCTTCAGCAACGGATTACTTAATTCCTATTCTCACTGAAGCACCAGGCCTTGCAACAGACCCAGATGCCATCTGTGCCCCCTCAACAACAGAGTGCAGTCATCATTGGGCCAAACAGCATGGATTTAACATACAATGTTTATTCACCTGCTGCCTCTAAAAATGTCATGTTATCACCTGTTTACAGTGCTCCTCTGCATTGGACAGACAAGGTAATCCCTAAGTGAAGGAATTAATGGACACCAATTCCGAAACGTCAAGTCAGGTAAGCTGTACTTCTACATTTTGATCAGCATGTTGACAGTTCCCATACATACTGAGATTATAAGACTTGGTTCATAATCTGTTTCTTGCAGAGAAGGTTTCTGTCTTGTGCTTGGACTTTGGCCAGTATACATCTGGCAGATCATTCCCTTCTTTATGGTTGATAAAATGGCATTTCCTGAAAGATTTCCAAGCATAAGAAATCCCAGTTAGAATGGATCCAGCTGTTTTAGAAAGGCTACTATTTCTCCATAACAAATTATGCACTTGCTCAGCTAAAACTAGAGTTTGAGGCTCACAGTTCAGAAGACCTCCAAAATGGCTCTCAGCTATAGATTCCCACACTCTAAGGCCCTGAGCACTCTGAAGCACTCCAAAAATAGTGCGACAGAGGTGTGCATAGCCCCTTGAATGGAGCACTTCAATTCATCTCAAAGGCATACTCTCCAGCCAACAGGCAAAAGGGGGCTTCTCTTTAGTTTCCCTCATCCACCCCACTCCTAACACCAACCCCAAGGTAGCTTGTTGCTAAGTACAGGCAGGCTCTGGAAGGTCTTGCTATGGCAGAAACAAAGCTCTCCTTGTCCCTGCCACTAGTCTCAGTCCCGCAGCAGCAGGTGTCAAAGACTGTTCCCCTTGCCCCTGCTCCCCCACACCCCTGCTTTGGCCACTATAGATACCCAGGGGCAATCTTGCTAGTGCTCCCACAGCATAAGCAGTAACAGTGGCCCTTGTTACACTCCAGGGAATTATGCACAGAAAAAATTCAAAATTAGCCCTCAGGACTTGGCGTATACATGTGGCAACATGGAGCTGGCCCAGCCTGGCCCACTGGTGTGCACCTTTGGACCAGACCAGGCAGGTTCCATGCCAGTATGCATGGCATGTGGCGCTGCAGGCAGGAACTGCGCATCATTGGGCCCAGCAGAATCCATGCCTCCACGTAGGGCTTCCAGCACTGCAACAGGTAGCCACGAGGCATGGAACTGCATGCCATTGGGCTCGGTGGGCTCTGCGTCTCCATGTGGGGCTTCTAGCACTATAGCCAGAAGTTGCAGCTGGGAATACAGAGTGATGTGCCATTGGGCCAGGCTGGCTCCGTCTCCACATGCGGTTTCCCCACAGGAGGTCTTGGTAGCCTCATGTGGAGGCATGGAGATAGACAGCCTGGCCTCATGGCATGCAGGTCCTATCTGAAATATTGTGCGCCCCCTGTGCTAACAGAGACAGCCTGGTCTGGGTTGAAGTCTCGCACTAGCAGGCCAACTGGGACAGCTCCATGGCACCATGTGCAGCCTCAGGACTCAGCCAGAGCTGTGTGCCGCCAGGGAGCTCTGCCTGCTACAGCCTTGAGTGCCACAAAAGCTCAATGCCTGCTGCTGTTGCTGCCACCACCACCAGCAAGGGCTGTGCCCTTTTTGAGGCGGCAGGGGGGTCCACACCTACTCACAAGCTCCCTTCATCCCCCCTGCAGGCAGGAGCTCCCTTCTCCATTTGCCAGCTGTCTAGTCGTGCTCCGCCACCCTTTGTGCCTCCACATGCTCCCAGCTGGAGTGCCAGGAGTCATGCAGAGGTGGAGGCAAAGAGCCTGTCTATGTTAAATTATACAATATTATGCAACTATGCATGGTCATATGTTTTATGTGCAAAATTGCACAGGCACATAATTGCCTAACTCCCCAGGAGTGCACCGTGTCAGTGCTCCTGCTGTGGTGTGGCAGCAGGCTCCCAGCAAGTCTCTTTCATAGCCTATTGAGGCTGGGTGTGCTGTCAGGGAGCCCCAAAGAGGGGGTGGAGGGAGAGAAGAGGATGATGCGATTCTGGGGGATCTCTTGTCTCTGCAAATAGCTGGCCTGCAAAATTTCAGTCTCTGAAACAGTAATAACAAGCTTTGTCAGACAACAGTTCTAAGTCAGGGTAATTTGTGTGTGCTCTGTAATTCGCACACAATTTAGCCAGCTTTCTTTGAAACTGTAATTGCAAAGCGTTTGTTTTTCAAAACTCATTGGGTGTTTATACACATGCTCTGAGGTAGGGCACTTTAATTAAAGCAGCTCTGAGAGCCACTCTAAAGTGCCCGGAACATCACGTGTATTAGCATCCCAGCACTGAAAAATGGCAGTGGGGGCACTTTAAAGCTCGAGCTTTAGTTATAGAGCCCCTGCCACCATTTTTCAGGATGGGGACATTGATCCACATGACATGGGAGTCTGCTGGAGCACAATAATTACCATTATGACAGCCTAGTGACAAAGTGATTTTCTTTGTCCTGATTGTCATCAAGAAAGATTGCGTACAAGGGATTAAATGCGACTTCAAAAGTGCTCCACATATGGAAAGGCTAGGATCTCTCCAGAAGGCTAGTTTGGTTCTGGGGCTGGAAATTACAGCTTGCAGAAGCATGGAATCCAGCTTGCAGGTGGGGTACTTGGGAAGCACTACAGCTGGGCACCAGGGAGAAGCAGTGAGGAAGGCAGCAGCAGTCTACTTCCAACCCAAGCTGGGTCATTCTAGCCCACTGCTTCAAGAAGCTGTCAACCACTGCTTTAGTTTTTCAGCAGTTTTGGTTTTCAGTTTCAGCAGATGAAAATTTTATAGCTCATGTGTCCAGGTATGCACTAGAAGCCAAGAATAAAGCAAATACAGATAGATATCCAAGGTCTATAATTGCTAAAGCTTATCCTGCTTTAGTGCAGGAGCCTAAAGCTATTACTAAAGGATTGTGTACATTAATTAATAGAATTACTATTCGATACTGCGGTTATGCCTAACTACCAGACCATTGAGGACTTCCATTTTGAAACTACATAATGTTATATGGTTAACACAAAACTAGAAGCACTGAAGCTATTTAAAGAACTGAGTGTCAGAACTTGACCTCTGCTTACCAGGACTTCAACTTGTTTTATTATTAAGAGAGGAAAAAATGTTTTAAGGTAATATTGCCCACTTCAAACTGAAATAGTAATTATGAAACTAGATAATTCCACAACATGAGAAGTTAAGAAATAAACCTGTATAGTTAAAACCTCTCAATAAAAAGCAGTATCACAAGCTTTTAATATCAACATTCTTTCCCCTTGGCAAAGGAAATATCACTGCTGCAGTATGAAGTTACCCTAAAAAGAAAAAAAAAAAAAAAAAAAAA
>NW_017729024.1:144871414-144875556 GCF_001723915.1 Gavialis gangeticus | reverse complement strand
CCCTAAAAAAAAAAAAAAAAAAAAAAAAAAAAAACACAAAGAGAAAAGTAGAAGACTGAATTCATTTTCAAGGGATTAGGTCATGTCCACCATTTCTCCTTTCCCAAGTGTCATTCAGCTGGGAAAGCTGACCATATTCTGGCATCCCGAACAACTCTCTTACATAACAAACACTAGGATCAAACTTATCTACTTTATACTGTTAGACCTCTGCAAAAAGGAGTGTAAGCAGCTGCCACTAGCATAACAGAGCAGGATATCCCATTTATTAGTGCAGCTTAACTGACATAAATGACTGAAGACATACAACAGATAAGCAGGCACTGAGACTTCCACACTGAGAAATTACTAATTAGTCACTCATGCAGCAGGAAAACAAATTTCTTGTGATGCCATCAAAATGCAGCTTCAAGCAAGGCTTACCTATGTCCACATAGTTTCCAAGGATTCCTTGCCTCCATCACCCACAGAAGAAAACTAGTTGCACAATCTTCTGTTTTGCGTGATGAGTTAAAACTAACAACCTGTGAACTGCAAGAGCTCTAGTAGTCCAGGTTAGTTTATTTTTAAAATTTGACCCTGGTCAATGTAACTTTAAAAGCTATCTGCCTGACAAATGTGATTCCCTGTTTGACAGCTGGAATTCAATCCTCCAGAAGGGTGCATGGCAGGGTAGGCATATTTATGCTCATCTTACATGGCTGGACCTATATTTTGTTGTTCAGTTCTGTTAATGATGGCAAGAGATGCAACAAGCAACAAAGGAAAATATAAAGCCCACCAATCAAGTAAATGCAACTAATAGAAGAGGCTCTGATGCTTTATGCCAGGTGAGGACAGCTGGGACAATACTATTGATTTTTTGTTTTTCTTTAAAAGTGTACTTCTGTAGAGTTTCCAGAAAAGAAAGGTTTGTGTACCACCATGATTGCTTCTCAGTTTAACTGGAGACAATTTTTTTTATGTGATTTCCACTTAAATTGTGGGTGCCTGGGCTCACCACTACATCCAATATGCTCAGTTTTAATTTGCAGTCTATGGATCCCCACATATTACTGAAGCGCAACTGCTCACCAGCAGACAAAAGCCTAGAAAGTTAATAGCTCTGGGCACTCCAAATGTCATACGAGAAAACTAGGAAGACAGCTTTAACAAGCCACAACTCATCCATTTCTTTTTCAATTTGATGCAGTTCACAAGAAGCCTCTGGCTGAAAACCCATTTTCATTTTGAGTGTCAGGCTGACCAGTTTGTTTAGCCTAATGAACACATGACTTTTAACTACAGGTCAGTAAGCTGTGGCAGGAAGCAACTGTACTTCACTTGTCCAGACTAAGTACTGAGTTGTCCTGTACCATTATAGAAAAGGATTTTTCCTAGCCTGCTTCAGTTAGCTACAAAATGCGGAGTTAAAGAGGAAGAAGAAAAGAAGTCCAGGGAGTCAGATGAAAAGACAGGCTCTTGAGATCAGTCTAAACTGCACAGAACTCTGCCAGACTAAGCAGCAACAAATCAAGCTGTTTTTGGTTTTGTTGTTGTTCTTGTTTTTAAATGGCAGCATAACAGATAAGTGTTTCAAAACACTGTCATTCCAATTCTTTGGGACATGTTCCTAAATAACACCGAAAATAATTTTCAATTACTTGTCCATTCTGATAGTCAAGTGAACACTATGTTCAGATGAATTAAGTTTATTAAAAATATTTATTTATATATTAAAATGATATAACATTAAAAATTGTACTAGATGTCAAATATGTGCTGTAGTAGCTGAAAAACTCATTTAGTAATGGATTATGAAGGTTTTATTTTAATATGTTACAATTTTAAATTTATTACGGCTGCCAAAGTGCAAGTCAAGACTGATGGAAGTAGTAAAATGTGCTTTTTCTAAGCCGTCACAGAAAGAAGACATTTACCAATTTATTTAAAGGATAACTCAAAAGAATGTTACACAGGCATTACCAGAAATCAGCTCAAATACACGTTTCATATATAAAAATGTTCAGAGATGTGGGGCGTAAAATCTTCCAGTGCTTTATTTTTTCATGGGAAATTTTCCATTTCTAAAAATTAATTGTTTCATAAAATTCATTAGTAACAAGGGATGGATGCCCATACAATATTAGACAAGCTTGGCAGTTTCAAAGTTGTAATGTTTTTCAGGTGGTTATCTGTAGGAACGGTGTGAGGGAGTACATATATATTTTATTGATTTGTAAACAGGAGAGTAAATATGCTCACATAATAATCCAAACCAAAAATCAAGTTATGAATTCACCTAAATCGGCTGTGCAGGTCAAATCAAAACCAAAGCATGGCATATCATGCAGAGTCAGTTTTTTGGGCGTGCTAAAATTACTGTGCCAAGTTTTCAGTGCCTTCATTTTTTTTTCTTAAAATGAAACAATGTAAGGGAAGTACATGCTACTGTGTATTGTCTTTATATTTTTACAAGTATTCCAATAAAAATAATTTTTTTCCACATAAAGCTTTGAATATAACATTTAAAGCTTATTAAAGTATGGTGTATTTAATTTTTTTCCAAATCAAATATTTCAGTTCAAGTACTTGTGGCTATTGGGACATAAAATTAACATGGGGTACTTTTTTAGTTTTGTTTACTAAATAAGTCAAATAAACATGCTAAAACAGATTGTGCTCTATTTAGGGCATTGGAAAATTCTCTGAAAACCACACATCTCCAAATGCATTTTATCACAAGCATGCCATTCATTCTTTTTAAAGTCCCATAAGCAACCATAACTAGGAGAAAACCATAATCACTTCAGAATTAGGCCCATTTAAAACTTTTTTTTTTTAAATGGACTAAAACAGCAGGCAGTTTTTGAATGGGTAACTTCAGTCCTCCACACAAATGGAGCTTATGACTCAGTTTGAGCAATGGAAGGGAAAATCCTTACAAACCACTCCTTACCCCATAAAAGCCCACACAAAAAAGGAACACAGCAAGCTTATTATCATACTACATCACAATTATGAAGTTGTAAGCCAGTGGTATCGTATGCCAGTTGATCCACTATTGTAGATATGACCTTACAATAAATTCTCTAGAAGGGAAGCCCAGGGCAGGTAGTTTCTTAAGACTACCACTGCTGTTAGAGACCAGGATGACATGCAGTGGCTTCCTAAAGGGTACCAAGGAACCAAAGGCCAAGTTCTCAGGTTCATGGGCAACCTGCATGCTCAAACACCCCTATAGTGCAGTGAACAGAGACCACAAACATGACAACCCAAGTCCGTCTACAGTACAACTGCAACCAAATCCTACTTTCGAATGTCTACCTGTAGGTTAAATGCTGTAGCAACAAGTTAATAATGCTAGCTGATGATCTTAAAGCTATTATTGCTTTAATACAGTTATGCCTCAAGTACATGGACTATTTTTAAAATCACGGATTTTTTCCCCCCTTTTTTAAAACTAAATTTCTGGTCAGCTAAGCCCTTTTCTGGAGCTGAAGCTCCTTCTGATTTTGGATGCACCTTACGCAACACAACTAAGAAGTTAAAATTTATTCAAAATAAGTCTTGAACACCATCAAACAGTTTTAATACAGGCTTAAACTTATAGCAGGACTCAAAATCCATTCCCACACAACCAGGATCAAGGCAGCACGTCCCTATTGCTTGGCAAGTCACACCCAGTTCTCCTTTCTACCAAGGTGAAATTCAGTCTTTACATGTTGTCTACTTGACAGCTTTTACCACTGCCTTGCCCCACACTTCCAGCATCTGTCTCCAGCGCCTCTTTTACTGACTCAGCCCTAAAAAAACGACCATATCAGTCATCATGGACACTGGGCCAGGAAAGGGGTCACAACCTTGGGAAAGTCACTAAGGGCATCAACCTGCTGGATTGACAAATAATGTTTTCCAGCGCTGGCCCTGGAAATCAGCCCTGGGATCTCAGCGTCAGCTCAGGGCTTTCCAATACCACTGGAAATAAAATGAGCTCTGCTGGTAGGCAACGGGGGGAGGGACACAGGCTCCTTCTCTGTCTGGCCACGAGCACTGGGGGCACCAGCCCTTAAATCCGTTAAGCTGGGGGCGGCGCGCATGCGCTGTGCACAGCGTCGCGGGCCCCACCCTCGCGCCCTGCCTGTGCCACGTGCGGGGCAGGC
>NW_017729024.1:144864185-144870885 GCF_001723915.1 Gavialis gangeticus | reverse complement strand
GAAAGAAAAAAAAAGGGGGGGGGTCCGGTGGAATCGCCCGCGCCTGCTGCTGGAGGGGAGCGGGGCCCTGGGGAGCACGGGGCGGGCCCAGGGAGTGCGCTGCGGAGATCCGTGCTACACGGGAGGGAGTGTGTGGACGGGGGCATGTGTGTAGTACGTGGACGTGCAGCTGTGGTGTGTGTGCAACAGGCTTGCACGGGGGGTGGGTGTGCCTCACGAAGGGGGGGTGCCCTGGGCAGGTGTGCAGGGAACCGCGGGGCGGTGCGTGTGCACTGGGGAGGGTGTGTGCGGGTACTGCAGTGTGTGCTGGAACAGGACCTGTGCCCTGGAGGCAGCTGTTGCACCATCACCTCCCGGTGGCAACTCAATCCCTGCCCTGTGCTAAGCTCTAGTCCCTTTGCTCCCACCTGCCACGTCTTCATTTCATTAATGGAAATCTGAAAGGGAGACTGCCCAAGGGTATTAAGCACACTGTAACTTGCCCTCCTTACCCACAGTTCTCTCTCAGACCCCACTGCTCTCAGTCACTCTTTCCTGGTAGATGGACCCTCTTGATCTACTTGTGCCAAGGCACCGGTTGCCTTATGGGCTAATCATGCCCCTGCCTATGTCTCAAGTGTTTCCAGTCATCACTTAAGTGGGCACCTTGCTGCACACCACTAGGCCACTTTAGGCCTCTTCTCCCTTCCCAGCTTCTGTCCCCTTTGCTCTGCCTGGCTCTTTTGGCCTATACCGGGCAGGGGCACGCAGGCATCGGATTGTGGCTCTGCCCTGGCTCTGGCATATGCTGTCACCATGGCAAAATCCCATCCCTGGCCCCAGAGCAGCTCCCCACCCAGCTGTGTGCCCTGCCAGCGTGGCTCAGGCAGGTCTCCATGGAGTCCTTGGCCTTGTGCTCTCACTGGCCTTGCGCTGTCAGGGCCCCACAGCTCCTGAGGTCTCCAAGGAAACTTGCTGCAGTGACGTGGGCAGGGGCTGCTGGGTCTAGCAACCAGCTGGATCTGCCATTTTTTCCACCCCTGCCCTAGACCCACTGTACTTTTTCTTGTCTTGTCCTGTTGGGCTCTTATCTCTGCCCCTCCTTAGGCTATTGGCCCCCTGGCACTAGCTCTACCCCTCTCTTGGATGTAGGCTCCTTGGCCCTAGCTCTGCCCTTCATGGGCTATGGGTCCGTGACCCTGTTTTGCTTCTCCCAGGTTTTTTTCTCTTGCCACAATCAAGCCCCTACCCTCTGGCAGGACTCCAGACAGCCATATGCTCCTTGGGTACTACTGGGACCTCCTCACTCCTTTCTTGGCCTCACCAAACCACCAGTCTAACTTAAACCAAAAACATAAATGCACTGGCTGTAACTTAGTTTCCCAGGCATGCCAACTCTCCAATGCAATCACCAACCATGCTGTTTCTAATCCTCTGCCAGCCCTCAGCTCCTTACTTGCAGCTCAAATAGGCATAGCAAGATTTTATTCCATCAGCAACAGGCATTTCCCTGCAGAGCTCCTTTCCCTTCAGCCTCCAGGGCCAGACTGTTTGCTCTGGCTCTGGCCTGGGCTTATATGCCCCAGAGGCCAGCACTCTTCTGGTTATGTGACTCACTGGGCAGTTGGCAGGTGCTCTCTAATATGCTTGGTCTACCAGGTTTCAGGATGGCCTATAACAGCAGAGCTAGCATTGCAGTAGTTCTCCTGCGAAGCTCCCCAGGTTACTCTTCTATCATACTATTGCTGTGCTACAGCAGGAGGCACTTGTCATTTAAGGGGCTCTGGCTGCTTATCTTTTACAGGTAGCCCCACTCTTGGTTGCATGGGTGCAATTTGCCTCCATTTTCTGTCAGTAAGAGGAGCCATAGGTTCCGTGGTACAGTGTACTTGCACACATCAGAGTAATCATATGTGAATACTGGATTATTCTAACCCCCATGAAACTGGGCACTGAAAACAGGTTGCAAAGTTTTGGATTCCTCTTCCCTGCAGGAAGCAGGGGGAAGGGTCTCTGGAGCTGTCTGCATCTTGCAGTGGCTGAATTCCTGCTTCTCAATGGCATGCGTCATCCAGAAATATCAAAGCAGTTCACAAAAGAGGCATCGTTGGCCCTTTTTAATGAGGGGGAACTTGAGACACAGCAAGGCAAAATGACTTATCTGAGGTCACCAGCAGACTAATGATCAAGCTGGAAATAAGCTGCAGGCCAGGGCTTTAGTGGCTGTGTACCACTGCACTGCTGGGGCCTAAGTGCCATTATGATAGCTTTAAATACTAATGCATAAACACTAATGCCAACCCTGATAAAACTTCTTTGTAGAGGGATATGTCCCTAGGCCTAGTTCAGATCACTTGTGCTGTCTTGCTTTAAGTTCATTAGGTCTGTATTGCACTCAGCTTTCCCTTTGTCTCAGGGTCACCTATTTGAGTGCCTCAGTTCAATGACCAATGATCTTTGGGAACCACATCTTAAGGGAACACTTGCAGAAAAGCTGTTTAGCTTTCACATAAAAGATAGTCTACAAGATATAGGGTGCAGGAAAAAAAGGGCCAAAGAAGGGCTGGAGGAGTTCCTTGAGCAGGGTTGGTAGAATTGAAGAAATCTTAACAGTAGGCAATATGTTACAGCTCCATATTTAACTTTCTTGGGTACTCTCCTATCTGCAAGTCAGCTGCCACAAGGGGATCCAAAGAACAGGGTGATTCCCTTCTTTTAGGGTCTTTTAACCTGTCTTCTTTGAGGGAACAACTTGCAGGGAACTCTTGACTTGACTTCATAGTATTTCTTTTACTCCTGAGCCTTTGCCCTCAATTTTCTCTGCAGGGAGAGTAAGGTGATCTGACAGAAGCTTCAACCATGAGATTTTTCAGAAAGTGAGCCTGAAAACTAAAATTCCACCTTCTGATCAGAGCTTAAAGGTAAATGCTGAAAAGTGACTTTATAAAAAGTTCACCATAGGGTTCTGTAGTTCTAGTTCTCACTGATTTCCAAGTCAAAGTTGCTCAACATCCAAGTAAAAAAAATCCTTTTTTGCCAGGTCGACAACCTTACCCTGAGCTCTGACACTCAACTTAGGGATTTTACTAGTCTTAATGTAACAGGTGGCCTGCAAGATTTCAATGACACCAGTATATTTTCACAGGAATTGCCTCACTGGATTAGATCCAAGTCATTTTAGTCCAGTATCCTTTCTCTAGGAGTGGCCAGCACCAGTTGAATAAGTGGAAGGTGTAAGAACTTCCCCATTAGGTTTCATGTCAGGTTCTCATTTTCAAAGATAGTCTAGAAATCCTGAAGCATGAGATTTGAAATCCCTTCCAAAAATTATTGGTATTATCAAGAATATCTATTTTTTTTATTATTATCCCAACATATGTCCAAGTTCTTCTTTAACTGTAATGAGTTCTTGGCCTCAGCCTTCAGTGATTTCTGGGGAGTGAGTTCTATCATGTAATTATGGAGTTATATGAAAAAGGGGTTTTTTTGGTCAGAGATTATGACCTTTTGTCTCCAGATTCTGCTTTGAGTGAGCTCAGTATCACTGTATTGATGCAGAATTATTCCAGCATGTCTGCACAGGTACCTTGCTCAGCACTCTGCCTGGTCTTGCATGAAATGCATACTTGGCAACTAAAAAAGTTAAATGGAACCAGATTTCCAATGGAGACTGAGCAAAAATAATTTGTAGCTCTTCTTTCCCACTTTAGCATATCTTCTCTTTCCCTCTAACAAAGAATTGTAGAGAAGCTAAAAGATATCCTAAGCAGTACATAATCAATGCTGTTTTTTCTCTGAGCCAACAGAGAAGCTCTTCTAGTGGCTTTGTCACTCAGAAACCTGACAATTTTAAGTAATTTGTTTTCCCCTTTCTCCCCTCCAGAATTGGTAGGATAAAGAATTCCCCTTCCATATCCAGTGCCACATCAGCCCGCAGCCACACACATGCTGCAGGAATGTTTCTTGGCCATTCTGATAAAAAAAAATATATTCTTGTATTTCACAAGCAATTTAAAGAGTCTGTGGTTTATATGTAATTGTGTATTAGTTACACAGACAAAAATGGCAGTTTTTCTGTGATTGAAATTAATGAAAACTCACATAATCGCAGAAACAATGAATGTAGTAGCAATGGCATTGTCCTAGCACTATACTTATCTCAGGGGCTATGACAGCTCCTTCACTAGGAGCCTACTAGCTACACTAGTTTTCCAAAGATTTTCTACAGGTCTACAGAAGGGATGAGTTCCATCTCTCCTCATTTATGTAATCTCCTCCCTCAGCATTATACACATTTTCATTGTTCATAGAGGTACTTGTAAGGTCTGCGTACAAGAGAGGAATGGTGTCACGGAGGTGGGTAAGCCCCACTTGTATGAAGCAGGAGGGCCAGCTATACTAAAACAGTAAGACAGCTATACTGTCTTTAGGCACTGATCAGGCAATGGGTATTGTCCAGCTCCATATTTGTGACCAGGGCTGCTAACTTCTATAGTTTGGAATATTTGGAGGCAATATACAATTTGAAATCCATCATGTTGCAAATGAAAGTAAAAAATAAAATGTGGTTGGTGATTAGCATCAACTAAAAATGTGGTGTAGATTTGATTTTTTATGGGCAAGATTGACTATCTTTTGGTCAATGATAATGTATCATGCAGTATGCCTGGTTTTTTGTTTTTACTCAGACAAAACATGTTTTTAATATGACAGAATAGTTTCTGAGGTTTATGTAATTTCTGGTTCTATGCCAGCACCTTCCCTACCAATAAAGTCTTCATTTTGAATCTTATTAGTGAAAACAAAACTTACAACTATGTTTATAGATTCTGGAACAAATGTTCTGCTAGCAGAAGCAACATAGTTCAATGTAGCTGCATTTGCTTACACTTTGGCCTGTGGTCTCATGAACTGGAATATAAAATATATTAAATTTTCTGGACTGAGGCCTTTTCAAATATACAGACTGTACTTACTATAACACATGAAGCTTTTGCCTGTCCTTGTAGAGTTTAAAACATATTTACTGAAGGAAACAGGTCAAGCAAGGTGAAAAATATTGAGATTTCTTTTTCATAAGAGAGCACCTGGAGCCATGATAAAGGAAAGCATTTAAGCACTTCAGCGGGACTTAAACATGTGCTTAAAATTAAGCAGCTTATAAAATGCTCTTCCTGAATACAGATATTTTCCTAAGCGCCTGCCCTAAGCAGTTATTTCTGACGTAGTTTTATATTCTCTTTAACAAATATCAGTATGCTTCTAAGAAGTAATAACATATATTAATAAATCAACAGTTTTCAAATCCTTGGATTTCAAAGACTGGGGACAGAAATGGGCATCCTGCTTACCACTTCTATCAACAATGCTGTTGTAATCTGTCCCTTAATCTACTCCGTTGCACTGTAAAGAAAACAGCACATGAGCTACCCAAGCGTGCTTGACTGCACTAAATATAAAAGTGAAGGATTGTAGACAGGAAGGTATAACTATAAGTAACAGAATGAGCTGAAGAAAGGCAACATTTAGATCATTAGAAAAATGTTCCTAAGAATGGGTGGGATTGTCCTTCCCACTTTGCCCCAACGGCTGTCCTGTGTGTTGCCACACACAAGCATACAAAGATGCATGCATTAGGCCTAAATTAGGAGATCTTTGCACCCTACAGATCCCCTAATCAGAGCTTACAACTTCCTGTCCAGAGGGTACAAACCCTGTCTCCCCCATGCATTGACAGAGGAGTGAGTCAGTTTCTGAGGAGTAACACAAGGAATTTTCAGTTAGTACAGAACATTCCCATACCAATACATCTCTTCAGCAACACAGGCTATTGTGATCATATCAGATTTGTTCTCTGCTTTCTATGCAGCTTCCCATAGAATTTCAAATCAAGGGTTTGGTTCCTATCTTCAAGGTACTCCATAAAATATTGACCAAAAGTTCTGGGATGAAAGCCTCAGTCAACAGGTTTGCTCCTGTGGCACAGCAGAACTCTCCACACTGGGTAAATACAGATTAGAGGCATTTCTGGAGAGGCTAATGTGAGACTTTAGAATGAATCCTAGGAACTAAGGTTCATACAAATTCTCGTCTTTTTGCTGCCAGTGCCAGAGACATCTGTTTGATCTTGTTTTTTCCAACATGAATATATAGCAACACTGCAAAAAAACTTCCAAAACAAAATTATTCAGTGCATGTACTTCTCCATCTGGGAAAATACGTGAGAAAAATAACATGCAACAGACGTTGGTTCCATTGCTTAGTACAGTACTAAAATGTGCTCAGACATGGTAATGGGTGTGTTGTAAGAATTTACACAGAACACAGAAGTTAGACTTGACTGACTTTAATCTGCATATACTCACTTCCGATGAGTTCACACCTATTGATAACACCTACTATCTCAAGGACTGTTCTACCATGACATGCTATGTTTTGCAAGCCTGCATGAAACAGAAGCTATTGTTCTGGTAGGAAGTGTCAGCAGCCTGATAACACAACTTGGACTTCTCACTACAGCTAATTAAAACTTCTTTAAAAACTGTTTACATGAAGCATATATTCACAAGCTTGAACAAATCATGGGGATTAATTTGTTCCAATCCTGAAAGAAAATTTGAAAAAAAATAAAATGTTCATCATTGCTATATAAGAATCCATAGGTGAAATTTGATTTGACTAAATCTCCTCTGCTCGGGCCTGTAGGGGGGCTGTCAGGAAA
>NW_017729024.1:144858555-144864174 GCF_001723915.1 Gavialis gangeticus | reverse complement strand
GTCCCTTCCAACCCTACTTCTGTGATTCTATGATTCTATGATTGACTTTCTAGAAAAGAAACCAGACAGTGCTTCTACTTATATATAATTAAATATTTAAATTAACACATTAAAAGCCAGCCTCCAGGCACTTTGCAGCTGAATCATACTTCCCTATACTTGAATACCTGGAGAAACGCAAACGTGTGCTACGGGAACCCTTTTCTTCTGACTTGGTTATATCAGTTCATGCCTTTCTGGAACATTGAGATCGTGTTTAAAATAATGAGTTCATTTGTGGATCTCTTACTGTCAGTAAGAGCTTGGAAAAGGAGAGTAAATTCAGAGAAAAACTACATTATTTGATTAGGAGAGGTCAAGTTATGTAAAAATGTATAGCTTGTCAAAAATGATAAAGATGGGTATAACAAATGTAGATGAGTCCCTGAAGGAGGAAGGAGAGGAAATGCCTGGGTAGTATGGAAGAACTTACATTCCCGGTACACAGGATGGGTACGCAGAGTAGGAAAAGTAACAGCACTCTGCATACTGCATTGAGCAAAGGAGAGTTTAGGCTGCCTATTGGAGAAGTTTTCTATTTGAGAGAGCTATTGCATTGTGGAATCACATCCCTCCAACTCCCATCTAGGTCTAGGTCCTGTATAATTTAGGTTCAGAGTGAACAAAATGCTCAGAACAGAGGAGACTACAGGTTTCTCTCGATTTATACAGGTTCGATTTATGCGAATTTGCTCTTATGCGATGACCCTTTTTTTCCCCAAAATTCATTATATGCAAGGTAAATTCACTGTTATGTGATCGGCATAGGTATGCTCCCCTCTCCCCCAAGCAGGTAAGTTTGTGAGTTTGTGAGGGCAGGGCAAAGGGCCATGAGCGGAGGGGAGGGGTAAGAGGAAGGGAAAGGGCCGTGGGGCTGGGGCCCCACTCTCCACAACCCCTGCTGCAGCTGCTCTTGGAGTGGCCAATGTTAGTGACTTGCAGCTGCTAGCCTGCACCATGTCCCAAACCCCACAGGGCCCTGTTTCCCTTGGGACACTGTGCCCTGAACCTCACGGTGCGGCGTAGCCCAGTGGCTGAAAGCAGGCAGTGTCCACCATTCCCAGAGCTGGACCAGGGGTGGGCAGCTGCCTGCAGCAGGACAAGAGCAGGCTGGGGACGGTGGCCACTGCAGGCTGGGGCTGGCGGTGGCACCAGGCTCTTCCTGGCACTCAGGGTGGGCGACAGCAATGGGAGGGAAGCTGCTGCCACGCCAAAATTCACTGTAGACCCCCACAACCTGCCCTCCCAGCACTGCTGCTAAGCATTGGGAAGAGCCTAGTGCTGCCACTGGCCCCAGCTTGCAGCTTCTGTTAGACCCATCCTGCTCTCATGCCACTGCAAGCTACTGCCCAGCCCCGTTGCAGCCCTGGGTGCGACAGATGCCACCTGCTTGCAGCTGTTGGGCTGCACCGCGCCAGGTAGTTTGGGGCACAGTGCAGCTCAGTGGCTGCAGGCAGCTGGTGTCGGCCACTCCCAGGGCTGCTGCAGCAGGGGCTGTAGCAGGTGGGGAGAAGTGGAGCAGTGTGGTGAGTGTGGCTACCGCCCAACCTGAGCACCATGAAGAGCCCAGTGCCTCGCCTGCTGCAGCCCTGGGAGTGGCAGATGCCACCTGCTCGCAGCCACTGGACTGCACCATGCACCTCTCTCTGCCTCTTCCCTAGCCCCAGCCTCACTCCCTCCCTCCCTCCCCACCATGGGAATGCATCCCTATCTCTTTCGTTGTAAACTGGGTTCACTTTATGTGAATTCAATTTATGCGCCGTTCTCTGGGAACGCATCTACCGCATAAATCAAGGGAAATCTGTATTCTGCACTTTCTGGGAAATGGAAGGGGATGATGATTAGTATGTGTTCAGTCAGGTTCAAAGCTCTGTGCACTGTACAGACATATATAGATATGATCTTTAGCTTAAACACCTTAGTATCTTTGATGATATAATATGTCTTGTTCATCTCAGATTTCTATAATTCTGTGTTCTTTTCTCCCATAATGATGTTGCCTTTATGCCTTAACATTTCTCCTTAATTCTTTTTCTTTTAATTCCTTTCTCTCATCCTTGTTTGCTTTCTTTTCCCTTGTCTGCTATTGTCATCCAACTTCACATGCCTCATTTTCTTATTATACATCTGAGTTTTAAATACAGGTATTACATTTTCACTTGGTGGAACAGATGCAGTGCTAGGTAGCAGCTCTCTTTAAAAGTGTAATTTAAAAAAATGTAATCCAGAAAAGTGACTGGATAAGAATCACATTCTGTTCTATATTTATTATTGTTATTATTCGTTCAGTTTGTGTGTCAAGACAATTGTCAGTCATCACTGCCAGAAATCTGAAAATCAAACAAACAAAGCTCTTTACCCTTCTTGAAGCATCTATAATAATAAACACTTTGCAAGTAGGATTTAGCAAACAGTACATTGGTCTTGCATAAGACAGAGAAAAATGCAGCCCACTCTTCCATTAATGAGTTTTCTCTGTGGTGCTAGCAGTAGTAAAAACTTGCTTTTGACAGTACAGTAAATATGACTCACACGCATGCAAATGTCAAATGGGACAAGCATTTTTATGGCCACAGTCTCAGTTCAGAAATTTTCACTGTTGGTTTGAGATTTCTTGGCTAAGTTTCACCCCAGGACAACACATGGGATCTGGAATGATGGTTTTTTTTGGTGCACCAAGACAACCATATATGCATCATTGTTGTTACTGTAGCACTCAAACATCCCAGTCAGATTTAAAACCTCATGTTACTTGCCACTGTGCAGACATGTGGAAAGACAGCCCCTGCTCTAGAGTTTGTGGTTAAAATGATGAAAGTCCAATAAAGGGTAGTGATATAAGATACAACCCAAGGGACTAGCTTGATCACAGACTTACACAACACGTTAGTGCTGGGTTTGTCTGTCTGTCTTAGTAGAGATTATTTTGGTTTGGTTTATGTGGTGTTCAGAATTAAAGGGGCTGGCATAGTAAGGGGTGGGAGCAGTAAAGAAAGCATGATGATGAAGACAAAAGGATTCCCTGCATGGTTTCCACTGAATCCAGGGGGACAGGAGAAAGAGCCCTTAAGGTCCTGGATCTACTCCCACGCCCTCAGGCACAGTAAGCTGGTACAGGCCACTTTGGAGAATTATCCCTGAGTACTGCGATTGGTACCACAACAGTCATGCCCCCTTCTCTCTATGCGAAGGAACTAAAATAAGCAAGGGCCAGATGTCTTCAAAGGGTTATTTTTAAATAAAAGTTTATAGATTCATAGATTGTAAGGGGCTGGAAGGAACCTCACAAGATCATTGAGTTCAGCCCCCCTGTACTAGGCAGGAAAAGACAACTGGGGTTGGATGACCTCAGCAAGTTGACTGTCTAGTCTCCTCCTGAAGATTTCCAGGGTAGATGGTTGCACCTCCTCTCAGGGAAGTTTATTTCACAGCCTGGACACCCTGACTCTGAAGAAGTGTTCCTAGTGTTAAGCCTGAAATGGTCTTCTAGGAGTTTGTGGCCATTACTCCTGGTGCCCTGGTGACCAGTTGTTTGCCAAGCCCTTGATGTACTCCCCTGATGTTGTGGTAAGCTGCTACCGAGTCCCCTCCCAGCCTTCTCTTTTTTAGGCTGAAGAGGCCTAAGTCCCTCAGCCTTTTCTCATATGGGTTGCCTTGCAAGTCTTTGATCATACAGGTTGGCCCTTCTTTAGGTTGTCTCAAGCTTTTCCACACCTTTGTTGAAGTGCGGCACTCTGAACTGGACTCAGTACTTCAGCTGTGACCTCGCTAATGCTGAGTAAAGTGGAAGAATCACTTCATTGGTTTTGCTTGAGAAAATATATTTACCAAAAACAAAATCTTTTTTTTTGCTTGGTTTTGCTTTGTTCAGAGTTCAAACACCACCTTATCTACTATTTTGCTATTTATGTTAATTAAGTGGAGAAATAAATTTTAAGGGGATGTGTGTGCATACAGGACCCACTTCAGGTCAGGTCAGGATGTGTGCCCTGAAGCTCAAGGAACAATGCCAGGGCATATTTTTGGTTGCCAGGAGCTGGGATGTAACCTCTTTGTAGGGAGAGAGAGAAAATTCTGCCTTAGGGCATGTGACTTTCCTAGCACACGTCTGTGAGTAACTGCCTGTAAGAGCTTGCCCCAAAGCAATCAAATATAATATACTTCTGAATCATAATTTTATTATATGACTGTCTTTGATTTTCAAGATAATTTAGAATGGGAGTTCATTTAACAATGCCAAATATCTTCCACGAGCTTGGTCTTTAATGTGCAGCCTTCAGCAACATGAACAAATTTATTTCAGTATAAAGACATTTATAAAGATTTGCTGTCACTGGCTAATTACTTAATGCATTAAGTACAGTAAAATGGAATTAGGAATAAGGAATCCTGGAATCATAAGTAAGCAGGAATGATAAGTAGCTTGCAATTTAGAAACTCTCTTTAGGCAGGGTGGACTTGATTTAAATCAAATCAATTTAAATCATGACTTAAATCATGATTTAAATTTTTGATTAGTGATTTAATCGTTTTCTATAAAAAATGCATTCTTGTTGTTTGATATAACCTTCATTAAAATATTCCCAAACAGGGTTTCTTTTACAACCTGGCCAGCCTGCTGCCAGGATGGGTTTTCCCTTCTACCATACCATTTGCTCACTAGATCTCAAATCAATGGAGAGGCTATACTCAGAAACGTATCCCTTAAGACTTCTGAAAAATTCTGCTGAAAATGTTTCTCTTTTGTTTCTACTGCCCCTCCCTCCTTGCATGCATCTCCAGACTCCTCCTCCTTGCCCAGATCTGCTCCACCCCCAACAATCCTCTAGTCATTTAACTTCTTGAAACTTTGTATTTTTAGAGAGAGGTAAAGTCTTGACTGTGTACACAAACTTGCAAAGAGACCATAGGGCTGATGGGTAGGTAATGAAGTCTGTTATTTCTCATCTCCATATACTGCTGTTAACAAGGATGTTATCGCTGGAGACACAAATGCACAGTTTGAGAACTGAAACTAAACATCACAGAGATGCTTAATGGGATCTTCTTGACTGAGCACTGAGTCCCACTGGGTTGAGTGGTTTTCTTTAGTCTTTACTAATCTATAGAGGAGCCTCTGGGAACCCCATAAGATTGGGCTCCTAATATAGTCCATGGCCTGTTGTGACCCATTTATAAAAATTTCTAAAAAGTTTACATAAATATATTGTCTCAAATAGTACATAATTAGAAGTTATAATCCCTATTCCATGATGATATCTTTGAGCTCTAACATATCTTAAATTAAAACTATCTTTACATAGGTTTGTTTTATTTTAAAAAAGCATCTTAACAAAAAAATCTGATTTAAATTTAAAAATCCAATATTTTTGGTTTTTAAAAAAATAGTTGATTTTTATCCCCCTTGTCTCTAACGTGTTTGATTTACTGAAAATTTCTCAGAGAAGTCAAGGTTTCCAGTTAGGTTCTTGTTTCCATGCTAATAAAGCTGATGTAAAATTTCAAAATATAGGAGAAATATTATAGAATCTCAAGGAAGACTGTCACGGGGGCACTTGGGTGCCCCATGCCTGAGTAAGA
>NW_017729024.1:144856081-144858544 GCF_001723915.1 Gavialis gangeticus | reverse complement strand
GCGAGGAGCGCGGGAACAGGCTCCGGGTGAGCCACGGGCGTGAGGAGCGCGGGAACAGGCTCCGGGTGAGCCACGGGCGCGGGAAACATGTGGCATAGGCCCCAGGGTGAAGCCCGGGAGGGGCTAGTACAAGATTGGAGACACGAGAATGTCTGGAAGAACTGCGAGGCTTGGGGCGTGCTAAAGGGGAGGTCAGAGGCATGCATAGCCCATAAGGCTGGGGGTGCACCAAGTCACCCTTAAATATCAGGAGATCATAGGCAGCTTCCCATATTACATTACAAAAGATCAAAGACGTGGCGGGTGAGAATTAGAGGGTGCTGGATCTCCTAATTGCCACGGCAAGGGGGCGCTAGCGGGATCACGGCCGCTCCTAGGCCCCAGCTGTGACACAGACTGATTTGGGCTCCACATTAGAAAAAACTTCTTCACAGCCTTTGTCCAGACTGTGGAATAAGCTCCCTCTAGGGGTGGTGCAATCACCTACCCTGGAAATCTTCAAGAGAAGACTTGATGGTCACCTGAACCCCAATTATCTTTCCTACTTGCTGCAGGGGGCTGGACCCAATGATCTTCCAAGGTCCCTTCCAGCCTTACAATCTTTGAATCTATGAACCTAAGGTTGGAAAGGATCTAATGGATCATCTAGTCCAACCCTCTTCATAGACACAGTTGCAGGATTCATTATACCTAAATCATCCCAGAGACAAACCTGTCCAGTTTCTTATAAAATCTCTAATGAAGAAAATTCCATAACTTCCCTAAACAGTATTGTTCTTTTGTTTTTATAGGTAGGAAGTTTCTTTCTGAGTTTTAATCTAAATCTGCTTTACCATAGTTTAAAGCCATTGCCTGTTGTCCTGCCTTCAGTGGAGGGAAAAACAATGTTCCTCCAGTTTGTTCAAGGCAGCCTTTCAAATATTTGAAACTGCTATTACATTTCCTTTTAATATGCTTTTCTCCAATATAAACATACACTGTTTTCTTCAAGCTTTCCTCCTATAGCTTACATTCAACTCAAACCAATAATATACTCAATGACTTTTTTAAAATATAGTCATTTGCCCTAGAGTGAGCCAGTCTCCAAAGGTGTTCTCAGTTCCATTAACTACAGTGATAGAAGACTGTGGTCAGCTCACTTTTGAAAATTGGGCCACCAATCCCTGTGCCATCCTATTTCTAAACTGCTAATAGAACCAACATTTTTCACATTTACATAGATTTTACTTTTTAAATTATACATGCATAATTACATGCTTAATTTATGTGCACAAATGTTGTAATTATATGTGCAATAGTATAGTAGTCTAGCATTCAGATAGCTGAATGACAAGCCTCTGATGCATCTTTTCAGATGTGGATGGAATTGCCCAGGTAGCACATTGTGTTAACAACATTCATACACTAGGCACAGAGGTGCCTTCCTCTACTTCTGAGAAATTAGATAATAAAAGAAAGATTATTATCTAGCTTTGAAAATCTGACTCACAGTGCTTTTCTCTCAGGATGTTTTGCAAGCTACATATAGCCCTGACTCCACAGACTGTACTTCAGAGGTTTTGTACCTGTTCTTCTCAATGTGGTCCTCAGTACCTTTTGGGAGGAATAGGCCGAAGGTTGCTTCTCTGACCCCTTGTTATATTCTATCAGGGTTCCTGCCACCTCTCTTTTTTTATCTCTCTCTCAGTTTTAATTTCTTGGCTGTATTTCTTCCTTTTTCTGTTTCCCTTCCCTGCTCTTTTGCATTTTTTTTTTTGCTGACTCCTTTCCTCTCTGAGGTACCACCCAAGGCTGAGCTGAATGCCATGGAGCAGACTTTGACTGGGAAAGCTGGAGCTGCTACCAGAGGCAGAAAACATCAGGGGTCCAGAATGAACAGAGATGAATGGGAAGAAACTTTCAGTAAATTACCTCATTCATTACCTAGGCATCCCAGCATAATTTACAATATTTGTAAGGTCCAAGGAAGAGTTGGTGTTTGGCTTCTGACAGCTTTTGTTCCCTGACCATGCTGATTCTCTTCTTTGCCTGATGCATCTCTTTTACTAATCTGGTGTTTTCCCAGCTTATGATGTGCTAGTTTACAGAACAGGAAATTTGCTTGTATGAGGGCAAGTTTGGATCTGACTATATAAAAAAATCACTTCGCAAACCATCAAATTCCAACCATCTCTGGGATGAATGTAGAAATAATTTAACACTGTATAGCTGTATCCTGTAGCCAACTAATTCTGTCAGATGAGGGCCATAATTTACTAGGGCTGTGCAAAGCTTTGGTAGCTGATTTGATTCAGAGGAGATTCGGCCCAATTTGGGGACCGAATCTCTGAATCAAATTGGGAGACCAGTTAAAACCTCTGAATCAATTCAGAAAAGATTTGGCGATTTGTCCATAGACTGAACAGGCAGCTGACACAGCTGACTCCAGCTGGTAAGTCTGTTGGGGTTGGGAGAAGGGGAAGG
>NW_017729024.1:144855646-144855878 GCF_001723915.1 Gavialis gangeticus | reverse complement strand
ACCCTGGCTGGGCAAGTGGCAGCAGGGCAGAGCCCCCGCTCCCAGCATTTCCGTACCCACATCCTGCGCCCCCCTGCCCCTCTCCCTGAGTAACATGCCTCCCTGCCCCAGATGGGCAGCTTGTCCCAGCCCCAGCCCCTTCCTCCACCACACCCCTTCCACTTGTTTCAGTTTTATAGACGTTGGACATTGTTGTCCAAGTACCTGGTAAGTGTATTGCCAGATGGTTTAA
>NW_017729024.1:144845262-144850646 GCF_001723915.1 Gavialis gangeticus | reverse complement strand
CAGTTGCCTGTTCGGTCTATGGCCGAATCTCCAAAATCATGCCAAATCTTTCAGATCTGATTCAGCTGAATCAAATCAGGATAGTGATTTGAATCTCTGAATCGAGTTACTGTCCTCCAAATTGGCCAAATCTGAATCCAAAGTGAATAATTGCCACTTTGCACAGGCATAGTAATTACTCAAGCTGGACATTGACCAGACCTATTAGTACACATAGGTAGGCTTAACAGGTGTAAATTGGTGGTTGATATACATTCTGAATTTACATAATTATGCAATGTATGGCAAATAAGTGCATCTCCCACCCTTTTCTAAAACCGCAACCTACTGTCTACACATTATGTAAAGGCCAACTTTTTCCTTTCTTTTTGGGGTTTGAATAAGAAATCTACTACCATGTAACAAAGCTTACCTCCCTATGCTTGGCTATTCCTGCCATGCCAAATATATAACTTGGTAAATAAGCCAGTTGCCTGAAATCTGAGGCCTGATTCATGATTTTGGGATGCTTTGGAATAGCAAAACTCAATCTGTCATCAGGGATGTTGGCTCCTTGGTAATACTAACAACTGGCAATAGCTATTGCTGTTATCCATAGGTACTGGCCATAGAAAATTATGATCAAAATAGTCTCAATATTTACATTACTAGCAACATAAACATATAATTATCTGAATTCTATGAATTTGTGTGGAGGCTCTGGGATAAATTTTCATCATTTTAGGATTTTGCTGTTTCACTTCCAGAACTGTAAAGAAAAGTCTGTTAGTGAAGTCCTAACCCCTAGAAAAGTCCATAGCAAATTTGACAATAAATTCAGTGAGGACAGGATTTTATGCAAGGACTTAGATTCTAAGACACCACACTGAGAAAACAGATACACCACCACTTAGTCCTGATTCCATCAACACAATTGGGGGTTTGCTCTTCACATCAACAGCAATAGGACTGAGTCCCTATAGCCCAGTTCTCCAAGGTGCTGTATTCTATCAGCCACTATTGGTTAACATGAAAGCTGAACACTGTCAGCACCAAGCCCTTAACTTGTAAGGATCAGAATAATATTTTTTTTTTAATCACTGTAACAGCAACATCCAACTCTGCACAAAAATACTGGTTATATGTTTGGGAATTTTTCTATCCATGTTGTAAACTGAAGTTTTGATGAGGTCTCTTAATCTAATTTCTGACTACAAATGAGATTTTATGCTTCAGTATTTCATATTCATAGTATTGTACACTTATTTTTGTATGCAGGAAGACACACCGATGACTTCCTTGGCAGTTCCTGGAAGACACTGTGACCAGCAAGGTCTCCTATTAGAGAATACTGTGCTACTATATAATTTGTTACTTTAACACAAATATTTTAAATCAGAATGACTGAGAAGAGAAATTCAGCTTTATGAGAGAGAAATCTGAACTAGAAGGCAGCTGTGCTTTCCCAATAGTCTGCTATTTGTGTATTACAAGTGCAAGGCATGTTTATATAAAGTACTTATCTTAAATGCCTTTCTTGTCTGTTTATAGTTATCTGCAGATTTGAAGGGTTCACAGCATGTATGTCTTAGTGGGAGCCAACCTTTCTGGCAGGCATGCCACAAATTAAGCATAGTATTCTCTAATAAGAGACCTTGCTGGTCACAGTGTCTTCCAAGAACTGCCAAGGAAGTCATCAGTGCATCTTCCTGCATACAAAAATAAGTGTACAATACTATGAATATGAAATACTGAAGCATAAAATCTCATTTGTAGTCAGAAATTAGATTAAGAGACCTCATCAAAACTTCAGTTTACAACATGGATAGAAAAATTCCCAAACATATAACCAGTATTTTTGTGCAGAGTTGGATGTTGCTGTTACAGTGATTTAAAAAAAAAAATATTATTATGATCATTACAAGTTAAGGGCTTGGTGCTGACAGTGTTCAACTCAGCACTCTAAGTGCCACTCCAAACTGCTTTCCCTTTCTAATCTGCCTTTCTGCTTCTTGCCCTATCTGTCACTGTGCTGCCTTCCCACCTCCCTGATCTACCATGTGCCACACACAGAGGCTGCCAGTGCCACTTGTGGTATATGTGCCACAGATTGACCTGTCTTAGGCTTTTTAAACATATTTAGAAATATGTGAATTCAAAAGCAGAGATCCTCCCAAGCTGCTACAGCATATTCTGATTGTTGAGGGACAAGTGCTTGCTTGAGAGAACCTTTCTCAATGGCAATGATCTTATTATGCCACAAAGCATGATGTTTAATACTGTCGGAAACTGCCTGCCTGTTATTATAGAGCTAAAAACAACCTTGTGGTTTGTACCTGAAGCTTCATTCATGCAAAGAATTGCGTAGAATCAAACACTGCACATTATCACCTACTCTTACACATTTTTCAATGTATGTACAAACACATTTGAGTTTCCATTGTGTATAGAGATGGGATTTTCTACAAGTGAATTTAACAGCTGCATGCACAAAAACTTGCTGACCACTGTATTTAACAGAGTTAGGATTTCACATTTAGTTTTCCAATCTAAATACACAAGTGAGCAGCTGACCAAAAAACACCAATCAAATTAAAAAGAGATTTCTGGTTTTGGTTCCTTTAAAACCAGTTCCTGTACAGCTACTGAATGCATCTTGATTTTTTGGAATAGCAATGACGTTGGGACTTGGGCCATTTCTTTTGTGAAATGAAGCTGAAATGTCATTGTCAAGCAAAACAGAACAGTAGGAATACAAGGACAGGATGCTATCGCCCAACTTACTGGTATATGTACAGCTTGAACAAAAAGAAACGCTAACAACAAATCCACTTCCTACTCTAGGGCAGTCTCCTGCTAAAAAAAAAAAAAAGAACAAGTAATAACACTGAAGCAGTTCTTGAAAGGGTCACACAGTCACATGGTCAAAAAAAAGGGGGTGGGAAGAGGGGGAAATAATAGCCAGAAAGAAACAGGAACTTTTGAAGCTATATGTTGTGTAATATATGGTAGCTATTTAATATTTTTTGGATGAAGTATAACTGCTAATCTGCTTATACAACAAAAATAATTCATGTTCACTTTACTTTGAGACTCTATTAAATTATCTGGAATACTTTCCAAACTTTTTCTAGACTGCAATTCTGCCTCTTCCATTAAAACCTTTGGGACTTTCATCCACTTCCATTTCAGTAATTACATAAACAGGCCAATCACTTCCCTGTGAACAACCACCATGTTTCTCTAGTTTTTAAGTCTTATTTTTTTAGCTGATGAATCTCTGTCTTCTTGGACCTCCTCTTTCTTATCCTAAATAATACTTTGCTATCTTAGTTTGTGCGATAATGACATGTGTTAGGAATAATAGAATAAACCCTATCTATAGCTGTCTTTGGATAATGAAGAGCTGTACTTCCTGGCCTTGAAGGAGAAAAAGAGCAAGCAAAATACTGATGACAAAATGAATTCAAATACAAACTTTGCATCTGATATTTTTTGGAAGCCAATGGTATTCATTTACTACTTAAACCCGAGGGTAAGAAGCCAGACTATGAATTTACTGGCTCCAGGCCTCTTACAGTCCCTTTAAATTTTATGTTTTAAGGGCATTTGTTATTGTGCTAAGCCAAATCATCAAGCTCGGGGTTTTGTGTTCCCTGCTAGCTGTGACTAACCATTTGGCAGCTGTTAATAGATCTAGCTTCCCAAGCTATAATTTCCTATCATTCCTAAGCCTAGTGGGACAACGAGGGGCCCTTCATGGGTGTCTGTTTTTTGTGTTTTTTTTTTTTTTAAATCATTTCCAGTATTTCTGCCCAGGAATTAACATCCTTATTTACAATAGGACATTTCCAGCAAATGTGGAGGAATGTTACATTTTCCTTATATTCAGCACATTTTCAAGAATGCTGATGTCTCTTTTTGGGGGTCTATAATGGAATAAGACACAATGAATTATATTACATAAGTAGTCTTTGACAGGTCTATTACTGATGGTGCCTGACTTGAGGCCATGCTTTAGTAATTCCTTCCTTACCCACCTTCTGGTTCTCAGAAGGGGGCCCAATAGGACCATGAAGACTTTCACTGGAGATTGTGTACAGCCGATTTACCACAAAGGAGACCCAGAGGCACAGTTCCTCCAGCATGACTCAGTGCTTAGAAAAACTCTGTGTATTACTATACAACCTCATAGGGCCTTGTCTGCATTAGCAGAATAGGTCATTTCCTGAAGAAAAGGACAAAGGGGTTACAGTGGACAATAAGCTGAATATAAGCCAACAGCATGCCCTTGTTGCCAAGAAAGCTAACAGCATGCTAGGCTGCATTAGTAGGAACACTGCCAGCAGATTAAGGGAAGTGATTATTCCCCTCTCTTCAGCACTGGTGATGCCACATCTGGAGTACTGTGCCCAGTTTTGGGACCTCCACTACTGAAAGAATGTAGACAAATTGGAGAGAGTCCAGTGGAGAGCAACCAAAATAGTTAGGGAGCTGGGCCACATGATTTCTGAGGAGAGGCTGAGGGAAGTGGGTTTATTTAATTTGGAGAAGAGAAGACAGGGGGGATTTAATAGCAGTCTCCAACTATCTGAAGGGTGGTTCCAAAGAGGATGGAGCTGAACTCAGTGATTCTCAGTGGTGGCAGGTGACAGAAAAAGAAGCAATAGTCTCAAGTTGCAGCATGGAAGAACTCTCTCACTAGGAGGGTAGTAAAGCACTGAAACAGCTTGTCTTTCACACCCATTCTTAACATACATTGTTAAATTTAAAAGAAAAAAATATGAACAATATGCTTTTTAAATCTCTATCTTCTTAAATAAAAAGGCATTTCCCCTTTTGGTACCTATGTAGGAGGGTAGTAAAGCACTGGAACAGGTTTCTCCAAGGTGGAATCTCTACGCTTGGAGGTTTTAAAGACTTGGCTAGAGAAAGCCTTGGCTGGGATGATCTAGTTGGGGATGATCCTGCTTTGAGCAGGGGGTTAGATTAGGAGACCTGAGGTCCCTTCCAACCTTAATTTCCTATGATTCCTATGAACCTATATTAATTGTGACTAGAAAATACATTGTTTAAACCTACTTGTGCTAATCTAGATTAGTGTTGATCACTTTGCTGCCTAGTGTTTTAAAACATTAAGACCCTAATCCAACTTCCTCCTTATGGAGGTTCTGCATTTAATATTCATTGGATAGACAACAGTGGGAGGGCTTCTACCCCACTGGAAATGGACACAAGGACCAGAATCCAGGGCCGCATCCATCTTACTGAGCACACTTGCTGTACCTTGTTCTCCTGGTCCCACATATTTTCTTTTCTTGGCTGCCCAGTGGGCTAGCCTTAACATGAGAGGAGGAAATCCTCCTATCCTTCCAGTGAGTGGACGGGGCAGACGGCACGAATCA
>NW_017729024.1:144833661-144845251 GCF_001723915.1 Gavialis gangeticus | reverse complement strand
CCAAAAGTAGGTCACAAGAATATATGAAAGGGTCATGAACAAACTTTTAAAATGGATTCTCCTTTAAGGAGAAAAAAGTGGGAAGCTAGCTTTTCCCCTACAGGCTGGCAGAGTTCCAGCCTGAGAGGGCTTGTTTGGGGCTCCCCATGCTCTACCCACATCGCCCCCCCAGCCAGCCCCACACACTTCGAGGCCTTGGGGTGGGGGGGAAGTGGGTTGGGATTGAAGGGCACTGGGACAGGACTGGCCGTCAATGGTTTACATGGGTCCTGGAACAAAAAGGATTGAGAACCACTGGTCTAGTTCATGGCCTGGTTTGATCATTTCACTGGAAAGTGAAAAATAGAAGCTCAACTCCCTGGTCTTCCACTCCCTGGGCAAATGCCCTAGCAACTAGACTCTTCCTTCTCTTGCTGTTTGTGCTTGTTGTGCTCCCAGAGTAGAATCACTATGGAGTATAAGTTGCTGGAGTGGATCCTTTCTGATCAAGGCAAGTCACAAGCGGAGTGAGTATGGTATAAAATCTGTATAGGCCTATAACATCACTTAAACAGCCAACCTTAGCCATCTAAGTGTTGTTTAGCTGCCTGGAGGCGAGAGGGTTTGAGCCTAACTTTTATCCTAGTCTAGACATAGGAGAGTGGCATGCTAAACTGTTTGTTGCTCCAGCCTAATTAGAAAGCATTGGAAGCTAACAGTGATATTTTGTGCTTGTCTTGTATCTTTACACTCTCTAACAAGATTGTACTCCACACTCCGGACCTGCATGGGCATACTATAAATGTATGAATCACTAACTCCTCAGAATTTAAGTGTCAGCTCCTTAGCATGCACACAAACTCTTTACAACCACTTAGGTCAGGACTTTTGAGTTTGATGTCCAATTGAAACTGCAGGGGAATTTTGTTAGGCCAGCTGTAACTAGTTATGTTGGGATTCATCCAGAGTAATAGCCCAATATCCCTCTTCCTTGTAAACGGAAGGGAGAGGATGGGAGAGAAGTACTTTTACTTTTATACCGGAAGGTTGGCAAAAAGAAAACAAACAATTACAGCAATTTAATACACACTTTGTGAACTAACTTAAATTCTTACTTAGATGTGTTCTGGGCAACTGAGTTACTACATTTCTAGTGTAACAATTACATTGCAAACCTAGGAAGTATGAGAAAGGACAATAATAGAGCCAGCAGTCTAAACTTTGTGGTTAAGAAATTGTGGTATCAGGAAATCTGCTTCCCAGTTTTCTTAACCAGTTGCTTCATCCAGATCAGCTATTACACTCTATCTGAAAAGTTCATCTGAATAAAATTCCTCCAGAAGCTGGCACTTGGCCCTTTGAGCAAATTAAATTCTAGGCAGGTATTGACAGACTATGTTACAGACTGTGTCACCCAGGCGTCTTGTGATTTGGCAGGTGACTATCATCCTTTTGTGCAGGCTTGTAACTCCTGGCACATCGCCTGTTTTCTCTGGCATACAGGAGGGAGGAGTACATTTGTATGTATAAAAAGTACCTCTGTGTACAATTCACCTCCTATACCTTTTAAAAAGTTGGATTCAAGTCTCAAACTGTTTGACAGAGAAACTTGTTTCAGAAAGCACCAGGGTGCATAAAATATGTCTTTGCATCTTTTATCCAAACATTAAAATTACATAGGCAGTTTTGTTCAGATACAAATTTCAGCTTGTCCCAAAAAGAAAGAAAAATACTTGATGAATTCGACATTTTTCTCCATTTTTACTTCCTATATGAAAAAATAAAAGTTAAAAGTTCATAGGTTCTGTATTATAGTATTTCTTCTTTGTTTCCTTTAACTTTGTTCCAGAGTGCAAACAGCTCATGGAACTTCTGCCACTCATGGGCCACATCCAGATGTGGGTGCCTGGTTCCCCGGGGACAAGTAGCAGTGGCATACCTTGTCCCGGGGTCAAAAACCACCATGCTACAAGGTAGCAGTGCACGGAATGGCTGAATGTGTTGCATGTGGTGCTGCAGACAAGCTTGTGGCACCACATACTGCATGGCTGCACTCATCTGGATGTGGCCATGGTAGCTAATATGTAGAAACAGGAATATTTTTCTTTTCCTTTTCTCTTTTCTTTTCTTTTTTGCTTCTTTATGTAGTTTGAGGTCAGGCTACCTTGTGAAATGGGTAAGGCAAGGTGCATGGTAGAAAGAAAATGGAAAATCATGGACCCAATTATACCCATGCTGAAACTCCCTGCAGTAATTTTGCATCCTATCACACAGTCCTCATTCTTTGGCCACTAATGCCTTGGTTTTGCAGTTTAATCCATATAAGTAGCTATTTCAGGGAATTCAGCAGGACACTGTACAGCTGCAGAAGTCAATTGGCATGTAAAACTTTACAGGATTAGACAGAGTAAACCCATTTGATAGAGACCTTTCTTATGTTTGCTAAATGCCTAACAAACTATGGACACTATTGTTCTCATTTTGCAAAGTACTTAAGAAAATGCTGAATCAGATGCTTCAAATTATTTCTGTACTTAGGTATTTTGTTATAACATGACTTGTATTTCTAAAAAATTAACTTACTGGTATGTTTTCTTATGAGTATTTAATGCCATCAGTAGATCTATAAAGTTGTGATGGTAAATCTTTTCTTGATAAGATATCAGTACTAGAGACTTACCTGGGCCAGAGACTGGAGCAGGGTCTGGGTTTGGTTTTCTTAACTAATGTCTGGAATTACTAGTGATAAGGGAGCAATTATTAAGAGTGTTTAAAACAGATAAACAAGGGAAAATGGCTTGAAAATAAAAGAAAGAAATACTGCATTAGGCCTGTGCTACATAGATACAACTTTCTTCATCAGGACTGATCATTTGGATTCACTTACCGAATTCCACCACAGGTTTAACAACTACCAGTGTTCAGTCAAAATCTCTCTGGAATTCTCTTACATTAACTTCAGCTTCATAGATACTATCATATAAGGCATCCTACAAACTGCTACATAGAGAACACCTATGGACCACTACACTTACATACGCAAAATTAGCAATGATCCCAAACACATAGAAAAAGTGGTGATCTGCAATCAAGCCCTCACCGCTTCTACTCTGAGGAGAACACTCGTGACACCCATCCTGTCACTCTGAAAACTGCCTTTGCCCAGCAAGGATATTCCAGCAGAGAAATAGTCCATATTTTTGAAAGACTCACCCAAATACCCTGCAGCAAACTACTGCAATACAAGAGAAAAGCCCCCCCCACTGACTGTACACCCTTTGTTGTCATCTATTATACTTGAACCTATAAGAAAGATCATCAACCAACTACAGCTTATAATTGAAAAGTACCAGACCTTGAGAACCCCCACCTGCAGCATCTGGCCTTCAGATAGCCCCCTAACCTTGCCCAATTCATCATTAGACGTAAACTTCCTGCTGATCAAGATGGGTCACAGCCCAGCCTTAGCAATAAACGTAAGACCTGTCAACACATCTCTGCTCTTACAAGAATCAACACTCCCCACAACAAAACCATCAGAATCCATGGATCATACACGTCTATCCCAGAATGTGCTATACCTCATTTAGCACACCACTGCCCTCTTGCCAACTCTGTGAGTGAAAACAGACAAAAACTATGCATCAGAACGAACGATCAACAAAAACGATAAAGAGTGGAGACATTAGAAGATGGGTAAGAGAACATCTTTCACAGAAAAAAAAAAGAATCACTCCCTGTCTGACTTCACAGTTCTTCTGCTCAAAGGAAATCTACCCAACCCCTTTACAAGAGGAGCAAGGGAGCAGGCCTATTGGATACTAAGTACCACGGATTTAACATAGACAATGACTTCATGGTCTATTATAATCTACTTGATAGTCACAGATTCACAGAAGTTTAGGGCTGGAAGGGACCTTGTGAGATCATCAGGTCCAGCCCTGCTGCTCTGGGCAGGAAAGACTGCTAGGGTCAAACAACCCCAGCAATTGATGTTCATTTTTAATCCAGGGCCAAAGAAATCTATCATCACATACCAAACTGAGATAGTATATGTGCAAGCCCTTCCTAGTTGAAATTGTACTTACTTTCCTAATCTGATTGTGGGTTTAACCAAATTTGCCTTTTAAATCAATCATCTCTGCACTTCACAGGAGGTAACAGCCATCCTGAACAATCCCATTCTTCCATTATCAGGAGTTTACTGCATCTCTCTTGCCTGTTGGCTACCTGATGTTTCTTGTATCCTGGTTTTACTGACACATGAGCTGCATGCAGATGTTAAAACAATCAAACAAACCATGTTTTACTGGAAGAAGCAGCACATTACTTCAACCTGGCTCTGCAGCCTCTGTATAGATTGGGTGCTTCTGAGGGTTTTTTAGCACTTTTATCTAATAGCTGATTAGATAAAAAAGACCCACTAAAGTGCCTGGTCTATACAGATGTTGGGTGAGCCAGGTCCAGTTAACACACTGCCTCTTCCGGGCATGTGTTGGGTTCAGTGCGGGGGTGCACCAAGTTTTAAGTAAAGTGCCAGTTATTTTGTTGGTTTGTTTAACATCTGGAAGCAGCCATGGAGTTTTACATAAACTTCTGTTCCACCTGCTACTTAGCTGTATTGTGTTTGTTTTTCTGTCAGAAGCCTGAGGAAGGGTATTGTGATACCTGAAAACTTGCCTATGTCAATCCCAACCATGCAGTTGGTCCAATAAATGATATCTCACACAAGAATTTTTGCCTCTTGCAAACAAAAACATAGACATTTGGAGTCTGTTCCAACACCTGTGAAATCAAAATAAAGATCCTCATTGATTTCAGTGGGCAACACCAAGAACAATGGCATAAAAGAATGTCTCTTGCAGTTGTGTGAACATGTGTAGGAATGAATTGGCTTAAATAATCCAGCAACCAGGTCTCTTCCAGCCAAATCATTTATCCTTATTTGTTACAGAAAGTAGAGACAGCTCTTTCTAGACACAAACAAAGTACTTTTTCACAAGATGATGATGACGATGTAGCATCTGGTGTAGGCATGCCCAGTTAGTACAGGAAAAGATCTTTTTGCTTTCATTCTGCCTTTCCAAAAATGTTCATATCTTTTTCTGGGGCACAGATAAGTAAGAAAATCTCCTACATTCAGTGTTAAAAAATATGAGGGTGTTTGTCAGCATAAATTCACTTAAGTCAAACAGCAAGGGTTTGATTTTCATTTACATTCATACTTTGTAGTGTGAGTGTTAAAAAGTCTCAGTTTATATAGACTAGTTGAAAGTAGGGCAGCCCCCACAGGACCAGTACAACAGCAGTAGCATCTATGAGGAGATGCAGGAAAGAGGCAAGAGGTCTCTCACACGTGCACCCTGTCACAGAAGTGTAAAGTCAAGTCCCACCTATGTCACATCCTGGATGAATCTTAAAAATGTTAAAGAAAAGAAAACAAGGTGAAGACCAAAACCTACTACATCCTGTGGATTATATTCCTTTGTCAGCTTTAAGACAAAATGGGCAAAAATACACAATATTCTCAGTAGATGTTCCTTCTGATTGAAAGACAGTTGGAAGAGGTTTGTTCAGTCTCTCAGTCTAGAGCAGTGTCTAGCTGGCATAATCATGCCCAAAATAAATGCTAGTACAGTAAATGCTAGTATTTCCTGGTCTGTGTTCTTAGTCTCCTTCATGGCTGGGGAGAGGTACTGGCAGATCTACCTAGCACCAGGTTCAATGTACCTCTGCCTGCTCAAGTCCCAGATATAGCTATTAGGGCTGTGTGAGGCTTTGGACAGAGCTTCAGATCCAGAGAAGCTTCAGACACTTTGGACGCCCCAAAGCAACACGTCCAGGTCGAAGCACCGGCCTCCTTAGGCTTCCCAAAGTGGTTTGGAGCTTCTGAAGAGCTTCGGAGCTGCCTCGGAGATCCGGCCGTAGGGTATAAAGGGGAAACAATAAAATATCTATAACTTTGTTGTTGTTTGTCTGATTTGGATGAAATTTTCAGGGGTGGTAGACTCTGCAGAGAGGATGAAGCTTGCCAAGTTTCAAGAAGGTCGGTACAGGGGTTGTCTGCAGCTTGAGGTGCAGCTCCCCCCAAACCCCTGCACCAATCTCCTTGAAACTTGGCAGGCTTTGTGGCCTCAGTAAGAGCTACCAGCCCTGCAGTTGTCACCCCTCTGTGGTGTAACACACAGCCATGACGTGAGTTTGGCTTTCAAGAATTTAGAGTCCAGTTCCCCCCAAACCCTTGCACTGATCTTCTTGAAGCTTGGCAAGCTTCATCCTCTCTGCAGAGTCTACCACCCCTGAAACAAACTCCCCAGTGAGCAAATTACATTTAAAAAGTCTCTCATTAGCCAGGGATTGATGAGAGCTGCTTCCACATACCAATCCCTGGTAAACTCTCTGACGGCCAAGAGCTCTAGAATCGATAAAAAATGATACATCGCATAAAGATACAGAATTGCCATAGGAAGGAAAAAAATTATTTGCCCATTGAGAAATTAATCAAAATGAGTAAACAATATAAGAACGCAGAGATTTCAGATTTTCGCAGTTGAATCAAATCGATACATCTGTGACAGCTGGCTTCTGTTTTCTTAGTATTTCAACATTCCACTATAGTTCCTTTTCCATTAAAAAAAGAAAGAAACCACCAAGTGCTCTCATTCATTCAGTGGTTTCTTACTCACCACTCAAACACATCTGTACACAATTGGAAATTTGCTCATAAAGATTGAGTAATAGGAACAAAAGATATAAAAAGAGAAACAATTGGAGTCTGACAGTTTTAATCTGTACAAATCTTTCATGATCAAACATATCTGATTGGTCTCAGGTGGTACACTGAGCCCTGAAACATGCTAAATAGCATTGTGTTGCTGTAACATGGTTGGTTGAGAGGTTACACAAGGTTGCGTGTTATTACCAAGGATTTATTACAAGGCTTCCTTCCAAGTACATAAATTCAAACCGCTTCATGATTAGTGCTCACTTCTTGCAAATGTGCATAGCATAAAAAAAAGAGTTGTTAGAAGGCTTGGATTTTTCCCCAGGTAGTACATAGGAATATCAGACTGGAGACTGCTTCAATGGTTTTCCTGAAATTAACTCTTGAGCTGCCATTAAGACATACTTTTTGCTCTGTAAAAGACAGTTCATGAAGAGTTTCAGTTTCCTACATTGAATCTAGTATTGATTTTATTATGGGTGTGCTTGGAAGGATGTGGTTTATACCTATAGCTCTCTATTCTGTAAGGCTTTTAACTGAACAGACAAACAGGTCTCAGCTACAGGCAGGATGTCATTTAGGAAAAAAGACAAAACTCATGTTTTCATGTACAGTTGATATATGCGTTTTCTGATTTAGCACTGGATTTAAGAAACATCAATACATTAAAAAATTACTTGTACATGTCACACTGTTAAATGGATACAAAGTACAGCATAGCAAAAACAAGAAACCTGGTACAGAATCTGTTACCCTTGCAAACTGCAAGTTATGCCAAATAAGTCTGCTAACACTGAGACAGATAAGTTATCAAGGTCTTGCAGAGATTTAAGAGTAGAGACAGAGAAGATGAAGCAAAGATTGCTATCTGTAAATTATTAACTATCTTAACTATTATTTACTAACTGTAAAATTAATTTACAGATACCTATCTGTAAATTAAAAAAGAATGGAACAAAATATCAGCAAATGTGGGTCAGCACTGAAAGGAATGTCTGCAGTACTTTATGCAAATGCATCTCTTAAGGGTAGTTTGAGTTAGATTGAAATAACTCAGTTGTATATCTCAGCCCTGGGTGGATCCAGGAATTTGAAAAGAGATGGATGCAGGAGATGCCACCCATGCTGGCGGGGAAGTCGCAGCCTCCACTATGTAGGCAGACAGCACCAAGGAAACAGCTGCTGGGGAGTTTTTGGAGTCTCCAAACATGCAAACCTACCTTTCCCCACCACTCTCAGAGCCCCTTACCTTCTGTGTAGGAACCTTCCCTTCCCTTCCATTCCCCTCTCACCCTCTCCAGCAGGGGTTGCCTCTAGGACAGTGGTCCCCAACTGATTGATTATGATCGACTGGTCGATTGCAGAGCTTCTTTTAGTCAATCCTGGGCTGGGGTGGGGGGGAGGGGGGCTGGTCACATGTATGCATGCGCTCCTGCCCAGTCCAGCAAGTCAGTCTGGGGGAGGGAAGGGGCAGGGGCCAGACTGAGGCCCCCGCAGTGAGGGAGGAATGGTGTGGCCCAGCCGGGAGCAAGGGAACGTAAGTGGGGTCCCAGCCTGGCACAGTAGTGGGAGGATTAGAGCCCGGGACGGAGGGTCATCCAGGGGAAGGGGGGATCCCACCGCTGGGTGAACCCTGGCAGAGGCCCTGGGGGCACATGCCCCGCCATATCTGTGCAAGCTGGAGGCAGCTGCTGCATCTCCAGCCCTGCTGCAGTTGGACACGTGTGGGCACAGCTCAGTCCAGTAGTGGGATGCATGTGGCTTCTGGCCACTCCTGGGCCATCTGCAGTGGGACTCGGGTTGTAAAGCCCAGCCCGCAATGGCAGTCACCTCCGCTGTGCACAGATTGGGGAGGGGGGCTCGTGCCCCCCCCCAAAAGTGGGGCAGCTACAGCAGCGGTGAGGGAGAGAGTGGGGCTGGAGAAGGGGCAGGCCCTGCAGCCAGGGTTGGATGGGATGAAGCTGTGAAAGTCTCATCTGTGGGGGACTCGGGGAGGTCTTGATCTCCCAGGCTAGGGACAGAAGTTACACATAAACTAGTTTATGTGGCCAGAAACTGGTTTAAACCTATAACAGAACAGAAGCTCGGTGCACATAAACCAGTTTCAAAATGGCCAAAACTGGTTTAAGATAAACCCGGTTGAATGTAGTATCAGACTTAGCTGATTTAGGTCAAACTGGTTTATGAAACTTCTGTCCCAGACCTCTTCCTGGTTTAAGTTAAATCATAGTTCCTGGGCTGGGTTTTCTCTTCTGGAGAGCAGGGTTGGCCCTGCCCTTTGCTCTCTAGCTGGAGCAGTGAGGGCTGGTTGACAAGGGGGTGGGCTGGGAAACCTGGTTGGGGATGGAACCCAGTTGGCCTGGCAGGGAGGGGGCAGCCCCTGCCAGGTTGGGCTGTGAGAAGCTTCGGTCCCTGATTCAATTTGACAGAGATTCGGCCCCATTTGGTGGCTGAATCTCCTAATCTGAACCAAATCAGAGGACCCTTTGATCTCTCCAGATTGAATCAGAACCCTTCAAATCAATTTGGAGAGATTTAGCGATTTGGACATAGGCACAGCTTTAAATGTTTTTTCTACATACCTCTAGGTAGCAGGCAGCTCATGAATGCTGCGATGCTGGGATGGATGGATCATCCCACAGGAGCCCAGGGAGTCCCCAGCATGCTTGGCAGCAGACCTGGGAGTGGACCAGAAGCTTTTCTGGTCCATTTCCAGGTCTGCTGGGGAGCATGCGGGGGCCCCTCCCCACCTCCCAGCTCAGCAACTGGTGCTTCCTGGGTCTCGGGGAGCACCTGAGATTCCCCTGTATCTCAGTGGGAAGAGGGAGAGGCACACGGGGGGAGGGCAGCGTGCTCCCCGGTGGACCTGGAAGTACTTCCAGTCCACTTTGAGGTTTGCTGCCAAGCATGTGGAGGACCCCCCACACTCCTGTGGGATGCTGCATTCACCCCAGCATTGCTGTGTTCACAAGCCATGCTGGTACCTTGAGGTATGTAGAAAATTTTTTAAAGCTGTGTCTATGTCTGAACCGTTGATTCTCCAAATCAGCTTTGAATCTTCAGATTTGGATTTGACCAAATCAAATCAGGGACAGTGATCTAAATCAACGAACCGAATCATTGTCCCTGACTTGGGCTGAATCTGAATCGAATAGGGCCCACTTTGCATATCCCTACTGCCAGGCCCCTTCCCCATGCTTGAGCAGAGTGGGGAGGGGTGATCATGCCCCAGCTGAGGGCTTGCAGGCTGAAACGAGGACCCCAGTGGGGGCCGGGGGGGGGGGCAGTCCCTCCCAGACTTTCCCCCACCACAAACTTCCCCACTCCCTGTGCCCTGCTTTCCTACTCAAGTGGAGAACAGGGGGCATGGCCACACCCTGGCCAGGGCTCGCAGGCTGAGGTAGGGATGGTGAAAAATGTTTTACATTCAAAATCTTGCCTAACTTTATTTCAACTCCTACAGCTGGTCTAATAAAAGATATCACCCCCCCTCTCCCTCCCCCCAATAATCCTTGACTCTCACAATTCCTGGATCATCTTGCTTATGACATCACTCCAACAGGTAGGTCCTTATGGAATATGTGAGGACTATAGGCTATCACAGCCTTTGTTTAACAGTTCATGGGTTAGGACCCTAGGGGGTCAATCCAACCCCCCAGGGGTCACCAACACCTGCTTGCCTCCCTGACTGCCTGGATGCCTGTTTCCTCACCTGCCAGGCCTTGACGAATTCATTTATTGTAAGCCCTCAGTCAGAACTGGGGAGCAATCCCCCTGGGGCCCTCTCCTTCTCACATCATAGGGCCTTCCCTATGCCCTGTCTTTTCCCTAGGCCGTGGCCCACTTACCAAATAGTCTAATACTCTCATAGTCTATCACTCTTCTGATCCTGTGGGGCTCTCTATTCAACTAGGGACAGACATTCAAGAAGCCTGAGCCTGAATTGATTCAACCTCTGCAGGTTAATTTAACCTGACTAGGCTGAACTTGTTTCCAGCCATACAGATAATCCCTCTGGACTGAAGAAATTCAGGCACATGTCTGCAGTGGCTCAGGATAGAAGCTGGGGGGGCACCAGAGCAGCCCTCCCTGCCCTTCCACAGAGCTAAAGTGAGGGGAGAGTGGCCAGGCCCCAGCAGGACTCTTATGAGGGAGGGGTGTGAACCCCATCCTGCCTGCAGTCCCCAAGCTTTTCACTACTTGCTGCTCAAGGGGCGGGAGTGTTGTCAGCCCCCAGCACTGAGCTAGCACTCTGAGGCAAAGTGGTGTGAGGCGTGCAGTGCATGCATCTGTTGCTGATACAGAGCTTTTCACTCTCCCTTCCTGCAGCAAATTGACAGGCAAGCAAGCCGGGGGGTGGTGGTGGGGAGCTGATAACAGTGTTTATCTCCCTTATCTCAGTGTTTATTGCCCCATTTAAGAAAACAACAGAGAGACAGCCAGTGGTGATCGCCGACTGCCCGCAGACACTGCTGGCGGTGAGTGGCGACCGCCTGCAGGCACCACCAACAGAGTCAGCGGCACTTTTTTGTAGGGTGTGCACTGCCATGCTGAGGTGCACGTGCACCTGTGTGTACCCCCTATGCGTCAGCTATGAACCGGTTTATGTGTAATGTCTATCCTTAGCCTTCATGTCCTCCACAGAGACGCCTCACGCCTTCTCCCAATTGTTCACATTTCATCTTCTGTACCTGGCAGTGTCCTCTCCAGGCTCAGGCTCAGGCTCAGGCTCAGGCTCAGGCTCAGGCTGACGCTGCCCATAATCCACTGCCTAGATCTGTCGTATATAGCCAGGAGCTGGCGGGGCAGGGATGGGGTGGGACTGGGCTCCTACTTTGGGCCTGCTGCCTTAAAAGCATAGGCACTATTTTTCTCTCCTTTCTAATG
>NW_017729024.1:144808302-144828661 GCF_001723915.1 Gavialis gangeticus | reverse complement strand
CTGCGTCCTACTTTGGGCCTGCTGCCTTAAAAGCATAGGCACTATTTTTCTCTCCTTTCTAATGGGGCCAAGGGCCCTGCCATTATACCTTGTCAAAATGTAACATGCCCAAGTAGACTGGCAAAATTATATATTAACCTTGTTTGGCAAATGGTTACTTCAGCATTGTCAGGTTGATTACCCCAGGTTTTAGATGCTGGCAGCATGTGAAAATCTCATGAAACAGAATTCTCAGAGGTATTATCGTGGACAGCAAGACTGAGGTACTTGGCATTATCCCAGCTGAGGAGATGCTGATGAAATCCTCAGTGACTTGTTTTCCTCTAAAAGGTTCAAAGAAGATGCAGCTGCAAGTCCTGACTCCCTTGCATAATCTTTCTCTGTAACTATTACAAACTATGAGTCAGGAACAGTATGGGGGAATGCTTGAATGATGCTTCTGCAATGGTTTGAAGAAAAGTTGCAGCACCACCAGAAGTAAGAGCAGTCCCTCCCTGCATTCAGTTTTAACAAGCGGAACAACGTTCTGAAGTACAATTAGAAGAAAGCTGAAAAAATTAGAAGGAAGTATTGCTGAGAACCAATATGGCCCATGTTCTCAGGAACTAGTAAATTTCTGAGTGGAAATCTGTGCAAACACAGCATTCACCCTCCTGACTGAGGTTGAGAATAGACATGCACATCCTGAGGGAACCCAGGGAAGTTCACACTATCACCAGGTCTCCTGGAATCAAGACTTCAGCCCCTTCCACTCCAGCAAGAGTTCAAGGAGGATTTCTCAGAAGTGCTTCATTTCCTGTTTGTTTTTAGAGATGTTCTTCTGCCAGTGGACAGCTGTACGGTCTGGAAGGAAAACATTTATCTCTACAATAATAACCAAGCGTGGGATAGACAAGCTGTTAAGAATTATTGACTAGTTTAGGACAGTTTTTTAGATGGTTCAGGTTAGCAACCCCTTTTCTAAAGTTAAAATCCACAAACCCCTTAATAGAGTAAATGTATCAAGACAGCAGATATATGATATATTAGTATAAATTACTTGACAGGTTGTAAAAAGCAAGGTTATTTTGCTGAACCAGCTATATATTATTGGGAGAGAAGCTAGACAAGCTTTCAGGCACCAAATGTTCTCCCTATTTTGAGAAAGAAACAATTAAAGCCTAAACAAAATAGAAGGTAAAACAATGAAGTAGTCTGTCTCCTATGAATATTTACTGAATGGTTTAGTCTCTAGGGTTACACTGCCTCATTTTCAGTTACGTTTAACTCTGTTAAGTCTATAAAAATAGTCACATAGAAAGGAATGAGGGCAGTAAACCTATGCAGTTATCACAGGTAGCTACAGACCAAGGAAAAGTGAGATGAAATAGATAAAACTAATCATCTAAAGGGAAAAAAAAATTAAAGACTACTATTACTTGTGAAGTTTGGAGAGGTTACCATAGGGAGTATGTAAATGGCAGAGAGCCATAAAACCATTGTTTTTAGGGTCCAGTACAGTTATACATTTTTGTTCTCAGACCCATCTTCTGAAGGTATTGTATAAGTTAGCCAGTTAGTCTCTAAGGCTGCTTTCTGCCTGACTACAGACTAACACAGCTAGCTACTTCTCTCTACTTCTACAAGGACTGCGAGGCCAACGATGGAGTGGTTGTTCTCTGAGAATTGTGATGAGGTGTTTCTGTCCTCTATCATTTTTCTGTAAGAATTCACTCTGGAGTGTAATCATTGTTTAGTTCCACCCACAGATTTTCTATGAGGGCTTTTGGTGGCTGAATGAGGCATATTACATTTCATGATAGATGTGCAAGATCCATGATTTGTTGCAGGATGTGTTGATTGTGGTGATGATGAAGATGCATTGGCAGGCTTTGCATTTGTTGTGCTTGGTGTTTGTTGATCAGCAGGGAGTTTGTTTTTGATGAGTTGAGTGAAATGAGGAAATTGTTTGAAAGCTAGGAGCAGAAGGGGACTTGTAATATTTCTTTTATAGGTGTGATCGTCTTTAAGAATATGCTGCAATTTTTTCATGATCATTCTTATAGGTTCCAGTGTGGGATGGCATGTAACATTGATGGATGTGAAGCCGGGAGGCTTGTCTTTTTGTATTGTAGGGGGTTTGTGAGAGGTATTTGAATGGGTTATGCCTACAATACATATGTGGCATTTTTGTCATCTGGACTCTCTAATTTATTTCTACCAGTTTTGAACAACTAGCATCTTTCCATAATATTCTCTATGATATAATTTTAGACTAATATCAGCCTTCTAGTTATCCCAATCAATATGCAGAACGGCACTTTACAAAACAAGTTTATATTAAAATAATAGGGGTGTGCGAAGCTTCAGTTGCCAGTTCAATTTGGAGAACATTTGGCCCAATTCGGAGGCCAAATCACCAAATCTGAATCAAATCGGGAGACCAAAAATAACCTCTGAATCAGATTCAGATTCTCCGAATCAATTTGGAAAAGATTTGGAGATTCGGAAGGCAGTCTTTCAGGGGAACATAAACTGAGAAGAGGGAGGGAAACTGGGGGGGAAAAGATTGACATCTGTAACTAGTCAGCGACTGTGATCTTTCCCCGAGTCCCCTTCCAATCACAGTGCTCTGGGGGAGGGACGTAGAAACAGCACATAAGCCTCTGTCTGCAGCCTTTCTGTCTCTTTTGTGAGCTGTTTCTGCCTGAGCACTGGGAAGGCCCCCTGTTACAGGCTATCATCCCTGCTGTTTTCCTCCCGCTGCACCTTAATACACACACGCAGTCACACATGTCACGAGTTTTGCTTGTCAGCACCTTGAGGTGCAGTTTCCCAGAAACTGCTACACTTATTTCCTTGAAACCTGGCAAGCTTCATGGCCTCAGCAGGGGTTCCAATGCCTGCTGTTTTTATCCTGCTGTGCCTTAACACACACACACACAAAGTCACATGTCACGACTTTTGCTTGTCAGCAACTTGAGGTGCAGTTTCCCAGAAAACCCATAACCTATCTTCTTGAAACTTGGCAGGCTTCATGCTGTCAAAAGGGACTTCCATCTCTGCTGTTCTTATCCAAATCTGCCAAAAAAAATGACAAAGCTACAAGTATTTCAGTGATTCCCCATTATAGTCTATGGGCGAATCTCTGAATCTTTCCAAATCAGTGCCAAATCTTCCAAAGCCACTTTGGCCGAATCAATTCAGGACAGTGATCTGAATCGAATCACTGTCATCTGAATCGGCTGAATCTGAATCGAATACTTCCCTATTTGCACAATAAGTACTCCAGGAACTACCACTTACCTTCACAAAGGCTGCTTGCAGACATGAAAAAACAAACAAACCACGCTTTATCAGAAGAAGCAGTGCGCTACTTTGACTTGGCTTGGCAGCATCTATATAGCTATGGGGCTTCAGCAGGGCTTTTTGGTGTTTTGATCTAACATCTGGTTCAATCAGCTGTTAAATAAGATTGCCAAAAATGCCCCACTAAAGCACCTGATCTATACAGATGTTGGGTGAGCTGGGTCCAATAAAGGCACTGCCTCTTTTGGGCACATGTGGGGCTTGGCACAGGAACATGCCTAGTTTAATGGAAAGTGCTGGGTTTTTTGTGTTTTTTAATATCTGCAAGCAGCCAAAATTAGTAACCACCCCAAATATAGCAAGAAAGCTGTAATTGATAGGTAGTCTCTCAGATACCACCACATCTACCCTGAGTAGAATACTTGTGACACCTACTTCACCAACCTAAAAGATGTTTCACATAGCAAGGACACCCCAGGAAAGAAATAGTTTGCACTGACAGAGGATATTTGACCATTCACTAAGGTTGTGCAGGGGGAGGTATCTTCTTGGACTGAGATTGCAATACTACTTTCAATGCCTTACAACTGTATTTTGTTACCTATCTTTTGCAGTCATCATGACTCACTGGTTAAGAAATGCTTATGTAGGAAGTCAGAACTCTCTTCTTTTCCACAACAATAGCACATTCAGAAAATAAGATGCAAACTGTGTTAACTGGCAAGATAATATTTTAAGAACAGTGTTGCAGAAGCCTGACAGTTTCTCATAACCCTAGACACCTATTAACACAGGTCAGCTGTTTTGTTGGCATTTATAACTAAAAAGATATATTGATAAACGGCCTTAACAAAAAGAAACAATTATATTATTTACCGCCTCTTATTTCCCTGGTGCCAACCCAATGGCCTAAGTAGGAGCCATGAAGTGGAAAATTCACCTGTTGTTGGATCAACTTTGGGCTGTAAAATTGGCATAGCCAGCTCTCTACCATTTGCCCTCAGTCGGCATGGGGGAAGGTACTTCTGGAGGAGCAGTTTGCTGAGGACATTATTTGCTGACCTAGCCACAGATGAACTGAGGCTGCTCTGATTTATGCTGGAGGCAAGACAGCTTTTGGTAGTCATCTTTCTCTTTCTTCATGCATTTCATTGGGGTTTTTGTATCTGAACACAGTTAGACCAGGGGTTTGGGAGCCATGATTCATAAATTGAACATCAGTTTCTCTCTCCCTTTAAAAGTTGTTCTAAGTACAAATTTTCTAAGTAAGAATTAATCCAGTTCTCACTTGCAAGAGGATGAAGCCTGGGAGATCAAGAACCATGGGAGAGTGCCATGTATTCCATGGCTTTTTCAGATTATGCAGTATTTGTTTTTTGATCTTTCCTAAAAATGCTTACAATGAAGATAGGAAAAAAAGACTAGGAATCAGTAATCACTTTGGGATCTTGGTCACTGGAGTCAGCATATAAAACTCTGCATGTTTTATACAGCTCCCAAGTGCATACTAGAAAACTTTCAGTTCTTGTCTAATAAATCAGGACCGTCCTACTGGTGGCACCTGAAGGCATATGGCCTGTGGGTTTCTGCATGCCCACCCCTGTTCTCCCTGCCCCTGCCAGGACCTGTATGCGAAGCAGGGGAGGGGAGAGCAGACTGCTTGTGCTATACATGAGATAAGCAGGAGCTGGGCTGTTCACAGTGCAGGTGGGTACATGACGAGGAGCGGGGGGATGCTGTGCATGAGGCTATGGGGAGGTCAGTAGGCAACATGTGTTCTTTGCGGTGGGGGGAGCTCGGCTGTCTGTGTGGCTGGGTGGGAGTGGTGAAGCCAGGCTTCCCCAGTAGCGCTGGCAGGGCACGTGGCTGGGTGGGTACCTGCTTCAAGGCTAGGATCTTGTGGTGGTGTCAGCATGATCCAGAGCTGGGGCAGAGCCAAGACTGGCTGCCTGCATGCTTTGGGCAGGGATGTGCAGGCAGTGGATTGTAGCTCTGTCCCATTTCTGGACCATGCTATCACTGCCACAAGATCCCAGACCTAGCCCTGGAGCACCTCCCTGCCTAGCTATGGGCTCTGCCAGTGCTGCTGGGGCTGGTCTCCATGGAATCCCTAGCCTTGCCTGTCACCATCCCACCACTTCTAGGGTCACCCTGGAAACTGGCCGCAGCAGTGTGGGCAGGGGCTGCTGGGAAATGGAGTCTGGCTGCTGGCTGGATCCACCATTTTGCCTACCCCTGCTCTAAATTCACCTTCTGAATTTTCTTCCTGAGGTAAAGAATAATTTAGGTCTCAAGCCTGCAAACTGCATATGTTAAGAATATTTTAGATATGCTTGAAGTGAGGCTACTACAAAAAAATTCAAAGCACAAATTTCTCAGCCTTTTATAGATAAGAGTGTAGCTATATAACAACCAGGCTTTGCTACAGCTACACTTGAACCATTTAGGCTAGGGGTGTCTGCCTATGTGCGGAAGAACTGCTAAAGCTTCAGAATAATTCTGATTATTGTCTTCAGAGATCTGCTTTTCCTTTCTCCGTTTGCTATAACTGCACGTAGAAGAAATTTGATTTTGTTGGCAGGCCATTCAGGATTGAGATCCAGCTCTTGAACTGGCTGAGGAACTCTGATACATTAGGAAGTTTAGGGCATTAGCAGCTAGATATTCAGTGTAAGAGCCATCCTGCCAGTTGAAGACAGTATGACTTAGCGTAGTGACACACTGAAAGCAAGTGATGTTATAATATACCATATTTCTTTATATACTATGCATTGCCAAATAAGACATGCCCCTTACTTTGGGAAGGAGCAATGAAGAAAAACAGATTTTTCCACTGTCATGGCTCTGTTCTGATCCCAGGGGCAGAATTCATTCTGCAGTATCAGCAAAAGCTATAGTATTAACCCTTTCATAGCCACTGCTGAATTGGCAGAAGACTTTGGCTGCAAATTCAGCAATGGCTATGAAAGGATTAACAACGTAGCTGACTGTGACCAGTGAACTTCAACATTCCTTCCCTGGGGCTGGCAGGAAGAGAGTATCGTGTGTTACAGGTCTCCATACTTCCTCTGTTCTGGCACAGAGAAATCCGCTTCTCTGCTTAAGACGCTTCCAATTCTGGAGGGTTGAATTTTGGTAAAAAGGTATGAATAGTATGCGAGTAAATATGGTATAAGTTCATTAAATCATTGTATATTTTGCTTCCTAGATGTATTATGCACGTTGTATGATACTGTGGCAAAGTTGGAACCCCCTGGCCAGCCACAGTGCTGGTTTCCCCACCTGCCTCTGGGCATGCTGCCCACCGGTCTCATCTGCCACACCTTGTTGTTACATAATTATGTTGTTAATTAGGCAGGAGGCTGCCCATTCTTGTCCTGATGCCAGGGGGTGCTATCTGCAGCTCCATTTCTCCCCTACACTGCACTCCAAGCCTCGCAGGTGGCATCCAGATGACACAGTGCTCCCAGCCTACAGCTGGACCAAGCTTAGCCCTCATTGTCAGGCCTCAGACACGCACGTATCCATACCACCCTCCTCTCACTAGGGCCTCACACTCCACCCCCTCTCACAGGGTCTCTTTCACACCTTGACAACTTGTACTGCCTTGCTCCCTCTTGGAGCGGGCCCCTTTGGCTATAGGCTTTATCTAGCTCATACCTTGGGTGGCAGATGTACCGTCTTTTGGGCCTCTCCCATGACCCTCACTGGGGTAGCGGCCAGCCAATTACCTGACTGGGTCTAAGCTTGCCCTGGCCCCTTCTGGGGCAACTCTATACCCTCACCCACATAAATACTGGGCTCCCAGCCCTCTGGGTTCCCCCCCCCTCACTGGGGCTCCACATCTCCTCGGGGTCTTGCATCCCACATGGGTCCAGGTGGCCACAGCCATGCCTGCCCCCCTCTCACTCCTCAGGGTCTTGCACCACACATGGGTTCAGGTGGCCACAGCTGTGCCTGGCCCTCCTCTCGCTCCTCAGGGTCTTGCACCATACAGGGCTCAGGCAGCCAGAGCTGTACCCACCCCCCCCAACTACCTCTGATACTAAATGACCCACCCAAAGGTAGAGGCTGCGGTTAAGGTGCCCTGTCCTGCCTTTCACCGGGGTGGTAACTGACCTGGCATTTCCTGGGGGTCCTGTGCCACTGGGAGCCCCACCAGGCCACCCACTCCCAGTAGGGTACAGTTTTAGGTCATGCCCAGGACCACGAGCCTCCAAGCCATGCCCTACAGCTCCTGCCCTTGCCTCCAGGACATTGTATACAGCCTTGCAGCCAGGCAATGTTTCTGCCTGACCTGCCAGTAGGGAACAGCTCTGTTTATATAGGCAGCCAGAGATCTAAAATGGCTGCCACAATCAAGCACCTACTGGCTGCTTGGCTCAGCTCTTAAAGTGGCAGGCACCAACAGTGTCCTGCCACAGCTACTTTCTTGTACTTCAGCCTAGACCACAATGGTGAGCCTTAGCTCTCTTCAATCCACAGTCTACCACTATTGTATCCCATGCTCTACAATCAAAATGTCCACTACAACTAAATCACACTGATTGGCTCTGTCCACCATGCTCTGCAGCCTTTTTTGGTACATAGTTCCATAGCCTGGGAGCTCTGAATTGCAACTGTCCAGTCTCTTCCTGGTTCCTTGTCTTTATACTTCTAAATGGAAGAATTGGCCTACAGTCTTAACAGGCACCTTAGTGCTGGGGAAAAGGACCCTTTTATATTCCATGGAATGCAAAGAGAAGACTGTGTATTACTTTTTGCTACTCTGTTTTCATCTCATGAAGCTAATTATTATCCAGCCATCAACCACTTCTCCCCAGCTTGTCCAGAGTGACCTCAGATAGATTCTTAGAAAGAAACTTTATGGAGTACAACCCTTGGTTTATCAGCAGTACAACCTTTGATTTATCAGCAGTACAACCCTTAGTTTATCAGCAGTGCTGACAGGTTCAACCTCCTTAGGTTTATCTCCTTCTGCAAGAAACAGTTTATTGACAGAGACTGACCTTATTTTAATAGAAAAATAATCAGAGCCTTCTTCCCTCACCCCCTTTCATAGATTTCACAGATTTCATAGACATTAGGGCTGGAAGGGACCTTGTAAGATCATCAAGTCCAGCACCCTGCCCAACAGGCATGAAATCAGCTATGGTCAAAGGATCCCAGCAAGGTAAGCATCCAAATGTTTCTTAAAAGTGTCCAGAGTAAGTGCTTGTACCACCTCGGGGGGGAGTCTGTTCCAGGTTTTGGGGGCTCAGACAGTAAATAAATTTTTCCTTATGTCTAGTTTAAAATGGTCTTTCAGGAGGTTGTGACCATTGGACCTTCTCATCCCTTGGAGTGCTCTGGTGAACAGGTGTCCTCCCAGATCCTGATGCACACTCCTTATGTACTTACAGGCCGCCACCAAGTCACCCCTGAGCCTATGCTTCTCCAGGCTGAAGAGTCCCATAGCTTGTAGCCTCTTTTCATAAGGCCTGTTCTCTCTGATCATGCGTGTGGCTCTCCTTTGCACTTTCAAGCTTCTCCACATCCTTCCTGAATTGTGGAGCCCAGAATTGAATGCAGTATTCCAGCTATGGCCTCACCAAGGCTGAGTACAGTGGGAGGATGACATCCTGTGTCTTTCTGTGGGGATCCTAGACCTTTTATGTTTTAGCCACTGCAGCTTGCTCAAGAAAACAGTCTCACATCCTGATAGGGTGGAAGATACCTCCTGATGCCACCCAGCTCCTGCTATAATTCAGTCTTTGCTTTCACCAGCTCATCATAAAAATATGTTTGTTGGCTTAGCATCTCCTCAACACTTAGCCTCATGATGGCTACCTGGTAACAAATGGTAGCAACTTGTTCTTTGCTTCTTTTCCCTCCTCTGACTTGGTAACTGCCCCAGACAATATTATCTATCCTTGTGTTCCCTGTAGTTTCACTTGTGCTTCTTAGAATGGGTCTTTCTCTTTCTCTCTTTTGCCAATTTGCTGTACTCACTCTCCATAATCTGTTTATCTCATGGCCATCAGGCTTCTCTGGATTTTTCACATCTCCCACATCCAAGGGGCTGTGGGAACTGCCAGTGCCAGCCTCCCACAGTAGTTTTCATGTATAGTAAAGATTGAAGGAAAGAAACACAAGAGATTAGCAGGTAAGCAAAGGCAGGTAAACCTTGGGGCACATCCAGGGGACTGTGGGAACTTAGTGGTCTTTGGAACTTGGATTGGGTTGATTTCACAGCTGGTCTCCTATACCATAACCTTTCATAGCAAAAGGCTGTTAGCTTCTACCTCCTTTGTTCTGTGCATCTACAGGCATGCCATCAGCTCTTCCCTGGGTACATCGACATGAGATGCTTTACTGCATGTTAGATTAATCTCACGCACAGTAAAGCACTGCCATCTATACATGTGTGTCACATACTACACATAACATTAGTCTAATGCACTATTTGCTAGTACCAATATATACATGTACTAGAAAAGCAGTGCATTAACTAATGTGCCGAAGTGCACATATAGACCCTGACCGGGAGCAATTTGCTCCTGGTCAGCCTAGGCTGCAGGGGACCACAACTGCTGCCTGGCTAAGACCTGATCTCCATGGGGTCGCAGAGAACTGTTCTGGATCCTGGATAGATCCCACTGCTTCTCCACCCTGGCAGGTGCCCAGGTCTGACTGCCATGCTTCCTGCCGGCCTGGGGCTGGCACCTGGGGGACTGGAGTTCCCCTGGCTGCTGCATGGGGGCACAGCAGGGAAGGAGCTGCCCCAATGGACATACATTCATATGCATGCCCAGGCACAGTTTAAGGCACCTTAATTTTCTGCTTAGAAATTTCAGGTGCATTAACTGCATGTGTAGACATGTCTCCTTACTCTAAGATATGTAGCTTTCATTCTCATTCACTTAAGAACTCTTGCCAACCATCCATGATTATTCTCAATGCTTCTTCCCTGCCTTTACTTACCTGTTGATCTCTTGTGTTTCTTCGCTTCTATCTTCACCATGCATGAAAACTACTGTGGAAGGCTGGCACTGGCAATATGGCATGCTTTTTGGCCCTAAACCATCCCCACAGGACAATGGGAAGTTTTTTCCCCTCTAGGCCCTTACTTTTCTGGACAGGTTCTTGTAGGTACCCCCTTTCCTTGAATCTATAGTCACTTATAGACTGACATCTCCACTTTATTCAGAGATGAATCATCTTAATTACTTTCAGTTCCTTCTTACGGATGAGGATTTTTGCCCTGTGTAGGTCTCTTGCTTACCTAGATATATTTGTGAAAGACACCCTCCTCTCCAGCCCCTGAAGGAAATGACCTCTTCCCCCACATCTTCAACCCATATATCTTGTCACACCAGCTGTCTGGTTGCAGTCAGTCAGGATATGATCAATTACTCTGAGCTGCTGCACCCCTGCCGGTTCTGCTTGAGCCTCCACTAGCTATGCAAAGGTATGCCCTGGAGGGTCAGCAGCTCCTTGGCTAAGTACAGTCAAAAAGCCTGAGGCTGAATCAATTCAGTCTTTGCATGTTAGTCTAAACTGCAGAGATTAAACTAAGAAGCAAGTGAACAGACATTCACTTTTGATTCAGGAAATGGAGCCACTTGCCTGCAGTGGCTCAGGCCAGAAGCCGGGGAGCGCTAGAACACACCTTTCAGGCTTCCAGCCACTGCCAAAGAGAAGGGACTGAAGTTCCAAGGCTTTTACCCCTCCCTGCTTGAGTGGAGGGGGGTGGGGGTGTGGCCAGGCCCCTTTCTGGCCATAGTATGCTGGAGAATGGGGGAAATCCCCTTCCTGGCCCACATGGGACCCAGGTCTGCCTGGATCGGGGGGCAGTGCCTGCCAGGTTTCTGGCCCCTTCTCCCTGCTTGGGGGGTGGGAGGGGGGGAAGGAGAGGGCAGCCCCTGCCAGGTTGAGATGGGGCTGGGTGGGGAAAAAGATAATGGCTTTGAATTCACAAAAGCTTGAACAAGAATAAGAGAATTCCTTTCTCTGAAGAAAGCATGTTTGAACACAGCAAGTAGCAACCACAAGCACACAACAAAGTACAACCAAAAATCTTTGCCTAAGCTAAGATACAGCCCAGTAAAAGACAGTGAGAGCACACACTACTTAGTCTAATTAAAATAGAATGTAACAAACCAAAAAGACAAGAGAACGCCTTGCATAAGTCTTACATAATCCTGAGAGCAGAGGGTCTCCTTGCATCCAGGTGTTCAGAAAGTCCTTCTTGGGGATTCAGCAGGTGGTTTTAGTTGTTGGAGTAGAGATCCCACAGGCCTCATCTCTACTTGGGTTTTTACAGGTGCACTTGCACCCTCTTCTCCCCCTTGGGTGCCTTGACATGAGTATGTTTGTCACCTCTAGCACCTTTGGCAGGACGCTTGTGCATTCAGTGTCTTTTGTCTCTGCTTAGGTAGTCCAGTCTCCAACCTTTTACTGGGTCTGCTTTATAATGTAAATGTAGTTCTCTGCTTGCTTGGGTCACACTAACCCAAGCAGTCTGGGACCTTTTCCTGTTCCCTTAGCTCTGTCTCTAGCACATACATGTGATGACTGTGCTAGGTCTTTGCCAACACCTCTCATCTCTGTCTGGTTCTGCAGGGCTTGGTCCTGTGCTCACAGGTGGCAGGGGACCAATCCCTCCAGCCCTGGTTCCCCAGACTCTTCTCCCTCCCTGTTAGCTTGGGGGAGCTGAGAGGAATCATGCTCCCTTCCTTTTCCCCTTCCCCTTCCCATTCCCCTTCCCTTATCAACTGCCTGCTTCAGTCACTGCCAGAGGTGGGTGGGGATGGAGTCTGCTGGTCTCCTGCTGGCCTCCTGCCAAGCAGACCCCAGCTGTAGTCCTGTGCTGGTGGGAGAGGGGGTTTTAGCTATTATTATGTCTGATTTCACACTAATCTCCTACTCAATAGTGAAGTGAAGAAACTGAAAAAACAGAGCCTTTTTTCCCCTGGACTGGATGGCACTCTATTCATTCCCTGCTGAAATCTTACTTAATCACTGGCCAAGTCAAGTGCCTCTCACACTTCCTGGTGGTCAGGAGACCAAGGTCTACCCTACTCTTCTCGGGCCCAGATCAAAGGTTCTGGTTACTGATGAGAATTACCTTCTGTGCCTCATTCCACCTATACAGCAACACAAAAAGCCTTTCTGGACCAATTTGTTCTCTGGTCTGAACCATAGCAGCCAGTAAATCCTTTGCCTGGCAATTTCACATTTTGTGGTCTACACTCAGAAATCCCCATGCAATGTAAATACCTCATTGTCTGTTCTTCCATCTTGGCCTTCTCTACCAGTGTTCAGACTTTTCACTACTGGTGCACAGACTTTTCACTATCAGTGTGAAGTGCTGATAGTGCACTGGCACTATCAGTACTTTCTGGCACACTGCTGAGAACTGTGCAATACAACTCCCCAGATGGGAAGTTCTGGTCTCTTTGGTGGTCAGACTGCAACTGACCAGTCACTTCCTGGATTCTTCTTATATAGCCTTTATAGGACAAAGTCAGACATGAGTGACCCCATAGTCTTAATGAGCTATCCAACAGGTACTGCCCCAGCACCTTAGAAATGGGAAAGAAGAACCCTGTCATAGGGGTATAAGACATTCCCAGTTCCCTGTACTGGCCTAAATTCACCTCTGAGTTACACGGTTTTAACACTTATTCTGTGCAACTAACAGGAAGATCTGTCAGAATCACTTTACCAGTAAAAAGAGATAAAAGCTCTTTCATTGACCTGATCAGGCATTTCTTGGCAGCTAATAATCAACTGTGTTAGCCTCATTTTTTCCATCTGGTTATCTTCCAGGAAAAGTCTGACCCAGAGGTTCCTGTGGCTTAAGTAGTTACTGGATCATTTATTATCTTGTACACAGTATGCTGAAATGAACAGTATGCTATTATCTGAGACAGATTGTTTGTAAACTAGTTGTCTTGTCATTAATATGCTGCTATGTAATTCTGGCTAACTGCCAAGCAGAATGTGACCTGGTAGGGTCACTTCTGAGTGTAACTTTCATTGCTTTCTCCAAGCATGTTCTAGACATTTTTGAGGTCTAGGTTTGATAAATTTTCTGTCATATGCTTCCTTGAAATGCATCCATATGTTTGATATTTGCTCTGATTTAGGAAGATACATGATTAAAGCCTACATCTATTCAGTGAGGCACCTGAACATATTTTTAACTTCAGTCTTGTGCTCTGCATTTGCTCTCCATGAATGGGTATGCTTTACTGGGAGCTAACAGAAAAGAAATGTTGGAAAAAGAAAGAAATTTTGGAAAAAGAAAGTAAAGTACACGGTATGAACATACCAAAGATAGATGAGGTCTTTTGGTTATCTTACAAAGGACATTCCTATTGTGAAATGTATGTTTCCAGCATCAGATTATTGTTATTTGAATTCTGTGCTTTTGGATTTCGGCAGTTGGGACTGGGAGCAGGAGTGGGCACATGTGTGTCACAAGTGCACGTGTGCCCTTGACACACACTCACCTGAGACTAGTACCAGTGGCGGAGGAGACAGCAGCTGAAAGGTAAGCACGGTGCAGCTGCAGTGGATCTGGAGGCAAAGCTCCCAGATCCCATTTAGCAAAGAGCAGCAGGGGGCTGCGCACCCGAGCTGTGTGCAGGGTGCGCAAACAGGCACACTCTGTAAGGGCGCGCTGGTGTTGTGTCGGTGTTTGCGCAAGGTGTGCGTGCACAGAAGGAGCCAGGTCAGATACTTTGCTAGGGGAGAAAGGAGCACACTTCACTCCAGAATAATGGTGAGTACATAGCAGACTGCCAGGGCCCTGGCCTGGGTGGCACTGCCCGCCCAGGGCTCCTCTGCAGCCTCCACCCAGATGGAGTCTGTGGGGGGGCTGGAGCCACCCTCCCCCCTGTATATGTGGGCTGCCTTGTGGGGCCTCAGCAGCCTGGGGGGGAAGGGGCAGCAGGAGTTCCCCCACCGGTCCCAAATGTGCCCACCTTAGGGCCTTGGAGGAGCAGGTGAGGGAGCTCCAGGCTGAGGTCAGCAGGCTGTGGGGGATTAGGGCAGCTGAGGACGAAATTGATGGGTACTTTAATTCTCTGCAGGGTCAGGAACCTAGAGGAGAAGCCACCCCAGAAGGACCCACCGCAGAGGTATGGCAGATGGTCACTTCCAGAGCCAGGGTTACTCATGCTACCTCAGTGTCAGCTCCCCAGGTACAGCTGGGGAATAGGTATGAGGCCCTGGAAGCTGTGGAGGAGGAGGTAGGAGAGGATGCCTCTAAGGTAGGAGAGGATGCCACTCCAAGCATGGCACAGGCCAAGAGCTACTGGAACACCAAGAGGAAGAGATGCCAGGTTCTCATCACTGGCGATTCCATCCTGAGAGGAACAGAGGAGCCCATCTGTTGCTCTGACCCCATGGCACATTAGATTTGTTGCCTGCCTGGAGGTCAGATTCAGGACATCACAGAGATGATCCCAGACCTCGCCTGACCCTCTGATAATTACCCCATGGTCCTCTTCCATGTGGGAATGAATGACGCGGCCAGGGGGAACCCGGATCACATCTTGAGTGACTACAAGGTTCTAGGGGTAAAGCTCAAGGAGACAGGGGCACAGGTGTTTTTTAATTCTATCCTTCCAGTGAGCAGATGCAGATGGCACCATGAGATGCATTGGCAAGGTCAACCGGCAGCTTTGGAGCTGGTGTTACCAGGCAGGCCTTGGGTTCTTGGACCATGATCCACATTTCCGCACGGAGGACATGCTTGGGTGGGATGGGCTTCATCTCTCCCCAAAAGGTAAGCATGTTTTTTATTCCAGGCTGGCTGATCTTGTATGGTGAGCTTTAAACGGGGGACGGGGATGCAGAGGAACATGAGGACACTTAGCTGTCAAGCCAAGTAACATGCACAGGTAGTACCCAGGTAAGTGACAGGGGCCAGGGCAGACTTAGGAACAAGGGGGCAGCACGGGCTCCTACAGGGGGCCTCAAATGCCTTTGCACAAATGCTCGAAGCATGGGAAATAAGCAGGAGGAACTTGCCCTCCTGCTAGCTAGCAAAAACCCAGACCTAGTGGAGCTCACAGAAACCTCGTGAGATTCTACCCATGACTGGGCAGTGGACATCCAGGGATACAGACTGTACAGGCAAGACAGAGCAGGGAAAAGGGGGCAGTGTAACGCTATACGTCAAAGAGCAATACACGTGCTCAGTGATCAGGATGGGGTTGGAGGAGGGGCAAACTGAGGTGCTCCGGGTTAGAATGCAAGGGGGTCATGGGGAAAGGGACTTGATAGTGGGCATCTACTAAACATGGCCTCACCAGGGGGATGAGCTGGACCTGCAGCTCACAGAGGCCGTAAAGTCAAGGGACATGTTTGTCATTAGTGACCTAAATTACCCAGACATCTGCTGGGAGGAGCAGTCAGCCAGGTCTGACTGCTCACATAGGTTCCTAGCCAAGATACAGAACCTCCACCTAACCCAGGATGTGCATAGTCCCACTGGGGGAAATGCCTTGCTGGACTTGGTCCTTGACACAGGTGACAACCTGGTGAGGGGTCTGCAGTACTCGACCACCTGGGCGAGAGTGATCATCGGCTGCTGGAATTTACTATCCAGTGGTGGGTGGTGAAAGCAAGCAGCAAGGCAGAGGTCCACAACTTCAGAAGAGCTGACTTCTGTAAACTAAGAAGGTTAGTAGGAGAGGCATTGGAGTCTTGGCGCTTCAATGAGATGGGAGTCCAAGATGGGTGGTTGTTCCTCAAGGAGATGATCCTCTGAGCTCAAAGGGAGTCAGTCCCGATGTGCACCAAGGGGGACAGGAGTACTAAGAAGCCCACATGGCTCAGCAAAGGCATCCAGGTGTGTCTGAGGGCAAAAAAGGAGGCATACAAACAGTGGAAGCAAGGGGCTATCACCAAGGAGGATTACACCTCCATTGCTCGGGACTGCAGGAAGGCTGTTAGGAAGGCCAAGGCTGAGATACAGCTAGGGCTGGTGACCAGAATTAAAGATAATAAGTCCTTTTTCAAATACATAGGCAGTAAGAAGACACCAGGTAACGTGGGGCCCCCACTGGATAGACTTGGCAATCTGATGATTGCAGCAAACGAAAAAGCTGACCTCTTTATGAATTCTTTAACTCCATATTCCTGAACAGGGACTGGGACATTTCCCCCACTAGAATTGCAGACATACCCAGGGGAGGCATCGCCATGCCTAGGGCAGAGACAACCTAGTTAGGGAACTTTTGGAGGGCCTGGACATGTTTAAATCAGTAGGTCCAGATGTTCTTCACCCGAGGGCACTGAGGAAATTGGCAGGGGTCATAGCGGAGCCCCTGGCACAACTCTATGAGCACTCATGGGGCACTGGCCAGGTACCAGAGGATTGGAAAAGGGTCCCCACTTACAAGAAGGGGAGAAAGGAGGACCCTGGCAATTATAGACCAGTCAGTCTTACCTCGGTCCTTGGGAAGGCCTTTGAGAAAATTGTCAAAGAGCACATCTGCAAGGGCCCAGCGGGGAAGTAATGCTCAGGGGCAACCAACACTGGTTCACTGAGGGCGGGTCCTGCCTCACTAACCTAGTTTCTTTTTATGATCAGGTCACAAAGTCTTTGGATGAGGGTGTCATCTTCCCGGACTTTAAGAAGGCCTTTGACATGGTTTCCCATCATATTCCCTTACAAAAAACTTGGTGACTGTGGCACTGATGCCTACACAACCAGATGGGTGGCAAACTAGCTAGATGGTCGCATCTGGAGAGTGGTGGTAGATGGGTCGTTTTTTTACCTGGAGGGATGTGGGCAGCGGAGTCCCCCAGGGCTCGGTCCTGGGGCCTGTACTGTTCAGTATCTTTATCAGCGATCTGGATGTGGGTGTGGAATGCATGCTGTCCAAATTTGCTGATGAGGTGGGCATGCTGGAGAGGAGGGACAGAATTCAGCTACATCTAGACAGGTTACAGGGGTGGGTGGATGAGAATAGGATGGAATTCACTGCAGATAAGTGCAAGGCGCTGCATCTAGGAAAAAGGAACCAGCAGCATACCTATAGGCTGGGGAACACCCTTCTTGTCAACATGGTGGCAGAAAGGGATCTTGGAGTCATTGTTGACTCTAGGATGAATATTAGTTGCCAATGTGAGGAAGCTGTCAGTAAGGCTAACCGCACCTTGTCGTGTATCTACAGATGCATCACAAGCAGGTCCAGGGAGGTGATCCTTCCCCTATATGCAGCATTGGTCAGGCTACAGTTGGAGTACTGCATCCAGTTCTGGGTGCCGCACTTCAAGAGGGATGTGGCTACAACTGACAGGGTCCAGAGGAGGGCCGCTCGCATGGTCAAGGGGCAGCAGGGCAGGCCATACGAGGAGAGGCTAAAGGGCCTGAACCTATTCAACCTCCACAAGAGAAGGCTGAGAAGGTATCTGGTGGCCATTTACAAACTCACTAGGGGGGACAAGCGAGAATTGGGGGAGGTTCTGTTCCCCCAGGCACCACCCAGGGTTATTAGGAATAACGGCCACAAATTGTTAGAGAGAGGGTTCAGGCTGGACATCAGGAGACATTACTTTACAGTTAGGGCTGCCAGGCTCTGGAATGGGCTCCCAAGTGAGGTGGTGCTGTCTCCTACCTTGGGGGTCTTCAAGAGGAGGCTGGACAGATATTTGGCCTGGGTGATATGACAACGGCACCCATTCCTGCCTGGGGCAGGGGGTTGGACCTGATGATCTGTTTAGATCTCTTCTGACCCTAAGCACTATTAAAGCATTATGAAACTATCTTCTTGGCAGAATGCAGTTCCTTTTTTCAGCTGAAAATGGCTGCTGAATTGTAAGTCTTTACTTAGCTTTGTTGGTGCAAGGTTAATAAAGCCTTTCTGAACAGGAAAATTAGGAAACTCAGAATGTCCCTTCTGGAAATGACCTGCTGTCTAGTCCAAGCTTTGTGGGGCTGTCAGTCTCTCTTCCTGCCATACTGTGGGCAGTTCAGCTTTGTACATGGACTAGTTTTGCTCCTTCTTCCCATATATTACATGCATATTTCCGAAGCCCCATTTTTTTGTCAGTTATATATAATTTCTTAGCAGTAGTGCTTTTCTAAGCAGAGGAGATCATTTAACAGATGCCTAAAGAACTTATGTCAGCCTGGACAGGCAGGGGCAGCAGAAAGGATGATTCTTTCCCCTGGAGCAGGGATGAGGCCCCATTTCTCTCAAGAACAGCAGTAACACCAATAAAAGAGTCCTTTTCCTTCCAGAGATAGAGGCACAATGGAATGAGGCCTTCTTCCCCTCTTTCTTTCCATCCTAAGGGCAAGAGTGACAACTGAGAACAACCTAATACTTACCCCAGATGGGATGAATTTGCCTGGGTGAGTGGGTATGAGCAAGCAGGCAAGGCTTACACTTTTCCCCTTCCACATGCAGTGCCCCTCTTAGGGTTGTTTGTTGTTTCAAACAACGGGTTTTAGAGTTAACATCCAGCAAGAGGCAGGTATGTTGCAGAGATCAGGCAGACTTTATTCTTTTATACTTGGGTAATTTGCTCTGTGTAATGATGAGGCCTGGAAAATTATTTTTATTTTCATGAGAATTTTAGATTATAGTTTCATAGTTTCATAGTTTCTAGGGTTGGAAGGGACCTGAGCAGATCATCTAGTCCGACCCACTGCCATGCATCTGTGGATGCATGACAAGGTGCGGTTGGCCTTCCTGACCATGTCCCCACACTGCCGGCCCATGTTCATCCTGCCATCAACGATGACTCCAAGATCCTTTTCTGCCTCTGCACTGATGAGAAGGGAGTTTCCCAGCCTGGAGGGATGGTGCTGGTTCTTCCTCCCCAGGTGCATCACCTTGCACTTGTCTGTGTTGAATCCCATCCTATTCTCATCCGCCCACCCCTGTAACCTGTCTAGGTCTGGTTGTAGCCTGTTGCTTCCTTCTAGTGTGCCCACATCCCCCCACATCTTAGTGTCATCAGCAAATTTGAACAGGGTGCTTTTTATGTTATATTATGTTATAATAATGGTGGATTAGTTTATGGAACAGGGGCCCAGACTTCTGTCCTTTCATTCCTAACCCTGTAGTGAGCAGTAGAGATAAAATAGCAGGGAGGAAGAGAGGCAGACAGAAACAGAAAAAGGATGTTTTGCTTTTTCTAAAACTGGTTGCATTCTATTTGTGGACACTGGTTTTAGCACCTTCCTGCTGCGTTGTATAAGAGTAAATATCAAGTTCACAGACAACTAGGAGGCAGCTCTGAATGTTTCCTTAGCCACCCTATGTTGCAAAGTGTTGAGTGGGCTTTGCCTCTCCTCTGCCATCAGACTTCTTTACAAAGGATGCTTCAGTGTTAGAATATTTTATCCATTGAACCACAAAGGATTTGGATGCTTTTAGGCCCAAGCCCTTTGACCCTCCTATTTGGGTCAAGCACTTAAGAATAAGCCTAGGAATCAGGCACTTGTTTAATGCAAGTCTTTAAAAAGTGTTCCACCGACTGATGAGCCTTACCTCTCCTCATGGTACGCTGGTAGAAACAATAATAAAAAATAGGACTGGCCATCACGTGGATGAGCAGGGTTGCCTGGGAAGAGTCAGTTTGCCCTCCTAGGGTGTGTGTAGCAGCAGGAACCTCCCCCCTCCCCATGCCCTCCAGATAAGCCAGTCGCAGCTCCATCCTATGCCCCACACTGGCTGTGCAGTTCTTGCCCCTCCCCCTGCTGCAGCCTGCTGCAGCCCCACTCCCTCCCTCACCACTGCGTACAAGCCTCTCTCCACCCTTGCTGCAGCTGCCCTCTGTTTGGTGGGTTGGGAAGGGTGGGGCTAAGCCCTGTTAGCCCTGGCCTTCTGCCACCTATGGTCCACATCCTTTCTGTAGTGGGGGGCCCAAAACTGAACCCAGTACTCCAGATGTGGCCTCACCAGTGCTAAATAGAGGGGAATAATCACTTCCCTTGACTTACTGGCAATGCTCTTACCAATGCAGCCCAGTGCCATTAGCCTTCTTGGCAAAAAGGGCACACTGCTGACTCATATTCAGCTTATTGTCCGTTGCTTCTTTTGTGCACCAGCCAGTC
>NW_017729024.1:144806445-144808243 GCF_001723915.1 Gavialis gangeticus | reverse complement strand
TCCCCCCCCCCCCCCATAAGTGCAGAACTTTCCATTTGTCCTTGTTGAACCTCATGAGATTCCTTTTGGCTCAATCCTCCAATTTGTCTAGGTCACTCTGAATTCTATCTCTACCCGCCAGTATATCTACTACTCCTCTCAGCTTGGTGTCATCTGTAAACTTGCTAAGGATGCACTCTATGCCATCTTCCAGGTCACTGATGAAGACAGAACAAAACCAGACCCAGGAATGACTCCTGGGACACTCCACTTGATACTGGCTGCTAACTAGACATCAAGCCACTGATTACTGCTCTCTGAGCCTGATGCTCCAGCCAGTTTTCTATCTACCTTACAGTCTATTCACCCAGCCCATACTTTCTTAGCTTGCCTGTGAGAATGTTGTGGGAGACCATATCAAAAGCCTTGCTGAAATCAAGGTATATCACATCCACTGGTGTCCCCACATCCACAAAGCCAGTCATGTTATCATAGAAGGCAATCAGGCTGGTCAGGCATGATTTGCCCCTGGTAAATCCATGCTGACTGTTCCTAATCACCACCTTCTCCTCCAGGTACTTAGAAATGGATTCCTTGAGGAGCTGCTCCATGATATTTCCAGGTACTGAGGTGAGGATGACTGGTCTGTAGCTCCCTAGATCCTTCTTTTTCCCTTTCTTAAATATGGGAACTATGTTTGCCCTTTTCCAGTCATCCGGGACCAATCCTAATTACTACGAGATTTCAAAGATGATGCTAATGGCTCTGCAATCACATTAGGCAACTCCTTCAGCACCCTCAGGTGTATCCCATCCAGCCCCACGGACCTGTACACATCCAGCTTTTCAAAGCAGTCCCTAACCTGTTCTTTCAGCGCTTAGAGCTGTGCCCCTCCTCCCCAAACTGTGCAGCCCAGTGGAGTGGTCTGGGAGCTGACCTTGCCCGTGAAGACTGAGGCAAAAAAGGCACTGAGTACTTCAACCATTTCTGCATCCTCTGTCACAAGGTTGCCTCCCCCATTCAGTAAGGGACCCACACTTTTCCTGATTTTCCTCTTGCTACTGACATACTTGTAGAAACCCTTCTTGTTACCCTTCACATCCCTTGCTAGCTTTAGTTTACTGAAGAGTTCCCTGCTAAGCCAAGCTGGTCTTCTGCCATGCTTGCTAGTCTTCCTGCACATCAGGATGGTTTGTTTCTGCACTCTCAGTAAGGCTTCTTTAAAGTACAGCCAGCTTTTCCAAACTCCTCTACCCCCCAGTCTGGTTTCCCAGGGGATCCTGCTCATCAGTTCCCTGAGTGAGTTGAAGTCTGCTTTTCTGAAGTCCAGGGTCCTTACTCTGCTGTTTTCCACCCTTACTTTCTTCAGGATCCTGAACTGAATTATCTTGTAGTCACTGCTGCCCAAGTTGCCATCCACTACTACATTCCCCACCAATTCTTCCCTGCTTGTGAGCAGCAGTCAAGAAGAACATGGACCCTAGTTGGCCACTCCAACACTTGCACCAGAAAGTTGTCCCCAGTGCTCTCCAAAAATTTCCTGGATTGCCTGCACACTGCTGTATTACCCTCCCAACAGATGTCAGGGTGATTGAAGTCCCCCATGAGAACCAGGGTCTGTGACTGAAAACTTCCACTAGCTGTTTGAAGAAAGCCTCATTCACCACTTCTTCCTGGTCTGGTGGTCTATAGTAGATTCCCACCACAACATCACCCCGGTTGCTCTCCCCTCTGACTCTAACCCAGAGACTCTCAACAGGCCTATGTCTAGCTTCATCCTGGAGCTCTGAGCAATCATATGGTTCTTTTATATAAAGTG
>NW_017729024.1:144804115-144806434 GCF_001723915.1 Gavialis gangeticus | reverse complement strand
TTTACCTCTTTAATTCTTTAATCTTCTTTCCACACTTGCCAGCACCCTTCCTGTTATTCCTGAACAGTTTGTACCCATCCATGACAGTGCCTCTAGTCATGTGAGCTATTCTACCAAGTCTCTTTTTTTCCAGAGATTCACACAGCCAAATATCTCTGGGTATTTTGTTCTGAATTTGGCTTTTACTGTGAACCAATTAAGGAAAGCATTATTTAGGTAATAAAAAATACTTGTCTAGAAATACATGGGAAAGTTTATTCCACTCCCTTTGAAGGAATGGGGTATGGGGCTAATACACTCTTCTCTTTTACTAGAAATGGAGAAGTATGCGGTTCACTGAATAGTGTAAAATGGGAAATTGTAAAATAATAATAGATAAGCACTCTGAAGCAAGCTTGTGTTAGCTATCTCTGTTAGTATTTGGGAAAGCACACTATTGGGAAATATTTTGCCAAACATACATAGGCATGTAGTATGATAACACATTGCAAATTGCTGTTGATTACAAGGTGGTTGTTTCAATTTTTTTTAAGTTTGAAGATTAAAATGAACAAACTGATTAAATAAAAATAAATGAATCAAGTCAGTGCAATCTTTGTTTTATGAAAATAACAATACATAGTCCAAGGTTTGTTATTGAGGAGTATAAAGTGTTAAGTACATAAAGCAATCAGTGCAATCAGCAACTATTTTGAAAAGCTTGTCTTGAAAACAGTGTTCTTTTTTGTTGCTGTTTTACACTTTTTGGCACATGGAGATCACAAAAATCACAAACTCACAATGTAGAAGATAGCAAAAAAAAGGTCAGTTGCTGAAACTACTATTATTTTAGAGTTGGAAATTTTAGTTTAAAAAAGTTGATTTCGAGTAACACACAGCTTTCAGAATCAGTGCCTTTGCTCTTGTAAACTACAGTAGAACATCACTAGCTTATCCTTCACTAATTTTGATGTAGCCCTACTTATTAGGAACTGGGCATGTTCACCCTGATTTACTGCACAGTAAAGCTAATTACCAGGCAGTAAGCAACATCATCTAAATATGTTGACTCTTACTGCACAGTTTTTGCTACTGTAGCAAATTAACTGCTAATTGCTGCACAGTACTGGATGTACAGATGGCTGGCCATGAACAAATTTGCTCCAGACCAGCTGTACAGCAGAGGGTGGGAGATTGCTTCCTGCCCTCAGGAGCTGCCTGCTGCTATGGTGGATGCTGCCACCCAAGCCTGGGCAGGGGCAATGTTCCCCTGCCGCAGCAGCAGGGAGCTCCCAGCCCCAGCTCCATGATTGTGATCCTGGAACAGGCGCAGGGAACAGGCTGGGAGCTTGTTCCCAGGCCCAACTCTGCGATTGCGGAATGGAGTGGGGGCTGGGAGCAAGCTCCTAGCCTGTTCCCAGCCCCTGCTCTAGGATGGCAATTGCAGAGCAGGGGCTGGGAGCTCTCTTCACAGGGAGAGTTCCCCACTCAAACTGGAGCTGACTGGGACCTGCTCCTGACTAGGACAGTTCCTGGCCAGCCCTGGGCTGTGCAGGGAAGTCTGAACGTACAGCCTGAAGGTGGCTGGGAACTGCCCTGTTTCAGGAAGTCCCCAGCCAGCTCTGGGCTGCACATACAGACTTCCTTATACAGCCCAGAGCCAGCTGGGAGCTGTCCCAGTCCCAGGCAGGTTCCAGTCCCGTGCCCTGATCCACTGGTGGGGCAGCTAGAAGTGAGGCCCAAGCTGGGTGGGGATTTCTCACCCAGCTGGGCGCTCCTTGCAGCTGGGGCAGGAGGATATTGTCCCTGCCTGGGCTCCATCACTGGATCACACCCTGGCAGCAGGAGGCTCCTGGGGGCAGGGAGCAATCTCTCAGCCCCTGCCAAGAGACAGCTGTGCAGGTCCACAGCTGGTGCAGAGCCAGAGGGTGTGGGAGCAAACTGCTGCCAGCAGCAGCAAATCTACTTCTAAATCTCCACACATGTAGATGCCTGTCCAGGGTGCACTAGAATAAACCCACCCTTCAGTATTTGAACATGTAGTCATATCCAGTGAGTTTTCCTGGGCAGGGCATCTATACATGCGCCCATTGGGAACAAATTTGCTCCCAAGGGGAGCATTTCAGTGTGGGGCTACTTCAGCCCTGCTGTGCCCCCCTACAACAGCCAGGGAGAGCTCCAGATACCAGAGTCAGGCTCTAGGAGCACCAGAATCAGGCCCTAATCTCCACGGGTGTGGGAGAAGCTGTCCTGCCTCTGGGGCAGTTGCCTCCCAGCCCTGTGCCCTGATCTGCAGACCAGGGCATGGGGCTAGGAAAATGTCCCCACCCCAGCTGCTGC
>NW_017729024.1:144799071-144804104 GCF_001723915.1 Gavialis gangeticus | reverse complement strand
GGCATGGGGCTAGGAAAATGTCCCCACCCCAGCTGCTGCTTCTCAGCCCCATGCCCTGATGTGCTGATTGAGGCATGGGGCTAGGAAGCAGTTGCTTGGGGGAAGGGACAGTTTCCCCACTCCCTGCAATCTGGGTTGACCAGGAGCAATTTGCTCCTGGTCAGCAGTCTATATGTGCACTACTGCACGGTAGTTACTGCATGGTTAATCTACGACTTGTATTTTCAGATAGTTGGCAACCGTGCAGTAAACTAATTTACTGCACAATAAATGCTGCACACATGTAGACAGTGATACTTTACTGCACGGTAGATTAGTCTACTGTGCAGTAAGCACCTTGTGTAGACACACTTGCTGTTTAGTAAACACAGTGCTGGAGGGAAGCTGTATAATACTAGGACCCCTTTCACAAAAGGGATTATAGTATGTTACTAAGGTCTTCTCCAACTCATAAATTAAAACTATGTGGCAAATATCTACCATAAATGCACAGAGTATCTTTTACGACGCATTATCCTTTCTTTTTAATTCTTTGTTCACTAACACTGCAGTTAACAAGAGCTTTGATTGCTGTGAATCAGTGAGGTTCTACTGTACTGTAATCATGTAATAAAATGCTTAGAAATATTTCAGCTTTCATGTCTGAGGCAAGCATAATGAGCTAATTTTCAACATTTGATTTGCTGGGAGATTTCTTAAGGTCTTCTGCTGTGAGGCTGGATCTCTTCTGGCTTGGGATAGCAGGTAGGACACGGCTTGTTTTTAGAGGTTCTCCTGATAGACCAGGCAAGAAGGAGTACAGTGAGTGACTCTGAGAAATTCCTCCTTTCTGGAATTTGGAGTTAAGTGCTGGTGGGAGAATAGCTGCGCCAGTCTTTAAAGAGTTTAAAGACTGTGACTTTGACTTCTTGACACCCTGAGAAACTTGATTAGATGGTAGCTGGACTGAAGACAAAGGAAAAAGATCAAAAGAGTCCACAGAAAATGAGAAATGAACATTTACAATTTAGCACTTTGTTATGTTGTTTTCTTATTCTTGTACATTATCTATCTTGTATCATTGCATACTTAAACTGAATCATTTGAACTTAACACAGTATTAAAGATAAAGAATTCCTAAAGCCATTTAAAGCATATCTTAGCAGAACTAATATAGAGGCATGGATTGGACACATACTCACATACTCTGGTGTAACTTAAATTGGGTTTATATACTGATATAAATTATACTCAGATAAGGAACAGACAGACATGTAGTTATCCTGGGTCAGCTTCATGCAGCAGGCAGCTATTTCTGAGTCCCATCACTAGGCAGTGGAGAGCAAGTAACAGCATATTTGCCTTTAGCACATGATTACCCAAGATGGATGCAGACAGATGAATCTTAAACCAAAGTAAATTTCACTGGTGGAGTTTTACCCCAGAAAATTTCAGGAGTACTTCTACAGTAGACTTGGTGATTTTACTATGTATAGGGGTTTATGTCTTCTGTCTGCCTTACTGCTACTTCTCACAGTGGTGTAATGCCTATAGTAACTATCCATGCCTATGTATGGAAATATGCGTTCCTGCGTTAATCAAGAAAACAATTCTGATGACAATTTATGAGTGTTTGAAGATTAACATATCATCCTAGATTCAAAGATTCAGTTTGACAAACACTAAAACCTATGGTTATTTATCCAAAGCTTATTTGGGCTAGAGATGTCTGGGAATTCGTTATTAGAAAAATACATATTCATCTACCAAAACTTTTCATGGAAATATAGCAGTTTTGATTAAACTTTTGTTGAGAGAGACTTATCAAGTCTAGGGTGGCATTTGTGATGAAGCCCAACAACGCAATGACCAAGCCATCTCAGAACAGCTGGTAGTTAGGGCACTCAATTGGGATGTGGGCAAACCTTGGAGAAGGAACGTGAACCTTGTCACTTGACATCTTGGGGGAATGCTCTAACCATCTGGCTATTATAGCACCTGAATCCTGCTCTCAATCTCTCTCTCTCGTTCAAAAGGTCTGAGTTTCATATTGCTGTAGACCAGTAACATTTTGAAATCTCAAAAAACCTTTGCAGGACAGCAAAATCATTCTGCCACAGATATAATGTGAACCTGAACCTTTGGGCAATCCTTCCTTCTCAACAGTCCCTTGGCTTATTCCCTTTTGTACTCTCCCTGATGGGCATTTTCTTTGCACAAATGCAGATACATTCTACAAACCCTAACCAGGGACAAGAGTCACCTTGCTTAATTTAATGCAAATCTTGTATAACTTCAGTGAAATAGGAAATTAATCCAAATTGGTTTAATGGATGAGAATCTGGTAAATGGATTAATTTTTACTAGGCACAACCAACCCTATGATCAGTTAGTGTAAACTGAGTAACTACAGTGAATGTACATAAGTTGAGGATCTTCAGAAAAAGCTGTCAGTGAACTCAGGGTTAGGTTGAATAGGAGGTCTCAGAGGACTGAAGAAGGGTAAATGTAGTACTTAACTTTAACAAGGAGGACCTGAGGAATTATAAACCTACAAATGTAACATCAATTCTGAGAAAGATACTAGAACAAATGGTTAAACAATTAATTTATAAGCATTTAGAGCCAGATTCTTTTCCATTTATTAGGCATGTAAAAGGACTCCAGCCAGTGATTCCTAGAGCGTGTGCTGTGTTACACTAGTGTGCCATGAGCGGGATGGAAGTGTGCCATGAAAAATGGGCTGAATTGGGCACTGGGTGGGCCAGCCCTGCGCAGCAGAATGGGGTCCTAGCTCCACCAGCTCTGTGTGGGGGGGATGGGGCTCCAGCTGCAGACTGGTGAGTGAAATGAGCTGCCAGTTTTAATCTGAGAAACAGGTGTGCCCCAGGCATCAGAAGTTGGGGAAAAACTGACTTAAGTGCTTGAGTGTGACTATTCCCCTGTGTACAAGACCCAGAAGAACAGTTAATGCAAAAGGTGGAATCTCCTCCTTCCAGTTGCTTTCTGTGACTCATTCTTAAAGATAAGATGATATTTTGTTACAAAAGCAGATGTTCATGGATTTTCAGGACTTGAGCAGGGTGGAATAGAGAGGTGCACATAGGGACATAAGTCCATTTGGATGCCCTGTAGATGGAATGAAATCTGGCCCTTACAGTATAAAAAGGAAATAAGACACAGTCAGTATAGATACGTCAAGAGGAGCTAGTGTCAAAACAATTTAATGTTTCATTTTTGATGTGGTAACTGGCTTAGAGGATAACAGGGAAGCAGATGTGCTATATCATGACTGAATAAGGGTTTTGACCCTGTCCCAGAGGACTTTCTCATATGCAGATGGGAAATATGTTCTACAGTGGTGCCCAAGTGTAGATTTCATAGATTTCGTAGATTTCTAGGGTGGTCAGGGACCTATTAGACCATCGAGTCCGACCCCCTGCTCTGGGCAGGAAAGAGCGTTGGGGTCAAGTGACCCCAGCCATATGCTTGTCTAATCTCCTCTTGAACACCTCCAAGGCAGGGGCAAGCACCACCTCCCTTGGAAGTCCATTCCATATTTTGGCAACCCTTACCGTAACAAATTTCTGTCCTTCTGGTTTTACAGGCGAGATAAGCACCGTAGGGCTGGTCCAGGGGCTAGACTGAACTCCATGCTGTGGCTGCCCAGCCCTGTGTGCCCAGATAGGGCCCCATGTGGCCTCAGATGACCCCTGTATGCTGGGATTGGGGCCTGATGCTGACCTCATATACTGGATTTGGCCTCTGGGGCCTCATGTGTGGGATCAGGCCTCACATCAACCCCACCCACTGGGATTGGGCCCTGTGGCCCTGTGCCATCTCCTCCTGGCCCTTTGTGCCAGGATCAAGCTCCAGGACCCAGTGCCATCCCTGTATGCCGGGAGCAGGACCTGAGCACCTAATTAGTGCACATAGTCTAGAGTCCAGAAATTTGGCGGTTGGGGAGTCCTGCCACCACTCCACTGCCACTAAATTTTTGGATGTGGGGAATCCTGAAACTGTATGACATGGAGCCAGGGCCTGGATCTGACCCACAGGCTGGGGGCTGAGCATCCCTATTCTATAAGATGTTACCATAAAATGAATGTCCAAACAGGTGAAAAATTTTTTTTTCAGAGAGCAGTTATGAGTGGTTGCTTTCAAATTGGAGAGACACTTCAAGTGTGATCTGGAAGGGGACAGCCCTTGGCCTGGTTCTATCTGGTATTTTCTTTACTAACTCAGATAATGGGGTAGAAAACACACTGAAAACACTTCAGATGATACCAAGCCAGGGGGGAGAGGAGTTGCAAGGATTTTGGAAGACCAGAATTAAAGTGAAAGTTAATGAAACAAAGTCTGACTCATTATGCAGCGAAAGCTGAATTAACCAATGAGAGGAAACTCAAACTTGGCTGCATCACAGTCCGATGGCTGGGGAATTGGCTCTGAGGCTGGACTCAGAGAGTGGTGATCGATGGAAATGAATCATGATGGCGCTCCATGATCAGTGGTGTCCCACAAGGCTCTGTCCTTGGACCTGTTCTCTTTAATGTCTTTATCAACAATGTGGATTCTGGTGTCAGAAGCAGACTGGCCAAGTTTGTCGATGACACCAAACTTTGGGGTACAGTGTCCACACCTGAGGATAGGAATGTGATCCAGGTTGACTTGGATAGGCTGAAAAAATGGGCAGATTCAAACCTGATGATATTCAATACCGACAAATATAAGGTACTCCACCTTGGGAACTCCCCCCCCGCAGCATGCTTGTAGGCTTGGCAGTGCTACACTTGCTACCACCAAGGCTGAAAGTGACTTGGGGGTCATGGTTGACCACAAGATGAACATGAGCCACCAATGCAGTGTCACAGCTGGTAAAGCAAATCAAACTCTGGATTGCATCTATAGATGCTTCTCAAGTAAATCTCAGGATGCCATCCTCCTGCTGTACTCGGTCTTGGTGAGGCCACAGCTGGAGTACTGCATCCAATTGTGGGCTCCACAATTCAAGAAGGATGTGGAAAAGCTTGAGAGAGTCCAGAGGAGAGCCA
>NW_017729024.1:144795202-144799034 GCF_001723915.1 Gavialis gangeticus | reverse complement strand
ACATGATCAGAGGGCAGGAAAACAGGCCTTATGACGAGAGGCTGAGAGCTATGGGACTCTTCAGTGTGGAAAAGCGCAAGCTCAGGTGGCTGGTGGCTGCCTGTAAGTACATTGGGGTGTGCATCAGGATCTGGGGGAACGTCTGTTCACCAGAGTGCCCCAAGGGATGACAAGGACCAACAGTCACAAAGTCTTCTAAGACCATTTTAAGGAAAAACTTCTTTACTGTCCGAGCCCCCAAGGCCTGAAATAGGCTCCCTCCAGAGGTGGTGCAAGCACCTACTCTGGACTCCTTTAAGAAGTGTTTGGACACTTATCTTGCTGGGATCCTTTGACCCTAGCTGACTTCTCCCCTTGGGGCCAGGCGCTGGACTCGATGATCTCCTGAGGTCCCTTCCAGCCTTAATGTCCATGAAATCTATGATATCTATGAAACCTTTTGCAAACTTTATGAAGGAAAAGCTAAACACATAGCTGCAAAATGGAGAATAACTGAGTAGATTGCAACACTGCTGAAAAGGATGAGTCATCAGTGTGATGCGAAACCTTGAGTGGCATCCTTCTGTGCTTTCTGCCTCTGCAAAGGGGAATCAAGCCAGTATTGCCATGCACAGGCCCCCCCTGTGCATTTTTCACTAGTGAACTGAGAGTCTGATCTAATTCCTCTTGAAGTGAATGGGCACTTTCCATTGGCTAAAAATGGAAATTGGAACAGTTCCTCATACTTTGTTTTATTAGATACATTATACCATGAAGACTGAAGTTCTCCTTACCAGCCTCTTTCAAACCATTTACCTAGGTAATACATTTAATTATTTATTACTTATTTATCTTTTATTGGCCCAACTGTATAGTTGGGAGAGCTGTTTGACAAACTTTTGGGCATCAAAAGCTCTTTCTCAGGTCTCAGAAACCTGTCAGTTCCTCACACATCCAGGTGGAATTCATAGCATTGCAAAGGGCATACAGTAGGCCTTAGACACCAAGAATGGCCAACTGGTATACTCAAATAAAGGCCCAAAGTGGAGTTTTAATGGGTCGGACAGTTTGTTCAGGCCTTTGGCATTGTGGTTATTTCCAGGCATCAGAAGCCATGACGTCATGATGGTCACAGGGCAGCAAAGGATGGTTACATGCTAAATACTGTCCATCTGATCCTGTTCACTGAGCACAGACAAAATTCCCACTAAGAAATAAGAAGCAAACTTCCATTCAGAATAAACGATGAGCATTACAGGACTGGACCTTGGCTAGGCTTAAAAACATTATGTTATGTAATGTTATGTTATGTGCATAAAACATGTTTGTACTGAGAAACAGGAACCCTGGAAAGAGCTCTGGATTTTATTCTCCAGTCAAAAAAATATGGGGCAGGAGCTTCACTTTCAGGAGACAATGTGAGTCCTCCGATAAAGACAAGCCAAGACAAGACTCCAGCAGCTATTGGAGCAGCACTATAAGTTCCTGAGAGCTTTCACACCCAATAATGACTATTGTAAACTGCTTGTGTCTCCAGACAGAAGAGGAAGGATTGTCAAGGGGATTATCAATGTGCCTAGCATATGGTGAAAAGAGGCTGGAGGATACCCTGGTGAGGTTAGAGTCATTAAAAGTGAAATTTGGAAGCAGAATCTAGTCAATTTAGCTATGACAAAAAGAAGTAATATTAGGTGAAAAGCAATGGGTAGAAAAGAAAGGGCTAAGGACAAAGGCTTAGTAATAAAGGTACAGAATCGTTATGAAAGTGCCACACAATTTCATAGCTAAGGCTGAAATCATTTAAGAACTGGAGCACTCTGTGATGATTTTTGGTCCTGAACTACCTTAATAAAGGAAGTGAAACTCTTTGGACATTCTACATGGTTAAATTCCACTGGCATCGTGTGTATTGGCAGCACTGAAGAAATTTGGTTTAAGCAGCAGGACTGGGGACAGCTTTTCCTGTCTAAGGATTGTTGAAGACCATCATTAGCTATTGTCTAAGAACCTCCCTGCAAGTCCTGGAGGGAGCATTTCTGAGTTAAGAAGAGTCTGTGAGAGTTGGGTAGCAGCTTACAACACTGTAAAGATTGCAGGCAATGCTATGGCTAGCAGAGCAGCCAAGTGAGGCTCTCTGAATTATGGTAGAGGTTTCTCCAGCTCTAAGATCAGCCGAGGACTGAGAGTCTGAAAAGATGGTTGTAGCTACTGGAGTGCTTTGCTCTGAAGTTACTGCTTCAGGACTATTTATAAACTATTTTTCTAAAACATATTTTAAAGTCCTTTTGAAGTTAATGCTGCTTCTTCCTTTTTGGCTTCCTGTCCTTTTTTCTGAGTGTTTCTACTTTCTATTTAATTCATGCCAGTTTCAGTTCTCTTTCTAATTCATTAAGTTTATTTTATACTTACTTGGTCATATATTTCAAAAACCCATCTGGGCACCAGGAGGGTGCCCCAGAACCCTGAGTTTTTCCTTGCTGGTCCTTACTTGTTCCAAGGAACAGACCAAAGTTTCCCTGAGATAACTCCTTCTCCCTGCAAACCTCAGTTTCACTGCTCTTACATTAGACCCCATAGCTGTGAAAAGGGAATTTCTGCCAGCTTTATGTGGCCTCCTCTTTGGGTTATGAAATATATTTTTGGTCCCCCTTTCTGTATAAGAGGCTAGCCTGGAATATCACCCATTCAGAAATTACTCTTTCCATAGGCAATCAGTAAGGAAACAAAATAACAGATTTAGTATGTAGGATAAAAGAATTACACAAGAAAAACTGGCCATAAGTTTGAAGACAGAAAAACAAGACAAATATTCTCTTATCTGGTTACACCCTACCCCTCCCAAAATTTCTGCCAGTCTTTTTTGAGATCAGCATTCCTGCTGATTCTATCAGCTCTGACTGCTGAGGCCTTGGACCCTGGGATCCTTCCTCAGCCTGAGAAAATCCAAAAGACATGATCCTATAGACTCTAAGGAACCTCCAAAACCAGCCCCCTCACCCTCCATCAGCATTATTCAATTATTCTAATTGCTCATGAATCATAGAGACCTTCAGAAGTTTCTGGTCTCCCTGGGTGTTTATACACTTGCTCCAGGAATGGGGCAGAGGGGTGCTTTAGTTAGAGCAGATCCAGGAGCTGCTCTAATTAAAGCACTTGGAACGTCATGTGTATCAGCATCCCTGCACTGAAAAATGGCGGTGGGGGCGCTTTAACTTAAGCTTGTGTAATTACCACTCCAGCAGACTCATGTTGTGCCCACCATGGCACTTCCAGTTTCGCAAACCCCCCACAGCCTGGGGAAAAGCAGCCTGCGCTGCTAAGCCCCCATGGCCCAGGGGCATAGCAGGCTGTGTGGATCCCCCCCTCCCTGTCCCTTGGGGCCTGAGGGAGGGGCAGCAATGCTGCAGGAGGGGCAGCAATGCAACAGGATGGGTAGCAACACCCCAGACGTATAGGGACAGGCAGCTGCCCAAACAGGCAAAGACGCCTGTTCGGGCTGCTCAGTTATCTGGCATATTTTGTTACCTGGCACCCTCCATTCCCTGTGGGTAAGGGATAACAAAGCTTTTGCTGTATATCTATATATATAGAACTAGATCAGGGGTGGGCCATTATTTTGGGTGGAGAGCCGCTTACCCAGTTTTGGCAAACTGTTGAGGGCCACATGGGTAGTCCTGCCCCTTGACAGGTGCCCCACCCTCTGGTCACCATCTTGGGACCAATGTCTCAAGGCCAGTGCCAGTGGGGCCCAGAGTGGGGTGCAGGCTGGCAGGAGTCTGTAGAGCCAGGTTGGGCTGCACCAGCAGGGAGAGGGGGGAGCTGGCCTGGCTCCATAGAGCCCCTGCTGGCTGGG
>NW_017729024.1:144781242-144790202 GCF_001723915.1 Gavialis gangeticus | reverse complement strand
CTGTGGGTAAGGGATAACAAAGCTTTTGCTGTATATCTATATATATAGAACTAGATCAGGGGTGGGCCATTATTTTGGGTGGAGAGCCGCTTACCCAGTTTTGGCAAACTGTTGAGGGCCACATGGGTAGTCCTGCCCCTTGACAGGTGCCCCACCCTCTGGTCACCATCTTGGGACCAATGTCTCAAGGCCAGTGCCAGTGGGGCCCAGAGTGGGGTGCAGGCTGGCAGGAGTCTGTAGAGCCAGGTTGGGCTGCACCAGCAGGGAGAGGGGGGAGCTGGCCTGGCTCCATAGAGTCCCTGCTGGCTGGGACCCTGTACTCCTGCCACCCTGCTCTGGGCCCTGCCGGCACCAGCCCTGGGACACTGGTGTGGGCCCCATGCACTTGTTCACTCCCAGTGCCCCCCAGCCCCGTGGTACAGGCGGGGGCAGCGTGCAGCCCTGACACCGTGCTCTATGGCAGGGAATGAGCTAGTGCTGAGCAAGGAGAAAAGCGGACCCTCCCCTGCCCCGTAGCCAGAATTCCCTGCTGCAGCCGCTCACAGCCTGCACGGGGCTGTCCTGAGCAGGCACAGGTGGGGGCTGGGGCAGAGAGGCAGCAAATGTTTGCAGCTGGCCCAGGTTCTGGGTAGCTGCTGACAGCTACAGAGCCTGGGCTATGGGGCAGGGGCTTTGGGTGGGAGCAAGGGGCAGCAGGGGTGGGGGGCAAGGGCTTTGAGTGAGGGGCACAGGGCAGTAGGGCTGGGGGGCAGGGGCAGCAAGGCTGGGTGGTAAGGGGCACAGGCAGGGCATCCTGCCATGTAACCCCTACCCAAACACTGCCTGGTGCAGCAAGTGGGAGGGGGCGCAGCTGCTGTCACCATGCACAGCCCTGATGGGCGAGCCCGGAGCCAGTATGGGGCCCAGGCCGGCAGTGGAGCTGGGTTACAAACTGGTGCTGAGTGTGGGAAAAGTGGTCCCTCGCCTGCCCTGTGGCTGGCACCCTGTGATGCAGATGCTTGCAGTCCGCATGGGGTTGTCTGTGCCTGTTCAGGACAGCCCCTTTTGGGCTGCAAGCAGCTGTAGCAGGGAGCACCAGCCATGGGGTGGGGGAAGGGCTACTTTTCCCTGGGCCACTTTTGCCTGGGCTCCTTCCCTGCCCTCTCCCCACCTTCCCCCAACCCTTACCTGAGGTTCCAGCATGAGACAGCTAGGTGATCCCAGGCCAGAAGCCCCTGCTGGCTTCCCCTGGGTCCTACTGCACCTGGTTCCTGTTATTTTTGACAGGAACCAACAACAGAGAAATATTAATTTTCTAATTATTTTAGGGGCCCCATGAGCCAGATAGAATGGCCTTGTGGGCCAGTTCCAGCCCATGGGCCATATTTTGCCCATCCCTGTTTTAGATCTATAGATAGATAAATACATACGCTCATACAGTACAATGAGACAACACATGCCACATCAGTGGAATAAATATTAAAAAACCTACATGATGCCACACAAACCATCCTCCCCCCACAGCCAATGGTGGGGTTCATGACACTGTTTTTTATAGCTTTCTTTCATTCTTTGAACTCTGTGTCTAATGCTCAATTTCAAATAATTTCTAAAAAAGTACCTCTAATATCACCTTTTCTATTCAGATATTAAGGTTATTATTCTGTCACTTACTTGGGTTAACAACAGTGAGAATTAACATGGGTACAATCTGAGTCTAGTCATACTATTTTAAGGAGTTTGGTTGCAAATGAACAATGTAAATGGTTTTGTAATCCCTGTTATTTTTGTTTTTTGCAGAGGAAGGTGCCCAAGCAATGATGGGGAGAATATTGCATTAATCTCTTAGGCTGCTATTTCTAGAGGCCAATTGAGTGAATATTTTGCTGCTTGAAGGAGAAAAGGCCTTTGTGAGTTGCAGGCAGTGGCTAGAATTAAAACCCTGAGTGCTTGTATGAATTATTAAGTCTACACAAAAATATCCATGTTTATGAAATCCTGCTCTGATAGCTGCCCCTACAATAGGGCTTTAACTGGGAACAGCAAACATTTAGTAGCATGGTTTAATTTAAAGGGAAAACTTGGAGCTCAGATTTTGAAAACAAACAGAGTTCTTTCTGGAGAATGCAGCCTTTAGCACTTCAGCATTCCTCAAGTCTTTACTTTGAAATAAAAGAGGTCAATATTAGTTCCTCTTTTAAGATAACAGCAACATTCAGGGTTCTGTGTTTCCCTTACACAAGCTAGCAAGACCATTAATGTCTGAAACTGACTGTTCAGTTTTTAGCAATGTCATCAACTTCACCTTCAGAAATGCAGACCACCAAAGGCAAGAAACCTTCTGTTTAACTCCAACGTGTGAATGCTATAGGACCTCACTGAACTGTGCCTTAGTAGGTGGCAAAACCACAGAATATATTTAGTGGTTCAGTTTAGAATTATATGAGCACAGAAATATGAGCACAGGAAACTGCTCAGAGTGAAAAGCGTTAGTAAAATCACACATCTCATCCTTCAGCATGAGAGCACCACATAGCATCTGGCCCTGTCCTTGTCACTAGTTAACACTGAAACTTCCTGATGAAACTCACTTCTCACTGGGACACTTCTTCCTCTTGACAGCTTCCAGATGCTCTTTGCTAGTGCTGATGAATATGGCAGGGACAGGCTCTTGGTGTTCTTGCAGCAGCTCTTTTAGGAAGGAAGAGGAGCTGGCTGGCAGTCTATAGTGAGAAAAACTACCACTGTCTTCCTGATTCCCTTTACTTGAGCAGAAAACACTAATAGACATCACCACTGTAAGAACTGAATGCAGTCACAGCAAGAGAGCAAAGATAACTTCCCTTTCTTAGCTCCTACCTTTTCAACTCCAAATAGGTTGTTGAAGTTTTATAGCCTTTGGTGGGTACTTAAGGTTCCAGATCAACTTTTCATGCCTTCTATGACAATGATATACAAATATAGTGTTTACTGCATATAGACTATATTGCATATAGTCTTTATTGTCTTTAGGACCTTAATTTTATCTTCTACCTCATATATTGATTCCTCAGTGTTTTGGGCAAGTAAGTCATCAGTCTCCAGTGACAACATACTTATCTTAGGACCTTGTTACACATTAATTTTAGGCAGATCCTGGAGCTCTTAACCCCTGCATTGTCCACACATTAACACATGACAAATAGTTTTAAGCACACTTTAAGCAGCTTAAAGTTATGCAACTCTAGGGCAAGTTTATCTCTGATCCATGTTACCCAGTTTGTGTTTCATTAACGTGTGGCCACTGCCCACAGATGAACTGCACAAGTGGCAGTCCTCCAGCATCTCAGGATTCAGTGTTCCCTCCCCCACCCTCCTGTTCTGTGTGAACTAACTTTCCACCACCTGAACTTTACTGCCCAGGAGGCAGGTCTGGCACCAAGGCAGCTTCCCTTCCTACCCCCAGGAGTGGGACCTTCTCCCCAGGGGTGCAACCCAAACAGCCTTCAGAGCACATGCCAGCTAGCCAGGTCACAGGGTATGGATGGGTCCAGGAGTGGGGTATAAGGGGGTGAGGAGGAACAAGTCAGGGGGCTGGATCAGTTCCCCATGAACTGGGGCTTTCTTCCAAGGGCATGGGCAGTAGCCCCCCCAAAAGTGCCTTCCCTCACTGCTCCCACCTCCCAACTGCCTCAGGAAGCATGACCAGTACTCCACACATCCCAATCTCAAATCCCAATTTATTAAAACATAAGACCTTCCTTAATTTACCTCCTCTTTATTTCTTTTTGAATTCTGATTTTTTGACTTATTTTTATTTTATTTTTCAGTGGCTGATTCCCTTCATTTCACCACTCTTCCCCCACCCCCATTTCCTTTCCACCTCCCATTTCATTATCCACACCATCCCATTAACTCTCTGCCTCTCAGCTTCATGTACCCCCTGCAACCCATCTGTTAGCCCTCCCCACCCAAAAAGGAGGGATAGAAGCCTGTCCTGGCTCACCAGCCATGTAGTGGCAACTCACAGCTGTCAGGACCCTACTTGCCAGCCGTCTAGCGGCAAGTCACGGCTGTGCAGGTGGGGGACAGTCAGAGAAGGTTTTTAGCCTTAAGATGTGACTTCGTCAAACTTCAAGGCACTACAGGCTCTAACTACAGCATAGCTGCAAGCTTTAGAGTATCTAGGAATGGCTACTTCAAGTCATAAAAGGCACATGTTCTCCTGATGGAGGATGGACATGTCCAGATCCTTTTAATCTAGCAAGTAAACTCTCCTATTTGCTTCAGTGAATGACTGTGGGTAGGCCACATATAAGAAATACACATATGAGAGTGAAATGAGAAAAGAACCCTGATGCCAGTGTTCTACAGATTCAGCAGGTACAGTAGAGTATTTTAGATGACTGTACTTACTTTTCCGAACACAGTGGTCAGGTATGGGAGCTAGATTGTTCCGTACAGGAGTAAGGTCTTTTACTTTGGGTAGTTCTAGGGACATCTGTTGAAAACTTTTCCCTGTAAAAATAAATGTACTTATATATATCAGCAAACACACACTTGGAAATAAAACTGCATACAACAATATTTTGCTGGCTAGTAGAATGAAAATTCTTTTGTTAAGTTTAAAAAAGTATGTGTCCTGGTATTTCAGCCTTATAAATCACTAGTTAAAAATGGCTAGACAGATGGTAGTAGAGAATTGCTGATTTAGTTACTGTCATTTGTTACAATGACTTAGGGTCATTAAGTAGTGTACACCTTATGAGCTTGTGACTATCATTCATCCATGTAGATCGGACTGCAAAATCTGAGCCTTAGCTGGTAAACTCTTTTGGGCAGGGACTATGGCTTCTTTAGGGCTGGAATAGCCCTTAACATGATAGGACTTGGGCCTGGCTGGAGCTTTTGGCTGACACTTGTTCAGATAATAAACGTGGGCACTGGAAGGACAAAACAAGCCAAGTATGATATGCGTCCTTAAAATCTGCTAATCAAAGTAAAATTCCCTTCTGACCAACAAGAACATATACTGGAAAATGAAAGATATATAGTGAATATAATGAAAGGTCTAATTTTTGGCATTGCCCTGGTATGTATTAGAGCAAAATTTAGTCCTGAAATGCTAACTGTATTCTACACTAGATGAACAATATCTCATAGAAGAGTTACAAAAGAATATCCAAACATCTTAAAGATGTTGAAAATGAATAGCATTCCTAAATCTGGGAACAGTGAAAAATCTGATAATTTGCTTGTAGGTATTTCACTATACAAACCTCTGGATAGAAGAAAATACAACACGCACATCCCAAACACTAACCCCTCTCTAAAACCTCTCTGGATTCTCCTGAAGTTCTTCTGCTTCAGTCTCCTGAGGTCCCCAGGCACTAGTAGACTTCATTACATGACTCTAGCTGTCCTGCAGGACTGTAGTCTGCCTAGCCAATATGATTCTAAGCTAACAGCATATTTTCAGTTGACATGCAGGGAAGAGGGAAGGCTTCTGAAGAATTTGGTGGAACACCATCTTGGGAAGTAGAGAACACAGTGCTAATGTGAACTGCCTTGGGAATAAGCTGGGTGGTCCTCAAATACACCTATGTGTTGCTATACTGTGCAAGATCAACCTGTGGAGAAAAAGCTATAGATAAGTGAGAAATGATAGACAGAACAAGCAGCAACTGTGCAGAAAGCACAAGGATTTAAAATTAAAGATGCTAAACTAGTTGCTAACAGGGCAATGTTCTGTGCAGCTTACTGTGCAATTGTCAAATAAGCATAGAAATAGATAAGGTGGTGTCAAATACCCATGTAAGGAAGTGCAAGAAGCAAGGATTTCTTAGGGCAATATTTTTATTGGATCAACTGCATAGTTGGGATAGAGGTAGACAAGCTTTTGAATGGAAGACATTCTTCCTCAGGTCTGATCAGAACAAGTCAGATATTAAGGTATCACCCTAAGAAATCCTTGCCTTGCATAATGTCCGGGTGACCATGGTCAGAACATCACTCTTATTTTACCATGTAAGGAAGCAAAGACTGCACTCTTGCACTGACCTCCATTAACTTGAACTCTGAAGATACCTCTGGGGAAAAAAAAAATCTCTGAATTACTGTCCCTTATGTAGATAACCACAATTCATGTCACTTGCCTTAATCTTAAAAAGGGTTTGATCCAAAGCCCAGTGATGGCAAAGATAATCTATCTACTGATTTACCAAAGACCAAAGCTGCTTTGTTTTGCTGAAACATGAAGAACACTCATACAGATCAGAGAATTTACACTCTGTTGGGAGACTGAATGCAACAAGCCCTGCAAGGCTTTTATTTTGTGCTCTGTTTAGTCCTTAAACTTCTAGAAAGTGAATGCAATGTGAGTATAATATGCTGTCCCTATTTTACTCCCAATTTGCAATCATTCTGCACCAAGAAAAATGAATACAGGAAGCTTCAAGATAGCAGAGAATCAGGTCCTCTGCTTTCATTATGGTATTCCAGCACTACCTGTTGTATTGTGATGCTTTATACTGGAAACTGTTGGTTATACTTGGTTTAACATACACGTACAGCTTAGAGCAGGGCTGCTCAACCCTCAACCTGCAGGCATGATCTGGCCTATGGAGCCATGTGATCTGGCCCATAGGGCTCTTCAAGGATCTGGAAATTTTGTTAGGGAAGGGAGCAGCGGCAATTTATGCTGCCACTGCTCCCTCACCACCAAATTTTCAAGCCCTGTGGGCCAGATGACATGACCCTGCACACAGGATCCTGGCAGGGAGCCAGGGCCCAGGCAGTGGGCCTAGTCTGGCATCCACAAGGTTGAACCTAGTGTGGTGGGGCCTGATCTGGGGAATGTGTTGCTGGAGTTGAGCCAGTGGGGTCCAATTTAGCATATGCAGTCAGAGCTGGGGCAAGGGCTGGAGCAGAGAGCCCAATCCAATATGCATGGGGCTGGGGCTGGGGCTGGGGCTGGGGCTGAGGCAGTGGGACCCAATCCAGTGTATTGAGGACTGGGGTTGGGATGGCAGGCCAAGGCTGTAGCTGAAATATAGTGTATGGGACTGGAGCCCAATGCAACTCCCACTGGATTGGGCTCCAGCCCAATTTGCACTGGTTTGGGCCAACAGACTGGATCCAGCTCACAGACCCACCCAGCACCACTAATTTGGCCTGCATGGCCAAATGGTTGGGCACCACTGGCATAAATTATGGAATTTTAGTATCTCAGAAGAAAGGGAAAAGTTGAGACATAATGGCTTCCAAATGAAATGATTGGTTCTAATGTGAATGCCTTCTTGTGGGTCAGAAGTTCTGAAATGAAGTAGAAATAAATGATTCTCTTCCCCAGATATTTCCTTTGGGCCCAAGGTGCATTTTCAAGTGCCATTTTTCTTCTCTATAGGCTGGCAAGGAAGTACAGTCTTGATTACAACATGTCAGCTTTGCTTGCATTTTATTTACTGATATTCTTATTATAGCTGGCTCCATAGCTAGTTCTTAGCTTTCTTTTAGCAGCTGGATATGTGATCCCTCCCATGGGCTTTCATGTGGAACAGAAGTAACTTATGATGAATATGGCACTGTAAATTCCCCCTTCGCTTTCAAAGCAGGATCTGCCACATAAATCAGCTCTTGCCCAGCAGCCCTCTCTGCCAAGATGCATTCTCTATTTGATTATATAGTACTGCTTGTACCAAGATAAAAATAATAATAGTCCATTGTTTTATGTTACCTACTACAGCACCTGAAAGGTCCTGGGTACTGTACAAACATAATTAGGCAGAACACTGGGCCTGAGAGATTAGCGATCTAAAAATACAAATGTTTGAATAGGAAAGAAGGGCTGCAGGTGGTTACACAGTGTTGAGAAACGTGTGCAGCTGCGTCTCCACTCCGTACAGGGCCATTACCCATATTGCTTGGAGTTTCTATACTTTTCCCCCTTTCCACGTCACAAAGTGGATTAGGGTGTATGCTTGCTAAGGGTATGGATATCTGTTTTAAAAGGGGAAGAGAAGCTGCTCCTCTGGAACACATAAAATCTATAACACTCTTTTACATGTGCATGATTGTGCAGCAGCACAAGGGAACAAAATTGCCCTTTGACTCTGAATGAAACAGGGTTAAAATTGTAGTGGTTTTAGCCCACATGTATTCTTACAGAATCAGGTAGATGTAACAGTTGCATTATAATAATGTATTTTTGTATTCTTTGATAGCAGTACAATTTTTACATCTGTCTATGCCTTAGGCACATGATAGCAAGGCCAATTAAAGAAAACTGCTCTGGATTCCTGATGCCAACTCAGTATTTCAGTTGGCAAGAATTTTTACTGCAATATTGCAAAAGCTCTTTGGTATTGTTAAATCATTTTGGTTTCAACACTGACAAGTGCGGGGTACTGCACCTGGGGATGAAGAACCAGCAGCAGACCTACAGGCTGGGGAACTCCCTTCTCATCAGTGCAGAGGCAGAAAAGGATCTTGGAGTCATTATTGAGGCCAATATGAACATGGGCTGACAGTGTGGGGACATGGTCAGGAAGGCTAACTGCACCTTGTCATGCATCCACAGATGCATCTCAAGCAGGTCCAAGGAGGTAATACTCCTCCTTTATGAGGCACTGGTCAGGCCGCAGTTGGAGTACTGAGTCCAATTCTGGGTGCTGCACTTCAAGAGGGATGTGGACAACATGGAGAGGGTCCAGAGGAGGGCCCTGAAAGGGATCTTCCTATCCAATCTGGCTCTCCAATGCAGAATCTTATTTCACTTCTCACTCGATCAGGGGGCAGCAGGGCAGGTCCCACAAGGAGAGGCTACAGGACCTGAATCTGTTCAGCCTCCACAAGAGAAGGCTGAGGGGGGATCTAGTGGCCATTTACAAACTAGTCAGAGGGGACGAGCAGGCATTGGGGGAGTCCCTGTTCCCCCGAGCACGACCAGGAGTGACAAGAAATAATGGTCACAAGCTGGCAGAGGGCAGATTCAGGCTAGACAT
>NW_017729024.1:144761809-144776242 GCF_001723915.1 Gavialis gangeticus | reverse complement strand
ATAATGGTCACAAGCTGGCAGAGGTCAGATTCAGGCTAGACATCAGGAGGCGCTACTCCACTGTCAGGGCAGCTAGGATCTGGAAACAACTTCCAAGAAAAGTGGTGCTGGCTCTGACCCTGGGGGTCTTTAAAAGGAGGCTGGATGAACACCTGGCAAGGGGACCCCAGTAATCTTTCTTGTCATGGCAGGGGGGGGGGCTTGATGATCTGCTCAGGTCCCTTCCGACCCTACCAACTATGAAACTATGAAACTATGGTTCCACTCAGGACGTACATTGAGACAATGCCAGCAGTATGATGTATGGTAAACCTGATGGCCACCCACACCAGATTCTGCTCTTTGAATGTATGTCAGGTTTCAGTTGACAAATTTACTGAGCTTTCATTTCTAAGAGCACACAGAAATATACTGAAAAATCCCCACTTGGATGCTACCAGTCTCAATAGCATTAGCACAAAAATATAGCCGTGGGTTTTAGAAAAGACAGACTCATATAAGGCATTACATGCTGAATTTCAGATGAGAAAATGATTTCACTGAAAAGCCTCAACATTACTTATTCCCAGAATTCAGTCTTATATTTCCAGTGGTTAGGAAATTACATGTAGCTTCTAGTCATGACTAAAAACAGGAAAAAACAAGAAAAGAATATTAACATGTAATCATAACTAAAAGACCAGATATCACTTTCTCATTGACAGCTCAAAGACCAAGTAAGGCTTTCTGAAAGGGATCTTCCTATACAATCTGGCTCTCCAATGCAGAATCTTATTTCACTTCTGAACTCTTAAAAACCCGCTGGCAGGGCAATGCCATGAAAACTTCTGAGGGTAAAAATCCCGCAGCTAAGTCAATGGCTCTGAAGTTCATGAAATTAATTTAGTGCTACTTCATGGGTGGCTTTAATTACAGCAGCAGACATATTTGATCAACGCAAACAACTGAGCCTGGAAATCAGCAGCTCTTTTATCAGAAAAATGTAAGATAATCTCTGGGTGACACATTCCCATCAAACTATTTGCTCTCTGCTTATATAGTTTTATTTGAATCATTTCTGTGCTGGCCCTTTATGCCAGCTGGGAGAATCTGGTAATTTTTGGAAAGTTTTCTTTGTTCAAGGTCAACTCAGCTGTATACTCTGTCCTGAATCATCATGGTGCTCACACATTTTTTATTTAATAAGTTTATTTTGTAATTGCAATTAAAAATACTCTGGATGGTAAGTTATACACCATTTGTGGTAGAGGGATGGATTTTTCCCTACATCACACAAAGAAAGCTCCCACTACAGTGGACAAACTATCTCCTATAGATTACACAAGTTGGATTATGACCCTGTAAAATAGATCTTTGTGCTGATGCTAAGTCTCATTGAAGTCAGTGAACCTTCAAGTCAGTTCAGGAGTCCATCTATGTGGACTCATTTAGAAGACTGAGCCTTAAATCATAGAAGATTCACGGAAAGAAAGCAACTAGGTGATGCTGTCCATCAACCAGTGTAAACTAGGAATTAGGTCTCCAATACTCTATAGCTGCGGTGCCCAACCTTTTTGCCCACAGGTCAGAGGGGCGGTGCCAGGTCCCTTCCAGGACTGCATCTGGCCGGTTGGCCTGATCCAGCCCAGAGGGTGGGTACACTTGGGGGCAAATCTGGTGCATGGGGTGGGCCCAGAGGGGAGCCAGTCTGGTGTGGGGGACAGGTGCAGCCACAGCCAGATTCAGTGAGGTGGCAATGGCCTAGGCCTGGGCTGGGCTGATATGGCCATGCAGCAATGGCCCAGCCCCAATCCAAGGGCTTAGAAATTTGGCAGCGGGAGAACAGTGTCAGTGTTAATTGCCTAACTGCCACTGCTCTCCTGCTGCCAAATTTCTTTACCTTAGGGGAGCCCTGTAGGCAGTTTGGCCTGTTGGCTTGGGGTTGAGCACCCTGGCTCTACAGTCTTCAGAAAAGACACAATCTAGTTTTAAGTGTATTCCGCATCTAACTGAGAATTCCACTGAGCAATATTTCCTGTATTTCGACTCAGTTTTCCTACACTCAATTTTAGCTCATTCATCTCAGAAATAACCACTTGAATACCCCTAAATCATTTTTCAGTTTCCTTGGTAGTTATTTACATATGGGCTGCAGAAAACCTGCAAGATTTGTTTCACATGGGTTATGTGAACTGGACCCAGCAGGATTTAGTCTGGAAGCAATGACAAGGGACCACAGCTTGCTAATTTACCTGAAATTTGGAGTTCATGTAGTGGGAGAAATCACTGAGAGCTATGTGGGGAAAAACTATCTAAGCAGAGACATCTTGATGTAAGGGTGGTCAAGCCTTGCCACTCAGGAAATAAGCCCCACCTAACTGCCTCTTTTGTGTGTGTGACAATCACCTGAGCAACTACATTTCTGCTGCTGGGTCTGCAGATAACTGCTTAATGGCATCTGACACTCACATGCAGGTCTAAGTGAATTTGTCTTCTGCCTGACTTCAGACTAACAAGGCTACCTCTCTCTCCTGAAGGCATGAGTCTCATCCTATACACAAGTCCCTTTGATTCATTAGCCATCTGGTGTCCTGCACACACATGATATGAGTCTTATTACATAGAGGAAGAGTAAACACAAATTTAAAAATATTAAATATCAGAACTCAGACTTACCTGTTTCTCCAATGTGGCCCTTTTCAACCTGCCATGTTTGTAGAGGTTAGAGAATATATGGGAGATATAGCACAAAGAAATTACCTGATGGAGAACTAGGCAGGGAAGGTAAGTGAGGAGGACACAAAAGCATATGGTTGGATCTTTCAGAGTTCAAAGCATTTATCATCTTATCTGAAGGAGTTGTAGTACAGACTTTATATGAGAGTATTTGGTTAGAATCTGTGCTCCAGGGGTTGTCTAATAGAGTCTGGCAGCCAGTTCTGTGATCTAACAGGTCATGTTCACTTCTACTTTTCTGAGACCTATGTGAAAAATGGTAGGTGTTAGTGCTCAAGGAGACACTTGAAGTTGCACTCTGAGAAGTTGTTAAAAAAGAGCTGCCGGTTGTAATGGGGGGGAGACTTTGTGTTCTGATTGGTGGAAGTGCACTACACTCCAGCTGCTGCTTCTCTGACATGAGGTACTTTTGGGTGTCTGTGCTTCTCCTTTTGAAGTCAGCAGTGGCCACACATTCCCCAGAGAAATCTTTGCAGTTTGTTTCCATAATGCAGTCAAATGTGGTGATGATATCATCAACTTCTGATGTCTCTTCTCTTTGATATCGGTCTCTATTTCTGTCTTTCTGGTTTGTTCTCTGATCATCTTTCTTTTTTTTGCACGAGAAAATTTGGTTAAACATACTAAATTTTCCTTCCTTCTTCAGGTTTTTATTCTTCTGTGAGGGAATTTGATGAATTGTTTCAAACCTATTAGGAATTATACAAACAAACAAACAAACAAACAAACAGCCAAGTAAAAAATGAGGAGAGCAGAAAGTAGAAAGCCTTTAGCATTGTTATTTAAACATAAGATTTTAAAGAAAATCTATTCTGTTTTAACACACAAAATGAAAAAGAATAATATTCAGATGAAAGTGCAGGTGTAAATTATATAGGCTGAATATAATTGTCCACATTTTATGAACAAAAATAAGTTGTATAAGTAGTCTCTTCTCCTACCGCTGTGCTTTTTATTTGTATTAGGATAAACATCTGCATTTGTTATTACTGGTTTAATTTCTGGTACCAGTCTATAGTCAATCTGCTATCAGAAATCTGTTTGATCTGTTCTGGTTTATGCATCTACAGAACAGCTAGCAGTATATTCCAGCTGCAGAATCATTAGTAGTGATGACAATACATGAACCATGAATAATATGAAAAGCATTCAGGGATTTTTAAAGACTAAGGGGCCTTGGTTCAATGCCACATTTGGCAAGTGTTATTTTCCAACAGAATAGTGATTACTAACTCCAGGTCAGGGACACTGATTCAGTATAGCAAAGGGGGGAAATCACTTAATTCCATTTTTCACAATATCCTTCCCTTAGACATTGCAAATCCAGTGTCTGTGAGGCCTTGAACAGTTTTCAGGAGACCTATCACAATCACAGCCAGCTCATAGACTGTGGCAGATTTAAAGGAGGCTGTTGAATAACTATAATTGAATAACTGTATAAGGAAGGAAGCTATTGCTTGGCTTTGTGGATTTGCATTCATGAAATAAATAAATAAATAACTATTCAACATCTATGAGCAAGCCAGGATGTGGAGGTTTCAACAGCAGCAAACATAGCTTTAAGTATGTTTTGCCTTTTGTAACAGGAAATAATACTATTAACTGGAAAGAATGGGGAAAAACAAAGGAATCTGACAATTCATATGTGCCTAATACTGATGTGGTAAAACTTAGATAAATTAAGTTGGAGAAACTGAAAATTTTTACAAAGATAAATAATGGATGGTGAGCAAAGAATATAACAGAGGAGCTTTAAAAAAGAGAAAGCATGTATACAGCAAGGCCTGGAATTTTAAGAATGAAAATATCTTTTAAGCTATGAGTATGATAGCTTATTTTATCAGATGTTAAGTGACTTTAATAGAAATACAAGGCATATATTTGAGGGGAAAATTTCCCCTGAAAGTAAATTTTGTCCATAAATATGACAGTGCTCATTTGTTTTACAACTATGTGTTATTTGTTAGAAAGTCTGATTGGACAGATGCTATCTGTAGCAATGAACCATTCGATAGATGGATACTTTTGGCACTGGTGTTTTAGAGAAGAATTTGAACCAAGCATTGTATAGGAACTGCAGATTAATTCCTGCAGTCAGGAAGATTTTGTACCCTCCAGAGAATGCAGAGAGTAAGAAATGTCATTATGTCTTTCCAGTGAAGTTCAGTACTAGCATGTGACCTGTAGGCAAAAGCAAGAGGTGCATTATGATTGTTCCTTTACCTGTGCTCCTGAGAGAGCAGCTTGATGCACGATGTGTGCCCGCAGTACACTGCATATGTCAGAGGAGTGTTTTCATTGATGTCCCGGGGGTTGCTATCTATCCCCAACTGTAGCAGTGTCTTTACGCAGTCTGCTTTCCCTGCTGCTGCAGCCCAATGCAAAGGTGTCCTAAGGAAGAGAAAGTGGAATACATTAATGATCACCTGAGGTGTGCTCCAGCATCGCTTAGTCAACATCTGCACTGGCCATCTTAATCAGTTCTCAAACCATTGGTCTAGCTCAAATATATGTTCATCAGTTACAGTCATGGCAGGAGCAATAGTATAGATCTAGCTCTACTAAGCGTTAATGGTTAAAATGTTTGTAGTTGTCTTACACCACCACTTCCACCATTGCTAACACTGGTGGAAGAAGTGCCTAAAATTTCCAGTGAGGAATTTGAAAAAAATCTTTTTAGTTTCCCCCCAGGCTAGGGCAGTAGTTTGCAACCTACTTGCTATAGTGGGCCACACTTGCAGCTCTCAATGCATTATGTGGGCTGCACCCACACAACTTACTTCCTGTGTATCCATTTAAAAAATGTTTTAACAGGATGTCACATGGGCCGCAGCAGTGTGCTGACTGGGCCAAATGCAGACCCATGGGCTGAGAACCACTGGTCTGGGGGCAAGGGGCAATGCTTTTCATCCTGATACCACGTCCTGATAGCCAGGATCAGTTCAGGTTTTTCCATCAATATGAGGGGGAAAGAATCCTCCCTTAGGCCACAGAGCAGTTAGTGTTGTTGCTTGGCACTTACTATTTCATTCATTAGGCTGCTTTAGACCCTGATACTACTGTGTCTCTACTCTATAGTAAAAAATGACCAACAGGTACATATAAGGTGATTCTACTTCTCAAATCCAGTTGTCCTGGACTTTTCCCATGATCCTCTACAGCCAAGAACCTTTGTAGCCACAGTAAAAGGGGAAGGATTTCTGTTTAGTGACTAGAAACTAATATTTGGCCTCACAAGTGTAACATTCCCTGCAAAAAAATATAAATTTACTTTTAATTAAAGCAACCTGCAAAACACAAAACAAGCTGAATAGGAAGGACTGCATAGGAGGACAGCTGAAAAATATCAATTCATGTAATACTCCCCACCAGACAGTAAGTGAATACAGTGTAACTTTCAGATAGCTGCAAAAGAGAATGGAATTAAATGGAAACCTATTGTGGTTTTGTGAGCTATCTCCATCTCCAAAATAGCATCCCTTTTACAGAAAGCCAAGAAAATTTAATAGAAAATCATCTCTCTGATAGAATTATTTTGGATGATTAAAAAACCCTATGGACATGTATCCTTTCTTCTATTACATTTGAAAGATCTTTGGGAATACATTTTATAGAAACCCATTGATTTAAAGTTCTGTGAGAGTTTTTCCATAAGGGATGTTTTAATTATTATTATCTAAAGGCCCAAGCCTTTCGACTGAAGGCAATGAGACTTCCAGGGGAGTAGGAAAAATCAGTCCATAATCAGACTGGCAGTCCTTTGATTCTGGACTCATCAATGGCAAAATGTCTATTGACTTCAATGGAAGCAGGACTGGGATGCTGAACAAGAAAAAGGAAGAACTTCTAACATGTACAGTATAAAGTCGGGAGGTTCTTGGAAAAATGGAACTTGGGGATCCTCAGCACTTTGGAAGATCAGGCTCTAACATCTTAACATTACTGAAGTTGACAGGCTGGGTCCATGGAAGTTGGGCAGAGTTTTGATTTCAACGAGGGTAAGATTTCATTCCAGTTGTGAACTCATGCTGTGCTGTTTAGGAAGGACAAATCCATTTTAATGAATCAAATGATGATAGACCTCTGTCTTGTATAACCCTATCATACCCTATCATAAATATAAGGTTAAAATACCTTTATATTAGAGAACTAGGTAGTTAGCTGTGTTAGCCTGAAGTCAGACAGAAGGCAGGATAGAATTGCACCTCACAGACTAACTGAATAAGAGATACATACGCTTCCAGAAGCAGTAGCTTACTTCATCAAAAGATAGGCATGCTCTGCATGTCCCTTCCTAGCATCTGATGAAGTGAGCTGTTCCTCACAAAAGATCATGCAACTTTGATTCCATTATTCTATATGGTGCAACTCTTCCCCGTCTTCTGCCTGCTTTTATACTAGTTACCTAGTAGTCATTTATATTAGTTATTGTAAGGTAAGCACAAAAGGCCTCATTTGCAGAGTTGCTGAGTATATATACTTCTCAGCAATCCACTTTCATGAAATAGGTTGTGGCCTCTGTAACAGGAAACGTGACTGTTAAACAGTTTTAGCTTCAGGTTAAGACAATGGGAACAGGGGCTTTCCAGCACTTTCAGTACGTTTCCATGGTTACCTGTCATCCACATCAAGGGCCTGCAGGTTGCACTCTGAGATTTTAGCCAGCTCGCTGATAATATCACTATAACCTGCTGCAGCAGCGATGTGCATACAAGTCTTGCCATTTTCATCATCATAGTTTATTATTGATGGACCCTGGTGATGGTCCAGGATGATGGAACACAGAACCTTGTTTCCACTCTGGAAAGCAAGTAAAGGGAAAATAAGTATTTAATAATGAAGCATACTTCATACTGAACTCTCTATGCCACAAAAGGAAAAAATACAATAATGGCATTTCTTGTTTAGTTCAGATTCCAGTGGCATGGCCACTGCCAGACGGTTCCTGCCTCCTGCCAGAAGCTGGGTCTGCCCTGTGAGTTTCCTAGAACATTTCTGGGCACTGGAGAAATAATAAATAATGTAACAAAAGCTGAAAAAGGGCAAGGAAGTGACAGACTCTCACTGACTTTTAATTACATATTTTAATTACAGTATTTACATATGGAGTTAATTATATTTTAAAATCTAAATTACTTTAATATTGTCTAAAATGGCTTGGATGTTATAGGAGACACACAATCTAGAGCATGATGAACTGTATTTAATATATAATCTAAAAAGCATGGAAACATAGTGATGGAAGGGACCTCAGGGGGGTCATCTAATGCATCTAGCCACCTCCTCTCCTTTAAGTATTCCTAGACCATCAATAGTATGTTTAAGCTCTCCAAAGAAGAGGGTGCCACAGCTTTCCAAGGTAGCCTATTATGGTGCTTAATTATATTTATGGAGTTAGAAAGCTTTTTAAAAAAATAACCTAATGTCTCCCTTCCTGGAAAACAAAATGATTATTTCTTGCCCTGTTTTTGGTAGAGAACAATTGATTACTAACCTCTTTTTAACCTTTTTACATATTTGTAGGCTGTTCCCATGCCTATCCTCAGCCTTCTCTTTTCTAGTCTAAATGAACCCAATTGTTTCAAGCTCTCTGAAAGTTTCTGAAATGCTGATCATTCTTGTTTTTCTCCTTCGGATTCTCTCCAATTTCTTAAAGGATGGTGCCAAAAACTGGATACTATAATCAAGCTGAGTAGGAGAGATTAGTTATTAACTCTTGCTTCTTACCTAACATTTCTGTGAATACACCCGGAATGAAATATGCTGCCATTGTAACAGCATTAAACCCACTTTTTTTCTCAAACACTGTTATCTAATGAATTACTTCCCCTTTGTATTTGTGCCTTTGATGTTTTCTTCCTAAGTGTAGTTCTTTGTACTTGTCTCCACTGAATTTTATTTTATTGATTTCAGATAATTTTTAAACTAATCCAGATAGTTTTGAAATCTACTCATCCTCCAGAGTGCTTGCCACCTTGTCTCAGCGTGGTGTTATCAGCAAAGTTTATAAGTATGCTCTGTATTCCAGCATCTAAACCATTAAGGAAAATACAGACTAGAACCAGGTCTGGGACAAATCCTGTTGGGACCTGACCAGATGTCTCCCTTTGAAGATGTTTTCTTCTTGTTGTTAATCATAAATACATAAACTAGTAAGACCTTTCAGAATGACTTTGGATGTAGCATCCCTTTTTTTAACTCTGCCCCATAAGGATGTCTTTTTGGATTGAATTCGGAATCTTTTATTCATGTTGAATTACACTTATGCAAATAGTGCTATTGACTTTAATGGACTATAGTTATAAGTACTGCTCACCTGGAGAATGGAACAAAGACTTAAAGCTTTTATGATTGCTCTTTTTTACCAGGTTGATTAACAACCCTTCTGTCTCATGCTATGGTATTTTAGCTAGTTGGCTTATTTCCAGTTTATTTATAATTTTATGTGGCACAAAATTGATTGCCTCATTGCAATTAAAATATTCTTATCCAGAAGCTTCCTCTTCATCTGCAAGACCAGCAGCTGCATCAAATATGGCTCTTGAATGTGCCTGTCTGGACTTACTTTTAACAAATGCAAGAGGGTTGTTGGTTAGATTTTTCCCTCAAATCATTAGTAAGTCCCTTCATATGGTTGAATGTTTGAAAACTACTGGCCAGTAGTTTTCAAATCCTTTCTTCTGAAAGTTACAGAGTAGTTTATTCATCATTTTAAAGGTTATATTAGTTTTGTCCTTCTAATACTTCTGAGGTTTGAGAGAGTTCCTATTCCAGTTCTTTTAAAACACTCACTTTAACCTCTGTACAACTGGCAATTCTTGTAGATTTATTTTAACTTACATCATTGTATCATTGCCTTAATTATATATGGCTCATAAGAACAAAGGCCAAGAAAAAGCTGCTTTGGCCATTGTGGCCATTGAGTCCATTCCCTTGTGTTCATAGATGGTGATTTATCCAATGGGTCTCAATATTGTCTGCTCCTACCCCTCTTACACAAAACAGCTGCAAAGCATCCTATGAAAACAAAACTGAAACACCCTATGACATACCAAAGGTAAAAAGCAGGGGAAAACCTACCTACCATATTTTTATTGCAAGGAATTTGCCTGCTTGCCTCTGATGTGTTCATTACTTAGATCCTTCCTGTTAAAACCTGCGCAAAACTAACTATTTCAGATTTCAGCTACCTCAGAGCTCTCCCTAACTTGCTCACATACCCTGATTTTGGAGTAACCCTGTTCACACTGCTAGTAAATGTCTCTGTTTCTGAATGCACTGGTAGAACTATATTTCTTTATATCCTTGTACTAATTCTCAGAATTGCTGAGTGTCACCCCTATTTTACAACACGGTTGCATTCTTTGAACATTAGCTTAAAGTGGTGGTCACCAAAAAAATGTAGCTTTCCTGTAGTAAATTGATTATGAACCCACAGTACTGTTCTTAGACCAGCATATAAGGCCTGTGCTAGTCGGCAGTGATCCAGCTTCGGCTCTGGCCGCTTCAGATGGCTGCAATCTGATCCAGAGCTCTGGACTGGGTTTCCGCCTCGATCCGGCCGAAGTGGCTCTGAAGCTTCGGCGCCACCTTGGAGATCTGGCCATAGGGTACAATGGGGAATCAATGAAATATCTATAACTTTGTTGTTTTTGGTCTGATTTGGATGAAACTTGCGGGGATGGTAGCCTCTGCTGAGAGCATGAAACCTGCCAGGCTTCAAGAAGTTCAGTACAGGGGTTTGGGGGGAACTGCACCCCAAATTCTTGAAAGCCAAACTCATGTCACGACTGTGTGTTACACCACAGGGGGGTCAAAACTGCAGGGGTGGTAGCTTTTACTGAGGCCATAAAGCCTGCCAAGTTTCAAGGATATAGGTGCAGGGGTTTGGGGGGAACTGCACCTCAAGCTGCAGACAAGCAAAACTCATGACATAGGTGACACTGTGTGTGCTAAGGCGCAGCAGGGTGACAGCTGCAGCAATGGTGGCCACTGCTGTGACACCTGCCAGCTGCCGAGGAGATTGGGGCAGGGGGGGTCTGGGGCCCTGCACCCCTAGCTGCTGACGGGCAAAACGCGTGCCAAGACTGTCTGTGTCCTGGGGCAGTCGATTGCCTGTATTGATTCTTTCCTCTCCTTAGCCTGGTTTCGTAGGTGCTAATTGATGCTCATTAAGTTGTTATGTAGTAGCTAGGTCCTGTGTATTGAGCTGGTCCCTGAGTCCCTGGTCCCCGAGTGAATCATGATTGATTGGTAACTGGTAACACAGTAGTTTAGCAGCCAGGTCTGCAGTTGTGTCTCCCCTCCCCGCCCCAAGACAGACACAGTCAGTCCCACAGCACCCAAGGTACCATTTTTGTCTGTCAGCAGCTTGAGGTGCAGTTCCCTCCAAACCCCTGCACCGATTTCTTGAAACTTGGTAGGCTTTGTGGGCTCAGTAAGAGCTACCAGCCCTGCAGTTTTCATCCTGCTATGTTGTAATGCCTAGACATGACATGAGTTTTGCTTTCAGGAGTTTGGGGTACTGTTCCCCCCAACTCCCTACACCAATCTTCCTGAAACTTGGCAGGCTTCATCCTCTTTGCAGAGTCTACCATTCCTGAAAATTTCATCCAAATCGGACAAAAAAAACCCAAACCCAAAGGTATAGATATTTTATTGTTCATTAAGGTTTCTATACTAAGCAGGCACAATTTATTGACTACTGCACCTCTAAGATCAGCTGGACACTTTCCCCCTTCTGGCATGCTATTCTGAAAACTGATTTCTGTGGACAAGCTGCTGATGTGGTTTTAACAAGAGGGTATTCATTATTCCACACTAGAAGGAGAATTTGTTCCATGGCACTATTGGAGAAGAAGAATCATGCATCCCATCCTCATTTTGATAAGATTCGGGAAATTAGTACACACATGGACAAGTGGAAGGTGTGGCACATGCCAGTTACTCATGTTCTGGCTTCCCTCCACAGGCTTACACGCCAATTGTGTGCTAGAAAGATGCCCGTCGGTCATTTTTTTTCACCTGTGGTTTCAGCCCTATAGAACACAATCACATCTGTACTGAACTCAGCAGGAGTTTTGCAACTGGCTTCAGTATCAGCAGGACTAGGTCCCAGATGGCTGACACCAGGCATACTTATAGTCAATGGCATATCAGTGGGTTAGACCATGGCTGCTCCTATGTGGATACACTCAGGGAACTGTTGCCATCTGTGGTGCTAAGGACTAGCATAGATGGGTCATGCCCTACTCCTCTTCTTTGCCATCTGGGAAAAGCACATGCTGCACACTGTAATTGAGTAGAGTGTAGCCAGTCAAGGTAAGTCACCTGTGTTGAAGGGCACAAGCCAGGAACCCAAGAGCCAGACATTCAGACTCTAGGGACTTAGGCAGGGATGCAAGCAGGAAAGCAGGCAGTAGGAACTAGGCTAGGGGTACCAAGGCACAGCAAGGCAGGGGCCCAAGCATGTGGGCCTTTCTTTCTCTAGCCCATTGGGGAAGACTCAGCCTAGTCTCTGACCACTTCCAGCTGGGCTTAGACTTATTAATACATATCCTTGGTTGAAGAGCTTATGGTTATCATCTGGATGGCAATTTTTTCAGTTAAAGGCCGGATTTTATAATCTGGTTGTACCAATGAGTTAATATTGGAATATTGTATATTAATGTGATGTAATGTATATAGGGCAAGGAAACTAAAGCATTTTCTCCACGTTCTCTCATCACAAGGAGAGGTAGCCAGTGGAAGAAACTGGAGTGCCTGAGATGCACATAAATCAAGGCATTTCAGGAGGGAATCAGAACCATCCATGTGGAAACCCTCTAACTCTGAACTGATCCTGAGTTCCTTGGTCTGCTTTCTCAGGACCATTGTGTTGCCAGCTATTTTCCTTGAAGAAGCTCTGAAGTACATAGGGACCCTTCAAAATATACTAATTTTCCTCAAAATTATTTGCTGGGCATGAGGGGACAAGGAAAATGGTGTTTTCTTCTCTTAATGTCCCCATTTCCTAAGGTTGCCCACTCTCTGCCACTGCCCCTGTCCCAGATCTCCTATGGAGCCTAGAGATAGAGAAAGGACCTTTCCCCCAGCTCCAAAGAACACTGTCTGACTTGCAACGATTTGTTCTTAGAGAGCCTGAATTCCAGATAAAATCTTACCATCCAAGTAGTTACAAAAAGGTTGTCAAGTCTTCTAATATTAATTAAACAAACACACTCCTACTGTTTCTTCATACCGTGTGTTTTAAAAATATGTAGATGTCTTACCCTACTACCAAGGCATGTGGGCAATGAATTAGTTCAAATGTTGTCACAGATCAAATATTTCAGGGTTATGAGTGCAATAAACTTGGTGTTGTAAACGCAATCCTTCAAAAATCATGAGTCAGGCTCCAAAAGTCCTGAGCTTATTTAAAAATAAAAAGGGAACTGTTTAGCTGCCTCTGGGTTTTGAGCCTTCATGGTTCACATTTTCCAACTTTTCTCTACAGCCATGAAGGCTAGAAATGATTTTTTACATGAAAGCTCAGAATTGTACATAGTCACATGACTCTGGAAGCTGGAGCCATAAGAAAAAGATCAAATATTGTGAAATTTATGATAAAAATCATCATGAAGTGATGATTTCAAATCTTTCTAAAGCAGAGGTGCTCAGCCTCTGGCTTGCAGGACAAATGTAGCCCATGGAGCCATAGGTATCCACCCCATGGAGCTCACCACAGATCGGGAAATTTGGCAGCAGGGGAATGGTGGCAATGAATATGGTCACCCACTCCCATGCCAAATTCCCAAACCCCAAACCCCATGCAGCAGGGTCCCGCACCCCCTTGGCTGGATGAGGCCAGGCCATGCCCTCTCCCCAGCCTGGATGGGGCTGAACTATGCCCCTTTTCTCCCCCGGGGCCAGGTTGGGGTAAGCTCAAGCCTACTTCCCCCTGTGGGGCTAGGTCAAACCCTCTTCCATTGTGGGCTGGGTTGGAGCTGGGCCATGCCTCTTTCCCCTTCAGGCTGGTCCATGCCCCATCCCCCCTGGGGCCAGGCTGGGGCTGCGCCACTCTCCTTTTCCCTGTGGTGCTGAGCCATGCCCTCTCCCTCCCCTGCACAGAGACAGGTTGGAGCCAGGATACCTCTGGAGCCAGGGCAGCCTGGGCACTGCCCAGATGGCCTACTGGCCAAAAAGCTTGAGCACCACTGTTCTAAGGTATTTCTAGGCCATCCAATTCTGTAATAGCTAAGAAGCATCAGTATTCAAGACAGAGAAAGCTTTTAAATAAATTACTTTTGGTTTTAGTATCAGTAAATAGGCTTTCACAGTGCAACTAAGCTTTTTTCTGGTTACAAAGATCACTGCTTGTTTGAATGAAAGAGGGAAAGACAGTGACTGTTTAAAGAGTCCAAGTAAAACCACAAATATGAAGGGACTGCGTGTTCACATTCCCCTGCATTTGCTCTGAAATTGTGTAAAATCCCTAGTTAAGTCAAAGGGAGTTCTTTGTACACACTCCGGGAAGTATGTGGCTCTAAAGGAAGCCCAATTTAGCAATAAATTGTTCTGTCCCACCAAGTGGAAGTACCTATGATAACATGTAGGAGTTGTCAGCCAAATTCCACAGGACTTCTTTTCAGTGTTATGAACCAAACCCAGGTTATTTTCATAATGAAACCTGAAGCTGTGTGTGTGTGTGTGTGTGTGTGTGTGTGTGTGGGTGGGTGT
>NW_017729024.1:144751665-144761726 GCF_001723915.1 Gavialis gangeticus | reverse complement strand
TGTGGCTCTGTGTGTGTGTGTGTGTGTGTGTGTGTGTGTGTGTGTGTGTGTGTGTGTGTGTGTGTGTGTGTTGGTCAGGCTGAATATTAGCAGGCATTTTTAGAAAACTTTTGGCTGATCTGGAGGAAGAGCATGCTGAGGTGGGAGCTCACACAAATAGCGTGGCTTGCATTCCACAGCCATAACGGACCAGTCTGCTGGCCAGGGTGGGGAGCTGGAGATGACCTGACTCAACCAGGTTTCCAGGAAATCACCTGTCTGGTGCTTGTATCCTGTATTGCCCTAATGCAAGATTAAGTACAGTCTGTCCTCAATTACCTCATTTTCAATTTCTAGGTACTCAAATTGCACATGTGAAAATACTCTATGTCTGATTCCCTTCTGTGGCTTGCTACGCTGGCACTGGGCCAGTAACACTCGCGTAGCTATACCAGTGCAATCTCTCAGCATAGACACACTTGCACCAATATGGTATACCTCAGTTTCAAACCAGGCTGAGACAATTTTTACTCTGATGCAGGACATGGATGCCAGAAGTTTGAACTAGGGTGTTGGTTGTAGCCGTGCTCATGTAGACCAACTGAATTGTTGGAAAAGTTTCTTAGCAAGCTTTCGGGCACAGGCACCCTTCTTTAGGTATGGGGAGAAGTTTTACATTTTTTGTCCTGGCATGCACAGTCAATATGCTTTGGGCCACAGGAAGTTTGCTTCTGGTGAAAAGGTTGGGGAGGTTCAGTGCCTGTTTAAAAGCTAGGATGGGTGGTTCTGAAAAGATCTCTTTAAGAACTGGGTCTTCTTCTAGTATGGGTTGCAATGGTGTGAGGGTCGTCTGTATAGATTCCAGGGAAGGATGGTATGTCATAACTAAAGGTGTGTGATTTGTGGGAATTTTCTTTTTGTACTGCAACAATACTTCACATGGTATCCAGGTGGCTCTTTCAAAAGTGGGACCTGTCTCTCTGGAGGACTGTTCTTGTTGAGTGAAAGTCCTTTTGACATTTGTGAGATGACAATCTCAGGTGTTCTCCTTAGTGCAAAGTTGGTGGTATCGGAGGGCTTGGTAGTATATTACAGCTTTCTTGGTCTGTTTATGGTGACTGCTGGTTCTGTGTAAATAATATGTATGTTGGTCCATAAGTTTCTTGTATATGATGGTTTGTATTATTAAATTTATGATGGAAATCAATCACAGATTCCAGGTTTTTGGTCCAAATGATGATGTCATCTATATATCTTGGGTAGCTTGTGTCTGACGGTACAGTTCTTGAGGAATTCTTCTTCCAGGTGGTGCACCAAAAGATTGGCATATTGTAGGGCCACTTTGGTGCCCATAGCTGTATTTGAACTGTTTAAACTTACGCAGCTATGTCAGTGTTACTATTCCCATTCAGCCAGCCTCGCTGTAAGAAAGGCCTGCCTGTGACTGGAATTCTAGTAAGGGAAACAGGACCAAAGTCTGCATTTGTTTAATCTCAGACCTGGATGTGGGTTTTTTGAAAGCCTAGGCTTGGACACTTCTTATAATTTGAACTGTGGGTAAAGGTTTTCATGGGTCATTTCCATAGTTCCTGGCCCACATATTAGTACAATGTACACACACTGCCTCTTTTCTGTGATTTCTGGAACAGGTCTCATTAACATGCCAGATGTTCCAGCCTCTGTTTTTTCATGAAAACAAGAACAAGGCTCTAATTCAGCTGAAAGCAACCCCTGCAGCTGCTACTCTGGGAGCTCTATGGGCCTCTTGTACTCTGAAGAGGTTAAGTACAGTTCTTAAAGGAAACATATCCCCATTTCAACAACTTTAAAAGAAGCTTATTAGATATTTCCTAACACTGCATCCTCCACAATACAGCCCTGGTTTCAACTCTGAGATTTTGAGGAAAAATTGGTGAGGGAAAGGGCTGCTGAGCATGTTCAGAGTCTCCTAGACATCAGATATCAGAATGAGGGAATAACCCACATTCCCCATCTAACCAGGGATATTGGCTTGGCAAGAACTTTAGACAAGCCAAGGCTTCATCTTGCACAGGTGACAGGCCTGCTTCCATCTGAGGTCAGTTATACAGGGCAATTTATGCCAACATTAATTCTTTTACTAAGCGAAGTAGATAACAATGGCTGTAAAAATATTTTTCCATGGCTAAGCTCACATCATAGGAGGTAAAAACAGGCAGACAAAAAACTACAGGCTCAGATTTTTAAGTTATAATTTCCACACTATAGACTCCATACCACAGGGGCTGAAGAATGGAGGTGGGAGTATGGTTTCATAGTTAGTAGGGTCGGAAGGGTCCTGAGCAGATCATCAAGTCCGACCCCCTGCCAGGGGCAGGAAAAAATGCTGGGGTCAGATGACCCCAGCTAGGTGACTGTCTAGCCTCCTCTTAAAGACCCCCAGGGTAGGAGCAAGGACCACTTCCGTTGGAAGTTGGTTCCAGATCCTAGCCATCCTGACTGTGAAGTAGTGCCTCCTGATATCCAGCCTGAATCTGCTCTCTGTCAGCTTACGGCCATTGTTCCTTGTTACTCCCGGTAGTGCTCGGGGGAACAGGGACTCTCCCATTGCCTGCTGGTCTCCCTTGGCAAGTTTATAGGCAGACACCAGATCCCCTCTCAGCCTCCTCTTGTGGAGGCTGAATAGGTTCAGGTCCCTTTAGTCTCTCCTCGTAGAGCCTGCCCTGCTGCCCCCTGATCATGCGAGTGGCCCTCCTCTGGACCCTCTCCATGTTGTCCACATCCCTCCTGAAGTGCGGCACCCAGAACTGGATGCAGTACTCCAACTGGGGCCTGACCAAGGTCACACAGAGGGGGAGGATCACCTCCTTGGACCTGCTCGTGATGCATCTGTGGATGCATGATAAGGTGCGGTTAGTCTTCCTGACTGCATCCCCACATTGGCGGCCCATGTTCATCTTTGAGTCAATAATGACACCAAGATCCTTTTCTCCCTCTGTGCTGGTGAGAGGGGAGCTCCCCAGCCTGAAGGCATGCTGCTGGTTCTTCCTCCCCAGGTGCATCACCTTGCACTTGTCAGTGTTGAAACCCATCCTGTTCTCATCCACCCACTCCTGTAACCTGTCCAGATCTGATTGCAGCTTGTCCCTCCCCTCTAGCGTGCCCACCTCCCCCCACATCTTAGTGTCATCTGTGAATTTGAACAAGGTGCTATTCACCCCCTTGTCCAAGTTGCTGATGAAGATGTTGAATAGCGCAGGCCCGAGGACCAAGCCCTGGGGGACCCCACTGCCCACATCCCTCCAGGTCGAAAAAGACCCATCCACTACCACTCTCTGGGTACAGCCCTCCAGCCAATTGGCAACCCATCTGACTGTGTAGGGATTGACACCACAGTCACCTCATTTTTTAAATGAGAATGGGGTGAGAGACAGTGTCAAAGGCTTTTCTGAAGTCCATAAAGAATATGTCCACCGTGACGCCTGCATCCAAGGATTTAGTGACCTGATCATAGAAGGCCACCAGGTTGGTCTGACAGGACCTGCCTCTGATGAACCCATGTTGGTTGCCCCTGAGCATACACTCCCCTACTGGTCCCTCGCAGATGTGCTCCTGGGTAATTTTTTCGAAGAGCTTCTCCAGATCCAAGGTAAGACTAACAGGCCTATAGTATCCTGTGTCCTCTCTCCTCCCTTTTTTGAAAATGGGGACCACATCGGCCCTCTTCCAGTCCTCTGGCACCTTGCTAGAGCACCACGAGTGCTCGTAAAGCTGTGCTCATAAAGTTTCCTATGAAGCACCTCAGAACAAATCCCAGCAGTGGAAAATGAATCTCCCCTGCACACTTCCTCTGCTTTGAGGCAAGCTGGAAAAGTAACCTCTGCTTTCTGGGCAGCTGTGCGTGGGTGACTTGAAAGGAGTGGGTATGGGATTTGTGACCCACAGGAGGGGGTGAGCTTTTCTGCAGTGTTCTGTCACCCACAGTTTTATGTTGCCTATTTATTGTTTCTATAGGAAAGTGTAGGGGGATATGTAGAGATAAGCTTTTGTTTTGCCTTACTGTAAAATAGACTGGTTTTCCAAATAGCTAGAACACAGGGCCCTCCAGATTTCACCTGGCCCAGAATGTCGGCTGGGTGGAGCCTGCACTAGACTAAATACGCAAGAAATGCCTGAGAGCTGGTGGAACTGATCTCTTCAAAATACCCAGGCAAAATCAAAAGATGCAACACAAGTTCAAGCTGAGCAGAAAATATATGAAATCAGAGAATAAATGCTGTGAAAGTAATAAATGGTGACAAAGTAATTGAAGCATCAGCTGCATCCTATACTAGGAAGACAAAAATGTTGAATCCATTGTGGATGCTCTGTATGGGAGAGGTTTGCTCCAGAAAATAAGTAAACAGAGGCAGATTGTTTTTTTTATAGATGTTAAAATGAGATATATATTTTGTGATCGTTCTTTGTTTCTTGTTTGGCTTGTTGTCATGGTTTAAGTTGGCAAAATTAAATGAAAAAGGTTAGGATGCTGAAGATTAGTCACAGTTAGAAGTAGGGATGTGAATGGTTAAATGATTAATAGTTTAACCCATGAGCCCAATGATAACTGGTTATAACTTACCGGTTATAGTTTATCACAGAGTGGGGCACAGTCTCTCAGGGAAGTGGGGGGTGGGGGAAGAGAAGGAGGGAAGCCACATGGTATTCTGGCAGGAACTGGAAGGTGGCAGGGCAGGTGGGAGAGAGGGAGGGAGGGAGGAATGGAAGCAAGGACTAGTACCTATAGCTAGGCTCCACAGGCCCTAGTGCAGCTGCTTGCAGCCTCCCTGCCACTTGCCACGAGTAGCCGGGCTCCAGCAGGTTCTTGCCACCCACCATGAGCCCAGGCTGCTTGAGGCAGGCAGCAGAGAGGTTGCAAGCAGCTGCACTGGGGTCTGTAGACCCTAGGTGTAGGTAAAATTCCCCCCTCTTTCTGCCCCCCTCCTCACCTCTCCCTCCTTTTTGCCTGCCACCTTCCGGTTCCTGCTGCAGCACCACATGGCTTCCCTTCCCCTCTTTCCTTGCTGGACTGTGCTCCCCACCCTGCAGAGCCTAGCTATTAGGCACTCCCCGTTTTCCCTACTCTACCCAGCTTAACACGAGGTACAACCCTGGGGAGTTGCTGAGTCCTTACCCCACCTCAGGGTGGTGGAAATGGCCCGCAAGTAGCAGGGCTGGACAGAGGTGCCCTGCAGGCTGGGCCAGAGCAGCCTCACATGGGCCAGGCTGGGGGTTGCCATACCAGTTAATCATTTAACAACTGTAATTACAACAGGTTAAACAGATATTTTAACTGGTATTTACATCCCTAGTTCAAAAGTGTCATACTGGATCTATTCATAAGTCATAGTGTAACAGTGTAACTTTAATGATTCCCTCAATTTTTCAACAGCTTTACAGTTTTTTGGTACTTTTTGTGATGGGAAGGAGAGACCTTTAAAGGGTCCAGTGATTGCCCTGAAGCAATATGCCATACGTTGTTTGACAGTAAGAGTGTTTAACAGGACACTTCCCTTAAAGAAGCTGGGATTTTCATAGAAATGAGGCTTTGGCCCCTCAAAACATTATCCCAGTATGACATGTTTGCTATTTTACATACTTAGGCTATTTCATTTTGAATGATCTTAAGCTGCTCTCGTTTTGCACTGAATCATTGTTACTCTAGCCCCTATCCAGTAGAATACTTGAGTACCAGCTAAATGTGAAGCACACAGATAGTCCCAATGACATAAGTGCTTTACTACATTAGGTAATAGTGCTTGACACCTATGAGAAGCAAGCCCAAACTGAATATTTGTTGATAAAAAATGATGCTTTACTGTAAAAATGGAGGGCTCAATCCTGGACCAGGCTAAATTGGCAAAGTTGCAATTAGATACAGACCTGTGCCCTGTATCTTGCCCACTTGGAAACAGAAATGCCATTCTTCTGTTCTGATGTTCTGTGACTTGCTTAAAATTTCAGAAAATAAAACCATCTGTGTAGTTCAAGTGGTGCACTGATGACATACTGGTAGTTATCTCCTACCTGTACTGCCCAGTGAAGAGCTGTTTTAAAGTCTTTGTCCACCAGAGTTAGATCTGCTCCTTTCTGCAACAGTATTTGCACATGTTGGGGCCGATTATGGAAAGCAGCCCAGTGAAGTGCAGTCATTCCCTAAAAAGCACAATCCAAGAGAGCACAGAAAGATTCAAGAGAGCACAGAAAGATTCACAGGAAGATTTTGAACTCTAAAACATTCAGTTTGCTTTTTTTTGGTGCTAGAAACAACCTGGATAATTTTCAGAAGTGTTTGGAGTACAGTATGTTCTCAGTTATCCAAACCCCTTTGAAAAGCACCTGCTGGAAAGCAGTTTGGATCGCTGATTGTATCTGGGTAAAGGAAACAGTTAAAATGTACTGTGTGAAACCTAAGAATGAAGATATAATACAGTATAACCTCATAATCTGGATACTGAAAATCTGGAATTCTCAAAAATCCAGCACTTTTAAAGCTTCCCCTTCTGCTCTCCTGGATGTGGAGGGGGAAGCTTGAATGCAGTGGCTACTGCCGCCATCCACCACCCTGCGCTGCCACTCTGTGTGAGGCCGCTGCTCCAGGACTGGCCACTGCTCCCCTGCAGATGCAGTGGGGGAAGCTTGCATGCAGCAGCTGCCGCTGCCATCCACCACCCCGCTCTGCGTCTGGTCTCTGCTCTGGGACTGGCTGCCACTACTCCCCCCCACTGCTCCTCCCCCACCCCCCAATTCACGATCGGCCGCCGCTCCAGATTAAAAAAATGGAATTTTCAAATTTCTGGCAGGTGCTCAGTCCCAAGCATGCTGGATTTATGAAGTTATACAGTATTGTATTAAATAAAGCTTACAAGATAAGATTATACCGTACAGACATTTACAAGTTACAGTTCTCTATCAAATTCAGAGATGTTATACTCAATGCACTTTAACTGTTTCAAGTCAGTTGCTCTTCAGATAACAGAGGTTTGATAACCAAGGACATTCTGCAAAAGTAATCCCCCGCTCAGGATTTTAAGGTGGAAAAATTTCAAGCAATTTCTAATTTAATAGGATTGTGTCAAAAGAGAAGACAATCAATAAAAAATGCTTATTATAGGAGACCAATGCAAATATTATGTGCCTCAGTGTAACGGTGAGCCTGGGGGCTCCTGTTACTTTAAGAGGAAAAAGCAGTAGTAAACAATTCTTGGAGTGACAAAGGCTGGCTGCAAAGGGATAAGCAGCTAGAGCAGGGGTGGGCAAAATATAGTCCATGGCTGGATTCGGCCTGTCAGGCCATTCTATCCAGCCCGTGAGGCCCCTTAAAAATTTAGAAAATTAATATATATTTGCTCCTGGCTGCCTGTCAAAGATGACATGAGCCAGGGGCAGTAGGACCCAAGGGAAGCCTGAAGCAGGACCCAGCAGCTTAGCAGCAAGGCCCATACAGCCCCCCCCACCCTTGGCCCCCTTCCACCCCCCACCTTCAACCGGAAGCCTCTGCCTACTAGAGACTGGGGCTGTCTGGCCTGGGGCCCTGGGGCTGTTCCTGCCTCCCTCTACCAAGGAGGGAAACTCAGATAAGAACGGGGGTGGTGGAGGTGGCAGGGGAGACCATGGGCAATTGGCCCAGTCCTCGAGACTGGGCTGGTTCCTGCCGAGTCCTTCAGTCAAGGCCATGCATCCGGGAGCCACGTGGTGATGGAGCAGCTGGAAAGCAGGGAAATGGCAGCTACAGGGAGGGGCAAGTGGCAGTGAGCGGGCACATGGAGTGCAGCGTCAGCTGGGTGGGAGCGTGGGGCCCATGCTGGTGTCTCAGGGCAAGTGCCAGCAGGGCCCAAAGCAGGGCAGCAGGAGTCCTGCGGGAACCTTGTCCCCCCACCAACGCAGCTGGTGCTGGACTCCATGTTCCTGCTGCACCACTCCAAGCCCTGCTGGCCCTGGTCCCAGGGCACCAACATGGGCCTCATGCTCCCACCCAGCTGTCACCCACTCGCTGCCACTCGCTCCGCCCACCCACCTGTAGCTGCCATTTCCCTGCTTTCCTGCCCACTCCCGGCCACTCCAGCATCATATGGCTCACAGCTACATCAGGTTGCTACCCCAATATGTTTCAGCTCCCAGGTCCCTGAGTAACCCCAGCAATTTCCCCCAGGACTGGTCAGCCCCAGAGCAGAGGTACCTGTAATGGTGGTGGGACAACAGTACCAGTACACAGCTGTCCTGGACAGTGGATTGCAGGTGACAATCATATTTTGTTCCTTTTATGACCAACACCTAAAACATCTGCCCCTGCAATCACTGACAGGGTTAGGTCTCTGCAGTCTGAGTCATGAAGCCTACGCCTATAGTGGACATGTAATAGCTCACCTCAAGTCCCTTGAAGGTGTCATGCCTGTTAAAAGAGAAGTGTGCACTGCGGCATTGGTGTGTCCAGATCCCAAATGGATGCAGGGGACCTCAATCATAGTGGGGACTAACTCCAGCCTATTTCAGATCCTGAGAGGGTATTGTAAGCAGAAGCTGGGAAACAATATTCAGTGACCCTTAAGATGCATGCCCTATGTGCTGTGGCATATCAAAAGATTGAGAACCAGCCACTGAAGAAAGGGGACTCTACTATTAGAGTGTTACACTACACTTGTGTTGCCCATGAGCGAGTGCCTGCCCAAAGCAGCCAGCTGCTGCATACTAAGTGCCAGTGCTGGCAGTGTTGGAACCTGTGTGCTGGTAGGGATTGCTTAAGAGAATGCTGGTCCTCAGTGGTGTAATCCTGCTCAGGAAAGCAGCACCATGGGAGATCTTGGTGCTGGTAGTCAACCCCTCAGGGCAGAACCTTTTTGTGGAACCTGGGCAAAAAGTGGCTGACCTGAAGGAAGTAAACGTGGCCCTGCCACTACTGTGTCCCACTAAAGGTGGGGGGGGAGTTGGACCCCACCCAGTTTTATTTTGGATACTCACTGGTGCTCCTGAAGTGGAAGGCCCAGTTACAGCAGAAACTAGGCCCAAAGTCTTCTCGCTCCATGAATGGGATGTGGGGGTTGGCCAAGGGGTAGAGTACCACATACAGCTACAAGATACTAGACCATTTCATGAATGATCAAGGAGGATCGCGCTTGCCAAAATAGAAGATGTGATGGACAATGGAATCATTAAGAATCAAGAAGCCTGTATGCTTCCCCAATAGTGATTGTGAGAAAGAAAACTGGAAAATGTGTATAGACTATAGTACTTTGAATGGTAGGACAACTGCCAATCAATATACTGTGCCACATATAGAAGGCACCCTGGATTGTTTAGTTGGGAGCCAGTAGTTGTCAGTGTTGGATTTACACAGTGGCTATTATCAGATTCTCCTATGGCATGAGGATAAGGAAAAAACTGCTTTTATTTGCCCTTTAGGGTTCTACCAATTCAAAAAGATGTCACAGGGAATTTCAGGAGCCCCATCCACCTTTCAGCAGTTAGTGAGAGTGTGGTGGGAGATATGAACATGACAAAAGTTCTTGTTTACCTTGCCAATTTTATTGTGTTTGGCAGAACCCTTGAGGGACATGAGGGGAGACTGATGAAAGTCTTAGATAGGCTAGAAGCTGTGGCGCTCAAGTGAGCACTGGACAAATGTAAATTTGTCAAACTTCCATTAAATGTTGGACATGTAGTTTCCCAGGACAGAAACAGGGCCCAGAGATTAATGAGATTCTGGAACAAAAGAAGGGTTTCATAGTTAGTAGGGCTGGAAGGGACCTGAGCAGATCATCAAGTACAAACCCCTGCCATGGCAGGAAAGGGTACTGGGGTCCAACAACCCCAGCAAGGTGATTGTCAAGCCTTGTCTTAAAGACCCCCAGGGTAGGAGCCAGCACCACCTGGCTTGGAAGTTGGTTCCAGATCCTAGCCCCCCTGACAGTGAAGTAGCGCCTCCTGATGTCTAATCTGAATTTACCCTCTGCCAGCTTGTGACCATTATTTCTAGTCACTCCTGGTAGTGCTTGGGGGAGCAGGGACTTCCCCAGTGCCTGCTGGTCCCCTCTGACTAGTTTGTAACAGGCCACTAGATCCCCCTC
>NW_017729024.1:144746384-144746665 GCF_001723915.1 Gavialis gangeticus | reverse complement strand
CCTTCCTGACTGCATCCCCACACTGCCGGCTCATGTTCATCTTGGCATCAATGATGACTCCAAGATCCCTTTCTGCCTCTGCAGAAAGGAGTTCTGCACTGACGAGAAGGGAGTTCCCCACAAGGGTGGAGCCCGTGCCTAGGAAGGGGCTCAACACATTGTGTGGCAGATTGCTGATGTGGGAATGGGTCCAGCTCTAAGTAATAGATGGAGTTCTGTACTGAGTCACCACTAGGCCTCTGGGGAAACAAAGGCCAAAGATGAGTAGGGGAAACACTACA
>NW_017729024.1:144737845-144741384 GCF_001723915.1 Gavialis gangeticus | reverse complement strand
ATAACACAGCTTGTGCTCCCAAAAGTGTACCAGGAATTAGTTTTGTGGGCACTACACAATGATTTTGGGCACTTGGGAGCTGAACAGACTTCGGCACTAGCCCATGATAGATTTTTTTGGCCCTGCATGGCTAGTGATGAGAAGACTAAATGTGACATTTACATGAGATGCATGCAGCAGAAGACCCTGCCCAGTAAGACTGCCTACTTATGTATGATTACCAGCTCAAAGGCCCTACAGCTCGTGTACATAGATTATCTGTCTGTTGAAGCTGACAGTTGAGTGTGGGTAACATCTTGGTGGTGATGGACCACTTCACATGATATGCAGAGACCTATCCTACGTAATATCAGAAAGCTTCCACCATGGCCAAGGTGTTATGGGATAAATACTTTTCTGTGTATATGGGATAAATACTTTTCGGTGTATGGCCATTCACATCAGGGGAGGGACTTTGAGGGCCAGCTGCTGTGGAGGTCTTGCAGTTAGCTGGGATCAGAACGTTGTGAACCACACCCTATTACCCACAGGGAAATCCTCAGTTGGAGAGGTTTAATAGAACCTTGCTAAATATGTTGGGACTCTCCACCTGGAGCAAAAGGCCTACTGGAGTCAGTACATTGCTTTTTTAGTGCATGCATATAACACCACAAAAAACAATGTTAGTGGGGTCAGTCCCTACCTACTGATGTTTGGATGGGAGCCCCATATTCCCATTGATTTATGCTTTGGGGTAACCCCAGATGAGGAGAAGTGTGTCACTCATCATCAATAGGTGGTAAAGTTACAGGAGAGGCTTCAGTGAACATACCAGCGAGCGCAGGAGGTAGCCCATAGAAACACAGCATGCTGTAAAGCAAGGAATGACCTCCGGGTATGCGCTCAAATGATAAATTATTGTAAATAGTCATTTAGTATGTGATCTGGTACAGGGAGAACCATGGGAGAGCACTCCACTGAGTGGTGGCTCCCAGGCTTTGGATGGAGTGGGAGTTGACTGAGACCTATGGGCACCCCAAGATCCTGAAAATTTGGATGTGGTTGCAGGTAGCACCGTTGCCAGGGTTACATTAGGAACTGGGGGGCTTTCAGGGAGTTGAGACCCAGGATGAGTAGAGGTTTTCTTAAACAGCCAGTGTGCCAAGAGCCTTAGTTATAACCAGTGGGCTTGCTCTTTTGTTATAATTATACTGCTGGTTTAGGCTGGACTAGAAGAGGGGTGAGAGGAGATCCTAGTGGTGCCCAAGGGGTACCTGGCTGTCTGGAGCCCTGCCAGAGAGCAGGGGCTTGACTACAATGTAAGAGAGAGAATAGGTCAGAGAGCCCATAGCCCAGGAGGGGCAGAGATTGGGGCTAGGGGACCACTGTCCAAAAGGGGCAGTGACAGGGCCAGAGCTCCCACAGCCCAGAGAGGGGCAGAGCTAATAACCTGGGAGAAACAAAGCACGGGTCAAATACCTGTAGTCAAGGAGGGGCAGAAACAGGGCTAGAGAGCCCACAGCCCATGGGGGGTGGAGATCAGAGTCCAGAAGGGTTAAATAGGGACTGGATCCCAAGAAGCCAGGCCTGGTGCTGTGGGTCTAGGCCAAAGTGAACAGCAGAGCAGTGTGGGGGCAGAAGCAGAGAAGGCTGGGGTCCTGACAATGGAGAGGAGGCTGGAGGTGGCCTAGTGGTTTGTGATGAGTGGAAACACCTGCAAGGCATGGACATGGCTATAGGGGAGATACAGAGGCTGTGATGAGCTCATAAGGCAACAGGTGCCTGTAAGAAGCATCTGCAGGCCAGAAAGGCCCATATAGTAGGTCTGAGAGGGATCCATGTGCAGAGGATAGGATATAGCTCCCTCTAGGGCTTAGTAAACCTTGGAAAGGGAGGCTGCACACAAGATCAAAGTATGCAAGCAAGAGCAAAGGTGGTGGTGCAGGGGGGCACCTTAGAGTTTGAGTGGAGCAGGAGTCGAGTTGCCACCAGGGGATGTGATTGTCGCCCCCGGGACACTGGTCCTGTTGCACTCTGTTATAATTATTATAGCCTGTTTTTAAGTAACGCATCAGCAGTTTTATGGGTAGAGGAAAACCTTCTCATAGTCAAATTTGTATTCAGTTTCCATTAGAAGGTTCATTTTAGGCCTGCATTTTATATTAACTCTGACATAAAATAAATAGCATGGGTTGGATTCTCAGTAGTAAAATCAATATTGCTTCATTGATGTTAATGGAATTATGCCAGTTTGTGCCAGATGAGCAATGCTTCCCAGTAGGTCAACAGTAATGTTAAAATATAAACATACTGTATTGTCATTTAAAAAACAACTACCGTAGCAAACAATAAATGATGGACTCAGTTGCCCAGTCATGTCGGTTCACCTTCATCAATATCAGAAATATATCTGCATACACAATTTTATTAAAATCTATAATGTTGCACACTTTTCCTACCAAGTTACCTACGCAACATCCTACTGAAGTGCTATTTGAAAAGAACAGCATTTTCACCACTGTGCACAAGTGAAAATACACAGTGTAGAAATTAGGTCTATGGTTCTTGCCTAGATTCCAAGAGAATAAAATCCAAAGAATGAAGAATGGAAGAAATTCAAATTTGATATTAGATTTTTAGTTACCTGAGAAAGGGGTCTGCCATTTTACTTATCCATAAAATACTGTTAGCAAGTATGGCATATTAATAATAGATATTGTTGCTAATATCTTTCCAAAATTTGAATTCCTCAGTATTACTTTTTCAGTACTCCTAAGGTATGTGACAGTGGTTCTGAACTCTGAAGTCTCTTAAAGCATGGATAAAGAGAGGATAAACCAGTTAAACCAAAGGGTTTTTTTTGCAAAACTTAAGTAAAAACCTTAGTCACTGGGGTTTTGGTTTTGTAAAACCAGAAAAACAGGATGAAATCCTGGCTTCCTTGAAATCAATGAGAATTAGACCATCAACGTCAGCAGAGCTAAAATTTCACCCTGGAGACCGAACACTGTTGATGGACACTGAAGATCCTATAGAAGTTTTGACCCAAAGCTTAACAACGGTGTTTTCTAGCCGCAGACATGAATACCAAACCAGTTCATTTGAAGAGGAAGATCAGAACAATTAGCACGAGCTACATGGCCAATCTTTTCACAAGTATTGTGAATCTGCTGCCATGACTAATAAGTAATTAGGGTCTCCTTGAAAGGGGTCTTCCTCCTAGCTCTTCCTGTGGCCATTAAAATAACTGCCTGTGGTGGCAGCTCATATATAGAGGCCTTCAGATGAAGGTAGCAGATCATCAACCTATGTTTGGCTGAACTAGATATTTGCCATGGTAGCAGACTTAGGTGGTATTAATGGAAGTTTCATTCTGTGGAATTAAGGCACAGGGAAGGTTAGTAGAACCACCAGAGAACAGGAGTTAAGGATGCTGAGCAATATAGAAAAGCCAGCAAGAGAGCTATTAATGACATGAAAGAAACAGGAGAAAATGTGTATAGAAATAAAGAGGCCATAACCCTCAACCAGCAAACCAAGCCCCCCATCCTGCCTGCCCC
>NW_017729024.1:144732616-144732845 GCF_001723915.1 Gavialis gangeticus | reverse complement strand
CCATAAAGCCAACCAACAAAACAAACAAAAAAACCCAACCCAAGCAGGAGGGTGAAGAGGGGAAAAGAAGATGGCGGTAACACCTGTATAAGGACATCATGGGTGTCATAGAGGAATCATAGAATCAATGAGTTGGAAGGGACCTAGACAGATCATCTAGTCCGATCCCCTGCCATGGGCAGGAATGAGCACTGGGGGTGGGAGGGGTCATAAGACCCCAGCCAGGTGC
>NW_017729024.1:144721399-144727616 GCF_001723915.1 Gavialis gangeticus | reverse complement strand
TGCCTATCCAGTCTCCTCTTGAAGATTTCCAGGGAAGGTGAGAGCACCACCTCTCTGGGAAGCCTATTCCAGGCTCTGGCCACCCTTACAGTGAAGTAGTTCTTCCCAATATGTAACCTAAACCTGTTCTCCCTCAGCTTGTGGCCATTGGTCCTGGTGACTCCAAGGGGGGCCCTGGTGAACAGACTTTCCCCGAGTCCCTGCTGGTGGCCCCTGATAAGGTTGTAGGCAGCCACAAGATCCCCCTTCAGTCTCCTCTTGCGGAAGGAGGGTAACCAATGTCAATCCAGTCATAAGGGAAGTTGATACCAGAGAGACGGCACCTGCCGTCCTCCCTGGGAAATGGCCCATCTTATATTTTTATCCAGCTTCTGTGCTTCTTCAGGGAACTCCTATGCATATCATCCTTTGGCAGCCTCCATGCATAAAATCATAGGCAACCACAGTCACAGAAATTGTGAAACCTCCAGATGTATTCCATACTACTGAATGTATTTATATAGTTCTTTTATGGGGTATTTTTTTATTAAGTTTATAGGTAGGAAAACTTCACCTTTATCCTTCCAGAGAGGAAGGAGAAGGGGGAGGAGGTCTTTGTTAGTCAAAACTAGCCTTGAGCAATCACATTCCAAAAACACATAAATTTGTAGGGTCTAGCACTGAACAGTGGAAAAATATTTTCCTGGTGTCAGGTGGCATTTAATGAACTTTTGACTTAAAGATTTTCTGGGGGGAAACATATAGTAAAACACTAAAGATTCAGAGTATTGTACTGGGTTCTATGGAGATTACTGACAACTCCACAGTGTCAGAGGATCATCTCACAGGTCCTGTGTAAGTGGTTATAAACAGCCTCTGCAAACCACAGTATGGATGGTTGGACATGAAGTATAAGGTCAGAGAGCGATGTTCCCTCTAAGGAGTAGTGGTCCGTGAACGTGCCACTTCGGTCTCCGACTGCGCCGCTTCGGTCCCACCTCCCCCTTTTGGTGCGGTCTGCTGCTAAGTGTCCCAAAGTAAGTGTCCAGGTGGGAGTGGGCAGGACTCGGCCACCACGCTTCGCCATGCTAACTGCTGCCCAGAGCAGCGCAGTGGAGTGGTGTGAGGCAGCCATGGGCTGGGCACAATCACTTGTAGCTTAACACCTAAAAATCTAAAATGTAAGAATCTATCATGATCGCAACTAAGAAACGTATTTCTGATTTACTAGATGCTGAATATCTTACTAGTTTTGTCAAGGTGATTTTGAATGAAAATGTGAAGCTATTTAAATGCGCAAAGATATTTAATTTTTTTTCATTAAAGAAAATTTCTTATAAATTCTTGATACCAAAGGAAAAAAAAGAGTTATATTTTGCATTCAAAACTAAATGCTTTATTAAAAGTATTATCCATAACTAATAAATTGTTTGTTATTGCTATACTCTTCAAGATTTTAGAACAAATGTGTCTCATCCTCATGTATTTAGTTATTATTTCTAGACTGAAAGAGGAAAAAAAACAAGTTTTCTAATCCCATTCTGTTTAAATTTTAAATGAAGTAATAATTGATCAGGACTATCCGAATCAAGTAAAGTACTCTCTGCACCTGCAAGACAGGTTAATATTGCCAAAAGTTGCTTGAGAACTTCATACAATTCTGGGTCCATATTTTTATCAACAAAGTTTTACCAGTTCACTGGTTTTGTTCTTTTTAAAGTTTTGGCGAAAGCACTCTAGCCAAACTCGCTCCCCAAGGTGAGGCACGGCTGGGCTGGCGCGGGCTCCGCCGGCTCTGGGGAACTGCTCCACCCCCCAGCCCTGCCGCCACGTGCCTCCTCGCTCCCTGAGGCGACGCGGGGGCGCGGAGCAGTCGCCTAGAGCCGGCGGAGCCCGTGCTAGCCCACAGCCCCCGTTCCCATCCCCATCCCTGGCCCAGCCTCGCCTCAGGGAGGAGCTGCTGCCTGCCCCGTCTGAGGAGCTTACCTCGGTAAGTGTCCCATGCCGGCCCCAGTGCCTCCGCCGCACTCTACGCCCAGCTCCTCCCCAGGAGGGTGCGCCGCCTTAAAAAGTTTGTGCGCAGCAGGATTTTTACTTGTGTACAGCTGTGCACACGCGCAGCTTAGAGGGAACACTGTCAGAGAGAGGAAGTTAAATGACTAGCTCCCCTGGTCCTGGCCCCTGGAGGTTTGGGAGCTATGGAGATCAGCAGGATTTTAAGGTTGCTGCCAGAACTAAAGCGATTCATATGAAAACTGAGTCTAATACTCTGTTGTGCTCTGGCCCCTTTGGGTTGTATGTGTACTGGTAAACAAGTAGATATGCCAACCTGAGCATTTATTCTCTGGCATTGGGAAATACTTAGCCTGGGCAGTTGGTGTACCCCAGCTGGTTTGTATACTCTCCCCCAGCCATATCTTTAGCTGTTGTATGGGCCTTTAGGGACCATAGCAATTGGGCATGATTCCTAATGGCTCCAGTTCCCTGATGGTGGGATGCCTAGCAAAGCAGAAAATTAGTTCTGGTGTCTAACTTTGAACTAAGTGAAGTGATACCGTTCCTAACAAGTTGGTTAAGAAATGTTTGCTAGGGATAGCCCCATAACTGATAGCTTGTGGAAGAGATGGGTTTATCAATCAAAGGTTTTCTCCCACCTGCTAGCAGTTGTCCTGGAGATCTGTGCTTAGGAGCTGAACAAGACATATACAGCAGGAAAATGTATAGCAGTCTTTGCAAAGTGCTGTAAGGACCTTCACTGAGAAGTGCTGATCACTGCATAGTAGTACAGCTTACTATTAGTAGATAGTACAGTGGACCCATCTAGATTGCAGGAACTTCACCTTGTGGGGCAATAATTTCAGTGCACATATACTCACCTCATTATCCTGATGATTAATTTCACTAAGATTCGATTGCTGCAGCAGCACAGTTAGAAGCCTGTGGAAGCAAAGATACAGTTAATATATTACATCTAAGACTAAAACTGAAAAACTAACATTTTTAGCACAGTACAATCTGGAACACAAAACAATATTAAAATAGCGATAAACACATCAAGTGGAACCTCTGATCAGGGGAATTCATCTTGGAAATCCAAACCTAGATTTGCTTTTGAGCTTTGTGGATAATTTGTTTAAAAGTGACATAACAAAGGCTTAGCACATGGAATCAGCAGAGCAATAGCTCCAACAATTCAAGAGCAGCTAAAATCTGGAACAGGCAACCGTTGATCCTGTGGATCATGGTGTACATGTAAGAACTCCAGTCAGATGCCTGATGAATCCGTTTGTAGCTGACAAGTCCAATTCAAGAGCAACATAGCGTGTTACAAGTTTCACAGATCCATATGTTGTCTGAGTTGGAGTCCAAGTTTACAGCACGCTGCTTTCTTCCTTATTTTTCTTCCATCCTCTGAATCAAAACTGCTTCATGTTGACCTGCACCCAGTGTCAAATGTTCCCTCCAGATTGAATGGGATTCTGTACACTCCCCCCAGCTTTCTGTGTTGAAGCTGAATGAATTCATATATTTTTTCCTGCTCCTGCCTTCATTTCAAGGTAATTTGCATCATCACAGATCCTCACAAGACGTGAGAGGCTCCATACCAACTATGAACTGCCTGCCCAGAGGAGTTTTCCATCTATTGACTCTTCTGTGAAATCCTATGAAATATGAACTTTCATGTCTATCCACGAGAACTTTTACAATCTTTTCTCCAATGCCTGATAGAGGGTGGTTGTGCCCGAAAGCTTACAATTAAAGAATTTTTTTTGCAAAATCTTGTTGGTCTAATAAAAGATATAATGTCTACTACGAGTCCTGATTGCCTTTTCCTCTAGACCAATACGGCTACAACCTGGATACCTGACTTCATATAAAACTATACTGAAGCTAGTTTTCTGCCAAAGCTTCTGTAAGACTTGACTTCCCTTCAGTGCTGGTGTGATCTGATCATTAAATTCAACTGATCACTAAATCACTACATGTACTGCCCCTCTCCTGAGGCACACTACTGATTGGATGGTAGGTTTGTGTTATAACAGACTTAAAGGTCATGCCTGTTTTAGATCTCTGAGCAGGACTGAATCTTGCCTCTTCTGGGCCTTACAAAGATACAGATGCAACATTTTAGTGATAGGTTGCTGCAGTAATAAACAGAGAAACTGACAGCCCAAAGATCTGGTAGATTTTATAGACATTAGGGCTGGAAGGGACCTTGCAAGATCATCAGGTCCAGCTGCCTGCCCAAGGGGCAGGAAGTCAGCTGGGGTCAGATCACCCCAGCAAGATAGGCATCCAAGTGTATCTTAAAGATATCCAGAGTGGGTGTTTGCACCAGTTCTGAGGGGAGTCTAATCCAGACTCTGGAAATTTGGATGGTAAAGAAGTTTTTCCTTATGTCCAGTCTAAAATGGTCTTCCAGCAGTTTGTGACCATTAGACCTCGTCTTCCCTTGGGGTGCCCTGGTGAACAGACATTCTCCCAGTTCCTGATGCACACCCCTTATAGGCTGCCATCAAGTCACCCCAGAGCTTTTGCTTCTCCAGGCATGTACTAAAATAAAATTGTATTTGATAAATTAATGTATTGTATGGGTCTGTATCCTGTTACATAGTTCCACAGTTGAACAGAGGAGGCAATCTGTGAAAATAGTATATATGGAATATATGACATATACAGATGTTTTAAATTAATGTCCCACACCCCCAATTGCATAACTTCATGCAGTGCTCTGTTAATTTTAGTACTATATGTACGATTCATAGAGTCAGAAAAATCTGCTTATTCCAGTTCTCATTATTTGCTTTTACTATTTCTTTCCTCTCAGTACCCCCATGAAACATCACTGAACTTTAAAGATTTGTCAGCCTGGACACACAAAAAGTTTATGAGGATTGACTTGGGCATTTCTATTTCTGCATGGTCTATGTGCAGATAGATGATTATTCCTTTAGCATATGTATGTGCACCAGTGGGTTGCTAGTTCATAAGCTTGAATGAGAAATCATTTTATAACCAACTACCAGGCTTTGGCAACTGTTTAGATATGAAAAAACAAAAATAAATACAATGGAAAATCACTAATGGGTATGGTAATCCAGCCCTGCCTGCTGGTACCAGGGCAATCATATCTAGAAGAACTAATTTTATTGACTTTGGCTAACAGGACAGATGAAAAGGAGCTGAGCAGCTGGCACGCTCCTGCATGGAGCAAGGTCTGACAGTTTCCATGGGGACTGAAAAAACGTCAGGGAACCCTGCATACTGCACTTAAAAGTACATAATTGTTCCCTTTCAAATATCAGCATGTGTAATGTTGTGCAAACACAGCCTTTTTTCTTTGGAAGATTTGTTTAATGATAATACACTCACACTTGTTCTGCAACCCTCCAACTGCACCATTGAAATGATGCATTAAAAACAATGAAGAAGGTGGAAAATTAATACAGCAGTGAAAAAGGTTGGCTGAGATAGAAGCTGTGACAAATGTACAGAAGTTAAGACTGCTTTGCCTCATCTGTGTTAACAACAGTGTCACTTAAACTTCAAGTCAGTCTATGATGACTTCTGCATCCAGAAATGATTTGGCTCAAGACAGAATTTTGCATAAATTTATCAAGTTAAAATACTCAAAAAAATGCTAAGAACTCCTATTTGTGATGGGAGGAATGACAGAAACAGAGCCTTACTTGTGATTGACTTTGTAGAAATGCTTCTCTGATTTCGATATATCTCCAGTAATATTTGTCCAAAAATGAGGCAATCCACTGCACACCATCTTATGGCATGTGTTAGAATAGCTGTTTGGTGACAACTGCCTTCCCATTCACGAGCTGACAGGCTGCCTGCGCTTCCAGTAATAACAGTCATGTAAGTAGGGAACTACCCAAGTCGAAGAGGCAGTCGACTGATTTCATGGGCAGATGGCAGGGCTGGCTGCTATTATGGATGGCTTATTGAGGTAGCCCTGCCACCCCCAAGTCTCTGATTGGCTGTGGGGCCCTGGTGCCCCCTTGTATGCCCTCTTCACCAGTGAGTTGTATCTGTCATACAGCCCCACCCCTTGCTGCTGATTGGCTGAAAGGGCTGTCCATCATTTGTATCTGTCATACAGCCCCACCCCTTGCTGCTGATTGGCTGAAAGGGCTGTCCATCATAGGGCCCCACCCCTCACTGCTGATCGGTGGAGGGGCGGGGCTGCCTCTCAGCCAATCAGTGGCAAGGGGTGGGGGTGGCA
>NW_017729024.1:144714679-144716399 GCF_001723915.1 Gavialis gangeticus | reverse complement strand
CATAGGGCCCCACCCCTCACTGCTGATCGGTGGAGGGGCGGGGCTGCCTCTCAGCCAATCAGTGGCAAGGGGTGGGGGTGGCAGCCACCTTGCCTGCTTGTCTATGTGCTGGCAGCCTCACTCTGCCGTTCCCTGGGGTGTGCTGCATGGCCAGGAGGACTGCTGGCTCCCAGTGAGGAGCCAGCATTTTACCTTTAGTAAGTTTTTTCCCCCATGAATTTCATGGAGATCACCCAATTTCATGATTTCTGCAAAATACATGCAACTGTGAGTTGGGTAGGTCCCTACAAATAAGGAACGCAGGACTGGAAGGGAACTCTAGGGGCCAATTCCCTGAGTTTGCAAGCAATCATTTACTCCAAAATCATCCATTCCAAACACTTACATACCAAGTACAGCACAAAACTGAAACCACCAAGGACCCCCTCAGTCAGCCACAGATGAGGAGGAGGAGAGATGAAGGCACTGCCAATGCCCTGCCACTACGGTATGTCCAGAGAATCCTAGGAAGTGGACTATGTCACGTACTACAATGGAAGGCAAAAACAGCTAGAATCTTTGCCAGTCTGACCTGGGGGAAACATTCCTTCTAGATCCCAAATTAATCCCTGACCTCCGTTCCTTCCAACACACAAAGCCACAGGTATCACCTTAATGTCCTTGTGGTAACTATAGGAATTTTATATATGAAAAAGTAGCTTTAGGAAAATACTGAATAAATTTTAACGGAGTCTTATTGCAGTTGATCTTCTGGAACCAGAAAGGAGCATCCACCTGTCTGCAAAGCACCAGCAACAACTCTATGGAGTATTGTCCAGAATTTGGGGACCATGGCCCCAGTATCCAAGCAGTAAAACCCAGTTTCTGTGATATGCAGTTGACATAGTGTTGGTTAACTGGTTTTGTGCCTCCTGCTGGGAGAGTTGTATTTGAGAGGGTTGCAGAAACACTAAGCATGTGTCATGCAAGACTTATGCATAAAAACCCATGTTAATGATCAGTGCTCTGAATACTGACACGTCATTTTGTGACAATGCAATAAGAAATATTTTGCACTGTGTATCAAAGGGCGGTGTTACGCATTCAACTTAACACTTACTAAGTGCAGTTAAAACATGAGCAGATGCATGTTCAAGCAGGTTAGCACGTGTTAAATGTCCTTGTGGCATTGCAAAGTTGTTCCCGTTTAGGCAAGGGTTATTTCCTAACAGGTACTAACTTTACCAGGGCACTACATTCCAATGAGTTGCAGCTATTGCAAGAGAATGTGTGACAGCAGCCTAACAGCTACTAATTCCAAAATATCACAACAGTCCAATGATTTGCAATCTGTTGCAAGTGAAGAATGTGTGACACCACTCAAGGAAAGAAACTTCCATCAGCATTTCTAGTGTAGACGGCTGGTTTTGTAACATATAGACAGTGACAGGTCACTGCGGAAAATCAGGAGTTCCAGCTTGCATTCAGAATTTCCTTGCTTTCAAGCCGATACTTCACCCTACATCAACATACAAGTGTGGCACAACTGTATAGCATTATGTATCTGTAAGTGGGTGGGTCTACATGTAAAATTAATTTGACACAATAAACTGGCATAGTTTGCACCAGAGTTTATTGCTTCTGGGCTCAATGTTTGCATGTGCACCTGGAACTGCAGCACATTGAGATCTGACCCCGCTCAATGTGCTGCAAAGGAAGTGGCTGTGGCACAAGGGTGCAG
>NW_017729024.1:144710679-144714668 GCF_001723915.1 Gavialis gangeticus | reverse complement strand
ATGTGCTGCAAAGGAAGTGGCTGTGGCACAAGGGTGCAGTGTGGGGCTAACCAATAGGCAGCCCCACACTGTAGCACCCTCATGCCCCAGCCAGCCCCGGTCAGTGTCTACATGAGCGTTGTGGTGAAGTAAATAACTCCACCATAGGATAGTACTTGTGTTGGTCAGTACTATCCTACAGAAGAGTTAATTAGTTTACTCCAGCCTAACAGCTCCATGTGTATAGATGCTGACACTTTACTGCAGAGCTAATAAGTCAGCTCCACAGTAAATAACTGATGTAGATGGCCCCACTGTGTATAGCTCTAGAGCCCTACCCTTCATTTACCTGAGGGGTAATTACCAAATAAAAGAGCAAGTCACAAGTGTAACTGTCACAACTAACCTCACCCCATGGTGCTTCCAGATAAGGCACTCTCTTTCGGTTCTGCTAACCATGCACTGCACCTCTAGGCTTTTTCTTTTTTACAAGCAAACATTGTTTGAAGGTGGGGGACACACCTCACGTCAAGGTCCGCAGTAGCAGCATGCAGTGGCAACCTTCCGTTTTTATCAGGTATGTTCTGCTTAGCACCATTTCTAAGCAGGCTGACGCAGCATTCGAGCCAGCCCTAAAAGGAAAATGGATAATGTTAATGAGGTAACTGGAAGATTCAGGGCCAGAATCTCATTTAGTGTGTAAGGCTGTAGTACCATTGACTTTGATATGGACTACGTGCCAAAGATTTGGCCCCCTTTTTTTTGCAGGAAAACATCTTTTTTGAGCTTCAAAGGGGGTTCAGGATTAGTTCCTATTAAGTCCCTGGTATTTCATTTTTGTAATTAAGCTTTTTCATCGTACTGCTTTTTGGCCTTTCTGCAGCTGTGGCAGGAGGGAGATATAAACATAGTGATTAAAACACTGCTCATTTCTGCATCATTAGCAAGTGTTGCTCATCTGGCCACATATGGTGCTAATTAAGTCAGATTAAGATGTGAGCCTGAACATTTGATCTTAACTTCTTTATAAGAGGCTAGCACTGATATTAAATAGTAAGAGCCCTAGAATTTGAGATGAGCCTGAATCCCAGGGAAGCCGAGCATACGCTTAAGTGCTTTCCTCAAATCAAGGCCCTGGTGAAGAACCTACAAAGAATGATCAGTCCTATACAAGTCAAGTTAGACTGCTCAGTATTGATAAAGGGAGTGGGTAGAAAGATGGAAGTGCAGTCTCCTTGGGTTGTCTACCAGTTACAATTTGGTTGCAGGGAAGTTTGTGAGAGGAACATAGGACTAAGGTCTGCACTTGGCTGCACATTGAAGTTAACAGTCTGGGATGGCATGTGCTTCAGATTCTTTCTAGATCTCACACCAAAGACAGCCTGGAAGCAGAAATGGCAGTGATGAAGCCAGGAGGCCTGAGAAACCCAAATGTTTTCCAATCATTTATTTTTTTCAAAGAATTATTTTTCCCCTTTGCGGAAAGAAGAAAGAAAGGAGCATGGCTTCTAATCATGACATTTTTTTTTACATATTTGGCAAAGGAAATGCTGATTTTTGAATGTGATGTGCTTGTGCAGTACATTTGAATGGGCTGTCCATTTTGCTATATTCTACACACATCTTTCTAGATGAAAATATCACAGGTAAACTGAAGCTTTGTTTTTGTTCTAAGTATGCAGGAAGATAAAAGGAAAGGGATGTGATGAAATTAGGCAGTGACTTTACTAACAGATTCTCTGGCTGTTATCCAGTAATAAATTATACCATATAGTGCATGCCATTGTTCCATGTTTGCACCTAATTAGGAAGGATGGCAGTAAGCCCTTCCATCCTGCTAAATGTGGTCTTAGCTTGCTGCCGAATTCTCTTAAACTTGTTTTAAGGTTAAAGGATTGTGTCCCAGTGTGCTACCCAACTCCTGGTCCATCTAGCCAGGTCTCTCTGGTGTAAGGACATGAGAGAAGACTCCATCTGGCAAGGCAGAATGTAGAAGAGTGGCTTCCCTGAGCCCCTCCAGTCAGCTCGCAGCTCAGGAGCTACATTCTTCCAGCCCTTCCATGTCACCTAACACCAAAAATAAAGGGAAATCTTAAAGAAACCACCATCCTTTTCTTGCTGCTAGACTTGCCATTGAGGGTATGGGGTTCATATTTTCACTGAAGCTCAGAACTGTACAAGTGTTGTACTCACTCTCTTCTGGTGACAATATTAAAAAAATCATCTTTTATTTCACACACCCACACAGCCCTCTTGTCCCCAAATGTTTTCCATAAAACTCTTGGTACCAGATAAGTTGCCAAAGATAAACTTGTGCGTCCACAGGCATCTTGAGTATTAATGTTTGCTCCCATCTTCAACAGCAGCTTCACAGTATCAACTTGGCGTCCTGAAATGGCATGCATCAAAGGCGTGCAACCTTGGGGGAAAAGAGTTAGATATTCTTTTACAATCCTTAATTTGTTAAAACCCTACACAGTTTCTTGTTTGCTAAATTCAGAGCTGGTAATAACACCCTCTCCACCCAAACAATTGTTTAACAATTGCAGTGGGCTGTCCTGGAGCCAAGAATCAATCTCCATGCCAGCTGGATGATCACCCACTTAAAAAAAAAGTCACATTTAGTTATTTTAACTTTTGGTTGAAACATTCTTTTTAATGACAAGACTTGTATGCGAGCCAGGGGGTTCAGATACTAACCATGAAGGCAACTGTAGTACAACTGAGGCCCCAGGAGTGTCCTGTTCTTATCTGTGTCCTAGAGCATAAGTTGCCTTTGGGGCAATAACCATGGCCTCCCATAGGGGATTCTGCCCTCTTGGCTTTAGCCCACCATTATTCTGGCTGTTGGCCTCCAGCTGTGGCCCACTTATTCTGGTCTGGCTTTCTTGGCCTCAACCCTCTCTGTATGTCAGTTTCTTGGCCCCTGTCTCTCACATGCTCTGGGCCCCCTGGCCCTTAGGCTCTGGGTCTCCTGGGGTCCCAGACCCAGGGAAGGCTTTTCTTTTTACCTCTGGGATCCCTGACTTGGATAAGGCTGCTTATGCCCCCCCGCCAGCTTCCCCAGGCCAGGTGGTTCTGGTGCTGCTCAGCCCCCTTATGGTCTCTGACCCATACAGGGCTCTATGCAGGGTACCTCTTCAGCACCACTGTGGCCTTCCTGCTGCTCCCATAGCCACAACCTGGTCCTCTGGTTCCAACTCAAATGCAATACAAATACAAGTAACCACTTTCAACAAAAATCTCAGGTTTATGCCTTCTTACAAGCCCTCCCACCCTTTTGGGCTCTCATCTCCTTGCTCCCATGGGTGGCTTGGGTGCTTGCCAGGCTGCCTCTTTCAGCCCCTATCTCCCTGGAGCTCTGCTCCCTGTAGCACACAGGAGTAAGGCTGCCCACATTGCTTCTGGTGCCAGGCTTACATGCTCTGAAGCACTGCTCCTTCAGGTCAGGTGACCGCCAAGTCAGGCACAGGGGTTTCCCTTTGGGCTTAATTGTCAGCCTGCCCCACTCTGCTGCAGCTCAACCCAGCTGCTTATGGCCTTTATCCTCAGGCTGCCTGGACTCTGCCCCACACAGCCAGCTTGTTGCAGAGCAGGTAGCTCCTGCTAGTTGCCTGCCTATACCACAAGGTTAGCCTACTGCACCTTCCCCTTAAATTAACAGGAGCCTGGCTCCCTGCTAGTGGCATTTCTCAGAACATGGGCTAGCTCAGTCCTTGAAGGCTCTCCCCTCAGACTTCGATTTCATCTTATCTGTGTATGCCTATTTAAGAGAATAGGCACTGTTCTGGGTGCACAGAAGAATGCGGTCTACAGATGCTATCACATGTAAGTCATCCTTGAAAGATTATTCTGTTTTCTGGAACATTCAGAATTTAAGTGTGATTCCTGTAGTTCTTTCCATTACTGGAAAGAAGAGTGCAGTCATAGGAATCATAGAAAATTAGGGTTAGAAGGGACCTCAGGAGACCATCTAGTCCAACCTCCTGCTCAAAGCAGGACCATCCCCA
>NW_017729024.1:144701931-144710470 GCF_001723915.1 Gavialis gangeticus | reverse complement strand
AAAAATGTTGTGGGAGACCATATCAAAAGCCTTGCTAAAGGCAAAGTATATCATGCTCACTGTGCTCCCTGCATCCACAAAGCCAGTGATTGCATTATAGAAGGCAATCAGGAAGAAACATTCAAACTAATGCTTGGGATCTTATCTTGTCTACACTGGAACCCTGGGGACATTATAAAGATGATACTGGAGACTGTTGGGCTTTGGGGTAGGAAGCTTAACTCTATCAATATCATTCTTGAAACAGCTGAACTAATCGTTCAGAAGGCATGTGGGAGGTTACTTTCCTCTTCAACCTGGTCAGCCTCTCTGCTATCACAGGCAGCAAGAGACTGGTGCCGGAACTAGGTTCTCTCCATAATGCTGCTGAGCCCATCCATTTAGAGCTTCACTGCCTCTGAATCTATGATACAGATGTCACTGACACAGATCTCTGCACTTCTTAGGATTTAGACTATATTTTTCATCTGCATCTTGGAAAAACATCACTGTGATTAAAAATGAGAGGTGGAATTGAATACAACCTAGTTAATGTGACACATTCATAGTTTTATGGTTCATATTTACTTGGCAAATTCATGCATGGTTACAAGCAACTGCATGCACAAAATGAAGGTTATTTGGATACAACAGTGATGGACAAAGCATGGAGTCCTGAATTAAAAAAAAAAAGGAAGTGGCAAGCATAGAACAGGTAATTATACATCCAATTAACTTTTTTTGCAAGCAACTCCATATTTACCTTTTCATCATTTATCTGTTTGCACTCAGGCCCATATTTCACAAGTACAAACGACTGAAATGGTCTAATTTTGAAAATTTGGCCCCAAAGGTCCTTAAAATGTCCAAAAATATATATGATTTGAATTGGACTACAGAAATAATTTTCTCCCTCTTTTGCTAAAATTTCAGCAGTTTCCCAACATCTTCCTTTCTAAATCTGATTGAATAAATACATGGCAGAGGACTTGTTTCTGAAATCCATGGTTCAGTTGCATTTGTATGAGTAAATAGATTATGTCATTAGTATGAAGAAAGAAGAAGGTTATATTAAATTATTGCCTTCTAGAATACTTATTTCCGGTGAATGTCCAAAAATTCATTGAATGCACCATTTCTACTACTTACAAAAGCGGGAAACCAGATGCAGTTCTACTTGCGATGATTCCCTTACCTTTGATATTAAGAATAAAGCTGAAAAAAACCAATAACAGCTTAGTACATGTTTTAGTGATTAACCCGTAGGAAGCATGATAAATCACTGTTTTACCCTCACTGTCACAGCATTCTAAGATTGAAGGATCTTCACGAATTACTGCAGTCAGAGTGTTAATATCACCATTCGCTGCTGCTTGGTAAACCACAGTCAGGTCAATTTCTTCTACTGCATCACCTACAGAGATAGATACATATAAGTGATAATGTAGAAAAATTACAACAGGAGAACAGTGAAAATACTGCTATTTATTTTCAGGAGCTTGTGACTATAGAACACATGTGTAGTGTAACAAAACAGATCCAGTCAATATGATGTGGCATTTGTTCACTTGAACCATATTTTTTGCTGCCAAGAAACATCCTCCTATGAATTCACAGGCAGAATGACTGAGCTATGCAGACATAAACTCAGGACTAACTTCTGACTTGCATAGAAAACCATATTAATGGCACAGAAGGGAATGAGAGTGAGTGAGAAAAAACTTTTTTTCACCATAAAGTCATAAAAAAACAAACCAACCCCTGAATAGTGAAGTAAGGGTTTAAAGGGAGGCAAAAGAGCCAAGAAACCCTCTTGGCTAAACAGGGAAAGCCAAGAGAGCCAAAGGAGAAACAGGGAGGCATACAGACTGTGGAAGCAGGGGGTAACCACCATGGAGGAGTATACCTGTTTGGCTCGCACTTGCAGGGAGTCAGAAAGGCCAAAACAGATATGGAACTCAGGCTGGCTACAAATATTAAAGGCAACAAAAAGTCCTTCTTTAGGTACATAGGGAGTAAAAAGAAGGTGCATGGAAGCATAGGACCGCCTACATGACAAACTAGGGCAATTGGTAACAGATAGGAGGGACAAGGCTGAGCTCCTAAACGAGTGCTTTGCATCTGTATTCCTAAACACAGAGAAAGACATATCTCCCAAAGGGGCTATAGACAGGCACAAGAGGGACTCCAGCCCACCAACAGTTAGCACTGACCTAGTGAAGGAGCATTTGGAGGGGCTGGACTTGTTTAAGTCATCAGGCCCAGATGATCTTCATCCAAGGGTGCTGAAGGAATTGGCCAGTGTCATTGCAGAACCACTGGCAAGGTTGTTTGAGCACTCATGGTGCTCAGGATGGGTCCAAGAGGACTGGAAAAGGGCTAATGTGGCCCTACTTTCAAGAAGGGGAGGAAGAAGGATCCAGATAATTATAGGCCGGTTAGTCTCACTTCTATCCTTGGGAAAACCTTTGGAAAAATTATCAAGGATCACATTTGTGGGTGCCCAGCAGGAAAAATAATGCTGAAAGGCAACTAGCACGGGTTCATAGCAGGTAGATCCTGCCTGACTAACCTTGTTTCTTTTTGTGAATGGGTCACACAATGCTTAGATGCAGGAGTTGAGGTAGATGTCATCTACTTGGATTTTAAAAAGGCCTTTGAGACAGTGTCACATCCCATTCTTATAAACAAATTAGGTGATTGTGGCGTAGATTCCTATATGGTCAGGTAGGTGGAGAATTGGGTTATGGGGCACACACCGAGGGTGGTGGTGGATGGGTCATTTTCAGGCTGGGAGGTGACTTTTTAAGCAGTACAGCAGCAGAAAGGGATCTCAGAGTCATAGTTGACTCCAAAATGAACATGAGTCATCAATGTGACGAAGTGATAAGTAAAGCCAACTTCACTCTTTCATGCATTAGAAGGTGCATCATGAGCTGGTCTAGGGAGGTGATGCTTCCCCTCTATGCGGTATTGGTAAGACCGCAGCTGGAGTACTGCATCCAGTTCTAGGCACTGCACTTCAAGAGGGGTGTGGATAACCTTGAGAAGGTTCAAAGGAGGGCTACTCATATGGTTATGGGCCTACAGGTTAGATCCTACGAGGAGAGATTGAAGGACCTGAATCTCTTCAGCCTCTGCAAAAGAAGGCTGAGAGAGGATCTTGTAGCCGTCTACAAATTCATCAGGGGGAGCAGCAAGAAATAGGGGATAGTCTGTTTAGCAGGGTGCCCCTTGTGGTTACTAGGAACAATGGCCATAAACTGATAGACAGCAGATTTGGATTAGACATTAGGGAAAATGTATTTATGGTGAGTGTAACAGGGTCTCCATTGAGGCCTTGTCGCTATGGACAGGCGACAAGGCAGGTGGAAGTAATTACCCCACAAGGAGGGTGGGCCCTGGCCCTTAAGGAGCCAATGGTGACCAGACTCTGGGGGATAAGAAGAAGGGAAGGAGAAGGAGGGACGCCTTCAGGCATCATGAGAAAAGAGGAAACAAAACGGCGGGGGCGAGGCTCCAGAAAGGAAGATTGGGAAGAAGGAAGCTCAGGATCTGACCCAGCTTGAACTTAACCAGAGGCTACCAGGACGATGGTGAGTGCTGGGTGAAGGGGAGCCGAGCCGCAGGCTGGAGCCCTAGTTAGCACGAAGAAACGGGCCGTCTACATAAAGTTGATGACGGTGGAAGCAACGACTCCTGCCCCTGCCCTCTAGAAAGTGGAGGAAACACTAAGGATAGAGAGGGCCAGCTTGAGTGGGAAGGAACCGCGGAGCCTACACGCCGGCTCTGTTGAGAAAAGCCGCAGGCAGCAGCTATAACAAGCCACTAATTGAATAATTAGCAGCAATGACGGGACTGATGGCAGCCATAACAAGCTGCTAATAGGTTAAATAGCAAGAGGCGGTGCAGCCTCCATTTACTATAGCAGTAGAACGGGGGCTGGCCAGGAGGCTGGAGACCCCAAGATTCATCCATTGGACTGCAATCTCCCACAAGGGGAGTTTCCTGTTAACAACAGAGGGCCATTGAATAGAAGCACTAAAATTAAGTTTTATTCAGCATGGTACTTCCTGTGGGTACTTCCTTAGATAACAACCACTTCCTCCCTATTTCATTTCTTCAAGATCCAAGTCGTGGCAGGCGGGAATTACAAGGATTCAGGGGGTACTTGGCAGACCCGCTGACAGTGAGGGTTGCCAAAATCTGGAATGTGCTTCCAAGGGAGGTGGTGCTTTCCCCTACTTTGGAGGTCTTTAAGAGGAGACTAGACAAGCACCTAACTGGGGTCATCTAACCCCAGACCTCTTTCCTGCCCAGGGCAGGGGGTTGGATTTAATGATCTACTAAGGTCTCTTCCCACCCTAAAAGTCTATGAAATCTATGAATTATCTCAAAGCATTATCAGCAATAACACCGTGATAATGCTTAATTTAAGGATACAGGTATTTCCAGTTTCTTTCTTACAGGAGAGGCAAAGATTTGGCACTTCCTTCCTCTGGAACAATTATGTATCTCCTTTGAGGAATGATGGTGGATACCAGCAAAGACTTCTTGCTGTCTCTTGACATTCTGCAGTGGTTATTTAAACCAGAAGCAGCACTTGATACGTGATCTTGATGATGCTTTGCTAATTGAAATGTATGATAGTCTAGTTTAAGGATGGTGGTGAGGTGGCTGGTGGAGAAAGCAGTGGAACTGCTAGCTCCTGCTGCTTTGAGGCTGCTTTGTGCCATAATGGCACATGGTAGTTTGACTGGGTTCAAGAATTCAACCCCATACCTGCACAATTTAGAGGGATTTTGTTAAGCACATTAAAATCCTTATGCAAAGGCAGCCAGAAGAACTGTTGCTTACATAAAAGACAACAGAAAAGGCCCAGAATGCTGGTTGATTTGATCAAGGCCAGAGAGTGAATCAGGTTCAGTGGTAATGAAACTTGAGCCTGTCCACAAGTAATTCCTATAAACAAATTATATCTCTGAGCATTTCTGAGGCTTTAATGGATGCTTCTTGAAGAGGCAGATGGAATGTATTTCCTGGCAGTTTGAATTTTTCTACAATCAACAAATCTGCCTTTAGAAAGAATGCTCTGTCTAAATGTTGCTACAGGAGTATTTGCAATACCTAAATAATTATTCACGTAAAATAGTGACTGTTAATGTCATTGACACTTTAGATTGTACTCCTATTATTTAGTGAATTTGCATGTTTACTGTTACGTTTTTATAGGGTATTTTGTATTTTAGAAAAATTGCTAGGATGTCAAAATGATTATTTTTCTAGCTTTAACAATACATTGTTATGTTGAATTCTTAACATATTTTCAGTTTTAGTCTCTGTTTTAAGCTGCCAGTAGCACCAAAACAACAGAGGATGCTTCAGAGTTTCCTTTACAACACCCTGTCATTTCGTGTCACAGTGCTGCAGTTGAATCAATATTTTCTTCATCTTCATTTCCTCTCTAGTTAGTTTGTAAACTCAGCTCTAATTAGTATTAGGCCAGAAACTTCAAATTGAGCTGTTTTTACAAAACCAAAGGAAAAAAAAATCCATGTAAGCATGTCTTACTGAATTTGCTCTCCATTACAGTTCAAATATTCTCAGAATAGAGACAGTCAAAATGCCAAAGGCTGAATCAATTCAATCTTTGCCGATTAGTCTAAACTGCATAGATTGAATTGATAAGCAAGTGAACAGACTTTAATTCCAGAAATGCAGTCTCATGCTTGCAGTGGCCTAGGCCAGAAGCCAGGGGGTGCTAGAGCATGCCTCCCTGCTCTGTTGGAGCAGACAGTTTGGGCCATGGCTAGTCTGCCCACCTTGCAAAGGGGGGTTTGCAGGGGATGTGCAGAGCATCCTGGGATGTTGGGGGACGGTGAATTAACTTGAATCAGGAGGGGATCTGGCACAGGAGTTCAATAAACTGATTTAGCCTAAATCAGTTAGGTGTGATAATACACTCATTCAGTTTTATCTTAAATTGGTTTTTGTTTTGAAAGCATTTTATGTGCACTGAACTGTTGTGTTACAAATTGGAACCAGTTTCTGGTCACTTATACTAGTTTATCTGTAATTTCTGTCTCTAGCCATGAAGTCCAAACTCATCTTCTTCATCATGTCTGTGCTCATTAGCACAGAAATGAACAATAAGATAACATTTATCATCTCAAACTTTCTTGCTACTCTTAAGATTCTTTCCTCTAGACTTCTTAGCTAAAACATTTAATCTTCTGTTTAGAGAAGCCCCTCCCAGTTCCCTTATGCTGAGCTATGGTGACAGGCCATCTCTGGCAGTGAATCAACAAAACACACAACCTTTTCCCCGAAAGAGTGCACCTACTACTATGGTGCGAATGTTGCCTATTAACCCTGGTCTTTAATTGCAAAGAAATGTAAGTTTCAGTTTTCTTTCCTCAAAAGCGGACACGGTAATGTAAATTGACTAAGAGCTACACTAAGGCCTGGGAGTGTGATTGGGACCAGACCCTTAATTCTTTGGAGTGAAATTTATCAGCCCTCCTGGACTACATTGTGAACAGAAGACGGCAACATTTTAAGTAATATTGATGGCAGAGATCTGATTAAAGACAGAGCCTCTCAGTTAAAGGGGTCATTTGTGTATGTACTGCATAATGTTTTTGATAACTTAATTACACGGGAAAATTAATTATAGGAAAAAAGAGAAGCTCTTCCCAAACAGTTTTCTAGACTACAATTCAAATTGTTTCCTGACACAAATTTTCCTTCTGATATTGTATTGCTGCATAATGATATAGCTCACAAAAGTATTTAAAAAGTATTTGACATAGAAGTCCAACCCCTGATCCTCTGTGGGCTCAGAGCAGTTCACATTAATTCCACATTACAATTTAAAATCCATTGTAATTCCACACTTATGACCTTCTCTCCCTAGGACACCATCATCATTCCTAGCTTTAAAACTCAGCTACCATGGAAACGGAATCAGCTCTCACCATGAAAAGGTTAGCTTGTCACACAGTTGTGATTATAGGCTGGTTAGAGATAGAAAGCTGACATTAAATCTATCTCCAAGAATACAGAAACTCCCACTCCATTACTGGTAAATTAAAATCAAACCACAGGCTTTCTTTCAGTTAGCCTCTTACATGGCACATTTAAAATAATTTATAAATTAAACATGATAAGTTTACTTTCAAATCAGCTAGTACTAGGAGTGGATTGCACACAAATTTTGGTAGTTAGATACTGAGTCTTTGACCTGCAGGTCACTCGCTTCAAGAGATCTAGGCTAAGTAAGAAAAGGCCATTACTAACTATGGGATGGTCAGCATATAAAATATGTTCAGGGTTCCACTGTAGTGTTTGGTAGATCTCTACATGACTGTATGCAAATCGCCGCTGCAACTGTAGATCTCAGCAAAACAGGCAGGTTGGGAGTAATTTCTAACTCATAGGGATAGATTCTGGATTAAGTATGTGGCACATTGGCAGGGCAGAGGGGTTAGACTTGCATTACTCTTTCCCATGTGCTAGCTGTTTTGCAGGTAAACTGAGGACTTCACCAAGGAGTGCTGCTATGGCAGGGACAGGCAATCATTTTGGGTGGAGGGCTGCTTAATGAGTTTTGGTGAGCTGTCAAGGGTCACAAGAGTAGCCTCACCCCTTGATAGGTACCCAACCCCTTGGTTGCCATATTGTGACCAGAAGTCCTGCCCCCTAACCCCTGAACTTTGCCACTGGAAGTCTTTCCCCTTGCCCCCAGAAATACTCCTTTTGGGAAGAGGGTTTGCCATCTTGGAACTGGAAAAAAACATTATATACTAAAAATCAAACACTGACAATAACATATTTTAATTTTATTTTAAAAAAATATTTTTGTCCTGATTTGTGTGTGTTTGTGTAGTGCAGGGGTGGGCAATGTTTTTTGGACAGTGTGCCAAAAACCCCCACAATGCCTACCTTGGAAGGTGCTTGAGATGTATCTGTGGATGCATGACAAGGTATGGTTGGCCTTCCTGACTGCATCCCCACACTTCAGGCCCATGTTCATTTTGGCATCAATAATGACTCCAAGATCCTTTTCTGCCTCTGCACTGATAAGAAGGGAGTTCCCCAGCCTATAGGTATGGTGCTGGTTCTTCCTCCCCAGATGCATCACCTTGCACTTGCCAGTGTTGAAACCCATCCTGTTCTCATCCGCCCACCCCTGTAACCTGTCTAGGTCCGATTGCAGCCTATTCCTCCCTTCTAGTGTGCCCACTTCTCCCCACATCTTAGTGTCATTTGTGAATTTGAACAAGGTGCTTTTTACCCTCCCCGTCCAAGTCACTGATGAAGATGTTGAACAGTGCGGGCCCCAGGACCGAGCCCTGGGGGACCCCACTGCCCACATCCCTCCAGGTCAGACATGACCCGTCCACCACTGCTCTCTGGGTGCGGCCTCCAGCCAGTTGGCGACACATCTGACTGTGTGGGTGTCTACGCCACAGCCCCCAGTTTCTTAATGAGAACGGGGTGAGAGACAGTGTCAAAAGCCTCCCGAAAGTCCAGGAAGACGATGTCCACTGCTACCCCT
>NW_017729024.1:144700414-144701921 GCF_001723915.1 Gavialis gangeticus | reverse complement strand
CATGAGTGCTTGTAAAGCCATGCCAGGGGTCCTGCAATGACCTCTGCTAATTCCCTCAGCACTCTGGGGTGGAGAACGTCAGGACCTGCTGATTTAAATACATCCAGCCCCTCCAGAAGATCCCTGACTAGATCTTCACTGACCCTAGGCCTGGGTGTGCCTCCCCTGTGTCCTGAGGGGGTCCTGGTGTGGGGGGATGACCCGGTCCCTGCTCAGAAAAATGGAGGCAAACAAATTGTTAAATAGGTTAGCTTTGCTGTCTGGTGCGATGACCAGATTTCCTAGCGTGTCCTGCAGAGGCCCGACTTTACCCGGTACCTTCTTTTTACCCACTATGTATTTAAAAAAGGACTTCTTGTTGTCCTTGATCTGGGTTGCTAGTCCCAGTTCCATCTCCGCCTTGGCCTTCCTAACAGCCTCCCCTACAATCCTGAGCAATGGAGGTATAGTTCTCCCTGGTGATGGCCGCTCGCTTCCATTAGCTTTGAGACATTCCTGGATGCTTTTGGTGAGCCATGGGGGCTTTTGAGCACTCTTTCCCCCTTTGATCCATGTTGGGATTGCCATCCTTTGGGCTTGGAGGATTGTCTCCTTCAGGAATAAACACTCTTTTTGGACTCCCAACTCCCCACCCCTCCAGGACCTCAGTGCCTCCCGACTAGTCTCCTTAGTTCAATGAAATCCATCCTCCTAAAGTCCAGGGCTGCTGTCTTGCTGGATAGGATGGGCCGGCCCTAGCCCCATGCCTGTTCCAGACTCACTCATCCAGGCTCAGCAGCGGAGGCGTGGGACAGAAGCTGTTCCACAGTGCAGGGGGGAAGGCACACTCCCCTTCCCTCCCTCCACTGCCTGGCCATTCCTGCTGCTGCTGCCTGAAACCTGCACTGCACCGGTCTGCCCTGCATCAGATTGCCCAGCAGGGCAGCAGTGACAGCACAGAGCAGATGCAGGGCAGCCCAGCACAGGCTCTGGGCAGCTGCAGCAGGAACAGCCTGGCAGTAGCGAGGGGAAGGGGCCACTTTCCCCCCGGCACTGAGCAACAGCTTCTTTCTCTTACCACTGCTGCTGAGTCTGGACAGGTGAGTCTGGAGTAGGCATAATGTGTGTATGGGGAAGTAGCCTAGCAAGGCAGTGCAGCTGTGGGGCCACCCCAGCCCTGCTGCATGAACAGGGGACACCAGGATGTGCCATGACTGAACTCTACCTAGGCCAGGCAGGACCCAGTGACATGCTGCAGGCTGGACAAAGACCCACTGTGGGCTGGATTTGGCTTTTGGGCTGTATTTTGCCTGCCCTGTGCTATGGAGTGCCTTTCACTATTACAAGCATAATCTCAACAGATTATTATAAACATAATTCCAATAGAGATTATGAATTCTTATCCCATTACCTGGACTAGCTTTTATAACACTTAAGTCCCTCAATGGGTTAATTTTCCTTGTTTATCACTATTGACCTATTCAACACAACTTTCATAGTTTCATAGTTTCTAGGGTTGGAAGGGACC
>NW_017729024.1:144693718-144700374 GCF_001723915.1 Gavialis gangeticus | reverse complement strand
CCCTACTCAGGAACGGGGCACCCAAGTGCCCCCGTGACAATAACTTCTGACAAAGTAAGTTGTCATCTATGAAAGTGTATTCTTCTCTGAACAAGTTAGTCTCTAAGGTGTTACCGTGCCCTGCCTTTTATTATAAAAAACTGGAGTATGATGAGGGGAATGAACTGATAGAATTTGAGAGAATGCCTGATTGGGATAACCTGGATTCAGGGAATTTGAGCCATCGAAACCCACCAGAGATGTTACAAGTTGCATGTAATTTTCATATGTAAATCATATGTAAATAAATCAGTCTTTTACAATTCAGGCAAGTCAACTGCACAGACATGGAATAGTCCATCCAGGCAAGGATTCTCTAGACCTACAGCTTATGTGCTGGATCCAGCCTGCAGATCTCTGATTGGGTACGGGAGATTGGTATCAGAAAGCTGTGCCTCACTGCCTATCTGCTCTGTAGCTCTCCCCTCTGCTGCTAAACATACTGTTCTGTCACATCTGAGTTTGCTGGGAATCTGGCAGCTGTCTTCTCAGAGTTGGGGAAGAATGGAGATTTCTACCATGGCAACCCTTGCTCTAGTCCTTGACTTTGTAGGCACTCACCTCCCCAGCGATCAAGAGGCCAGTAACTGCAGGTGACTGGTAAACCCAGCTTCCTACAGAAGAATAAAGGGAAACAAACAAACCCTTTTATCCACAGTCATCTGACCCCTGCTCTCCTCCCCCAATCACCATAATAATCTCCCTCTGACTCCAGAAGAGAATCACTCTCTCTTTCTCATTTCACTCCACTCCAGAACATTTACTCCACTATGGCTATGTGAAAGAACTCCCTCCCAGCCTCCTCACCCTTGGCGTTGTCCGTTCCCCTCTTACTCTCATGTTCCTATCAATCCAGTTGCTAGGCAGCCAACCTGCTGCCACTGCCTACATGACGGACCTCACGTAAGAGGGCATAAATTTAACCTCTCTATTGTTTTGAGCTCTGACCTCACGGCATAGGAACAGGGGCTTAAGCCCATGTCACTCCATTAGATAACTGTGGTGTTTTTCAAAGTGATTGGCTGGCATCAAATAATACCTGTCTCTGACTGGGTTTAGGTGGTGAGGTCAGTAGGGCTATTTAAGAGGGTCCCTCCAGGAAGAAGGAGGAAGACACTTTTAAAATGCACACACAGCAGCATGAATCTCCACAGCTCTTTCATCCTCTGAATGCAGAAGTGAGTAATTTACCAGAAACCTAACTAGGAACTCAGTTGACTGTAATCTAGTTGTGTATCAAAAGGCTGACTAGCCACTCATATTTGTTCAAGGTTGGTTTCCTTTGTATATTTTCCTATTGGTATTCCTTCCCCACTTCGATCAATAAATCTATCTGCTTTAGCGTGCTTCACTGTGTGTGATTAAGAGGGAAGGGACCCGCTAAGTTAGGCTCGGCTATTTTACTTTCCTCCCACATGGGATGTTGCTGGTGAATGCTTCAGGCTAATAGAAACATCCCAAAATCCCAAGGTCTACAGGGCCCGTGTATCCTGGGTGGCACAGGGCCCAGACAAAGACATGAATCCTGGTGGTGGTGGCGGTACCCCAGGTTTGCAGGTGTGTTCCAGGAAGGGGGTGGGATAGACTTAGGCACCCCCAGGGGAGACACTCAGAGTTTGATTTCTGGCCGGGCGTAGTGAGGTGGGCAGCTCAGTGCAGGAGTGCCTTCTACTGGCCTGCCACAGGCTACTTCTGTAGTGGTAGAAGGGCCCCTTTCATGTTTCACAATATCCACAACCGGTAAATCCTAGCTGTAGGAGCAGGGATAAGTGAGTTGGCCAGTGAACACACCTTATTGGTGTGGAGTCCTAAACCAGTGCCAGGAATGAAGAAATACACATTTTGTGTGTTCTTATGTGAAATCAAGGGAACATCTGATCATAATCTATCACAGTGGTTCTCAAACTAGGTTCAAGGAACCCCTTGTTCGGCTCAAGACAGCCCTCAGAAAATGCCATCTCTTGACTGTCACTCACTTTTTGATTACAGAAAAATAATAGAGCAATTTTTTTGTTGCAAAGAACTCAGAGAAACCACAACAGGTTAGAATGTTTTTGATACTATGGATAGACTATTCTCAGTGGTAGCAGGTGACAGAAGTAAGGAGTAACGGTCTCAAGTTTCAGCAAAGGGAGTTTAGGTTGAATATTAGGAAAAACTCTCTCACCAGGAGGGTGGTGAAGCACTGGAATGGGTTACCCAGAGAGGTGGTGGAATCTCCATTCTTGGACGCTCTTAAGACCTAGCTCAACAAAGCCCTGGCTGGAATGATCTAGTTGGGGATTGTCCTGCTTTGAGCAGGGGGTAGGATTAAATGACATCCTGAGGTCCCTTCTAACCCTAATTTTCTATGATTCCTACTTGAAATTTCTGGGTTTATGTGGTGTTCCATGTGTAAATATTTGCACACCTAACAGCGCAAATATTTAGCAGCACCCTGGCTAAGAATCATTGATCTGTTATCTGACAAAGTTAATAAGCACTAATTTCATTTTTTATCATGACCTGATTTTAAGAACCACATGTTTCTGATCAGCTATAACCCGATTGTGGCTTGCAACACTTTTACATCAATGACCAGGGGAACTCTAAATGCTCTAGTTGCTGAGCTAACAACCCATTTATTTTTGCAGACATTTCAGTAGAAGGTAACTCTAACAGGCAGAATAAATGAAACTGGAAGGGTGAAACTTAACTAAACCAGCAATCAGGCAACAAATAGCTGATTAATTATTTAAAAAAAAATCAGTTTGTAGTCCCAACTTCTAGAATTACATTGTAGATAGGGAACTATATACTCAGATATATCAGCTGTACTGCATCAAAGAGCTAGCACTGAACCAGCATAGGAGCTGACTCTCTACAGTCCAATATATTACCTTTACCTACCTTAATTGTTGTTTCTCTGTTCTCTAGGGCTTAGAATAGACAGTCAAAAACTTGAATCTATTCAATATTTGCAGGTTAGTTTAAGCTATATAGATTGAACTGATAAGCAAGTGAACAGACATTCACTTTTGATTCCAGAAATGCAGGGACATGTCTGCAGTGTCCCAGGCCAGGTGCCAGGGGGCACTAGAGCATACCTCCGTGCTTGGCTGAGCAGACAGCTTGGGCCAAGGCTAGCCAACCTACCCTGCGGGGGGGTGGGGGAGGTGCAAAGCATCCTGGGTTACTGGGAGACTGTGAGTTGACTTGAATTTGGAAGGGATCTGGCACAGAAATTCAATAAACCTATTTAACCTAAATAAGTTAAATCTGATACTACATCCATCCAGGGTTATCTTAAGCTGGCTTTGGCTATTTTGACAGAGGTTTATGTGTACCGAACTTCTGTTTTGTTACAGATTTGAACTGGTTTCTGATCACTTATACTCGTTTATATGTAATTTGTGTGCCTAGCCTAAAATGCCAAGACAGGTTCAATTTCCTTAATCAAAGCCAAATCCTATACTGCTTTATCCTGGGTGTTACCTGTCCCTGCTAAAAGGAAGGTGTCACTCCTCAATAACAGCCTTTGTATGTGGCAAAGCACTAGAAGACTGTAGTCTTTTTATAAAGAGCAGTGACCCAGAAAGATCTGCAAGCACCATTGGAGGCCAACAAAGGATGTATAGGGACAAGGTGCATCAACAGTTAAGAATTTGCATTTATGCTAGCATAGGAATAATACTGTAGCTGTAATGGCCCAGGAAATATGTGAGAGGTCAGGATTGTTTTGGGTGATACCTTTTATTGGAGTGACTGTATCATTCAGAGAGATTTTAGACTAGTTTTTGGCCAAAAGGTACTCTTCTGAGGTAGGTTGTTTAAATTCTCCCCAAACTATAGCAATAGTTCATAAAAGTTACCATTCAAAAAAACCCAAAACAAAACAACAACAAAAACAAACAAAAAAGAACCCATGACTCTCACAGATCCGTGGTTAGTTTTAATACATTTTCCAGTGCATCCTTAATGTTTGGGAACAGTAAAAGTAAAAAGCCAACTATAAGCAGGTCCTTTAACTTGCTGCCTTTTGCAAGCCCATTAGCTCTGCTACTAGTTCCTAAGGCAATTCAATTCCCATCAGGCAAACTTCAGTCTCTAGCACCACAAGCAGAACAAACCAAAATCCTCCATCCTCTCTAGACAGAGACAAGCCACTTTCCACTCTGGGTCTTCCCCAGCACAGGAGCCTGGCTTCTCCTTGCAAGCTGTTCCCTCACAACTTGTGCCCTTCAGTTCTCTCCTCTGGTGTTTTAAAACTCCTAGTGGTGCATTCCCTCATTAGTGGGGTGACCATGTGTCCTGGTTTAGCTGGGACAGTCCTGGATTTCAGAGGCTGGTCCTGGCTGGCTGGTGAGAATTAAAATAAGCATCCTAGAAATGCTGGGGTGCAAGGCTCAGTCCAGTGGGGAAGTGGTGTGGTGCAGAATAGCACAGCATGCCAGGCAGGTGAGCAGGCATACACTGGTGATGCCCACTTGCCTGGTGTGTGCCTCCCCATCCCCACCACTGCCTGCAGCAGCACTGCTGACTTAGGAGCGGGGGAAAGGGCTGTGTCCTGGATTTCCCATTCTCTCATATGGTCACCTTATTCATTAGCAGAATGCCCCACCACTGGACAGTCCTTAGTAGGGCTGTCTGCCCCTTCTTAAGGGAACAAACCACCCCCTTACACCAACATATCTGTAACATTTTTAAAATATGTCGTAGTACCTTAAAAGCCTTTAATTTATTTCATGAGATTAATACCAGCATTTTGGTCTTAAAGGAGGTAAATAAAATATAAATGGTATGATCTCATGTATAGTTTTACAATGAATGTTATATATAGATACATTTTTTATTTTACTAAGTGTGTATTGTTAAAATTGACATAAAATTATTGGAGTGAAGTGTATATGATTTCATCAACAATGTGATGTTTAACCGTAATTATTACTGATGAATTTAAAAACAGGAAAGATGATAATCCAGGTATAATATGTTCAATATTGTGAGAATTACTGGTATTTCCTTATGACTTGCTTTCTCCATCTGTTTAATTTTTCAGGTAAAATAAAGCCCCTACACAGAAAAATGAGCTGTGCATTTCTCTTGGTTTATCAAAAAGCCACTATATTATAATATGATGCTAATTATCATGATAAAGATGGTGAGTCCTTGACAGGTAGTAAAGCTTGCCATGTCAGTCTCAACATGAACAATAAGACTAAGTACAGACAGTCAAAAAGCTTAAGGCTGAATCAGTTCAGTCTTTGCAGGTGTCTAAACTACACAGATTAAATTGAAACAGAAGTGAACAGACATTTACTTTTGATTCAGGAAATGCATCCTTATGTCTGCAGTGGCTCAGGCCAGAAGCTGGATGGCACTAGAGCAGGAGTTTTCAACCAGGCCAGAAGCTGGAGGGCAGTATAGTAGGAGTTTGGCCCCAGACCTCAGCTGGGGTTTGTCTGGGGGGGCAACCTGCTCACCCCCGACTGGGCTGCATCCCCAGCTGGGCTTGCCCCCTGCACTCCCTTGTCAGCCAACCCTCACTGCTCTAGCTAGGGAGCAGAGGGGTGGGGCCGGCCCTGCTATCTGGAGCAGACAGCACAGCCCAACCCAGGGCTGCAAAATTCTGGGATGCTGGGGGTGTCTGATTTAACTTAAACCAGGAAAGGGTCTGGGACAGATGTTTCATAAACTGGTTTGACCCAAATCAGTTAAGTCTGATACTACATTCTACCAGGTTTATCTTAAACCAGTTTCAGCCATTTTGAAACTGATTTATGTGTGCTGAGCTTCTGTTCTGTTACAGGTTTAAACCAGTTTCTGATCAGTTAAACCAGTTTTTGTTGTAATTTCTGTCCCTAACCAAAAGCACAGCAACAAGGGCATTTATACACATACATTTGTCTGCTCCAATGTGCTGGAGATACAGTGCATCGGAGCAGACTCGATTAATCAGTTAATTGAGTCTGCTCTACATGTGAGCTGGTGTGCCCAGCACTGCATTGCATGCATCTGTATAATTGGCAAAATGCACGTCAGCACTGAGAAAATGGCAGCAGTGAGCTTCTGAAATAAAACACCTTCAATGTGTTTGAATTCAAAAGTGCGCCACGGACATTTTCTCAGCGCTGATGCGAATTTCACCATTTAGAAAAATGCATGTGCTACAGGAGTGCATGCATATGTATAAGTGCCCCAAGTGTCCACCTCTGCCAGCCCTTTGAGGGATAAAGTAATGGGACATGATTACCTTCCTGGCTGTATTATGATAACCTGTTTCATGAATGTTAGCATTCTGTTTGACCTGGCAGAAACTGTGCATTGACATTCAAGGGCTGGCAGATGGTGTCTAAATACAGAATTTTGGAAATCCCTTATTCTCAATTCTCTTGTTTACTATATTTGCTGACCATTTTAACAGAATCTTACGCATATTAAGAAGGAAGACATGCCCATTTCAGTCAGTAAAGACAAAACTAATGGTTGAAGTGGGCCACTAAATTACATCTTTTAATTTTGGACTTACTGGGCATGTCTAAACGTGCATTTATGCTGGCTTAAATTTCCTGTGCAGTAAGTAGTCTACATGTGCAGGCTTGCATCTATATGTACAGGTGTTAAAGCACACTAATGCT
>NW_017729024.1:144691949-144693707 GCF_001723915.1 Gavialis gangeticus | reverse complement strand
AAGTTAGTCCCAAGTCAGTCCACACACACAGTGTTACTGCCCAGTAAGGTGTTTACACATGTGTTACTGCTCAGTAACTAATTGGGTGTAAATTTGATACTGGCCTATGGAGGTATTGAATTAACGCTCAAGTTGGCATAAGTCACCATATTTACCGCACAGTACAGGCATATATGTATAGATATGTAGCCATACTTCCCAGTAATTTCAGTCACTGTGCAGTAAATATGCATATGTAGATGTGCCCACTTTGAAGGTAAATTATGCCTAAAATCACAGGAATACAGCATCTGGCTCTCAAATAGAGAATCCCACCCTCAATCAAGAAGTCTACTACTAAATATGATGATTGATTATATTTGATATATTTGATTAATCATCCCAATGCTCATGCAACTTCCTGGCTGAATCCCTTTCTCCCACCTTAGGCCTTTATTTTTTTGTCAGTTAAGACTGTAATGTCTCTGCGGCCAGGTATACTACATGTTTATACTGCACCTAATACAAAGGGTCTCTCGGCACTCCTATACATCAACATAGTTGTTGTATAGCTGTTTTAGATTTATATTCTACCCTATCAAATGCAGGGTAAGGCAAAAAATAGCCCAAAAGTTTTTGTAACCAAAACATTGTGCCTAAGTTGGTAGTCTGCTGCAAAGACAGCCTCATGCTATTTAAAGAAAATCTAACATTGTTAGAGGATTTGCTTTATGTTATGAAGACTGCTGATGCCTAGTTCTTACTAATAAGTAATTACTATTACTAATTATTGCCTACTCTTCCGCCTGATTCACAGTTGGTCTGGAATATAATGCTTGGTCCACAGAGCACTGCTTGAGCTTCAGGAATCTGGTAGCTCGCAGACTTTTAATGAGAGATTCTTAGCACCTATGGTCTGAACATCAGCCACTTAGGCTGTGATACCCCTCAGTCTGTCTACATTAGTGTTTAGGGGTGGCCCTCAGGGGTGCACTTGACTAGCGACCCCTCCCTATGTAGGCTTTACCTTGTGGAATTGTGCTTCCTGTTCCTTCTAAGACTTGGTCTGAGGACTCTTCATCTCTTCATCTATGTTTGGCTGTAAATGCAGGCCACAGAGACAGGAAGTGGTGTGTGGAAGTGCATGAATAGTCAGAAATAGGAAGCTGTGGGATTGCTGATGGTGCTTTTCTGTTCTCTAGTTCTTCTGTAGTGCCTGGATGACTTGCAAACATGGTTCAGGGAAGAGGGGCTGGGGAGAGGCTCAACCTCAGGCCCTGAAAGTCAGGATAACTTCTGGGCTCAGGGGTCAAGCTTAGAGGTTTTCAATGTAGATAGTTGTTGGTATGGACTTGAGTGTGGCCCTATGGTCCACCCTAAGTAGACACAGCCCATTGGACTCCTGTTTGAGCTTGCATACATGTATACGGGGGCTGTGTCATGTTCTAGGGCAGGGGCGGGCAATTATTTTGGGCGCAGGGCAGCTTACTGAGTTTTGGCAAGCTGTCTGGGTAGCCCTGCCCCTTGTCAGGTGCCCTGACCCCTGGTCAGCATCTTGGGACCGGAAGTCCCACCCCCAACCTCTGAACTTTGGCACCAGAAGTCCCTCCCCTTGCCACTGGAAGTACTCCTTTGGGGAAGAGGGATTGCTATCTTAGGGGGAAAAAAAACAAATTACTTACTGAAAATTAAACACCCATAATAATATATTTTATTTTAATTAAAAAAAAATTTGTCCTGATTTGTGGGCATTTGTGGTGTATATGCAGAAGTGATTGC
>NW_017729024.1:144677803-144691926 GCF_001723915.1 Gavialis gangeticus | reverse complement strand
GGCCACAGAGACAGGAAGTGGTGTGTGGAAGTGCATGAATAGTCAGAAATAGGAAGCTGTGGGATTGCTGATGGTGCTTTTCTGTTCTCTAGTTCTTCTGTAGTGCCTGGATGACTTGCAAACATGGTTCAGGGAAGAGGGGCTGGGGAGAGGCTCAACCTCAGGCCCTGAAAGTCAGGATAACTTCTGGGCTCAGGGGTCAAGCTTAGAGGTTTTCAATGTAGATAGTTGTTGGTATGGACTTGAGTGTGGCCCTATGGTCCACCCTAAGTAGACACAGCCCATTGGACTCCTGTTTGAGCTTGCATACATGTATACGGGGGCTGTGTCATGTTCTAGGGCAGGGGCGGGCAATTATTTTGGGCGCAGGGCAGCTTACTGAGTTTTGGCAAGCTGTCTGGGTAGCCCTGCCCCTTGTCAGGTGCCCTGACCCCTGGTCAGCATCTTGGGACCGGAAGTCCCACCCCCAACCTCTGAACTTTGGCACCAGAAGTCCCTCCCCTTGCCACTGGAAGTACTCCTTTGGGGAAGAGGGATTGCTATCTTAGGGGGAAAAAAAACAAATTACTTACTGAAAATTAAACACCCATAATAATATATTTTATTTTAATTAAAAAAAAATTTGTCCTGATTTGTGGGCATTTGTGGTGTATATGCAGAAGTGATTGCCTATGGGGGTTTGTGGGGATGTGTGTGTGTATATGGATGTGGGTGTGGGAGCCATGTAGTGCAGTGTGGGTGGGCAGGAAAGTGGGGAAAGCAGCGAGGGGGAGTGGAAGTGAGTGGGAGTGTGGGGTCTGCACCAGTGTCCCAGGGCCAGCGCTGGTGGGGCCCAGAGCAGGGTGGCAGGAGCACGGGGTGTGTGCTGGCTGGAGTCTGTGGAGCTGGGCTGAGCTGTACCAGCAGGGAAAGGGGGGAGCTGACCTGGCTCCATAGAGCTCCTGCTGGCTGTGACCCCATGCTTCTGCTCCCCTGCTCTGGGCCCTGTTGGTGCTGGCCCCAGGACACTGGCACAGGCCCGCATTCCCACCCGGCTGCCGTCCCAGTCCCATAGTACATGTGGGGAACAGTGCACAGCTCCAACCCTGCGCACCCCCACAGGGAATGAACTGTTGGTCAATGCAGGGGGAAAAGTGGCTGCTCCCCCACCTTGTGGCTGGCACTTCCTGCTGCAGCTGCTTGCAGCCTGTGTGGGCTGTCCTGCCTCTCCGCCACATCACTGCCACCCTGCAGGGCAATGGTGGCAATGGAGAACAGGCACAGGCAACCCCGCATAGGCTGTGAGTGGCTGCAGCACAGGGTGCTGGCCACAGGGAGGGCAAGCAGCCACTTTTTTCCCCCACGCTGAGCACTAGTTATTTCCCCGCCGCTGCTGCTAGTCTGGGCCCCGCACCAGCTCTGGGCTCACCCTTCGGGGCTGAGCCACGGCAGCAGCAGCTGAGCGGAAGCTGCAGTTTGGTGCAGAGGAAAGTGGTCCCTGCCCTACTCACTACCGCTGGGCAGTGTTTGCTGCAGCCACACCAAAGCCTAGCATAGTGCGGGCTCCTGGCGGGCAGCCGCAGCAAACACTGCCTGTTTTTGGGGGAGCTGCTTTCCTCCGCGCTGAGAAGCAGTTTCTGGGGAATTAACGTGCTCAGTGCAGGGGGGACGCGCCCCACCCCCCGTGGCCAGTGGCCTGTGCTGCAGCTGCTCACAGCCCGCATGGGGCTGCCTGTGCCTACTCTTCATTGTCACCACTGCCCTGAAGAGCAGGAGTGATGTGGTAGAGAGGCAGGACAGCCTCACATGGGCTGTGAGCAGCTGCAGCAGGAAGTGCTGGACATGGGGGGGAGGCGGCGCTGTTTCCCCATGCTGAGCACCAGCTCGTTCCTTGCCACCAATGCTCAGTCTAGATGGGCAATTGTGGGGCACGGGGCCAGGGTTGCACGGGGCTGGGGTGGGGGCAGGGGCACTGGGAGTGAGTGCTGGCACAGGCATGAACAGCCCCATGGTCCCAGGTCAGAAGCCCCTGCTAAGCAAGGGCTTCTGGCTTGGAGGGTGGAGCCTGACAGGGATTCCCTTGGGTGCTACTGTCAGGCTCCACCCCTAATAAATATTAATTTTCTAAATTTTTTAGGGGCCTGGCAGGCCAGATAGAATGGCCTGATGGGCTGGATATGGCCCTTGGGCCATATTTTGTCCATCCCTGTTCTAGGGGCACTTGTGGAACCAGTGAAGAAAGGCAGATGTTTTACTGCAAGTGAGTTCACTGTAGCAGGGAGAGGAGGGCTGAAGGATCTACAATGATGGGATCATGTAGCTATTTTCTCCACCTGTTCTTCTCCTCTGCATGCTCTTGGACTAGTTTAGCATCTGTTCATCTTGGAAAAAGATCTTTCTTCCAGTCTGGAAGCAGTAGCCTGGCAAAGAGGGGCTATCCTGTGAAACAACCCACAAAAGGAATTCTGAAAGCTTTCCCTCTTCCTTTAACTTTATGTTTTATTGCGTCTGTGCTAGAATGAAACTATGGATATTGTGGTTGGTTTTATGATGCTTCAAGCATGTCTAACAAGAGAGAATATTTAACAAGAATGCTCAGTTGGGAAGCTGCAATATGTCAACACAATGAAGCTATGAGGATTTTATTTCTCTGCTATAAAACAAGGACATGTTTAAAGGGAAACACTAAGATTAAAATGGATCAATAAACTGACAGTGACAAAATTGTGTTTTGCTCAGTCACTGAACAGGTGGCCACTGACATGGGTGGATCTAGAATTCTGAAAAGGTGGGTGCAGATGGTGAGGTGCATCATTACGTATAAAACAACGCATTTTTGTCCAGTTAAAAGAAACTACAAGCTTTACTAATATTCTAGGGGCTGAGGGCTGTATTATTCAGTTTAAGATTGAAGCAAAAACAAACATAACTTCATTGGAATGAGTTTAAACAATCTGCAGGGCTGAGAGACAGGGGTTTCATTACCAGGAGCAGCTGTCAGACACCAGAATTGCATAACAAAGGAGATTTTGAGCAGTGAAACATCAAGACCATCAAAAAGAAGAGAGGGTTGTTAACATCTGTGGAATGAAGAGTTTAGAAAGAATCGGGTAGATTATACTGAGCCATGAAGTCAATTGACCTCCTCAGCATTGCCTGACTAGAAATACTGCTACCACTGCCAAGAAGTTGGTTTTAAACTTTGGTTTTAAACTGCTCCCTTGAGGGGCCTGATTAACTAGGCACTAGGGCTGTGTGACGCTTCAGGTGCTGATTCGATTCAGAGGAGATTCGGTCCAATTTGGTGGCTGAATTGCCAAATCTGAATCAGGAGACCAATAAAAATGTCTGAATCAATTTGCAGAAAGATTTGGCAATTTGGGCAGTCCCTGCTCGCTGCCGCAGGGAGCTGCAACCAGGCTTCATGCCGGTAAATAGAGCGGGGACTAGATGAGGGGGGAAGGGACCATGGGGGGACCTCTGCCAGGCTCCATTCCCTGACCCCCGCCCGCTCTCCCAGCCCCCAGCATCCCAGCTCTTCAAAAAAAAAAAGAAAGCAAAAAGCCCCATAGTCACTGGCTGCTGCAGCAGCGGTTGGGACTTCTGGGGGCTCGTGGCAGAGCCCTCCATGCAGCACAGGGCAGTGGGGGGCAGCGGGGATTGCGCCCCCGCCTGGCAGCAGCTGGTGAGTGCAGGGCTTTAAAAAAAAAGTTCTGGGGTGCTGGGGCTGGGTGGGACAGCCATTGACAGGGCTGGGAGAACAGATAGGGGATGGGGCCTGTTTGATTCGGAGATTCGGCCAACTTGGCGGTGGCCGAATCTCTGAATTGGATTTGGCCGAATTGATTCAGGATAGTGATTTGAAACACCGAATCGAACCATTGTCCCCCAAATCGGCCAAATCTGTATACTAGGCACTTTGCACAGGCCTCCTAGGTACCACTTTTGTTTCTGCACATGCCCAAAATTGTTTAGTTTCAGCAGCTTGGTGCCTAGCTTCCACCTATCTCTGATCAGGATCCAGAAACCAGGTCTCCTGTAAGGTATAATCCAGTAGGCATTCTCTGAGCAGGCCTACTACATGCTGATAGGCTTGGGCAACTCCTCACAAAATGCTGTTATGGTCTTTTTCAAACTGAAAGATGACTTATCCAGGAAGTGGGAAGTGGGTTGAATGTCCTAGCCTGTAAGGGTTAAATGCGCATCTCCCACCTTCCCAGGAAGTGCCCTAACCATGAGGTGTTTTTTGGGGTTATCAGTGTCATCTTTGCTGTTGTCCTCGTTGGGTGTTATTGATGTGCTGTCAATGTTGAAGTCTCAGGAACTGAAGTGCCAGCAAAAGTTGCAGCCAGGAGATCCCAACAAAATCTTGCCTTAAAGAATGAACGCAGGCCCAGTTTGGTGGTAAAGTTTCAGCCAGGCTTATTGTCTACGAGCACAGCCTTAACATGTTTTGGCCTAACAAGTAAATCAGATGAGGAGCTAAGGCATTTGTACCTATGACAAGATAGTCAGCATGACACCATGCAGGCTCCCACAAGCCACTGCAAAGTTTCCCTGCTTTCCAATTCTCCTTTTATACAATGATAAAAAATGATGTATTGAATTCCATCTGTACCTTGAATGTCTAAAACTGTCCTGTGCCAGGGGCTTGGTGCACATTCTGATCTGTGTGTTCCTGTTCCAGCCTTATCATCCTGGTACTGGACTATTCTACCTTGTAACACCATTTCTTCCTCCCATCTTTTGGTAGGAATGTACATCTGGCTTACATGCCAAGTTTTTGTATGTGAGGAGTTCATGCATTGGTCAGGTTTGCCAATGAGGCAAAGCCTTTGTGTGAGCAGCATATGCCCCTGAGAGGCCTACGCCAGGTTTAGGTTAGGTGTTGGTGGGTGCTCTCCTTCCGACCCTTTGATTCTGTTCCACTGAGCAGAAAGGAATACAAGATACCCGAGACCAACGAGACAGCACACAACAGGGAGACTTACTCTGTAGCTTAATGGTAAGAGCACTTATCTGCAGTAGAGGAGACCAGAGACCTCTTCTCAGTCCATATCTCTGTTTTATTGAATGATTGTTGAATAGAAAATATAGAAATAAACCTGGCAACAAGAACCAGAACTCAAAGAGATCCCTAATCACCATGTTAAAGACTCAAGTCTTTCATTTTGAAAGACTGTCTCTGGCATCAGGAATTTTGCAAATTCTTACAGAAAATCTTTGAAAACAGAGTGGGGAGTGCCTCCTATCACCCTATAGCTTGGTGGTTAGGGCATTCTCCTCAGGAAGGAGGCAGAAGATGTGAGTTTGAATTTTTTTCATATTGGGGAGGGCCTAGAACTCCTGAGGAGTTCTTGTACCACCAGGATAGTACATAGAAGATGGGAAAAAATGGCATCACTACCATTGCTACCGTCAAGAGTGAGCCCTACTCAGATCTTTCACAGAACTTAATTCTTTCACGTGCCCTCAGGAAAGGATTCTAACCTGTGACTCCCAAGTGGATGGTGGCAGTTACCAACAGTCCTGATTCAGGTGGCGCTGCTCTAGAGCAGTAAGTAAAAGTCTTGGGTATCTAGTTCATCATCTTGGTGTGATCTTGATGTTTTAACTAGCTGAGCAAGGTCTGAAGGATTACATAGACACTCATCATAAATTCTTAGTGAATAGTACTAGGGGTTTCCTACACTCGTGCAAGTTTCTTGGATCACCATTTTGAATTGTCCATTTCTCCTGATGCAGTGTACATGGGCACCCAGAAATCAGGTGCTGCAGCACCTAGCTTGTAGGTGCTAAGTTACTTATTCAATTTAACCTCAGTCATTTTGCATACTCATTGAGCAAAGAATATTAGTTTTGGGTTCAACTCTTGCTTAATTAGCTGGCACATTTTGCAAGTATATACTGAAAACTGAGAATATTGTTCATAAGTCATTAAAGAAGAATTTGGTGCAAGAGAAAAGTTTTAACCATGGATATTTCCTACTTTGTGAAAGGAATAAGAATATAATGGAACATGGAATATTAGTGAATTAAGCAATAAGGGAAGAAAATCATGTATAGATCACTCAAGAAGTAAAAAATCAACCATTTTGTTTCAATATAGACAACCAAGTTCCATCTATATTCCCATAGCAACCTAGTCCTGGCAGCAGAAAAATTATCTTTAGGATTTATTTTAATATCTTGTGTTGGGTACATAATATAGTTTACCCATGATTTCTTGAAGTAATGCAAATTACTTATCAGCATGTTTCCTTCACTACATCTCATAGTACCACAATTATTGTGTTTAATTATGAAAATAAACTCAGTCAAGGATTTGAGTTTTTACAATTTGAACAGCATATTTTAAGTAGTTGTATTTGTTAATGCTGTTTCTGTTGTCTACAAAAATCTCATATTAAATCTCAGAAAATAATCAAATGTTTTTGCTATGGTGAGATCAATATTTTAGAAGGCTGAAATATTTGTCCTTGAAACAAATGAAAAAAGATGGTCCTTTTTTCTGATCCATATGCAAGAAAAAATCAGTTAGATAAGTGCTCGTTCATAAAATGTAAGGTATTCTTTCTGGCTGGTAATCATACAGTTACAACAGGCATGCTCAGACCAATGGATCTTGAAATTAGTAGCAAGCGACTTACCTTTGTGCTGATCAAACACTGAAGAGGTGCTAAAATCCATTATGGTCTATCTTATTGTTTACAATTAGACAAGGCAAATACCATCTCCGTGGTTTCCAGGGAAAAATCTCATATATTACAGTAAACAATATATGCAAGGATTGCTGTCGGCAGTTTTCTCGTCTGAGAATTAAACTTGCTTTACGGCTGCAGGTTGTTGTCAAGGAAAAGACATTGTCACTTGTATAAAGGGAATGGTATATTTTGTTTGTTAAGGACCCATTTAAAAAGATGTCCCTGGAAATGACCTAACTGAGCTTTAAGGTCTTGCAAAACCAATAGTATAAGAGGGTCAAATTGTCTTTGATCAGGACTGAGAGAGCCACTGCAGTTCACCCAGCATCAGCATTAAGAATGCTGCCCTTACACAAACAGAAATCTCAATGGGAGAATGAGGATTCACAAAGGCAAACAGAGCATGTGCAAAACTGCTAACGCAGTTTGGATACTGATGTAGTCATACAAGCCAAACTGCAAATGCTCAGCTGACAGACAATGCTGCTTAATTGACTGTTGTTTTATAACTATTGAATAAGCATACATCCTGAGGTTTATTAATTTAAGGAGTTCTACACTAATCATCCACACACCTACTTAACTGTTGAAGTGAGCATGAGTAGCATGCAGAATAAAATAAAAGAGGATGGTATTTATTGCTACATTTAATATATAGTTTAAAAGGTCAATGAGGAGACAGTTCTCATTAAACAGGCCAACTAGTACTAAAAACCTTTTAAATGATAATGGGTTTGGTGTGTTAAGTGGTGTCTTAACAAGACACTACAATGGAATTGTTAATGCACAGATTTTAGGCATAACCTGCAAGCCTCTGTGTCAAAGTCACAGCCACAGGAGTCCCAAGCTCTCACAGCTTTTTTTCAGGAACCTGGTCTCCTCCAGTATTTAGGAGCATGCAGTGCATGAAACAAGGACAGTAACAAGTTTTGTTTTATTTTGCGCCCAGTATTGCTGTTACCACACTGGAAGAAATTCAAGTAAGTGGCTGACTTAAAATTACTTGGGCATAACAAGAGTGTATCTGGGCAACTAGATCAGCAGTTTTCAACATGTGGGCTGCAGTCCCCTAGGGGTCTGCAAACTATGTCTAAGAGGTCTATGAAAGATGACTGTGATCAATTAAAGATATGTGAATACCCACACTTACAATTCAAAGGGGTCCACACCTCTCTTTGAAATTTTTTAGGGATCCACAAATGAAAAAAGGTTGAAAACCACTGAACTAGATGGAGGGGTTAGGCAGCAATAGTTTCAGTGAACATGAAGGCTAACGATAAGTTTCCTGAGCACCCTCCTATTAGTACATTGAATGAGGCAAGTGATCCACAGGCAAAATAGTATATGTAAAAAAATTAATATTGGCACAGGGAATGGGGGACATGTTAGAAAGCTGTGGTGTAGATAGGTAAAAGTCAGATACAATCTTGAGGTGGCCTCTCCCCTGTGAAGAGGTTCCTGACTAGAAGGTCTTGTCCCTCCGCTCAGGGCCAGATCATTTGCTATATTTGGGGTCAGGAAGGAATTGTACTCCATGGTCAGATTGGCATAGACTGGGGAGGGGGAATTATTTTGGCTGGAGGGCTGCTTAATAAGTGTTGGTGAGTTGTTGAGGGTCGCAAAGCTAGCTCCACCCCTTGACTGGTGCCCTGTCCCCTGGTTGCCATCTTGGAACCTTAAGTCCCACCCCTAACTCCTGACCTTTGACACTGGAAGTCCCTTCCCTTGCCTTGGAAGTTCTTCTTTTGGGAAGGGGTGGAGGACTTGTTTGCCAACTTGGAACCAGAAAAAAAACGCATACTAAAAATCAAACATCTACTATAACATTTTAATTTTATGCCAAAATTTTTTTTGCCTTGATTTATGTGTGCTTGCATAGTGTATATAGAGGCAATTGCATAATAGCTCAAAATAAAGTCCTACTTTAGTATATTGTGTGGGGGAGTGGGGGTGTGTATGCAGGGGTGTGTGTGTGTGTGGGGTGGGGTGGGTATGGTGGAATATGGGGTGCATGGGCATGTGTGTATGGAATGTGTGGGAGGATGTGGGTGTATGTGTGGATGTGGGGTGTGTGGGGAGGTTTGCGGGGGCAGAGGTATGGTGGGGTGTGTGGGATGGTGTGGGTATGGTTGGGGAGTGTGGGTGAGTGTGGGGTATGGTGGGTGTGTGGATGGATGGGTGTTTGGAGCTGCATGTGGCAGCAATGCAGGGCCAGCCCAGCTGGGCCCTATGGCTTGCAGCTCCTGCACATCTGCCAGAGTCCCCAGCCACATGTGGCAGTAGCATGCAGGGCCAGCCCGGCCCCATAGAGGGCAGCTCCCTGCGTTCCCAGCCCTCAACAGGAGTCCCTGGCCACTGGCCCAGTGGGGCTCTTACCTGAATTTCCGGTCTTGCAGGGAGGGAGGGCTGGGAAACAGCCACAGGTTTGCCATGCAAAATCTGTCAGACAGAAGCTTCTCATCGCCAGCAGCATCTACCTTGGGTCTGCAGGCTGGGCAAATTAGGCCAGGCTGGGGTCGGGGTTAGTTGCTTAGCAACCAGAGCCAGAGCTGATGCTATAGTGGGTGCTGGCACCTCCTGTATGGAGGGGCTGGCTTTCAGAGGGGCAACCAGGGGCCAGGACTTATGAGAATTGCCTTTTGGCTTTTGGAAGAACCCTTTGGGCTGGGCAGAATCACCTGGCAGGCCTGTTCCAGCCTGCAGACCATATTTTGTCTGCCCCTGGTATAGACTGTGAGGGATTTTTGCCTGCCTTTGTAGCGGAGGGCATGTCCTTCTACCTGGGATTTCTTGAGCATATATTAACTATGTTTTTATAGAACAGGATGTTGGTTGCTGTGGTTTCCCTGCTTTACCTGTGGCAGGTTGGGGTGTTATGTCGTGTGTGTTGTATCAAGGCTGATGATAGTTTTTTGCAAAAGTTAAATCATGGATTTGTATACAATGGTTTGGACACAGATGATCTTCCCTCAGGCAGGGGTTGGACTGGATGACTGCTGGAGGCCCCTTCCAGACCTTCAGCAATCCCTCTCACAGTTGAGGGTGATTTGTCTTCCATGATTGTTCTATCTGTGGGTATGAAGTAGCCGATGAGGCTGATCTCCCATGAGTTGATGTTGATGCATTTTTTTAAACTGTCCGTGAGGACATCCTTGAAGCAGTTTTTTTGCACCTCCTCTTGAGCATGTACCTTGACTGAGCTGGGAGAATTTGCTTTGGGAGTCTGGAGTCAGACATCCAAATGATGTGGCTGGGCCAGTGAAGCTGATGTCAGATTATCATCTCCTTGATGCTTGTGGCATTTATTTGTGAGAGGACACTAATGTTGGTGCATCGGTCTTCCCGCTTGATTTGAAAGATCTTCTGCAGCAACATTGATCATACTTCTCCAATGACTTGAGGCATCTCCTGTACATTGTCCACATCTCAGCTCTGTAGAGTGAGGTGGGGATCACAACTGCTTGATAAACCATAAGGTTAGTTTTGGATCTGATGTTACAATCTTTGAACACCCTTTTTCTCAGGTGTCCAAAGGCTGCATTTACATATCTGAGGTGATGTTGGATTTCTTTGATGTCAGGCTTCTGTGAGAGATGACTTCTGAGGTACAGGACTCAATGTTCTCCAGAGTCTCATTGATAATCTGAATTACCAGATCTGGAGACTGCTCATTAAAAGCTTGTTGATGTAGGGGTGTCTTTTGAATGTTAAGCGTAAGTCCCACTTTTTTGTATGCCTTGGTAGAGATGTTGACAATTGCCTGAAGGTCTGCTTCCAAATGAGCATCATCAGCACGTTGGAGCTCAATGATTGAGGTGGGGGCTGCCTTTTTTTTTGCTTGGAGTTGGCTGAGATTAAGCATTTTATCATTCATTTGGTAGTTTAGCTCCATTCTGACTGGAAGCTTGTTGTTGGTTAGATGTAGCCTCTTAGTAAGGAATATCGAGAAGGGTGTTGGAGCAATAACACAGCCTTACTTAACACCCATCTTAACCTCAAAAGGATTTGTGGTAGATCCATTTTTGAGAACTACCACTTGCATACCATCATGGAGCAGACAAAGAACGGTGATGAATTTCAGGGGACATCCATACTTCAGAAGGATCCTCCACAGTGCTTCTTGGTTGACAGGCTTTTGTGTCAAAGACTCAAAGGCTCTTGTGTTGAAGAGTCAAAGGCTTTTGTGAGGTTAAAGGTGGCCATTTAGAGAGGTTGATGTTGTTCTGAGAATTTTTCCTGCAGCTAGTGAGCTATGAAGATCATGTCAGTTATGCCTCTTGATGTTGTAAACCCACACTGAGATTCTGGGAGGAGCTCTTCAGCCATTGGGAGGAGATGGTTCATGAAGGTTCTTGTAACAGTCTTCCCTGTGGTAGACAGTAAGATGATTCCTCTGTAATTTCCACAGTCGAACTTGTCCCCTTCCTTGAAGACTGTCACAATCATTGTCCCTGAGGTCATCTGGGACTTCCTTATCATTCCAAATCCTTAAATTGAGGGCATGGAGCAGTGATGTGAACTCCTCTTCCCCCTGCTTGAAGATTTCAGTGGGGATTTCTTCAGCTCCATATGCCTTGTTGTTCATCTGCTTGATGGCTTTCCTTACCTTGTCAAAAGTTGCAGGAATTCTAAGATCATGTCTGATTGGGTATTGTGAGATGGAGTTGAGAACACTTTCTCAATTGAGAAAGTCTTCAAAATGCTCCCCACCTTTCCTTGATCAGGTCTCCCCCATCTATAAATCTCAAGGGTGTTGGTCCCTGAGTGCTCAAACCATACCTGGCTTTGGTGGCATTGAAAAAAATCACACACATCATGGATGTTAGCAAGATGTTGAATCTTCTTCGTCTTTTCTTCCCACCATCTGTTCTTCATATTGTGGATCCATCTTTTTACCTCTGCCCTGGCTTGTTGTAGATTCAATTTCTTTTACTTGAAGTTGATGTAATTCTGCCAAGCAGAAAAGAACTTGTGCTTGATCAACTCTTGCATCTCCTGGTCATTCTCATCAAACTAGTCTTGATGTTTCTCTTGTAGAGAATTCGAGTGTCTCTTTGCAGGTGCTGATGACAGTGGACTGGAAGGCACCCCAAGCACTGCCAACATTATCCCATTGTTGTTGACTGGGATTTTTCAGTTTTTCGTTGAGGCACTGGTGGAAGAGGTCTTGCTTCATTGGGCCCTTGAGTCCTTTGATGTTAATCTTCTGTTGGCATTGCTTCTGCTGCAGCTATCACTTAGGAGTCAGTTTTTAGTGATATAACTGAGCAGATGAATCGGTGATAAGTCCAGTAATTGTCAGCTCCTAGCATAGCTCAGGTGATGTGGACATCTTCGCAATCCCGGGCATGAACAATGACCTAGTCAAGCAGGTGCCAATGCTTAGATTCTGGGTGTTGTCATGATGTCTTGTACCTGTTTTTTCTGGCAGAACAGGATGTTGGTGGCAATAAGTCCATATTCTGTGCATTTGGTCAAGAGGAGGATGCCATGGGAGATAATCTTTCCCACTACTTCCTTGCTGATTGTTCTGTTCCAGAGGTTTGAGTCTCTTCCAACTGTGGTGTTGAAATTGCTAAGCAGAATAAGCCTATTTCCCTCCAGAATATCAGAAAGGACTTGGTCAAGTTTGGCATAGAATTCCTCTTTGGTTTCATTGACAGCATTAAGAGTTGGAGCATACACACTGATGCCAGTGGTGTATTGGCTCCCTGCCAGTTTAAGATGGAGTCATGAGGTGCTCATTAATTCTGACAGAGAATTTGTTGAATTGCTTTATGAGTTCATTCTTAATGGCAAAGGCAACCCTGTGAGCTCAGTGTCTCCTTCTTGTTTGCCCTTCCAGAAGAAGGTATAGCCACCTTCACATTGTTTTGAGCTGCCCATCTCCCACTCAGTGGGTTTCGCTCAATGAAGCTATGTCTATGTTGTGTTGCCTGAGTTCTTAAGCTACGATTGCAGCATGGCACTCTGGGCATTCACTATTAGAATTGTTCATGAGAGTCCTGATGTTCTAGGTCCCAAAAATGATTGTGTGTCTTCATTGATTTTGACCGCAGTAAAGATGATCTCACTGGATGCAGCTATCCAGTCAGGAAGAAGGTAGAGAGGCTATATTTAGCGTATCTTTTCTAGCCCCCTCCCCACATGGAGTGAACAGAGTGGATCCTGAAGAGGGTTGATCAGCTGCAGTAACAGCTGCCAAATAGCACTCTGCCTTGTCCAAGTGCCAGGCGACCTTCTTGTAACTGCCACCTTCATGCCAGTGCATGGCTAGGAGCTTCCAGATCCTCACAATTCTGCTCCCATCATCACTAGCTGGGTGCCAAAGGGCTTTAAAATGTGCAGGAAAAGCTGTTTTCATTGAAGACACCTGTGCATGATGTCTTTTACTGTGGAAAAGCAGCTGGACATCAGCTTCTACATGGTTCTTGGCAGAATGGGACCTTAATCCAAGGAGGCCCAGATAATTGGAGATCTTGTTCAGCTGCAGCCTTCATCTGCCTTTACAGCCATTGAGATTCTAACATCTTCTTCTGTCTGCTCTGCCACTGAGGACTTGTAGGCCCATGGCTGAGGGCTGGAAGGCTTATTATAGTGGCAACCTGTACTCACCATGTCACAGCACTGTCAAAGGTGTTTATGGCTTTTCAGGAGAGAAAGTACTGCCATCTGCTGTCCCCACCACATCGTGGTGGTGCTGCTGCTGCTTGGTCCACAGCTGCGTATTTGTCAGTCACCCCTAACCTTCCCTGAAAGGCCATTCCTCTATATGCCACCTGTGGATGCTCTGGGTAGCAATACAGCTCTGCCACCAGCCTTCTAAACCTACTTCTCTATGAAATCTATGAATTAAGCCTTCATTTGTTCATCAGCCTTTAAGCAAATAGCAGCACAATTGTTGTCTGTGTTACCACTGCTATAATTACATCCCTGGAGAAAGCCAGACCTAGGTATCTGATTCTGCATTGTTCCAGTTCTGAGTCAGAGCAACCTTAAGCAGTTTATGTCAGTGGCATGTTGGTGGGATAAAGTTTTCTTGCCTGATCTGCCATCCATTCCCCAACATGTCCAGTATATTACGACAGAGTTCCCATACATAAGGGGACTTTATGTTGGCTGTTTTCAACCAAAATTCAACTCTTCTGCATTACTTGCTGAAGCAAAAAGGCTGGATCTTACCTGAAACTGGCCCAAAGATCTTATCAGCACTCACACCCAGAAGAGGCTGTTTAAATACTGCTAACAACCTTAACCTTGACATTTCCTATCTTGAATGTTTCACTTTGCAAGCTTAACTTGCTTTTTCATATTGTTTTATTGTAGTGGCAGGTACTGTTTTTTTCTTAAAAGCTTACTGATGGCTATAAGGAATGACTTATCCAAAATTCATTTTAAGATAAAATAAACATTAAGTGGTTACATTTGAGTCTGAATCTG
>NW_017729024.1:144671857-144672803 GCF_001723915.1 Gavialis gangeticus | reverse complement strand
CTTTTTCATATTGTTTTATTGTAGTGGCAGGTACTGTTTTTTTCTTAAAAGCTTACTGATGGCTATAAGGAATGACTTATCCAAAATTCATTTTAAGATAAAATAAACATTAAGTGGTTACATTTGAGTCTGAATCTGGACATCAGGGGCGTTTGTACATGGGGGGAGGTTAGTCCTTCAGGTTGCATTCTATGCAACCAAGCACTGAATCTCACCGTTTCAATTTCCATCACTATATATATATGTGTGTGTGTGATTGTCCTGCTGGCTGCAGGAGCCTGCTGAAGGCAGAAGCGGCAAGGGGGTCTGATCATTTTTTGGCGGGGGGGCACAGGCTGCACACCTCTTCCATATCCAGGGGGCAATTAATCTGTACCATTAGCCTTTCAGCTTGCCCCCTGGCCATGGGAGAGGCGGACAGGCTCCATGGGGAAAAAAAGGATTAGGTCCCTCGCTGCTTATGCCTTCAGCAGGCTCATGCAGCCAGCAAGATGCTTGGGTCCATCCAGGAACAGGCTGGCTTGCCCCTGGGGCAGTGCAGGAAGGCAGTGGGAGGGTGGCTGGGTTTGCTGCTGGCTGAAGAAGGCAGTGGAGACAGATCATGGGGCACTGGAAGCCCAGGCATGCAGGCTGCTAGCTGGCCAGGTGCTGCCTTATCAGCTCACTGGGCCAATCAGGATGGGCTCATCCGGGCACAAGACCTCATGGCCTTGGAGGTCTATCCCACCCCGGTGCACCTGCAGCCATGTGATTCTCCTGGGACCACTCAGGTGAGTTCAGTCCTAGCACAGCTGGCTTCTCACATCCATAGCAGGGGCTTGACACCAACTTCTGCTACAGGGGTCTTTGGAACAGAAGAATTTGAGTATCTTAACATATATAAGATGAGAAAGCTCTAAAAACACTGATTTAGTTTCATAGTTTCTAGGGTCGGAAGGGACCTGAG
>NW_017729024.1:144670347-144671846 GCF_001723915.1 Gavialis gangeticus | reverse complement strand
TTGTGTAGAGGCATTTGAGGCCTCCTGTAGGTGCATGTACTAGTCTCAGCATTACCCTGGCCCCATAAATTTGTCTGAACGATTACAGAATGCAGTCTAGACAAACATGGAACCATCTAATATCAGATCTTGGGTGATGGATCCAGTCTTGACAAGTTGGTGTGTATGAATTCTGTTATCATTGCCAAACAGGCAACTCAGGGAAACTTAAAAGACACTAGGATCAGCTGTTCAAGAATGGGAAATACAGGCACTTCCCTTTCCTTCCTCACACAACATGCTAGTGGTGCTGCTGCAGGCAGAAGTGGGTGAAGGGAGGTGCAGCATGGGGGCAGCCTCTGTGCCTGTTTGGTGCACAGGGCTGTGCAGGCCTGCTCTGCACCTGCTTCGTGCACAGGGCTGCGCTGAGCCACTCTGCACCACCGTGATTCCCCACTGGACTATATACTACACTCTTGCATTTCCAGGACACTGATTTTAATTCTCACCAACCAGCCTCCAAAATCCAGGAATGTCCCACCAAAACAGGGACAAATGGTCACCTTAGCTTTTATGTATATGGTCTGATCTTTCTGTGGAAATTATTTTAAGGCCTGTCATCAGGACTAGAATACAGTCGAGGTTTCTTAGTAGCAATACATTAGTGTATTTGTTCTACATGGCTTCTAAGCAGTCATTTGACTGCATAGTAGCGAACATTACCAATAAGCCGCTGTTACTCCTGCCATATTTTGCCACAGATGGATACTGAGGTAGTCCATAAATTTGTCCATGCAGTCAAGTGCTTTCATTTCTTGTTCAGTTCATTTATTCATTATAGACCACTATTTCCAAAAAAGAGCTCTGTGTGGCCTATAATACAGAACAAAAAGTTACAGAAACAGAATGCAACAAGAGGAGGAAGTAGACTATTTTGTATAGAATTCCCTGAGAATAAGAGCATTTACCCAGGAAATGGAAGATACAGGCTATAACTTCTCAGGGTGATGGGATTCAAATGTATATCTCCCACCAATCTTTTCTTTTTTTTTACTTGATGACGTAAATGTTTTTTTTTTCTACAGAGCCTGCAGGCCTCTCCTGCGTCCTGGGGGTGAGCTGACTAATGGCTGCAAAGTTCCAGATTGCATTGTTGCAACCTAAACTACATTGGGATGTAATTTAGTTAAAAAAATGCAAACTCATTTTAAACCCACAAAACTCAGGTACTTGTAATGTGTAACACCATTAAGCCACACACAGGGAAATTTTCATCACATGTACATTGTGACATTGTCTGGCACCCCAGAACTCTGATATATTTCTCTTCCTGACTGTCAGTTTGCTTGGCAGGTCATATTGTGAAGAGCAGACAGTCCAAACAAACAAAAGCAAAAGTTCTGAGTAACGTTAATTTGCTAACTAGGACATTAGATACATGGATTTGTAAACTCCATGTTGGTAAAGACCCTCTTTTCTTTATCTATTTGTAAAGTGCCTAACATTATGGGATCCTGATT
>NW_017729024.1:144637823-144665347 GCF_001723915.1 Gavialis gangeticus | reverse complement strand
AGCCACACACAGGGAAATTTTCATCACATGTACATTGTGACATTGTCTGGCACCCCAGAACTCTGATATATTTCTCTTCCTGACTGTCAGTTTGCTTGGCAGGTCATATTGTGAAGAGCAGACAGTCCAAACAAACAAAAGCAAAAGTTCTGAGTAACGTTAATTTGCTAACTAGGACATTAGATACATGGATTTGTAAACTCCATGTTGGTAAAGACCCTCTTTTCTTTATCTATTTGTAAAGTGCCTAACATTATGGGATCCTGATTATAACTGGGACTAGTAAATGCTGCTGCAATACAGGAAATATCTTACTGTTTTTTTGTTTCCCCTACACTCCCCCCCAACCCTCCTACCTCTGTTTAGATCAGTTATTATTTACCACTGTGCTGCAGTGCTGTGGGATGCCTGGAGACCCTTTCAATGATGCTGTGGGGTATCACACAATGTTAGCACTGTTAGGCATGCAAACATGATTCATAAGATAAATTCATACATTTTAAATAGAAATGTAGAGTGTTTAAAACCATTCTGCCCTGTTGTGTTTTTTTTCTGTAGTCAAAAGTGAGTGAAAACTAAGAGCTGACATTTTCCAAGGATACCTCGAGTCTACTGAGAGGTGCCTTGAGTCTAAAAAGGTTGAGAACTACTGGTCTGATGAGTGGTTTTCAAAATGTGTTCTGTGGAACCATGTGATTCCACCACAGGTCATCAGGGATTTTGCAAGGAAATTGAAGGAACCCGTGGAACAAGATGGGAGGTGGGGTACCAGCATTGCCAGGCCGGGCTGCCTGGTTCCATGTCTGTCTTTCAGATCGGGGTAGGTTTTCTGTAGCAGCAGAAGTGATGTGAAAGGGTTCCATGACTTCAGGGAGTTTGAAAACCACTGGTTTAGATATTCCATTGGCCTCACATACTTCTCTCAGTCACTGCACCTCCTTCACTCCCATACCTGACACACAGGTTGGGCTTTGGAGGATATTAATAGTGTTTGTTATCATGATAAAAAGACACTGAAGAGCAGAAACATGTTGAGGAGGCTGAACTGTCTTGTGAACTCACAAGAAAAACCTGTGTAAGCAGCAGACTAGTTGTAGCTCTTCAAAAGCTAAGTACAGACAGTCAAAAAGCCTGAGGCTGAACTGATTCAATCTTCACAGGTTAGTCTAAGCTGCATAGATTGAACTGATAAGCAAGTGGACAGACATTCACTTTTGATTCTGGAAATACAGCCACATGTCTGTAGTGCTCCAGGTTAGAAGCCAGGGGATGCTAAAGCATGCCACCCTGCTCAGCTGGAGCAGACAGCTTGGACCAAGGCTACCCCTCCCACCCGGTGAGGTGGGGCTTGCGGGTGTGGTGCAAGGTATCCCAGGATGCTGGGGGACTGTGAGTTAACTTGAATCTGGAGGGGATCTGGGACAGAAGTTCAATAAACTTGTTTGACCTAAATCAGTTAAATCTTATACTACATCCATCCAGATTTATCTTAAACCAGTTTTGGCCATTTTGAAAGTGGCTTATGTGCACTGAACTTCTCTTGTGTTACAAACTTGAACTGGTTTCTAATCAGTTATACCTGTTTATGTGTAATTTCTGTCCCTAGCCTATAAGGCTCATGAAACACTTCTTACAGCAGTACACATTCATTATGGTGATTACTTAAAATCCACGTGTGATTTTAAGAGCAAATCCCCACCCCCACTCAGTTTTCACCTTTGAAATACCCAAACCGTTCCTTTAACAGTAGATCCAACACAAGTAGTTTAAATGTGATGTTATAATCATTGCTTTTCTTAATGTGTCTCAGTAGCCAAGTATCTAACAGGAACTTGGAGATCAGCAGTGACCAATGCCTTCCCCAGAAGTATACTCCCTCCTAGAGGCTTATTGAAAGAGCACAGGGAAATTTATTTTTTAGTCCAAGTGTGAATGGGGTAAAGTCAGCAACATTCTCAGAAAAATTAGGATAATGAGTCACAGTTGTAAAACTCCTAGACATTTCTTCCCTGGACTTCTGTGCATCCCTTCTACTCTGCACTATTAAGATGGTAAGCTGTTCAGGGCAAGGACTTTGTCTATTTTTGAGTCCGGTACAGTGCTGGACATACTGTTGGTGCTTACTCCAGCCCATCTGTGTTCCCTTTGCCATCTTACAATATATTAGGGTGCTATGAAAATAATCTAACATATAATATAACAGGAATAGTTTCAAATTTTGAAGACTATCAAGCATGCTGTGGCCACAGATGTTGTTTATGAAAGATGTGAAATAGATGAGAAATGGCACAGGAGGACCAGTCTAGCTTGTTCTAAGCTTTGAGCAAAAAGGATAATTTTAGTTTCACATTAATTTGTATTCAATTACAATTTTTATGATTTTTTTTCTAGTCTACCTAATTTGCAGAGCATGCTGCCTATAGGAAGGAGTTACAGAGATCCAAGAAGAATATATTGGGTATTGCCTATGCCAGTAGACAGATGTAGCTGGTGCACAACAGTGCCAACATTTGTTTCTTCTGTGTTGCATTCCTCATGACTTGGGCTCCTAGCAGATACTGCTGCAATACAAGTAATAAAATGGGTCTAAAATGTTTACCCACCGAGGTGGGTGGTGAGACTTAATCGCCTAATATTTGTACAAAACACATATTGTTTGGGTAGGATATGATCTGGGAAGCCAAGAAGAACCTCTAAGTAAAGAAATCTATCTATAACTTTACCCCTTGGTTGTGGTAATGGAAACAATCAAGGGAGTTTTTAAAGTGTCATGACTTGTATGAAAAGTAGGGCAAACATAAGAATGCAAGTAACTTGCCTCCTCCTGCACCTAAGAAGTGCTTGCCTTTTCTCCAGAGATCTGTAGTAACAAGTTTGCTGGGAAAGTTTGACTGGATCTGACAGAGCAATCATGTTACTGAACTGGGAAATAGTGCTAAAGTTGTTGCTGACTCAAGTCCATCAAAGCAAACAAGGTTGTGCCTACTTATGCCAATGGCAATATTGACCTTGACTTTGACTTTGTTCAAAGTCAGATTTGACTGACTGTCTTTATGCAAAAACAGAATAGCAAATTACATGTCTCCTGTACCTTTGTAACTCAAATCAGCTCCTGCATGTCTGAACCTGAGTCCAAGCTTGTGCTAGGGTTCTGATTTCCTATGATCTGTTTTCACAGGCATATGGTCTGAGTCATGATTTAAAACTCAGCAGATACAATATTTTTGCAAAAGACAGGAAATTCATGCTTATCATACATGGCATTCAATACTTCTCCCTCTGAATTCATGTGCAAGACCCCCAGTGCTTTGTACTAAAACAGGATCAAACTTATTCATGGTACCTCAATTCCAAATTCAAGAAAGTTTTGGGAGATTTAGTATTGTGGAATTATAAATTTTTTTTGGTTTTATAATCCCAGATGGCATAAATGACTGCACTGAAAGTTCAGGATCCTCTTGCTTTCACTAGAATAACATCCATCTAGTGAATAGTTGATAGAATTAGGAAATCATTTCTCTATGATTTCTATAGCTTTTTACTTTGAATCTAAATTTAGAATTTGACTTTGACTGAAAGGTGCCTAGTAAAGACACGTACCACCCAGCAGGTAAGTGTGTGTGTGGGAGGGACGTGTGAGAGGGAAGGGATGGGGGGGAAGATCACGACCCTCACAGTGAGGGAGGGAGTGGGGCAGGGGCAGGGGCAGGGGCTGGCTGAATGGGGCTCTGGGGCCGGGGTGGATTGTGAGATGGAGCCGCAGCTCATCCGGGGCACTTCTGCTGCTGTGCACATCCTGAGAGAAGCATGGGGGGTGGCACGTGCCCCCTGGATTTGTTTGTGGGGTGGAGACAGACTGCTGCCAAGTATGGGCAATGCCCTAAATAGGTATGGTGGCTAATACACCTTAAAGCGTCTCGTGAAGTGCCTGGTGAGACCAAATCCTAGACTACGTGCTTCTTATAAGGGCAAGATTCTACTACAGACAGATTCAGTGATATCTCAGTCATGACTGAGGGATGTTGTTATTTTAAAGCAGCTGTGTAATGCTGAATGCTTCCAGTAGATGGTGGACTTTGATCACCACTTGCTTCTTTTATCCTGTTTGATAGTAGGATACTTTCCTTGCTTTTCTATAAAAAATATTTTAAATGGAATAAAGGAAGTTTAGCTGGTGGGATTCTTTGTCATTAAGAAAAAAGAACGGGTAGAAAATTAATTCATTTTCATTTCAAATACTAAGTAAAGAAAAATATCAGCTAGTTCTATATAACTGCCAAATTGTGGGAGTCTCCATGTAAATCTTTGAGACACTAACAACAGTTTAACTGATACATAAAGAAAGAATGCATCTACATGTGATGCTATGTCACTGTAGCAATGCACTATGGTGACGTAGCACCCAGAGGTGTCTACATGTGACCAGCAGCTACTTCGCCACAGTGGCATGGTCCCCCGCTCTAGTGCACCACTACAATGAAGTAGCTGCTAAAAATAACCATGTGTCACATGTATAGTGCAGTATGGACACATTGCTGTAGGGCTACATGTAGACACACTCAAATAGTTTCATCTGTACTCTACTGCTTAGATAAGCCAAATGCTATATTTTGAAATGGTAAAGGCCTGAATGTTAGAGGTAATTTGTCTGACAATGTTGTTGGGAGAAACATTAAGGATCTGAAAGACAAAAGTGACTGATAGGTTTGTACGTGTGTAGTTACAACAGAAAGAGGCCAAGTGCTTTGTTCTGATACATTGTTGGAAAAGAAGTTTCTCCAGGGGTTTAGTCAGAGCAAAAGACTGAGAGTTAGGATTTGTTAATTCTATTCCTTGGTCTGCCCATGACTTGCTGTGAAATTTTAATCAAGTCACTTAAGACATGTCTACACTGCAGCTTTCACAACTTTAAAAATATGAATTATAATGCTTATCTAACTCCAGTTGCTTTTACAGCAGGTTGATGGGGGCAACCTTCAGCATAAGTTTGGAGTGAGTGTCAAAGGCACACCTCTGGGAGATGCCTTACTGGCTCTGCCACTACTCCCTACTGTAGGGTGTTATGGAGTTCCCTGATAGAAAGTACTGTAAGATACCTGGACGAACATTACTATCATTGTCATTTCCTAATGGACTAAAGAATGCTAGCTTCTTTACAGAACAAATAAGAGAGAATCTGTTCCTGTAAGCGGATGACAAAGCAGAGGCAGAGAATAGAAAGATAGGAGAACTATGACTACAGTAATAGAATGACTCAAATTAATAATGAACCTCTGATGGGTGTTCTGGCACCTTGTGAAGGATTTTGCAGGCTATTTATTTTTTTGTTAAGAGAAATTTGCTTTTAAGATGTACTCCTGTCTAGCCTGACTTTCAATATCAATCACAATGAAATGCTCATGCCCAAAGCAGGCACTATATCAAGATTATGCAATGGTACACCAGTCATGTAGGCATGTATATTCCATGTTTGTTTTTGGAACAGACAATGAATGGACATCCCTTTCTTCTCCTATATTTAAGTCTCTTTCAGTGCTGTAGCAAGGGGTGGGGGGCCAAGTGGGGTGACCACCCCAGGTGCTGAAGTGAAGGGGCACCAACAGGCACTGTCCAGCCGGGGTGGCGTACAGAACAGAGCCACAAACGGCTTGTTTAGGGTTGCGCAGGGACAGGGGAAGGGTGGTTCTTGCTGCTGAGTGCACTCCTGGGCAAGCATAGGGGGCATGTGCCCCCCTGGATCTGTGTGCAGGGCAAGTGGGCTGCCACTGCAGGCTTTACCTTGCGTGTCAAACTTTGTTGCTATGGCACCGGTCTCTTTCTTCAGCTAAAGCATATGTTCCAGTGTGATAATAGTACTACACTCATACTTTCATATAGCCTTCTTACAGATGTCCGTTTCATGCAGTTGTGCAGGGGCAGATCAGGAAGAGGAGGGGGTGCAGTGGTGCAGTTGCAGTTTTGATTTCTGCTCTACCCAAACTTTATGTGGGGGGCTCTCCAGGCTTTGCCTGACTCTTCAGGCTTAGGAGACTGTAAATGCAATTGGTGGGGCAAAACCCACCAATCAGAGACAGGCAGCGGAAGAACCAGGAGGAGAGTCTGCTCCCCCTCTACTCCAAATGGGTGGGGGGCAAGAATGGACTTAATTAGGAACTTCAGTTGCAGCCCCCCTAATTTGTTCATTTGCAATCTGGGATGGAGCCCCAGAAGCAGATATAAGCAACTGCGTGCTGAGCACGTAGGGGGGTCAGCGGAGGATGAAGAAGGAAGAGGTCCTGGGGCCAAGAAGAGCTGGGAGAGCTGCCCAACAGGCATATCCGGCTGCCCAGAAGAGCCCAAAAGATTCCACCACTCAACAGAAGCAGTGGGCAGTACGGACATTGCTGCACAGAGGGTCCCTGGGGGATTGGGACCCTGGGAGCTGCAGCAAGGCAGCATGGGTCTCCAACTCTGGCTTGAGGCCGGACTGCAGTGCAGGCATTGCTGCATGGATGGTCCATGAGGGACTGAGATTCTGGGAGCCTTAGCGAGGTGGTTCAGGTCTCCAATCATAGCATGAGGCTGGGCAAGGGAGCCAGCGCTACCGTGGGGTGAGTCATTGCAGGGCCCTGGGGATGGAGGGGCCAGGTGGTTTGGGAACCATTCCCTGCACTGAGTCTGCAAGGGCCCTGGGAATGGAACAGTTCCTGAGCACGGGGAGCAGCATTCAGAGTGGCACAGCCCTGGGTAGGTACGAGGTAGCCCAGGTCTGCAACTCCCCCTAAGAAGGATTGAGCCATTGGGATATGTGAGCAAGTCACACCACCCTGAGGCCTGGACTGAGCCCTCCGTGGAGAAACATTAGCCAGGCCAGGGAGCTTATGAACACTGCCCCACCCAGCTCCTTGGGACATGTGGGTCAGTGGGGAAATGGGTCTTCCACCAGGGAGTGACACTCAGGGAAGGTAGGATAAAGAGGCAGGAGGAAGAGATCCCCTAGAGGAAGGGAACCACTAGAGAATTCTTGTGTCTTATATTTTGGAGTGTTTATTGATTGTTTGATACACGTTGTGCATTTTGGAGTATTTATTAACTATTAACTATATGCTTTGTATGTGAGAGTGCCATTTATTGTTGTACTTACCTGTTCATATCATTTGGGACTATTATGCTTACCTGTCTGTATTTGGCCATGTATATAGTTATATATATTTATAACCTGTAAATATTCACTTTAGTTGGTGACCCCACCTTACTTACATGAGACACCTTAAGCCTCTGGAAAAATACCATTGACACTGCCTGTGGAAGACAGATGCACCAAAATTAGCATCCTCTTGCAAGTAAACACTATGAGCACTGAGGCGATGATCATCCAACATCAACTTTGCTGGGCCAGCCACACCATTTGGATGTCTGACTCCAGACTCATGAACAAGTTTTATTCTCCCAGGTCAGTCAAAGCGTACACTTAAGAAGAAGGCAGAGAAAGAGCTTCAAGGATGTCCTCAAGGCCAACTTTAAAAAAATGCAACATCAACATGAACTCATGGGGGACTATCTCACAGGACTGCCTCAAATGGAGGAAGAGTCTGCTACAAGGATCTCAGTACTTCAGAAGCTTACAACAATAACAACAGGAAACAAAGAAGTGGGAGTGGCAGAATTAGTGTCTTGAGGACCAAATCAAGGATCCGGAGCTACCCACTCCACACGGAAACATGTGCCTGAGTTGCAACAGAGTCTGTCGATCCCGGGTCAGCCTTGTCAGCCATCCTTGGACCCACAGATAAAACAATCATGGAAGACATCATCCTTGACTGTGAGGGATTGCTGATATACATATACTTATTAATTACAGGGATAGTCTATATGTAACTGGATAAATATCACAGCTTTATAATTTTTCCTTAATAAAAGTATACATGTAGATTTATAAACATTTGTACATTTTAATATACATTTATATATATCTGCTCTAGATAGGTTGCTGCTGTTAAACATGCCTGAGCCTCTAACATGGGAACCAGTGAGCTGATTGTAACATGCAAATGGCAGATTGCATCCTGAAAGGTTAAGTCCAGCACTGTTTGTATACCCAAATATTGAAATCACACCGTAGATATCTATCTTTACTTTTTGTCTGTAGGGTGATCAGTAGTCACGGATCCCACTAGATCTCTACATTGGTAAGACTGCATTTATGCTCTAGAGATCATTTAACCTGATCAAGTGTCTACAACACTCAGACAAGAAGGGAAATATTCAACACCACTAACTGGACATAACTAACATGTGTGCTCATTAGCAGAATTGAAAAATGTGCTGTGGAGAAGCCAAAAGCATTATAGGTAATTTCAGCGGGGGAAAAAAATAAAAAAATACACAGGACAGAAAAAAAAAGCCACTAACCAGGTGTGTTAAGTGTCTTAAGTTACTTCTACACAGAAGTAGAACTGCAAATCCAGTGCACTCCAGTACACGCTAGAGTCTCCACTTCCCCCCTAGCACGGGTGACTGGTTCCTCCTGAATCTGTGGGGACACCCACAGACACTGCTGGTGGGAACAGAACTGGTGAGCACCCGCTGATGCTGCTGGCAGCATCGGTGGTGGGTACAGCCCAGTCAGGGGGGGCATGTGCCCCCCGTGGCCTCCCCACCAGTCGCCTATGTCCCCTAGTAGGCTAAAACCTGTGCTCCCCTGAATTCAGGTACTATTACCTGTTCTTTATGATGAGTAACTGATAAATTTCACATTTTTGTTTGTTAATTTGTTGAAAAGTAAGTTCCTTCAGTGAATAATAATTTGTCTGCCAGTTCTCAAACTGAACCAGACAATTCTCTCTGCTTTGTGTGGGTTATTTACATAAATCACATGAATTGTCACTTCTTTTATTTGAGCGCTTATGTGATTAATCAACAATGAAACAAGTGTGCAATTTATAGTTAGAAATGTGCGTGCTTGTTGATTAGCTACTCAATTCAGAATGTGCCTTCAGTAGAAACACAAGCATATATGCTTTGCTTCTCTCAAAAAATGGATACAGCGCTAGACTGGGAGATCTGTGATTTATCCTTTCTGACCTCAAACAAATCACTGAGGCTCTGATCTGGCATTTTACAGAGAGCAGGCCAACTACTATGCCTGTATGCAATCAATGGTGTCAGGTTTAGGGCCTTAATCTATCTGTACCTCATTTCCTTTTCTGTAAAACTGGGATAAAACTTTTTCCTACGCTGTTTTGTTTGCAGAGATGTGTGCATGCTATGCATATTCTGAGTGTTGCCTAAAATGGAGCCCTGATTTTCAATAGAGTATGTGGGTGGTATAAATAAGAATAATGAAGTTCACTAGATATTTATATACATGCACACAGTGCACTTGTAGTATTTTACATATTTGAATATCTGAAGAATATTGGTTATAATTTTGTGCATCTTGAATTGTGATTCCTGTGCTGAATGTGAAACAGTGAAACAAAGTCATTTCTTTTTGTTAATATCAGACAGAAAGATTTTATATAAAGTAATCCTTAAACAGTAGTATACTTCCCAAATTATAGCCCTAAACGTGGGGTGTTAAACTCAGTGCTGGATCTGGACCAACAGCTCCTCAGCCTCCTGTGGGGCTGGGGGCAGCACCAGCAACCAGGATGGCGGCAACCATGGGGTGGGGAAGTGACAGCATGGACAGGACATTGGGGCAAGTGGCCACAGATCAAGTGGCCACTTGCTATGGTGGAGATGGCACAAGCAGTGTGGGGCAGAGCAGCTGCAGAACAAGCCAGGCTGCAGCAGAGTGTTTGCTCACTGTGCCCATCTCTCAGTCCCGTCCTTGCTGCTGAGGGCCATGTTCACTGGGGTCACAGGACCCTGGATTCTGTGGCAGGCCCACCCACTGCTATGAACACTTTTGTATCCCATGGCCTACCAGTAACCCAGTGGCTGGATGGAGTGGTGCCATGGTCTGGATCTCATCTGTGGACTGTATGGCTGACATCCCTAAACTATGTGAACAATCTCTCTTTAATCTGGAAAAGTGATTAGCAGCTCATTGGGAGCACTCAAAAACTACACTGCAAACAAATCTATAGCATTAGGAGCAATATTTTTCTCATGAATGAGATTCAGACTCCACCAAATGTAGATAGACTTTTCAGAAGATAAATCTTGGTTGAAAAATTGCAAATAATCCTATAACCAGTCATTCTATATAGTGAAAATATGCACCGCAGCAGGTTACGGGTCAAAAGCAGTATGACTTGATGAAGTACAATTACAATGATGATATACTCTCCATATATGATTGTTAGAATATCTAGGGGAGTCCCTATTTAGAAAAGGCCAGATTCTGCTTAATGTGTATGTGGGTGTCCAACAGCCAGGGAGAAACTCCTGCAACCTGTATAAGGGGCTGGGAGAACTGCAGTCCCTGTAACTGTGAAAGAGCACAGACTCTTCCCATAGGAATGCCTGGCACCCTAGAAAGGATAGGATGTTGAGAGACCGTGGCATGTCCCTTCCCCAGCATGCCCTGGGGAATCACCATGGGAGTAGTATGAGCACAGCAAGGAATGTTCTATTGAGATGTGGCTTTGCACATTTCTCTGCAAGCTTTACACTTCCTGAAATACAGGGACAGGTCTACACAGCAGGAACACAGGTTCAGCTAGAGCTGTGGAGTTTGACCTGAGGCAGTAATTAGCTTGGCATCTTATGGGGATACAGTACCCAGTCAGAAGAATGTCATTACCTGATCCAGTGTAATAAGGGCAAGATACTTTCTATTGTACTATACTTTATGCAGCACGATAGGTGACACATGAAACCACAAGCCTGTCTTGTCTTTCTTCCTGTATCTGTAGTAGGTGTGGTGCTTAAGCAATTAAACAAAGATTTTCCTGGCAAACCTGCCAATTCTCATGGCTTCTGTAGAAAAGGGAAGGGTCTTCACTCTGATCAAGAAAACTTAAAGCACCCACTGGAACAGGACAGGAGTGAAAACAAGTGGGAGTTAAGAAAAAGGGTAAGGGTGAAAATGCAGTCCCTTGCAACTGTACCCTTTCCCAAAAAACTTTTGCTTACATTTCTCTGTAAGTGGCTACTTAGGGGTACTAAGTATTTTGCAATACATACTTGAGTGAGATAACAGAAACACACAGCAGTTGAAATGCCACATTCACTGGTCCTTAGGCTGGTGGGCTAATCTGTTGTAGGACATGCTTGTGGCCAGCAGATGTCAGAGATACTCCTTTTTGTCTCCAAGAAGAGGTCAGTGGTTTGCTCACAATTTGTTCCCTCATCTTAAAAATTAAATCCTGCTGACAGACACCTCAGCTGGTCTCCCAGGATGGTTTGTGTGCTAGCAGGCAGTGGAAACGTTAGTCTCAGTCATCAGATCAGGCTGTTGAAGGTGTCCTCCTGTGCTCTTATCCAGCTCATGTTAATATTCAATCAGAAGATAAACTGGGGGCTAGATTTACATATATGTTGGCCTGTTTGGATTGTCAGATTCTGAAAATGCTCTTGAGTTATGCATGCCATCCCATATACATACAATATTTTCCTAGCTGGGACATTCACATTCATAATTGCAGAGCATTCACAAAAGATAAACAATGTTTTCCCTCCATGACAATATCTTCCTAAATACTACATGGCCCTTTTTTCGTTCTGGATGCCTGCTCCAGACACATTTGTGATCACCAGTTGTGTCCCACACTAGCGGCCGTTTTGATGCATATGGCATCACAGCCAATCCCAAGCATGACTGCTTGTAGCTCAGCTGCCTACCACACTCTGCTTAGGACTGTTTGAAGCACCTGCTGTGGGCAAGTCATGTGATTTCCTGAGCTGAGCAAAACAACGTCTCAAATAATGTCAATCATTTAACTCTTTAGGAAGCAAGAGTATAGAGAAGAAGTTCAAAAACCAGTCTACTGCTTTCCTTTTATAGCAAACTGAATACATGCTTTTGAAATGTCAGCTGTGCTGTACCTGCTTTTTCAGCACTGCTATCCTACTCCTTGCCATGAAGGCTTTTATGGTTCAGCTTAGTATTTATGGAACAATGCAAGGACTTCTCTCTCCCTCATTCTTCCCCATGTTTACATCATTATGTAGCATGTGTTTCAGTCTCTTAGAGCAGTGGCTCTCAACCTTTTTTGTACCAGGACCCATTTGTAAACATCAATGGTCAATCCCAACCCAGTGCCTCTCACTCCCAACCCCCTGCCCCCACCCCCAGGCTCCATGCCCCACAGTGTGTGGGGCAAAGAGTGGATGTGTGTGTGGGGGGGAGGGGGGCAAGCAGCCCCTGGCAGGCTGAAACTCTGCCAGCCTGCAACGAAAAAGCCACAGTTTCCCACATTTTTCTCCTTTAAAGCACAATCCATTTTTAAAGGTTGTTGATCCATTTTTAAAGTTTGTCTGTGACCCTTTCATATATTCTTGTGACTTGCTTTTGAGTCTTAACTCATAGGCTGTGAAACACTGTCTTAGAGTACTGAATAGTATTAAGGCATGCAGCAGCAGAAAGACTGCTGATGGAGAGAGGAGTTTCTAAATGAGTATAGCCTGTTATGAAAGAAGTGATGGCAGGTATCTCACAAACTCATTGAAAAACACCGCCAATTAGAGTATACTAAAGTGAGATGTACTAACTGAACTATAGTGATATAGTCATATAATTATATGAGTAGATTTCTGCCAGTAAGTTCCCCTGTGCAGAGAAGCTCAAAGAAACAAATAACAAATAGTCAAAGGGAAAATTTCCTGAAAGTTACTTATAATTTTTCAAACAGAAGAATAACTTTCAGATTAATACAACACGATGATAAAACTAGGATTCACTAAAAAAGTGGCCAATGATTATTATTTGTAATCTAGAGTTCAACTAGTCCTAGCTCTGTGTGTGTGTGTGTGTGTGTGCACGCGCGTGCACGCATGCACGTGTGTAGGCATGCAGGTTTGTCTCTGCCCCCCAGAAATTAATATCCAGTTTTAATTGGATGCTAAGATTCATTAGAGGAAAGTACATGATAATAAATAACACAGTGAACTTAGAAAAAAAGAAACAAGAACCTTATTTAAAAAAAAAACAGATAACAGAGAATTTTGTGCTGAATTTACTTAATCTATAGCATAGTAACTTGAAGCATAGTAACTTGAAACTACCCTGGCAGAATGCCATAATGCTATATATTTGAGTCTGTAGTCAAATATCTGGTGCAGCAACTGATCTCTAATGTGCACTGAATTGTCTCAGTGGCATAGCTAATGATATAGGGCAAGAACTAGTTTGTCATATTGGAATATCTGAAACCTAGATGCCTTGGGCTGGGAGGGTGGTCTGATTTAACCTAGATTAGGCACCTATGTACTTAATACAGAGAATGGGAGATATCCAGACAGCCTGGACATGCCATGAGATAGCCAATAGGAAATACGAAACCCATGGGAGGGTCTAGGACCCTTGGACTATACTAAACCCATGGAAATTCCTTCTAGGACCTTATGGCCTCATTCAGACTAGTGCGGCCGTATGGTATGTGGCACTGCAAACACGTCCAGATGTTTTCTGAGGTGCAAGGGAGTGCTACTCATGCGCTGCTCCGCATTTTTTCTCATGGTTTTTTTTGACCCCTGGATATCCACGGGGAAAAAAAGTGAAGCAGTGCATGTATGGGTAGTGCATGCCACTCAAAAGCAGAGTCGGGCTGCCCAGAGCTGTGCTGTGGCTGCTGGCCAGGCTCCATGTGGCAGAATCACTGCTGATGCAGCCCTGGGAGGCCCCCAGGACCCCAGGTGAGGCTGCTAGGGCCAGATACTTCACTCTGCCTCCTGTATCCTACTTTGGGCAACTTGCTATGTGCCAAAGCTCACGTAGCATGGGTATTCCTTGGCGCAAGGTGCGCCACTGCTACTTGTCCTAGGGAAACCAAATGTCCAAGCTCATGTGGATGCAGCTTATGCAATATAAGAAGCTGCCCTGAGGAGAAGCTCAGGGAGCTTCTGAGGCCCTGCCAGTTGGTATCTGGGGACACTAGCCCCTTGTGCCAGCTGGACTGCTGAAGCAGCCCTAGCCTAGAGTGGCCCCTGCACCCTCTACCACTGCAGCAGTCTGGCAGTGGGGCTGCTGTCTGGCTGCCACCTGCAACAGCACCTGCTCCCTTGGACCTGCAGCCCCATGGCTGTGCACCTGCCAGACCCAAACAAGGACTGTACGGCCACCTGGGCTGTGGCATGGGCACTGCAGCAGAGCCACCTGCACCTCTGGGCCAGCTGCTAGTGGGCCATGGCTCACCAGTTGACCTTTGGGCAGCACTGCTGTCATGTCTTTTGGTGCCACCACTCTGCTATCTGGGCAGCTATTGTCCAGAAGATGCGCTTCTTGCAGTGTCCCACTTTGAACTGTTGAAGCATGTCCTCCTGGTCCCAAATGGTGAGGAGGTCAGCCACCTCATCTGCCCTCCAGGTGGCCAGGCTCCTCTGCCCGAGTCTCACCATTTGCCTCACCAGTAGTGATCCTGGTGTTCCCTGTTTAAAAATTGCAAATTCTCTGATAATAAGCCCAAAATTTCTCATTAAAATACACAAAATCGGTGTTCTTCTGTGATTAAAATGAAACGCCACTATATGACAGAGATCAGTCAGGCAGTGTTTCATTGACACGTTTACAATTATAAAGCAATTTGGAAGCCTACCAGTGCCTCTGTCATGAAATAAAATGGATTCTAAGTATGTCTTCTAAATATCTATACATTTTAGCTTTTGCTTTTGGTTTTCTTATCATATAAAAGAGTTGCCCCTGCCCTCTTCGCTCACCAGGATGTGGGGCGCTGAGCAGCACTGATATGCCTGTGCCCTGCCTGGCAGCATGCTGGGGCAGTGGAGCATGGGGCAGCCATACAGATACTTTGGCCAGGTGCCAAAGCATCTCTCTGGAGGACTCAGGCTCCGGTTGCTTCAGACCTCCTGGAGTGTGCCCTGAGCTGCTTTTTTCAGTGGGTTTTTTTTGATACCTGGATTTCCTGGTATCACATTTAGAGCCTGTGCTGTGTATATGCAGCATGGGGAACATTTTTCAATTCCCAGCGTGCCTCTTGCAGCATCTTAAACTGCTTTGAGATGCTGGCATGTGTGCACTTGTCTGGACGTACCCCATGTGTCTGACTAATGCTGTGCTGTAGCCACCTCCCTGTGTAGGATCCATAACACTTAGTCCTGCTTCTAAAGGTAAGTGTCTAACAGGCTACTGGTGTTGCATACTTTTTGTGGATGGGATCCTGCTCTGATCAGAGTACCTACCCAGGAGGGAGGAGATATGGGCTTGAAGCCCTTCCCTTGAAGTCTGAGGGGATTTAAACCCCACTTCCACTATGCAGTAGGCTGCCCTAACCACTGGGCTGAGTGTGGAGAGCCTTATCTTTATATTGTGGCCACAGTATAAAAAGGAATTTAATATTACTGGGGTCAGGAGAGCAAGTGAGCAGGTGCATGAGTGTGTAATCTAGTGGTTCGGGCACTACCTTGAATCCTGGGCTCCAGTCCTTGTTTTCTTTTAGGCATTTTTCATTAGACAGCCATTGGTTAAAAGCAAAAATAACCATGGCAGCAGGAACACCTGAAGTTTTCAACAAGATATTATGGAAATGCATTCTCCTCCTGTGCACTTCAGATTTGCTTAATAGGAATAATATAAGAGCTTCCAGTGGGGAAGAATTCCTTCCCTAGCCAGTTGTTCCAAACGTCTGCTCCATCCTAGTCCTGGGATGAAGAATCCTTTACATTCTGGGGAGGGGCAGGAATCTGTTCAGTAATTAATTTTATGCCAACACCTTTATCACCACGACACTGAAAGGAAGAGTAAATGCAAATATAAGCAACTCATTCTTTCTAGTGGAACTTGAACTCCATCATCAAGTCAGCTGCAAACTGCACCATCAGCCACAGCCTTTAGGAAGCAGCTTGGAGTTTGCCTACAATGCAAGCTTGTAGTGGACCATATATCAAACTCTGGTTTCTTGGGCCGGTCTCTGAGCATGAATATTCAGACTATGTCTATGAAATAACAGATAAGGTTTCCTGCTGCTTGAGCAGTCTCTTCTCAAAAGCCATTCCTGGTAGGAACTGGGAACTGCAAGGAGTGGTAGAATGTCACACCACCTTCCTAGTTAATGAGAGCTCAGCACAGAGTGGCCAGCTCCTCCTGAGTGCTCCTCCTCTAACAAGTAAGGTTTCAGGACTGGTCTTCACATCACTGAAAAGAGTAGTGATTCTACACTTCTGTTCCTGTCTGCCCTACTTTCTGTGATCCTTCAGGGGTCTACATTTATATCTGATGGGTCGGATAATTAGCTGCAGTGGTGTAAACTCCCCAAATACAGAAGAGTAAGGGGTAAATGATAGCTCTAAGCTACTTTTCACTTCCCTGATCTTAACCTGGACAGCAACCAAAATGGCTCCTGCTACTTTAAATTATGTTGGCTGCAGCCATCCTGCAATACTTGCCATGCCAACAGGGCATCTTGCAGCGTTTTATATGCCCCACCTGCAGCTGATCCTGGCATGTATCTGTTGCTCTCCCACCGTAAGGGGTAGCAGAGTAGATGGCATAAACCAGGTAGTCAGGTCTGTGCCAGGCAGGGAACTTACTCTCTCAGGAGAAGCCTTGGCTCCTCCACTAAGGCAGATTTCCCCCTGGCTTTCCTGGTCCTACCAGCACAGTCAGAGCTGAGAGCATAGCCTGTAAGCACAGCTTACTTCTCTCCAGTATGGCAACCCAGTCATCATTTCAGTTTTCATCTGCCTTACAGTGTTTTGAATTTTAGAGTTAATAGGATGCACAATGAGAAAAATTCATCCATGGAGTAACTTCACCGGTATCAGTGGAGTTGCACTAAGGATGAAATTAGGCCACTAACAAAGCAACTGAAAGGTCAGTGATGGATTATAGCATTAATGACAAGTATTTTGTGCAGTGTCAGACAAATATGAGGAACTTGGAACAGGTTTACGCTTGTTGAAGTAGGAGGATACTCAAGTGAGGAACGAGAACATCCAGTTCTTTTTAATACAAGAAAAAGCAAGACAGTTTAGTCTACATAAAACTGCTTGGCAAACATCTGCAAACTCTGGTTTTTCATAAGGCTTTCCAATTTGCTGCCACAGTGTGCTGCTGGAGAGGTATTATAGCATCTCATAAAACTGCTCTCTGAAAGGAAAGTGATGAATATTTTTTAGGGGTGGGATGAAGAATCAGGGAAAGGATCTAGCAGGAGTATAGGAATGAAGAAAAGGTGATTTATTTAGAGCTGAACAAGGGATAAGGGACAGAGGTTCCAGTATTTCTGGCATCCTTGAAATTTCTTTTGCAGAAACTGCACCCGCTCTCTCAAATAGGTTGCTCAATTTTCCTCCACTAAAACAAGGCAAACCCGGAACAGGTCCAAAGCATGTTCTTGCTCTACTTCCTCTCCTAACATGCTGGCACCATTTCCTCTCTGTTCTGATTTCCTGGTATGAGCATTGGTCTATCCACACCAAAAAGCTAAGTTTCTAAAAAACCTTTCCTTATTTTTGATGCAACAAACATCAATAGGTGATGGGAGAATGCTAGCATTCAGGAGGGTGAACTCTAACACTCACCAATAGCAGAGCAAGGAGAGAGCAGATGTCACCGTGTCAATCACGGAGAGATGGAAAGCACACCTTCAGTAGGCACTGCTGAACAAAGTAAGTGCTGCTTTAGCTGCAAGAGGTGAGGGGAGAGAATGTAATATGAGTGCATTATTAAGTGATACTACACAATTAGAGTTGGCCTTCTCATTGTACAGAAGTACACAATGTGGTAATATGCTTTGTGTCTGAGTCAATACTCCTCTCACAAATAAATTGATGAGGTAAATTAATAACCAAGGTACTAAGCACCATATACATATAATAAATAGTAAATATAGTAATGTACCTAATATCAAAGGTTGTGCTCGAAATACTTCTGGGAACATAATAGGTCTATAATTAATTAGTTGAATAACCACTGCGCAAACAGTCTCTAATCCCTTTTATAGAATCTAAGAAACAGAATCATAGAAAATGAGGGTTGGAAGGGACCTCAAGAGGTCACCTAGTCCAACCCCCTGTTCAAAGCAGGACCATCCCCAAGTAGATCAACCCAGCTAGGGCTTTGTTGAGCTGGGCCTTAAAAACCTCCACAGATGGAGATTCTACCCTCTCTAGGTAACTCATTCCAGTGCTTCACCACCCTCCTAGTGAGACAGTTTTTTCCTAATTTTGAACCTAAACCTTCCTTTCTGCAACTTCAGATCATTGATCCTTGTTCTGCCATCTGCCACCACTAAAAACAGCCTAGATCCATCCTCTTTGGAACCGCCATTCAGGTTGTTAAAGGCTGCTATCAAATCCCCTCTCAGTCTGCTCTTCTGCAGACTAAATAAGTTCAGTTTTCCTCAGCCTCTCCTCAGAAGTCATGTGCCCAAGCCCCCAAACCATTTTTGTTGTCCTCTGCTGGACTCTCTCCAACTTGTCCACATCCTTTCTGTAGTGGGGGGCCCAAGATTGGACACAGTACTCCACATGTGGCCTCACCAGTGCAGAATAGAGGGGAATAACCACTTCTGTTGATCTGCTGGAAACGCTTCTACTAATATAGTCCAGTATACTGTTAGCCTTTTTAGCAACAAGGGCACAGTTGACTCATATACAACTTACTGTCCACTGTAACCCCCAGCACATTTTCTACAGAGCTGCTGCCCAGCCAGTCAGCCGCCAGCCTGGACTGGTGTATGGGATTGCTCCATCCCAAGTGCAGGGCTTTGCACTTGTCCTTGTTGAACCTCATGAAATTTATTTTGGCCCAATCCTCCAATTTTTGTCTAGGTCACTCTGAATACTAGCCATATCTTCCAGCATGTACTACTCCCCCAAGCTTGGTGTCATCCATGAACTTGCTCAGGGTGCAATCCACCCCATCTTCCAGATCATTAATGAAAATATTGAACAAAACCAGCCCCAGGACCAATCCCTGGGGCACTCCACTTGATACTATCTGTCAACTAGACCTTGAGCCATTGAACCTGATGATTCAGCCAGCTTTCTGTCCACCTTACAGTCCACTCACCCAACCCATATTTCCTCAGTTTTCTTGCAAGAATATTGTAGGACACCATATCAAAACCCTTGCTAAAGTCAAAGTATATCATATCCGCTACTTCCCCTGCATTCACAGAGCCAGGTTTCTCATCACAGAAGACAATCAGATTGTCCAGGCATGGCTTGCCCTGGGTGAATCCATGCTGACTGTTCCTGATCACTTTCTTTTCTTTCAAGTGTTTAGAAATGGATTCCTTAAGGACCAACTCCATGAAATTTCCAGGAACTGAGGTGAACCTGACTGGTCTGTAGTTCCCTGGATCCTCCTTCTTCCCTTTCTTAAAAATGGGCACCACATTTGCCCTTTTCCAATTGTCCAGGACCTCCCCCAATTGCCAAAAGTTTTCAAAATAATGACCAGTGGCTCTGTAATCTTATCAGCCAACTCCCTCAGCACCCTCAGATGCACTGCATCCAGCCCCATGGACTTGTACTCATCCAGCTTTTCTAAATAGTCCTTAACCTGTTCTTTCACCACAGAGGGTTGCTCACCTTCTTCCCAAACTGTGCTGCCTGGTGCAGTAGTTTGGAAGCTGACCTTGCCTGTGAAGACCAAGGTAAAAAAGGCATTGGGTACTTCAGCCTTTTCCTCATCATCTTTCATTTGGTTGCCTCCCCCATTCAGTAAGAGACCCACACTTTCCCCGACCTTCCTCTTGTAGCTAACATACTTGTTGGACAGTGCTAGGGTTGCCAACCCTCCTGGATTGGCTAGGAGTCTACTGGAATCAGCATCGATCTCCCGGTAACTATTGAAAGCAATCTGGGAGATTGATATTATGAACAATACAGTTAACGAGATTATGTCATATTGGAAAAAATATCTCCTAGAATAGCTTCAGTCAGAGTTGGAAACCCTAGACAGTGCTAGCATTTAATATGCCTTGACTGTACAAGACACTGGTTTATTATATGAAAATGACCATAAAAACCCAGCTTTTTCCTTTGAAATCATATTTTAACCACACATTGTCAGTTGTTTGTTTACGCTACACTCTAATCAGGATTAGAGAATCTAATGAGATTGCACAGTTTGTTTGGTAGGATGGCCTATCCATTCGGTTTCTGAAGGGGGTGGTGATGGAGCAAAATAATTTGGAAGATAAGAGGGCTGTATCGGAACAAGGTTATGTTGAATGAGCCTGAATGCAGACATAAAATACTACATGGCAGTGTATTTTAAATTGGTAGTTTAAAAATGAAAGCACAGAAAATCAGACACATTTTTACAGAAAAAAAATTCTAACCAGTTAACTCTGAAGAAGAGATTCATTTCAGGGGGAATAAGAAGTGGAACCATAAGAGAAAAGCATTTTGCCAGAAGAAATAGTGTGCGTGCGTGCGTGTGTGTGTGCACGCGTGCATGCGTGTGCGTGCGCTCATATACTTACTTATAAGGCAATCAGGACTCATGGGAGAGATGATATCTTTTATTAGACCGAGTTTTTTTGCAAAAAAAATTCTTTAATTGCAAGGTTTCGGGCACAAACACCCTTCATCAGGCATTGGAGAAAAGATTGTAAAAGTTCTCCTGGATAGAAATGAAAGTTCATAGTTCACAGGATTTCACAGAGGAGTCAGTAGATAGCAAACTCCTCTGGGCAGTCAGTTCGTAGCTGGTATGGATCTGTGATTATGCAAATTACCTTGAAACAGCAGTTGTACCTATTTATAATATACACACAGACACTTTTTTGTTCAAAGTAGTTCTGGACTGAAGGTAGATGGGTACAGGAAAGCGTATTTCAGAATATGGTTTGGGAATGCTCCAGTGGGATTTATCAGCTCCATCTCACTTACCATTTATGTTTTAAAGTATATGTTTTTATAAAACACCTAACTCCATAATTTCTTGGCTCATCTAAAAAGCCAAAATCCAAAGGGATCCTGATCAGTAAAATGAATTATAGCTCTATTTAATGCCACTATTTCTAACTGATAAGTGCAATTTAAGTTGAATACCTGAAATTTTTTCCTAGCAATGAGATTAATTAGATTGTAAAATCGTATTATGGAAGACTGAAGTCCATTTAAAACTACACAGGAGAAAGTCCTCTGAAATATAGTGTAAGGAACATTCCTGCCCTGACAGAAAGATGGATGAAATGAAATAATACGTCATTTTCCCATTTCCCCCTTAATGTCTGTAACCTGTGATAATGCTGGAGAAAACACACTCTTTGGAGACAGGCCAATACTCAGACACATAGATACTGACAGTTTGGACGGGGTTTAAAGCAGTATATGTAGTCAGTCACAGGGAACTGTTCCAGAGTTCCAATACATGATGCAAAGGGGGCTCAAAAAAGAGCAGACAGGTCATGGGCTAAGGCCAGGACTGTCCAGGACTCTGTGTTTGTACAATACCTATCATACTAAAGCCCTGTTAGTTGGCTCCTGGGCACAACTGCACAGCAGCAGCAACAAGAGGAATACAAAACTGTACTGATCCTGTGTTCAAAACCTGATTATGGATCATAAAATGGTCTAAGAAGGCACTTCATTAAAATCAGAACCTATAAAGAAAAACATTGGATGAGTTACAAAATATTCGCAATGGAAATGTGTGTTATTTTCTTCCATGTTGCTATATAACATGTTTGCCTTCTTACAACACTGTGGTGATTAACAGTTTCTGCTGCTGCCAAAAAGAAATATGGCTCCTTGTTCCCAAGTGCTGTTGTTCTGCAATGAGCAGTATCACAGGTTGTAGCGTACTGGCCTAGAAGTGAATATGCATCAGCCTTATATTTTAAGTTCTCATGCTATTACTTTAGTATTTTCTCCTAAGTACTAAAAATGCTGTGGTTATAAATATTAAGGATAATTTATATCCCGGCAAACTGTGGCTTGATTCCGTATAATTTGTTTTCTTAGGTTGCCTATACACGTGCTCGGAGGTGGGGCGGGGGGGGCGGGCTTTTCATTAGAGTGGTTCTCAGACAGCTGCTCTAATTAAAACGGCTCACCGTCCAATGTATTAAGCCCCTGTGCATGGACTACAGGAAGGCAAAACTCCCCTCAGTCCATACCAAACTGACCATGGGGTGCAATTCCTTCCTGACCCTAAATACAGCAATCAGTCTGACCCTGAATGGTAGAGCAAGACCCTCCAGCCAGTAACCTTCAGCTTTGGTTCCAGCAGAACAATTGGCACACTGCAGTTGAAGTCCCAATCCTTGGCTGTAGCCAACACCCAATGCCTCTGAAGAAGGCTTAAAAACACCCTGATATGTAGCAGTAAGGCAGCAGGGGAGGAGGGGGAGCAGGGTAGGGGCAACCAGCATAGCCTAGAAGCATGTTGAAAACAGGCATAAGTATGCCTGGATCATCCCTGACCAGTGACTGTCCAACCTCTGATTGAAAGCCTCCAGTGATGAAGAGTCCACAATTTCCCTTGGCAGTCTATTCCACTGCCTCACTATTCTCACAGTAAAGAAGTTTTTCTGGATATCCACTCGAAATTTACTTTGCTGCAACTTCAGGCACTTGGTCTGTGTCCTCCTGTTTGCAGCAAGGGAGAAAAGGTGTTTTCCTTCTTCTTTATGGCAGCCCTTCAAGTACTGGAAGACTGCTATCATGTCCCCTCTTAAGTGCCTTTTTTGCAAGCTGCACATGCCTAGCTCCTTCAGCCTCTCCTCGCAGGACTTGCCTTCCAAACCCTTGATCACCTTTTTTGCCTGCTTCTGAACCCTCTCTAACTTCTCCACATCCTTTTTAAAATGTGGAGCCCAGAACTGCACACAGTACTCAAGATGAGGCCTAACCAGTGTCAAGTAGAGGCACTATCACCTCCTGTGTCTTGCACCTGATGCTTCTTTAGATGCATCCCAAAACTGCATTGGCCTTTTGTGCAACTGCATCACACTGCAGACTCATATTGAGTCTGTGGTATACCAAGACTCTCACATCCTTTTCCATAGAGCTGCCATCCAGTCAAATGTCCCACATTTTGTATTTGTGTTTTTAATTATTTCTCCCAAGATGTAGCACTTTGCATTTGTCTGCGCCTTGAGTGAGGTGAAGGAAGAATATTTTATCTCAACTCAGGAGGGCAGGGGACTGTTTATTTATTTGTTGATGTGTTTCTGTAGCCTGGCATAGGAACCTCAGAGCCTAGGGCAATTAAAAATTTTATGCTATGTAAGGAAAAACTATTGCACAGGGAATGCAATCTGGCAGTGGTGTTAAGGCTTCCTAATAATTAATAGCATGGCAACAACTTTGCTGTAACAGTCTCCAGGCTTGAGCCAAAGCCTTTCCTTCCTTTTCCTCCTTTTCTGAATCTGAGTTACTGTCACATCCCCACCCTTCTGTGCAATTGTGAAATACATTGTTTTGCAATCCCAGATGGTACTGCAGTTCCCAACACCTGCTGTGTCTCCTTAAGTTCTTGTTATCTCAACAACAGTTTTCTGTATGTCTTTCAGCAGTCTGTTTAATAGAGAAGGGTCAGAGAGGAAAATTCCTTGCCCAATCCAAAGAGAATACAGGATTGTGATATATGCATTTTGTTTTGCAGATACACAATATTCAGTTAGGCCAGCTGGAGATCATTGGAAATCATAAGCCTGGTGAAACTGCACTGACTTCAACTGAGTTATTTCTTGTGTTCACTGATGTAAGAAAGATCAAAGTCATTAAAGTCCAACATCTGGATTGAATAACAAACCAAAAAGGAACAGGCTGTCTGTGGTCAATTTTGATTTCACTCAGTCCACATTAGGAAAAGGCCAGCAATCAACAAATTAGAAACAAATTCATGTTACTAATTAGAAGACTAAAGGGTTAGAGGTTAGAATAAAGGGATATGCTTTTAGGGCATCTGTTACATTTTCAGTACATGCTATCTGATCCCTTGCTAGCTGATCTAAATATCTAATAGCTGGCGACTGCTCAAATGAGTTTAATAAATAAATGCAGAACACTGTATAGTAGCTGGCACAAACATACCTTCAGTCAACTACAAAACAGTCATTATCTCCTTCTATTCCTGATACATAGGATGAAGTGGTATGGAAAATCTGCATCAAGACTGCCAGCTTACTATTAAGAAAAAATTACTATTAAGAAACAATACATTTCCGTAAGAGTCCAGGTGAATCCTTATGAATCAGGGAATATATTTTTTGAAAACGTTGCAAATCTTTTCTGCAGAAATCTATTTCTCCTTTGATTCCTTATATTTTTGACAAAATAAATGGCATATATCAAAACATCAAAGTAAACAATGTGTAAGTACTGTATATTCTACAACATGCCCTTTTCCTTTCAAATCAGCCTCCCAAAATTGGGGTGCATGTATTAAGTGGGGAAGCTGATTTTTTGCCCAGGATTTAAGCTCCCTGCTTTGATTCCTGCTCCACAGTGCAGCAACATTACTATTCCGGCTGCTGAGGGAGTCAGTTGACATAACAGCCCATTGTTCTTCACTCTACAAGTGATAATGAACCTCTCTCTCTTTTTTAATGATCTTGATGTTCCATTACTCAAGCTAACCTTTCTTAGGGCTATTTTGCCATCTGCTAACTGCTCCTGTTAAATTAAGCAGGAAGAGGAGGACGAGTCAGTTGAAGATTAGGTTGTCATTCCTCTATACAGCTATAACTCTGGAAAAATCTTTTTTTCCCATTCTTCCTTTCAAAAAAAGGTGCATATTATATTCTGGGTTGTGTTGTAAGTGAGGAACTATGCCATAAATATAGTACAGCTGTAACAGGTGTCAACAGGTGTCACTCTAACATGTAGTCTTCCAAGTTTTTTTCTCTGTGGGTATGTCTACACCACAGTGTGGCAGGGCACTGTTGGTGTCTGCCACTTCAAGGGCTGAGCCAAACAGCCAGCAGGTGCTTGATTACGGTGGCCATTTTAGAACTCTGGCCGCCTATATAAACAGCAGTTTGCTGCTAGCAGGCCTGGCTGAAACATCGCCTGGCTGTAAGTCTGTATGAAACATCTTGGAACTAAGGGCAGGAGCTTAAGGGGATGGTTTGGAGGCTCCTGGTTCTGGGTGTGACCTAAAACTGCACCCTGCCGGGAGTGGGTGGTCTAGTGGGGCTCCCAGTGGTGGGGGAGCCCCCAGGAAATACCAGGCTAGTTACCATCCTGGTGAAAGGTGGGTTGGGATGCCTTGAACCCAGCCCCTACAACACTGTGGGTACAAGGGGGGCAGGCACAGCTACAGCCACCTGAGCCCAAAGAGGGTGTAAGATGCCGATGGGGCCAGGCATGGCTACGGCCACCTGAGCCCCTGCTGGGGAGGGAAGCCCTGTGGCTCTAGTGAGTGAGCAGAGATTACAAGCCCCAGTGAGGGGGTGTGAAGCCCCAGTGAGGGGGAGGCCCCAGTGAGGGGGTAGGTATGGAGCCACATTGAGGGGGAAACCAGAGGGCTGGGAGCCCAGTGAGTATGTATAGAGTTGCCTCAGGAGGGGCCAGGCCAAGCTTGGCCCCAGTTGGGTAACTGGCTGGCCACTACCCTGGTAAGGGCCACAGGAGAGGCCCAAAAGTTGGTACGTCTGTCACCCAGTGTGTGCGCTAGGTAAATCCTATGGCCAAAAGGCCCAGCCCAAGAGGGGGCAAGGCAGTACAAGTTGCTAATGCATAAAAGAGACCCTGTGAGAGGGGGTGGAGTGTGAGAGGCCCTCGTGAGAGGAGGGCGGTATGAATGTGCGTGCGTCAGAGGCCTGACAATGAGGGCTAAGCTTGGTCTGGCTGTAAGCCAGGAGCATTGTTACCTGGATGCCATCTGCGAGGCTTGGGCTGTGGTGTAGGGGAAGAATGGAGCTGCAGATAGCACCCCCTGGCATCAGGGTAAGAATGGGCAGCCTCCTACCTTATTAAAACCAAATAAGAAACAACAAGGTATGGCAGAAGAGGAGGCGGGCGGTTGGCCCAGAACAGGTGGACGGGCCAATGGAAGATTGGCCCCAAGAAAGCCCCTTGTTACACTGGCAAGGAGGTGGGCAACTGGCCCAGAAACAGGTGGGTGGGCCAATGGCAGACCGGCCCTGAGAAGCCCCCCTGTTACACACAGTCACACAAGTAACTGTAGTGTAGTGTGCTAATACCCAACCTAGTTTCAAAATAACTACTCTGATGAACATGCTCTCCACAGGCTAAGCTATTCTACTTCTTGGTTTCTCCTGGCAAAGTAGATTATTCACTCTGTGGTTACACCCCAAACATATCTTTAGCACAGTCATAATCCAACTTCATTTACATCAATAGAAAAAGTCTGACTGAGTTCAAAGAACTGGATACAGCCTTAAGTCAAAATGAAAAGCAACAGCTTCAGGACTGAAACCTGAGTTCGTATTAGTGATTGATATTCACCCTAGTGAATGCTCTCCGTATTACATCATGCTTGTGGCTTTTCTCCCTTGTGATCTGTTGTCATTTGCAAGGACTTTTTTCTACAAACATTTTATTTGTTGGTGCTACAGTTCCAATCTCTCTAATGACTCCATAAGGACCTGTGTTCGGTACAAGAGTGTGTTTTTCAATCAGGTTACCTCAGTTGAATTTGTTTGACATGATGGAAAAGCCTGTAAGTTGCAGGCTAATACATCTGAAGGCATGTTAGCTTGTCATACTGAAACCTATCGGGAATGAAGGCAACTTATTGGAGGAGTGCTTATGAATCTCTAGAGCAGCTTAGTAGAAGTGACCTTAGTTTTAACAAGAGCTAGACCACATGATCCAAACTGAGCCAATCCAAAGTATCTCAGATATGTTTTTTCCTCATACGTTCCTCATAGTATTGTGTCATATGGTCATTAAGCCACCATTACGCTTCAATTTGAAGATGAACGCCCATTAAAAATACCCTAGGTGTCCTCATTTGGGTTTGATCTACCTTTAAATAAAGAGGTCACAAGAAAACAGCAGTTAGCTACCAGTACAACACATGCTTCATACTGGATTAGAAATAAAGTGGAAAGAAACAATTATATCTGGGGTGACCATACATCCTGGATTGGCTGCCTGGTGAAAATTAAAATGAACGTCCCAGGTATGGTTACAGAGGTAGAGTGGCAGGAGCTGTGAAATAGGAAGCCCTATCAGACAACAACATTTCCCATTAACACTAATTGTTACTTCACAGGTGATTGTTAACACCTGTGAAATAAAGAGCAATGAGTCAGATGGATTGCAGATTGGCTGAAGGGTCGTACTCAGAGGGTGGTGGTGGACGGGTCATATTCGACCTGGGGGGAAGTGGGCAGCGGAGTCCCCCAGGGCTCGGTCCTTGGGCCCGCGCTGTTCAATTTCTTCATCAGCAATTTGGATGACAGGGTGAAATGCAACCTGTTTAAATTCACTGATGATACCAAAATTTGGGGTGAGGTGAGCACACTAGTAGGGAGGGAAAG
>NW_017729024.1:144615022-144632823 GCF_001723915.1 Gavialis gangeticus | reverse complement strand
TCCAGTTCTGTGCGCCCCATTTCAGGAGGGATGTGGACAACATTGAAAGGGTCCAGGGGAGGGCCACCCGCATGATCCGGGGACAACAGGGCAGACCCTACATTGAAAGACTGCGGGACCTAAACCTGTTCAGCCTTCACAAGAGAAGGCTGAGGGGGGACCTGGTGACTGTCTATAAACTCACATAGGGAGACCAGAAGGGTTTAGGGGAGACACTGCTTCCCCTAGCGTGCCCTAGCATGACAAGGAACAATGGACACAAATTATTAGAGAGTAGATTTAGATTAGACATCCGCAAGAACTACTTCACAGTTAGGGTGGCTAGGAGCTGGAACCAACTTCCTAGGGAAGTGGTGCTGGCTCCTACCCTGGGGATCTTTAAGAAGAGGCTTGATGACTACCTGGCTGGACTCATTTGAGTCCAGTCTTTTCTCCCGCCCAGGCGGGGGGTCGGACTTGAAGATCTACAAAGTCCCTTCCGACCCTACTTCTATGATTCTATGAGTCATTAACAGGCCATTAACACCCTGAAGCCTGCAGTGGGGTGGGGGAGGAGGGGAAGGGAGTAGTGTCCCAGATTTCACACTGTTAGTTATGGTCAACCTAATTATATCCAGTCACTATTTTGGGTCACTGGTGTCACTTGTCTGTTGTATATGCAGAGATGGCCTGATGTTAACAGGGAGTCTTGATGTAGCCTGAAGTATTCTGGTAACTGTACTACTCAAATACATCAGAAGTGTCCTGTTTTATTCAGTATTAGATTTCTAGAGCTAAAAAAAGGTCAATACCACAACTGAATGGACAAGGGAAATAAATAAAATCTAGAAAAACACTAAAACCTTTTTCAAAGTGGAAAAAATATAGCTAATGCAAATAGTGATAACAAATACTTCCCTGTCACGACATTTCAACACTGCGAATGTCTTCTTGTAGATCACAGAAAACCAGTGCTATAATAAATTCTTATATACACACCATTCACTGTTCACAGAACTTGGCTGGCACTTAGGTGCTTCATTCTGGCTCTGGATCTATCCTCTTCAGATTAAAGAGCTTTTACAACTCTCTGTTTACTTAAAAATAGATTAATGGTACCCCTCCTGCTTTCTCAGAGACAGACTTTATTCTGTCTAGGGCGAGTCATTAAAAAGTGCTGGCCTACTTGCCCTAGCTGCAAGATCAAAGATATAAAATTGTCCAACTTTGACATAAACCAGCTGCCACATTTTAACTATGGGTCAATTTGATATAGATTTTTTGAAGTTATGTAGTTATGCTGATAAAGATACAGAATGCTGTAGATAAGAAAAATCAAATGGGTGTCATTTTTGTTCAGGTCATGCCCTGCCCTGTTTGCTGTAGTAAGAAAATAGCATTAAAGACACACAGATCCAAGAAAAACCAAGGGTTTCCCCTTTGACTGTTAGCTTGTTTTTTACCCTTTGTCTATAACTGTGGATTAAATATTTGAGACAATGGCTTACAACTGCTTTTCTTCCACCGCTACGTTCCTAAAGAGTCTTCCACCTTTTGTGTGCCAAACACCCTACCTCTCCTATCCAAACCTCTGTTTAAAATAGGCTTCACTCATGAAGCTTCCAGTGCTAGTCTCCCCACATAACAACTGAAGTGCTTCAAAAATGCAGTCAGGGTCAGACATACAGCCCCTGCTACACCTCCGCTTCCCCCCACTTTCTGCCCTGCTCCTCCCCACCCCTTGGAGCACTTCAAAATCTCTGTGGCTACATGCTGTCCAGCTAGGGCATGACAAGAGGTGTAGCATGGAAAAAATGCACCCTGGGCAATTGTCTCTAACCCTTCCCCTGCCTTCAACCCCTTCTTCCATCTGAATTGCAGGTACAGAACAGAGCAGACAGCTGGGCAGTCTTATGGGATACAAGGCATTCTGGGAATAGTGGTTCTCTAGACTGGCACTGGAGTTTGCTGCTGCCAGGGGCAAACATTCACCCCATCTTTTTTGGCAAACTATGATTCCCAGAATACCTTGCACTGTATGACATGCATTGCCTGTGCTGGCAGGCAGCAGAGGCAGAAGCAAGCAGTACTACCAAGGTGAGGTGCCCCCCCTGCTGTCCTTTTGGTGTCCAAGGCATGTGCCCTGCTTGTCCAACCCATGTTATGCTACTGCGGGGGACTGTTGTATCTATGGCTCTGTCGTCCCCTGTGCCTCTCCCTGTTCCAGCAGCAACATGCTGTGGGAAAGTGAAGGCAAAGCACACAGGAGAGGGCTCACTGACAGTCTACTCCAGTTACTCTTAGTGAGTGCTTCAGACCTTTGGGCTTTCTAGGGGCTGGTATGATCTGTGGCTCCACCCCTTCCCCACCTACAAGGGGTGAGGGAACAGACCAATTGTCTGCAAGCGCTCTCCTGTGTGCGCTGCATCTGCTCTCCTGGGGCACTGCTAGAGCTGAGAGTGGTGTGTGTGGGAGAGAAGTCAGGTGCAGGGCTTCTGATCTCCCAGTTCCAGATGAGAGAAGAGGTGAAGTGCACAGGGCAGTGCTCATTGATAGTCTGCTGCTCTTTCTACCATTCCTCCCCCTGTGAGGAGCAAGAACAGATCTAGAAATTTGAAAAGAAGGGTGCAGATAATGAGGTATATCATCAAATATCAAACAACATGTATTTTTCTCCAGTTAAAAATAAATTAGAAGCTTTACTAATATGCTAGAGGCCAAGGGTTGTATTATTCAGTTTAAGAATGAAGCAAGAAAACAAATATAACTTCTTTGGAATGAGTTAAATCAATCTGCAGAGCTGTGAAATAGGAGCTTCTTAACCAGGAGAAGCTAACAGGCAGAAGAGCTGTAGCACAAAAGATAGCTTGATTGATGGGACATCAAAACTATTATAAAGAGGAGAGGGTTGTTAACACCCATGAAATGAAGAGTTTAGAAAGGGATCAGGTAGATTACATCAAACCATGAAATCAATTGACTCTCTCAGCACTGCCTGACTAGAAATGCTGCTGCCACTGCCAGGTTTTTAAATTTTGGGTAGAGTAGGAATCAAAGCGTGGGTTTAAGTGCACCCCTCTGGTGAGGAGTCAAGGTGGTGAGAGCACAGAGCAGGATCTGCAGGATCTGAAGGACTGAATCCCTCCTCTTGCAGGCTCTGCAGAGTATGCATGCATAACAGGAAGTGCTTCATTTTGAAGTGCTTCTAAATAGTAATAATCCAGCCTTTTGTTTCCCTGTAAATATTGATTTAGGTTCAGAGAATACACACACACACACTTGCTTCTCAACATTTTTGGTTAAGCTCAAGTGCCATCCATATGAGCTACACAGATCTTACATAGCAGTAAGTGCTAACTTTTCTTGAAGAACAGGGACAGAGAGGCAGAGAATGATTACTGCCTTGGCCTCACTTCCCTCATACGGAATGCCCAGTTAGTGGTACTGGCCAGCAAGGAACTAACACTTTCCTGGGAGCAGAGAGGAAGATGGGGAGAAAATGTGACTTCCAGGAAGTGTTTGCTGGATTAGATCCGCCCAGTAGTAGCACAGAGCCCAATTGCCATCCCTGCACAAGGCTGTCCCTGAAGTCACAATCTAGCCCTTCTACAACTTAAACCTATTTCAGATGATGTAGTGGATAAAATTAGTGACCTCTGCAGATTTAGAGCAATGTGCAGTGCTAGAGTCTTGTCTCATAATGGTGTGGGGAATAAACTGATGAACAAAAGGCATGATCCAGAGGTCAATATAGCACTTGCAGTTCTGATGGAAAAATTAGCTCTCATCCTGTATGTGGCAAAGTCAATTAACTAAATAGTAACTGGACAGGTAAATCAGAATAGACTAAAGAAATAAAAAGTTCAGGTGTCAGGTATATGTCCAGATAATGGCATGAGTACATACACTCCTTGAAAGAGCTACTCTGGAAGGCTTACTTTTGTGGGCTAAGATGATCTGCATGTGAGGACTAATGTATAAGTTAGTCCAAGGTTTATGATTCTTCAACAGGGATGTCACAGAGTCTTGCCAAGTCTTCTTCCTTTGCTGTTGGTTAATTCCTTTTCACGTGCTCTCTATCAGCCTGTCAACTCTGTTTATCAGCCAAAACTCTTTCATTTTCTCAGCTTCAGCTTGGATTTAGGCCTACCTCAGCCAGTTCTTAACAGATTCCTTATATACACAGTTTGGTAGCTATTCCCAATGCTCACATGCAGCATCTGTCATTTTGTGCATAAATTTAACACCACATCAAATGTTTCACCTATGTTTAAAATGTTTGTTTTAACATTGTTTTTTACAGTGTTAGTAATTTTAGCATATTTATGACACCTCTTGAATGCACAGTCATTTCTGCCATGAAGTATGATGGCTATTTAAAAAAAAGGCAAAATAGAGGCTGGCAACCCCACTTTTTAAAAACATAAAATAAAGCACCAGACTCTGCTTTTCCTCTGGCACAAATCAGGAAGAGCTTCACTTAAATCAGTGGTCCTTCTCTTGACTTTACTACTTTATCACTTTACTTGAGCTCATTGATCATGTGCAGCTAGACCTGGCAAAAGGTGGAGGATTTGGCTCTAGCTGCACAATCTGAGGAAATAATTTGGCCTGTAAGAATATTGCATGATCAAATATAGTTTACCTACATCCAAATCTGGTATCTAACTACCTGAATTGTGAGAAGAGTTTGCATAGATTGCATGCACATAACTGCTTGGCATCAGTGAGTATTCTGCTAGGGATTGGTGACCAATAAAAATTCAACCCTTACCATATCAAAATCCTATATTTAGAAAAAAAAATAGGTATGGCATATACAATACCATGGTATGATAACACTCCTTTTTAAACCAAACAGAGCACTGCTTAGTATTAAGGTTGCCCAACAATTCCCTTGTGAAACCTCATTGTTAATTTCTTATCACTCTTACCAAATGTTTATGTGGGGTCTCTGCCTCTGACCATTTTTTTTTCCATTCATAATAGTTCAGACATTTCCAAGAATGAGGCACGGGAAAAGCAAGTTGTTTGGGCCATGTTAAAAAATTCTGACACACTTTTCTGTGAAAAGGGGGTGCAGGGGCAGAGTGATGAATCTGTCTTGCCATGGCTTGAGAGGTGCAAATTCAAACCTTGATCCAGACTCATGATGAAGTTGCCCCTGAATTGACCCAACTGTAAATGGGTACTTGATCACTTGGACTTTAGTTCTTAGATAGAGAGACTGGTATGCCATTGGGCTGGCTAACAGTTTTGGCCCAATGGCCATAGAGTAAGATGGATATTTGACTTTTCTCTGTGAAAAGTCCATGTGTTTTACAGAAATGATCTAGAATTTGGCAGGGGGTAGCTCTTTGTGACGGGGATGTGCCTTTTGCTGTCCGTGTGAAAAGTTATCTTGGTAGGGCTAAGTAGGTTTGTCTAGCATAGATCATTTCTGTGGAAATTCTGTGGAATCTTTTTTCATTATTTGCTGATGTAGAAGATACATAATGATAAAGGCAGGAGATTGTGGGAAAAGAGACGGCTATGTTATGGTTAAAGACATTGAATGCTACCTCAGAGAATCAGATTCTCTCTCTGCCAGTGCCACATTTTCCCTACGTGATGATTGCAAAATTGCTTAAAGGCATCTCAAATTGGACACCCAAAATATTTACATATTTTTTAACATTAAACTTCCCATGCCTCTGTTCCACTTTTGATGGTGCTACACCCTCATTTCAGAAGGTGCTTTGAAAATAAATACATTCAAGTTTGTGAAAGCCTCAGAGAGCACTGGGCCAAGTTGCAGAGAAAAGCCCATGAAAAATAAAATAAATAATTCTGTCTTCAGAGCCAGATTTTAATGGGCAGGAAATAAGTCATAGCACCACACCAAGAACAGCAAGATAAAGCAAGGTATTGCACAATATATAGTGAGCACCATTACAGGAAGGATAGACCTTGTAGCAAGAATAATATGTGATCACATCATTAAAGACTGTGCTGTGCATTCCCACAAAAGGTGGCCACTTAAAAGCTGCAAATGTCCCCTTAGCTCTGGCATTTAAAGACTTTTGAGTGCTTGACTTTTAACCTAAGAAGAGTGATTTTGATTAATTTTTTATAGTAAAAATATACTTAGCCTGTAAAAATATTAAGAAAGTGTTAGAGAAAGACCTATTAATTTATAAGCGCAGAATTCAAGGACAATACCCTTTTCTCAGTGAACGCACCTCCACATGTGAAGAAAGAGAAAAAAAATAGTCAAATGATCCACTGAGAGCTCCTAAAAGCACTTTACGATAGCCTTTCATGAACTGATACTTTTCCTTCTATATTGCTTCCACAACTCTGTTTATATTGTTTGTAATACAACAGCTGCTAGAAAATATGATGATAGATAAGAAGGGATTTTACAGTAGTTCTGCAAAGGCCTGTTTATGATTTCTGTTAGGTCATTTTTTAAAAGGAAAAACAAAGACCTACATCAAACTACAAAATGTTTTGTGGAGCAGGTCTCTAATCTCAACATGCATTATCTTCATTTTAACCCCATTCATTGCTGAATTTACAGTTCCTTGGATCTCAATATTTGAGGGGTTTTTTGAGATTGAGGCTATGCTGTTTTTGTTTCAGAAATTTGGTTTTACACTTGCCACATCATCAATATTACCTCGCCTCCAACGTCTTGTTTCTCTCAATTCCTTTTTGAAATGTTAAGGGCCAAATGCTAGACTTGGAGAGACTCAGGACCAAGAGGGGAAATTCTGTGTCACCTGAGCCCCTTTCCCTAGCCAGGCAGTGATACTGGAGCTCTTCTATGGAAGCTGCCATACTTAGAGGCAAGGATGGCCATTGCCCAAACTGAGTGGCAGAGCTCCTGCTTTTTCCTTCTTCTCATACTGGACGATAAGTGACAGTTCTCTGCTTACCTCCCTGCTTCTCTCCTGAATAAAATAACCCCTCTTGTTTCCTAACCCAGCTCTTGCTTGGCCAAAGGACCTTACCACCAGGTTGTTAAGCATCCCTGCTGGCCTTATGACCAGCTCCCTTCCAGGCAGCTGTGTTGTTCTTGCTGGCTGACATTGTGGAAGTTTGGCTAATAGATTGAGGGAGCTGTGCAGCTTTGGCTCGCTCCCGTGCAGCTCACAAAAGACACAGGATTCTGTTGATCTGTCTAGTTCTTACTTAGAGTGCAGTACGGCTCAGGGAGTAGTAATAAATTCTTCTCATATACAGACAGTTTCATAGTTTCATAGTTTCTAGGGCTGGAAGGAACCTGAGCAGATCATCTAGTCTGACCCCCTGCCACGGCAGGAAAGAGTACTGGGGTCAAACGACCCCAGCAAGGTGTTCATCTAACTTCCTCTTAAAGTTCCTTTAATCAATGTCCTTTATACACTAGCATATGGTATTACACTATTAGCACAAAACACCTGAGTAGAGTATAACTCGGCAGATTCACTGCTAAAGATTCAGCTGCTGAGAGTCAGATGCTTATCCAAGATACCATTACTAGATTTAAACTTATCTGCAGCTTTTTGGTTTGAAAATCCATAGAAGTTTTCCAGTGCAAGTCACACTCCATTTGCTATTGATGATTCTACCAACAAGAGTGTCTCTAATGGGAGACTGCTATAACCAGAGCCAGCTCTAAGCAGGTGCCACCTGTCCCCTCCACAGGCATTAGGAAGCACAGGGTATACGAACACATTTATTTTTAATTTCATATTTTAGAACAAAGCTAAAACATATCATACTTCTTACAATGCCCCTAAGTCCTGAGTTTGGGGTGAAATGTAAATTTTAGAATGATTAGTAGGTTGCAAAACAAATTCTATTAAGTCTGCTTTGCAGTTGAGTTGATGTGACAAATTCTCTTTTTGTTTGCACTGCTGATTAAAGGGTCTGAGCTGGAAGTGGAAGCTAGTCAACATGGCTCCAACAGCCATTTGCAGCTCCAAATGTCATTTTAAAATTGATACATTTAATCTTTGTAACTGTTTCAAAGAACACAGACCTGAAACATGCAAAATAAACCATCTAGTTAAATCAGTGATGTTCTCTTCAGCTTCTGTCAAATGGCAATGCAGGAGAATGGAAGCCAAGAAACAAGATTAAAAAAAATGTCTAGGAGAGAGATTCATGTGAAAAATATATTTAAAAGGTAGGTTGTTTTTTGATTCATTTTAAAAGGCTAAGCAAAACCAACTTGGTTTTCTTGTCTTTGTACAATTAGATTTACTTCCTAATTTTGTAGACTTAATACTAAATTTCATATACAACCTAGCTCTGTGATACAAATTCGCATCAGGAATAATTAAAATAATGCACATTTTCAAGTTGTAAAGAATTAGGTGATAGACTTCACAGTATTCAGTAACAGAACAATAAATATTTTGCTCTCACTTTCAGGGGGGAAGTGGGTACTGGGACATGTGACATCCGAAATGTACACTCAGAGGCATTTCGCTTGCAATGATTATATCTAAAAATATTCTCCTCTCTAGTCATCTGCCTTTGTTTTCTTCATGTTGTTAACAATGTTTCATGTGTCAAGAGTCAGTCAGGACACATTACAACAAGTTCCAGTCTCATGTGCATTGTTATTTCTGAGAGTAAGATTAAAATGACAAATTCTACAGGGCAAAATTCTGCCCACCTTTAGCCAGAGCCATCATTTCAAGGAGGAGCAGAGGTTGCCAGCTGCCTGGAGCTTAAAAAGTGCTAGTGGGTCTGGAACAACATATTTCCCCTCCTTTTTGCCCAGCACCTCCTTCTAAGTACACACTAGCTAAGAAAACACATCAAAACCCTTTGGGAACTTTGGGTTGCTTTACTGTGCCCCATTTGTGGTGAGACTCTTGCCCTGCTGCTCAGTGAATATTTTGAGGAGAAAGGGTTAAGCAGCTTTCTTCTCCCACCCAGTTGAGGCCAGATTTAAAGCATCAGCGTAATGTACCACAAAAGGGAGGAAAGAGAGTTGGGTATTTTACTGTGAACTCAGAATATACATTCACACGCAGAAAAATTTCTAAATCTTTACTCAGAGATAACCTTCTACAAAAAACCCTAACTTCTTTGTACCATGGAAACATTTCATTTAATTATTTTTTTGCCTTTCCTGAAAACCTTTTCAAACTATCCTGCCAAGTATAATCTGAATTTCACAGAGGCCCATGCTAAGTGCTTTCCAGTACTCTGACAAGGCTTATTATCATTACCAAGTCAGCACTTGCCAATGGTTGCTGTACTGGCTTATCTAAGTAACCACAATATCTCCCTGTATTTGTAAGAAATAACTAAGGTACCTTGTAAGTAATAAGTTATAACAAAGATAACCTTAAGAAATAACTATGGTCAGTCCATGGCATCCATTTAAATTTGTTTAAAGCAGGGTCCAAGGAATTACAGACCAGTCCGTCAGACTTTGGTATGTGGAAGGATCATGGAGGAGGTCCTCAAGGAATCTGTTGTGAAGCAGCTACAGATGAACGAGATGATCAGAAATAGCCAGCATGAATTCACCAAGAGCAAGTAATACCTGACCAACCTGATTACCTGGAGGAAGACCACTGGATGTGATGTATGTTGACTTTAGCAAATCTTTAGACACTGTCTCCCACAACATTCTTATTACTATGCTAAGGAAATACAGACTAGAAAGAAATTCTGTTAGGTGAATACATAGCTGGTAGGATCATTGTACTCAGTGAGTAGTCATCAGTGGCTTCATGTCTAGTTGGGAGGACGTTGGGAGATATCAAGTGGGGTTTCCCAGGGGTCTATCCTGAGTCCAGTATTGCCTAATACATTCATTAGTGATTTGGATGATGGGATTAAGTGCATGCTTAGCAAATTTGAAGATGACACCATGTAGGATAGAGATGCAGACATGCTGGACAGTCAGACCAGGATCCAGAATGACCTAGATAGATGGGAAAAATGGTCTGCAATCAACCAGATGAAATTCAAGAAAGTGAAGTGCAAAGCCCTGCACTTGGGAAGCACAAAATAACTGCAAACTCAAATGCAGACTGATGAGGCTGTAGTGCTGCAGAGAAGGGCCCTGGAGTTACAGTAGACCATAAGCTGAATATAAGCAAACTGTGCTCCTGTTGAAAAAAAAAGTCAGCAGTATTCTGGGTTATACTAACAGGAGTTCAGATTGCAAATCAAGAGAAGTGATTCTTCAGGTCTGTTCATAGTTTCATAGATGGTAGGTTCAGAAGGGACCTAAGCAGATCATCAAGTTCGACCCCCTGCCATGGGCAGGAAAGGATGCTGGGGTCAAACGACCCTAGCTAGGTGATTGTCTAGCCTCCTTTTGAAGACCCCCAGGGTAGGGGTGAGCACCACTTCCCTTGGAAGTTGGTTCCAGCTCCTAGCCACCCTGGCCATGAAGTAGTGCCTCCTGATGTCTAGCCTGAATCTACTCTCAGTCAGCTTATGGCTGTTATTCCTTGTTACTTCCAGTAATGCATGGGGGAACAGGGACTCTCCCATTGCCTGCTGGTCCCCCTTGGCAAGTTTGTAGGTGACCACCAAAACCCCTCTCAGCCTTCTCTTGTGAAGGCTGAACAGGTTCAGGTCCTGTAGCCTCTCCTCGTAGGGCCTGCCCTGCTGCCCCCCAATCATGTGAGTGGCTCTCCTATGAACCCTCTTAATGCTGTCCACATCCCTCCTGAAGTGCGGCACCCAGAACTGGACGCAGTTCTCCAGCTGCGGCCTGACCAGTGCCGCATAGAGGGGGAGGATCACCTCCTTGGACCTGCTCATGATGCATCTATGGATGCATGACAAGGTGTGGTTAGCTTTCCTAACCATGTCCCCACATTGGTGGCCCACGTTAAGCACTGGTGAAGCCTCACCTGGACTACTGTGTCCAGTTTTGGGCCCCACACTTTAAGAAGGATGTGGACAGATTTGAAAGAATCCAGCAGAGAACAACAAAATTATTAGAGGTCTGAGGATAACTTACAAAGAAAGGCTGAAAGAGTTGGGGATATTAGGTCTGGAGAAGACAAGACTGAGTTTTCAAATACCTGGAGGTTGATTATAGGGAGGATGGAGATGTGGCCACTGGGGACTAGAAGCAATGATGCCAAGCTGCAGCAGAGACAATTTAGGTTGGTGATTAGGAAGAACTCATTGACTATGAGGATGGTTAAGCACTGGAAAAGACTACCTAGAGAAATTGTGGAGTTTCCGTGTCCCAATTTTCAAGAAGAAATTGGATATAAACTTGGCTGGGATATTTAAGCAGGGATGATCCTGCTTTGAGCACAGGACTGGACTAGATGACTGGGTGAGGTTGCTTCTAGCCCAATTTTCCTATGATCCTTAAAGTTGACTATTATACATTGGCTCAAAAATCTGAGGGATCTATCTATGCTCCTTATAGTAAATAAACATGAAAATAACATTCATTCTTCACATACATGAAAAAATTAAATTCCTGTCATGTTTACTGAGGGAAATGGAAAGTTCAAGTAATTAACTATTCCTTTTCAAAGATTTATTACATTACAAATTAATGAAGCTATGAGCCAAGAAGGGGGGAGGGGAATTCGTGAGAAGCTTATCATAAATAAATATTTAGAAAGTTTTGCTAGTATAGCATCACTACTGACAAGTTTATCTTAAAAACTCTTGCTTTACACTATCTTCCAGGCCAGTATTTGTACAAAAATGGGCATTCAAAGCAGTTTCATGTGCAGCATATTCATGCTTTCGATATCTGCTACTGTTTCCCTAGACGCCATTTGGAAGTATTTAGGAAATCTCAGGGGTCGTGTTTGTTTAAGACTGGTGAACAGAATGGCACTACAGCCTGGGAACTGCATTTCTCATGAAATAGATTGTGGATGCCTTAAATTGTTCTGTTTATGCTAAAAATAACCACTGAATGTTATTGTTCTCAGACCCCTGGAAGAATTTTGGAACATAAGCAAAGCTCCAAACCCAAAAGGTGGCACCCAGAACAAGGGAGGAATGGACCCTTCTATTCTTCTCTTTGGTAGAAAATGTTACATTTATTATTATAATTTTTAAAAACTTTTTATTTACTCAAATATTTTGGAGCTCAGAGATTTCATCATTTTTGTTCAGGCAACTTAGCAGTTTATTATTCCTTTCATTCTCTTAAATCCTTATTCTTGTCACTACACTGGAATTCCTGGGAGTGAACTGTCCTCATGTGAGTTAGGATTGAAGAACTGGACCTTGAATTAACCTGGCTCTTTCACAAAGACAGGAGGGAAAGTTTGCATTTTACTTGAATTTATCATTATTTTGGCTATACAAAGAACTGTGCTGACCTCACATGAAAAAGGAGAGTGTGCTAAAATTACCAGAAGTATGCATCTATAACTCTGCTGGTAAGTGCCAGCGGCAGAAGCGTGACCTGGGAGCAATCTGCATAGGGGCCTTTTTCTAAAGTAAACACAAGCCTTCCACTCAGAGCTGTACTCCTACTGCCGGCTCTGTGAAACTACATTAGTGCTTGCCTTTTCAGGTTGTTTTTCCCTGCTCACAAGCACTTACCATACTTATAAACATGGGATCCCAAGAATGTTTTTATTTGGGAAAGAAAGTCAAAGGGAAACATTTACTCTCCCCACAGTTGCATATAAGAACACAAACAACCCAAATCAGCTCATCAAGGGCTTAGTCAAACCCAGAATACCAAGCATAAAGTGTTGGACTTCCAGAGTTTCAATATCTTTGTTGTACCTAAAGCCCTGCACACCTCAAGCCCCACTTGTAGTTTAGGAGTTACCCTTCGGGGTAGCTGAAGGACGCTTCTTCGCCAGATGCCTCCACTGTACAGAAAGCTACTCTGCCCCATCCCACTCCAATATACAGCTACCTGGTTTGTCTCTGATCTACTTCTGTCTATTTGTCAGGCACTTTAAGATCAGCTCTACACTACTATGCAGTCCAAGCAAGACTTACTACAAAATTAACTTCAAATATCAATATGATTCTGGTCCATAGATTCACTACCAAACCAAAATCCATACTTATAATGCAGGGTGACCCACACGCTCCAGCACATAGCCTGCACACTTCCTATGCTTTTTTATTAATCTTCATTATTATTAATAACAGGGGTTCCCAAAATTTTTATGCCGTGGCCCAGCAAATTGCGGCCCAGAAGTGGCTGCGGTCCAGCAAACCGCACACGGCCCAGCAGTCACAGCCGACAGCAGCCGGAATTTATGGCCAGAAGACAAGTAAGCATACCCTCATCCCAACCCCCGGGCTGGGGGGAGGGGGGAAAACCCTGCGCTGCCGCAGGCCCTGCAGAAGGAGCTGCGGCCTCCCCACCCAGCTCTGAGGGGCTCCAGTTTGCTGGTCCCTGGCTACTTCTCCAGCAGGGATTGAGAACCTCTGATCTATATATATTTTCTATATACTATGACTTGTATAATCAAAATATTTTAAAAATCCTACTAAAGCAACAAAACTCTGCAAATGGAATTATGGGTAAACAATATTATAATGAATGTAAATACAGCTGGCCAAAATGGAGTTTTCCCTTTTTCTCCATTAGGGGTAGAATACATCTCCAGTCCTATTAAGTCACCTGAGCCTGGGTCTTGCATATAGTTAAGGAAGGAAAAGTAGAGAGTTGCCTGAAAAGGACAATGCTCAAGTGAAACCTGTCTAATGCTGAGTAGTCCAAGTAGTCTATTTTTAGCTTATAGCATTGTCCTGCTTCTTTCAGAACATTAAGCATCAAAGCACTGATTATAGAAAAGAATATCAGTAGGAAGGAATAGGAGCTCATATTGCATGTGCACGTGAGACTTATCTAGATTAGGAAAATGAGGTGGGCTTGCGCCAACCACATCATCTAACAGATCAGTAAAACACCTGCATTGCAATTGCAAGCCTGAGCTAGTGTCCAGAATCACAGGAGTGGCCATCTTGTCCAAACCTGTGCACAAATGCAGGTTTGGTACTGCTAACATCCAAATTGCTAACCTATCCAGTCTCTTCCTGAAAAACTTCATGAAGGAGATTCTACAGATTCCCTAAGTACCATCATCCATTTTTCTACTCTTCTTACAGTTGGTAAGTTTTTCATGAGTAAAAGCTGCTTTGTTGCCATGCATCCTGCCCTCTCTGGCAGGAGAGAACAATGTTTTTCCATGTTCTTCCTGGAAGTCTTTCAAATATTTGAATACTGTTATAATGCCTTGCCACATCTCTTTTCCTCTAACCTAAGTATACCTACTTTCTTCAACCTTTCCTCAAAAGTCTGCTTCCCAACCCTTCTATCATCTTTGTTGCTTACCTCTGGATCATCTCCAGTTTTTTGACATCCCTCTTATATTGTCGTGTCCCAAAGTGGAGAGGGTTCTTCAAGTAAGGCCTAACCAACAATAAGTAGGTTGATAGCCTTTTCCATATCCTGTACACAATGCTTCTGTTAATGAAACCCTAAACTACACTTGTTTTTTTGGAGGACAGCATGCTATTGCTGACTCACATTGAATATATGATCTACCATAACCTCCAGATTCTTCTTAATATTGCTACTGCCAAGATAGTTACCCTCCATCCCAAATTTCTTCATTTGGTTTTTCTTTTCTATGCATAGCACCTTACATTTGTCGCTGTTTAATTTTATTTTGTTGTTTATTTCCCATTTGTCTAGACCTTCCTGAATCTAAATGTTGCTCTAAGTTTGCACCAGCTCTCAGGTTTGTGTTCTCTGCAAATCACATACTCCATATTCCAGCATCCAAGTAATTAACACAAATGTTAAGCAGTGTGACAGGATGGGAACCGCGGGGTCACCGTGCTCCCCCTTAGTTACCCTCTATACTGCCAAGCTGCCTATCCACACCTCGCAATCTCGCCCACCACATCTTTCGTCTTATGTGTATTATAGGGAGGCTACCTTTAGTCTTCTTGGCCATGGTTCTCCTTTCCTATACTGGCCCCATTTTCTGGAATGGGGTTCAGGTGCACCCCAGCTTTATGGGCTCTGACTGGCTCCAACCACCCCTGTACCACACCCCAAGCCTTGTGGATGTACCAGACGTTCTTCAGTCTTATTGGATGCCTTCTCGCTGCCCACTCTCGGGGCCTTCTCGCTCCCACACTGTCGTGGTTCCCCTATGAGGTCTCCTCCATCCCCTTATAGCCTCACCCGGTCCTCCGGTTGGCAACGACAAACAATAACACAAGCCCCTGGGCTAGAACACAAATCTAAACTGCTTGGCTAACCTCCTTTGAGTCGCCCTCTGTGGGTGCTTCATCCTTCACCAGTGTAATGAGGGACTTGGGGGGCACAAGTCATGCAATAGAGGAGAAAGGTGGGGAGGAATTCTTACGTCCTTTAGGGACTTCAAAAAAAGTTTGTGACTGTTGCTCCTGTGGTGTTGAGTGAAAGCGGTGAGGTGCATCTGCACCTCTGCACCCCCTCTGGATAGTTGTGTATGTCTTTATCATGCAGTGGTCTGAATGAATGAAGATGGAGACTGACTATGATATAATGTACAACTGTTGAGTGGAAAATGCAAAGGAACAGGACTGGTAAGAAACATAACACAATGGTGCAGGGCAAATCAGAGTAGCAAGCAAAAAGTTTGGGCCATTCTGAAGAGTGAGTTGTTATCCAGTGCTTTCTGTCATACAGTGTTTGAAAGATGATTTTTAAGGCTTTTTTTAATCCATGATAATATGCTCTCCTAAAACAACTGTTTTGTGAACTGCATTCTACAGTGTTTTATTCACAAGGTAAAATACTTTGCTATTCAAAGAAACTTTGTGGTGGCCAATTTTTACTTTTTGTTACAGAAAACACACTGATCCAGTTACTGCTCAGTATCGCTCTATAGCAGAGGGTCATGGCTTCTTATCCTTTGACACCTTGAAGTGTAGACCCTCTCGCTGATGAGAAGTTTTTAAAAGCTCTCTGTGGATGATGGAAATGAATGGGTGTCTGAAACCATTTGCTTGTTAGCGTTCCTCACTAGAATTTACCGGTATAAGTGACTGTAAGGAAGAGACAGAAAAAGGGTAGTAAGAAGTGAAATGTGTCTGTTCTTTCCAATCAAGCCACTGTACAGAAACTATGCTTCTATTGTGGGACAAAGACCTTTGAGCAGAGTGAGATGTGTTTATGCTGCTCCTATCAAAGAGCCTTTCATCTCCACAAAGCAAATTATTAACACATTCCTCTGAAGATGTGGGGGTGGAGGCCTGGCCTTGGAAAAAAGTTGGCCAAAAATGAACATTTTTTTTTATAAACACTTTTAATGATAGTGAATGGCTCCTTGCCAAGGCCCTTATGCCCAGTGAAGCACTGCGGGCTGATTGTTTGTCTGGAGAAGTCCCGTGGGCTGAGCCTTTTGTGCTGAGGAATTTCCAATTTGAAAGCCAGTGGTGTGGGAGGTGTAGGCCTTTCCAGGTTCAGCGAGTTAAGGCGTGTTTTGCCAGTTGCCTTAAACCTGTGCTAGAGACTCATTTTTGCTGGATGAATGAACATCAGCCTCTGTTCCAGACAGTAAATTTTTGCCTTTCAAGACGAGGTAAAAACATGAGGAGAAACTTACACGAAATATGTAGAGCAGTTTTCCAGCTTTGTTAATGGATTACTCTCCCTAGCATACAGATACTTTGCAGGTTTCTGGTTAGGTTACTTAGCAAGTCTCTGCTAAATAAGTATTTTGATTGTTTTTTTAATTTGGAAAGCATCTTATAAGTATTGTTCCTAAATGGGTGTGTACTATATTTGCTTAGCAAAAGCCTGTTGCTGGTAAATTAAAGTATCAGTTCAATTACATTTATCATTAGTGTAAAAATCCAAGCGTAGTCATTTTGATGCTCTCGCTTCTGTTCTGCCCTTTCTTCTGCTTCCACCTAATGCCAGATCAGTGACTCCGTGTGTGTGTGTGTGTGCCACTTACTATCAACTCTGTTCTTCATAGGATCATTGGAAAGTAGGTCTAGAAGGGACCTTAGGAGGTCATCTAGTCCAAACCTGGATCATCTGGGTAAAGGCTGGATCATCCTTATCTAGACCATCTCATACAAGTGCTTGTCTAACCTATTCCTACAACTATGCAGTCAACCCTGTTGCACAACTACAAACATATCCCAGTCAAAATCTGCAGCTTTGGCTGCAGCCAATTCCCAATGTTTGTAAGGAAACCAACCCTCCCTTCCCGCTCCCCACCTCCCCAACACCTGCAGCAACAGGACAGGGGAAAAGGGCCAAGACAGGTTTATGTGGCAAGCAGCAAAGCCCAGAAACATAGGAAAATTCAACTTTGTTCTGCAACCTGGGGACAGAAAGTATAACTCCAGAAATCATCCCCCTAACTGGAGAGCCAGAACTATCCTTTCTGTATCCCTACCATAAACTTAGCCCAGCTCTTTTAATCATCTTTTGTAACTAAGCCATTCTTGTGACAACACAGACTGTCTGAACAGATTGAAACATTACTGTAAAGGTTCTCTGAGATTCAAGGGGCAGCAGCTGTCCTTCTGAAACGAATGTACTTGCACTGAGCACCTGTGTATCCTGGAAGATCTGGACTCCCTGAAACTGAAGTAGTGAGCAGAGCTGTCTCAGGCAGTGATCCTCAAAGTCCTGAGATACCAGGCCACCAAAGTACCTGAAGACTGAGAGTCTTGGTTTCCATGTTCTTGACCCCCCCATCAGGTGGGCTGCCAAGGAACTGGGTGGACAAGATATCAGGAAACCAGGAATCTTCCCTGAATTCCTCCAGAACATCTTCAAAATGGAACGGTCTCTGTGCAGAGCCTTTCAATTTCTACAAATGGGCAAAGTGAGAAAAAAAATGTTTTGT
>NW_017729024.1:144592548-144611273 GCF_001723915.1 Gavialis gangeticus | reverse complement strand
CCATCAGGTGATTGGGGCTCCTCCTGGCCGCATCATTTGTCTCCTTTGAGCACAGGTGTAACTGGCCAGTAGGGCTGTGCAAAATTTCACCGACCATTTCGTTTCGACACTTTTGACCCATTTTGAAATCAAAACAGCGAAATCAAAGTGAAACAAAGGGCTTCAAAACAGCCTCGAAACAAAACGCCCCCAGCCCGATCTAATGCTAACTCCCTGCCCCTGGCCCAATCTAGCACTGCGGATGGTGAATCAGCCCAGATGGGCTGAGTTCCTACCCCCAGCCTGATCTAGTGAAACATCAAAACAGCCTTACTGTTTTGATGAAGCAAAGCGAACAGCTGTTTTGAATCTCAGTGACATTCGAAATGGAACGCTGTTCTGTCGAAACCTTGAAACTCAAGTGAAACAGAACGGTGCCGTTTTGCGCAGCCCTACTGGCCAGTACTGTGTTCTGGCCAGTGACAACATGTGGTGCAGTGGCCAGAGGTTCACTGCTGCTGAAGCAGATGTTACCTCCACTTTTTGTCATTGACATTCATGTCGAACAGCCAAAAATCAGCTGGTTTTTGGCAGCAAATCATGAGGTAACATCTTCCCAGCAGTAGTGAACCACCAGCTGCTGCTCCTGCACTGTGGACTGTTGTTACTACTCTGCCTTCCCACTGCCAGGAGTGGAACCAGAGCCACTGCAAAGCAGGCACAGGTTGTGCGGGAGAGGTGGGATGGGGGACAGGAGGGTGAGACACCCATCTATGTCCATTCTGATGGAAAGGCCTGTATGTACCAGACTGCATATAACTGACTACATGCAGGCAGGTATAAAATGTGGTTTCTCACTGTGTGTTAGTGCAGGTAGAGTGTTTAGCTGAATAAAACAAAAAGCATGCCATTCTCACTTGACCTGAAGAAGAGTCTCCATTTCCAGTGGCAGTAGTACACTGTATATTCTGGCGCCAGTAAGGTGACATGCTAATGTGTACATGTGAAGATCTGACATTGCAGCCATTAACATGCAACACAATGGCATACAATTTGCATGCTAATGGACTCTAATTAGCATGCAGTGAGAAAGAGACACGATCAGTATATTTTAGTAAGAATTATGCATATTCGCTAACTTACATTTCAGATAAGTACGCTATATCTTTTATAGAAAAGCAATAATTGGCTGATTAAAGATTTTGGTGGTTATAATCTTTAGGGACACGAATTAGAATTTTGTTAAAGATAAAGGGCTAGGAGAAGTGTGTCAGTTCAAACTGTGTATTTTGTTAGAAATGCCTTTTAAAAGCTGCTAGGGTAGTGAACTCAAATAAAGTCAATACATGCAAAAATAGTAAGCCTTTCAAGGGATCTTTTTATATTCTGCTTTATAGATAATTGCAGTTAGGCTAATTTAAGATGAGCTGTAAATTGCAGAAGGATTCATCTGAATGTGTTGTCAACATACTTAATTTAGTTCCATCTGAGGCAGTGAGTTAACACTCATTGCTCCTCTGTCTGGCATGTTGCAGCTTCAACTTCAGGAATGGCTGAGGAGGGGAAATAACAAAAGTTCAGTGTCACAGTTTCTTTAAGGCCCATTCTCGTCATTGAACTCATGGAATTACATGGAAAGTGAGTTCACAGGTAAATGCTAGAAAGAAGCTCCCAAAAGCTCCAACAACCATGACTATGGGGAAGATTTTGTATAGCTTCCACTGATCCCATAAGGGGAGGCCTGGAGGAGTTTAAGGTGTGTTTACACAACACAAGACACTCCTGGGCAGAGACAGGGGTGGATTGGGAGGGGTGTGGAGGGGTGTGACTGCACCCCCACTTTGGATTGGAGTGAATCACAGAAGACTACAGGAATTTTTTTAAGTTCCCAAAGCAGGTGAAAATCCCCCCTTCCTTCCCCTTGCTGCTCAGAGGCACATCCCTTCCTTTCTTCCTTCCTCCCTCCCTTGCCTGCCACTCCTGCTTTCCCTGTGGTCCCAGGGGCAGGGGAAGGGGAAGCTCCAGAGTCATTTTTACCCACCCCAGCCAGGCTGCAAATGGGCTGGACTCATCTGGGGATGGGGACAGTGGCAACAATGTGGTGGGAGACTAGTTTCCCCAGCTAAGCTCAGCAACCACGCAGCCTGGGTGGGGTGGAAAGGGCAGAAGGCGAAGGGACGTCCCTTTGAGCACCAAGGGCAAGGGAGTTGGAATTTTCACTTATTTTAAGGATTTTTAAAAAGTACCCAAAGGCTCATGAAGCACCTGTACCAGTTGGGGGGTAGGGAGGGGAGGGGAGCCTGGGAGCGAGGGGAGGGGTGCAACTGCCCCTGCTGGGTGGGTTTCTGCTTCCACACTTCCCTTTGGGAAATACTGGATGCACCCTGGGCAGAGAGATCCAGTCTATTCTGTTCAATGCCACTTTCACAATGCTAAACTGCATCTGAGATGCAAGATAGCTCATTGGCATGGCACTGCCTTCTGCTTTAAAGATACAAAGCACTATTATTTGCACTGACAGAAACAAGTTCCTGAAAGGTAGTGAAACACTACTATTCAGAAGCTCGGTTAATGAAGAACATTTGAAAACCCAAGCTGCTGCTTTTTTGGCATGTATCCATCATGTTGCATCTGAAAACTAGGTCAGAGAAGACTGACTTTTTGACATACACTGTCTATAATCTTCACTCTTCATCTAGAACTGCAAGGTAACCCTGGTTCAGTGGCCTGAGAGGCATAGACTTACTGTATCACTGCCAGCACAGCTGAAAAAGAGCTCCTATTTGAGGCAGATCACATGTTATGAACTAACTGTGACAGAAAACCATACCTGTCAGCCCCATTGCAGACTGATTAGGTTAATTAAGTCCTTGCCTACAAGCACAATAATTAGAACTGTCAGTTGTTTAAATGATGACAAAAGCAAGGCCATATTCAAGGAGGAGCAGCAGAGTTCAGAAATGCTCTTCATGTAGGAAGGGAATCCATAAGACAATGATTCAGTATTTCCCTCCTAGCAATCTAATTTATGAATAATATAGGGGGGGAAATCATGTCCAGCTGGGTTCATTTTATTTTGCACTTACAATAATGAGAATTGAAATGGATAATGTATTTATAAATCAGATTTATGAGCTACAAACAATTGCAGCCTTGGAATAACCTTGAGAGAGCTTTTGTTTGTTTTCAGGACTATCTTTAGTACAAATGCATTTGCATTTTTTCATCCTTCTAACAAACATGTAAGAGGCTCTCTCATGTAATTCTATGAGGCTGGCTAGATCCTTCAAGAAAGGGCTGGGAGTTGAGACATAACAGTAAGTTGCCAATATAACATCCAATAGCAGATATTGGAAAAGCTTGTTAAATGAATTACAAGACTGGGGGAAAGAAGACAGATCAGAAGTAGCACGACAGGTTTGAGAATCATTGGCCTTGAGGAGATGAGATTACCCAAAGAAAGGATGTAGAAGAAGGAGAGGGGGTAAAAGACTAGCCCTGTGGGTCCCACAGAGAGAAAGAGAGGCAGATCCCAACAGATGATGGTATTAAAACAGGTAGTGAAGATGAAAACCTTGATAGGACAGCAGTACAATAGCTGAAAGATGAAATTTTTTAAAGCAGAGCTTGGTAGACAGCAGAAAGGTAAAGGCAGAGGAACAGTGGAGGGCTGCAGCTTTGGGCATGAAGAAGTCATCAGATACCTTGCTGTTTCAGCCCCAATTCTTGTTTTAGTTTTAATGGCACAGATTTATTACTGCATTAAAGGAGATTTCTGCATTTCATTTACTTCTTTTTTGAAAGAAAAAGGCTGTTCTTAATATTTTTAAATGTACACACTGCAAAAGGAATAATGTAAAAAACTCCTTCCTTTACTGAGTGGAGTATTTTCTAAGTCATAATTAGCCCTAACTGCTCAATTCAGATTCATCCTTTCTGAATGACTGCTATGTTTATCAATATTCATCTCCATTTTGGAATAGTTTGAACAAATGATGCACTATTCAATAGTAACTTTCTCAGTAATTTCTTGCTTTTCCCTTTAAAAAGGTCTGATAATTGTGAAATATTGAACATTTCCCCAGAATTCCACCAATGACAGCTCATTTTTTGTAACGGAAACTTAATAGCACTTTTTCTTTCCTGGTTACCATCAGATGTAGGATACAATGTAAGTACTGCTTTTGCTGAGAAAAAGTATTGGAGCCAATCCACTTTCCATTACCTGAGATTGATGACATATATGATCAGCTTACTGGCTTAAATAACTTACTGGGTTGTTAACATTGGAGATTCCTTTGGGTAGGTGCCACCTGTCCTGGTCTAAGTACAATATGATCTATAGTCCCTGCTGTAACTTGTTTTGTCACATGTGAGACTCCACTTGTTATAAAAACTTTAACCCTTTTTAAAGTGTAAATGGTTAAAACAATGTGAGAGGCAAGGATCCTAGTGGGTAATATTTTTTATTGGACCAAGTGCATGGTTGGAATAGACTTAGACACACTTTTGATTACAATGCATTCCTCTTCAGGTCTGCATTGCATTTGAATGCTTGTCTATCCCAAACATGGAGTTGGTCTAAAAAAGATATCACCTCCAAAAATCCTTGCCTCTTGTGTACTTCCAGGACCCTTGCAGCTACAACCTCACTCCAACACCACTCAGATATAATGACTAGCTGTGATCCATTGCTCTGGCATAGCTCCCCTGATGGCAGTGGCAGTCCAAGCGACAGTCTGGTCTAGGATATGCTTACTTCCTCTTTCCAGGGAAACAGTTTTTCTGACATGCTCACTCACAAGTCTGGCAACACAGGGCTTTCCCACCAGGCAGCATACACCCACAAATGTTGCAAGTATTCTTAGTTTTTCTTGATGAATCAAAACATACACAAATTACTGATGAGTCATTTTGGGAGACCTTGCACAAATTTGATTACAATCTTGTTCATTTAATAGATTTAGGGTGGACCATTCAAAAACTGCTCAGTGTTTGCCTATCTTTGCTCCTCCCTGCAGTCAATAGCAAAGTGCTTGTTGATCCCAGTAGGAGCAGTTAGGTCCACATGAGGTGCGTCTACACATGCCCCCGATGGCGCAGTTGTTAGTGCACCATCATTTACTACTTACTTTAAGAAATACTAAATGACAGCACAGTAACAGCCATTACTGCACTGTCCTGGCAGCTCACGGTTATTTTTAGCAGCTATGTTGCTGTAGCAACGTGCTGTAGTGAGGTAGCTCATTGCTATGGCAGCATAGCATCGGCATCATGTTTTTTGCCTGTTGATGCTACTTCGCCAAAGTGACAAGCTACATCGCTGTAGTGCATCACTATGGCAATGTAGTGTCTCTTGTAGATGTGCCCACTGAATACTTCTGAAAATCTCATGCTTATGATCTTAGCTGGGGGGAAGTTTTATGGAAGGACCCACAAAGCTGAGTTCTAAACCCAGTCTGTCATGGGCTCGCTGTGTGGCTTTGACCAAGTTCCTTAAGTGCTTTTCATCTTGGGCTTTGTCAGTGCCCCAACACTATACAATTGTAACTGTGTTGGTTTAATGAAGGTTGTATAACTCCCCTAGTGTGCACACAGACTGTATATTTGCTATATGTGATGCAGCAAATTCTTTTACAGTAAGGGAAATAAGCCACATCAGGTCAGGTGCCATTATAATGCTATAACTGCATGCAACCTAAGAGTTGTAGTATAATTATATTAGTTAAAAAGAATATCCTTTACCTAGAATATACTGTTTGTATAGTTAAGAGTTATGCGGCTACAAAAATTGTGTCCCTACTGAATAACAGAAACAGTAACACTTAATGGTTTTGTAAGGGTGGCATGAGGTTAGTTAATGTTTGTACAAGATTTAAAATACAGTTCATCCTTTTGAGAAACAGGCTCCTATATTAGGCTCTTATGTCTATATGTAGGCACCCAAATCACAGGGGTTTAATTTTCAATTGTATTGAGCACCCAGAATCACCACATGAAGGCAGTGGGAACTGCTGATTCAGATCTCTTCTCTGTAAGTGTTTAAATTTGCAGTCTAGCTTTGGGCACCCATACCTTACAGTATTTTGTGTTAGATGAGAAGATTCAGGTCAGAACACCCAAGCAGGATTAGCTCCAGCTTACTTAAATACTTCTGAGCTCATCTTCCATCCAGGGAGCTTCCACAACATGACTGATGATTGCAGGGCAGAGCTCAAATGTATGCCATAGGACTGGTGTAGATGTCCTATAGGTCTTCTTTTCTCAACAAGAGACCCAAGTGGCAATTTTTGTTTCCTGCTTGTACCAGGGGATTGTGATAGCCAATAAGATTATACCTGTTATTTTTCTTCTACAATAGAGTGCCAAAAATAGGAGTAGGGTGTCCTAAGTTAGAGAGGAGGGGACTCATTGATCTAAATTTCCCAAGCTCATTTATATTGATTTTTCCCAGTCCAAAACAGCTTTGCTACTCTTACTCAACAAAGAGGGAAAATGTGTATCTTACTTGTCTTGGGCTTTCATGTTTTGCAAGCACATGCCTCCCATGGCCTGGATAGGGCTGGGTACACTTTTCTAACATAAGACATGCAGGAGTCTATGAATAAGAGACTCATGGTTAACTGCTGGCTGACTAGTAAAAAAACAGAGCATGGTAAACCTTGATAACAATTACAGGCTTCACCAGCAAAACTTGTCTCTGGATCCAGATTTTAACCCTTCCAAAATTAGAGGGTGTTTGGAGTTGGAGTTTTATTTTAGGCACATTGTTATATATAAGTCACAAACAAGGTCTTCATACAACCTGCCAGTTTGTGCAGATGGGCAAAAAGAACTTTGGGATTCTTAATAAGTGCTGTGTTTTTATACAATACAGCATCTGTTTTACATAATGAAGGAATGCAGTTTAATAAGATCTTTAATATGTTCTTTTAGTTTAATGTCTATGTAATTACTTCAGATAGTCATATTGTAGAAATTAATAATGACTAAAAACAAGGATACTGACAGGGCTTGGATCTAAGCAATAATATAAAACAGAAAAGCAGACTGGAGTTGTAGAGATGCCCTGGTAAGGCAACTAATGACATTTTTTTTCTTTCTTGACAAAGACCACATTTTATTAAGCAGCCTCCTTCTGACAGCTGTGTTAATACAGTTAGATGTTGTTCCTGAGAAACTAATCAGGGAAATGTCTAGAAATAGGTTAGATCCTCTCTTCGATATAAACACAGCACAAAGTTTGAAACAAAACTATTTACAAATATATTCAGTGTCTTAGCCAACATTGTGAACAACAGAAAACTCACTTGTAAACTAAAACCTGACAACTGCTCAACAGTTCTGAAAACTGCTCAGTTGCCAAACAGATGGTGTCCTACTTTGCCTGATAACACACACTTTACATTTGATCTCACGTTATTCTCTGCAAGGGTCCACAGAACAAACATTTTGTCCTAAATCCACAACTGGTGTAAACCGGTATAGCTATGCTAATTTACAGCTGTTGGAGATCTGGCCACTTCTAGCCTGACTGCACTGGACATACAGGAGGAGTGTTTCTTTTGCTATCAAGATTATTATATGACCAATTTTAAATAAGTAAATGTATTTAATTACACCTAGGCTGATTTCCCCCAGGACCAGAGTCTGATGTAAAGAAGAGGGAAGACATAAAGAGATGTAGATTACCCTGAGCATTAGAGCAGATTTGAATGGGTAAAAATGAACTTCTGTCCTGCTGTCCCAGACATTTTTTCTGCAATTTGGCACAGACGACTTTTTGTCATTGTGCCCATTCCTTTATAATAGCCTTTAGTGCCCATCGCTATCAGTTCTCTGCTCTTTAATGATTTATAGAAGCTTTTTGTAGGACAGATTGCCAGAGAAGGTGACATGGATCTTAGATCCACCCATATCAAATTTCAGACCCATACAACGGATGCTTACAGAAAAGAAACAATTGTAAATAGCTTCTCTGCAGGCTTTCGGAAACCAGCATCATTTCTCACTGTGCAGAGCATATTCTCTTTCCAACTCATTCATTCCACGAGGCAGTCTGCAATTGCACCAGTCTTCCCTCCCAGCCGCGTCATCATCAGAATTCAGGAGAGTGTGGGTGGAGTAATGAAAGGAACATTACGGAAGTGCCAAGAACTGGAAGGAAGTGCTGTAATTCATACAACCCTACTTTACCCGGGAGCCTTGCTAACATATTTGGCACACGGCTACAGTAGAGCTTCTGTTTGTATCACTGTACTTTCTAATCGGTCTGCAATTAGAAATACAGTGTTTGTTTTAGCAAAGGGGCTATTGTGGTTTGGAAAATTCAGGTATGCAAAGTATCTGCCTACATTTTTGCTATTTTGCAAGCTCTGCTTTTTTAAGCTGATTAGGTGATTACTTTGGACAACCTGTCACTATTCAACATGAACTCTGAATCCTCTTGGTTAAATGAGGCAATTAATAAATGAGCACGCAAATTAAACTACGTCTTAATCATAGTTGCATACAGCTTTTATTATTCAAGAACATAAATGTTGCAGAATCAAGCACTCAAAAGTTAAGATATGCCACAATTAAGAATTCAGCAGTTCCTTTCCACCCTGTCCATCATATCATCCTGTCATCCCTTCCACTCACCCTGGGTCCCTCATTTGTTCTCAGCTCTCACCACCTCAATTGCATTAAATAATATAAAGAAACTAGAGGATGCAGAGGTTAACAATGAAGATAAAAAAGAGGTTGGAAAATGCACCCTTTAAGGAAAGGTTGCTAGGTATATTTAGTTCAGAGAAAAAGTTGTTAAGGGGTAACATGATAGAAGTATTTGACAAGATGCCAAAAAGAAAATGAAATACTGTTCTCTCTTGTCACTGAGGACAGGACACATGGCAATGAGTAATAACAACAATACAGCAGATTTAGATAAAATCTTAGAGAAAAACCTGCTTACCAGTAAGAACAGTAGGGCAATGGAACCAGCTGCCTAGGGAAGCTGTAGAATCTTTTAACTGGAGATTTTCAAGAGAAAGAAAGATGAGATAGGTTTCTGTCTCAGATGATTTAGGAACAGCAAATCTCGCATTTATGCAAGAGGTTGGACTAAGTGACACCTGAAATCCCTTCTGAATTTATCATTACATGATTCAAACTATGTCTCAGATTATATTGACAGTAAACAGAATCCAGCAGTGTATCCAATGGAAACATGACATTTTAATTTCCTTTAGAATAAAGAACTTTGTCCAAGATGAGTCCATTTATGGTGTTAAGTGAGACCAGTACCACCTTCCTGTGAAGTAGTGCCTTTTATGTTCTTCATTAGAAATTCAGGGAAAAAGTAAAATCTTCACATTCCTGCTTTGAAGCAACTGAGACTCTTTATAGTAATGACATGGGATCAAGCCAATACTATTAAAAATTCTCTGTACAATTGGCAGATATTATTAATAATAAAATGAATATAGCCATAAAATTGCTGCCACATAGACTAATTAATATTTTGTTTTTATGATTAGCCACTTCACCCCTGAAATCACCATTGTTGTGATTTGTTTAGTTCTTGACAGAAATCATTACTGGCTTCTATATAAAATTATCAGCTTTTACATCAAGTAAGTAGTCTCCTTTTATCTTTAAAGGTAAATATTTTTAACCTGCCTCCCCCCACCACTCCCCAAAATCTGTTGTTGCATTTTTGACATGATGTTAACAATAAAAGACATACTTGACAGATTAGATGGTTACATATGGTGGCTTCCTTTTGCCATGGTTTCCTTTATTCCTTATGAGAGCAATGGTGTAGATACTCTGGACTGCCTGGCTGCCAGCCTGAACTCCATCATATGACTGATGGTCATAAATTCATAGTCAGCTTGTGCATTATCCAAGTTGAGAGCAGAGCACGTAAACATGACAGGAAGCAATCTTCATAGCTCCCACCCACCTTGCACAGGTGATGGCACAAGACAGAATAGCCATCTTGCACTAGTTACCAAAATTTACCAGGAGCCATCACCACAGCTGGGTACAAAGGCCTTTTGGCCTCCTGTCTGGGCATTTCTGTGTCCTAAGAGGTGATGAGGGAAAAGCTACTTCATTATAGTAGGTCATGGTGGTGGGTAAGCCACTGTGTAGCAGTAGATAGTGTTGGAGAGGTTGGCCTTTGGAATCAAAATAACTTCATGCACAATAGACAGTATGGGGAAGAGGCTCAGGCAATCTATACTTAGGGATCAATTTGAGTAAGAATTAAAATGGAAGACCCAGGAGGTAAATCCTGGTCACTTGTAGTCATTAAAGATCTCAAGCAGTTTTCCAAAAGTCACCAATGCTTACCTTGGTCTGTGGGCCAAACTCGAATTTTGGGTAAATCTCCCTGCTCAGCTGAAAATCCCACTTAGGGTTTCAAATGGATATTTTCACTCGTGTTCTTGTGTTATTAAATAGTTACTTTATTCTGCTTCATCAAGCTTTCCTATTCTTGTATGTGGTTTATGGTCCTTTGAGCAGACAGTTAGTTTTATTAAAAATACAAAGACTTATTATTACCCCCCAACCCCTCCCCATTTTATAAGGAATGTGATGTAATGTTTGGTTCCTGCTGACTGCTACAGTGGACTCCTATCAGGTGACTAACTATGATGTATTCATTTTTCTTTAAAAATAAAGCCAAGGGAATAAAAAAAATGTACTCCCTGATTAACAAAGACAACATGTTCAGAATAATTTTTAAAGTTTGAGCACAGTCAAAGTCAACTGAAGCATGAGTGGCTGGACACAGTCTTTTAAAGGTTTGATATATTCCCTCTAAGTTTTTCAGGATCTTAGTGGGTGATAATATGAAAGTCCATGATTAGTTACATCCAAGATCTTCTCACAGGAGTACTTTACTGCTGAGAGTCCTGTTTTACGTATGCCTTCAGTGGCGGTTCATATGTTGTCTAGTATTATGAAAATCTCTCTTTTTTTTTATTATGTTCAACCTCTCTTAGGGTAAAGTGACATGTTACATTTGGACCATACTACATCTGTGGAACTTTAAGCAGTGTTAAGTGCTTTGGTGCGAGGCAGAATGCCCACTTTGGGGAAACTGCTCTTTCTTTGCTCCTCCCGGCTCCCGGTGTGATGGAGAAGCCAGGGGACAAGTAGAGGAGAGGAAATGCTCTCTCCAACAACTGGAATGTCTTCTGGGCCAAGTTTCTGTGCCTGCCAGTGCATGGTCCTGAAATGTGTACCACACAGGTTTTTTTGGCATGGGGGTTTTTGCTACTGGGATTTACCAGTAGCAAATTTTGCCCCAGACAGCAAATTTGCAGCCCAGGGCATGTTTTAACATGCTGGGCATGCAAGTTGTGGTGCCACAAAGAGATCTGCAGCACCAAAAACTGCATGTGTCTGCATGTCTGGATCTGGCCCTGGGCTTTATCCCTGATCAGGTGAAGAAGGGGAGGAGCTAGGAGCAGCGCATCTTGGGATGCTGCATGTTGTTTATTTTATCTCAGTGGAGCAGATTGAAGTTATCCTAACACAAACTAGGTTAACCCTCACCTGAAGTGGTGGAATTCTGAGATTCTCAGAGGGCGCTTAGCATGAATTAATAAACTTTAATGTGAGGATGCTCAAATTTTATGTGCCCTTAGTGTGGTCTAGTGTAACATGTAACTTCACCCTTATAAAATAAATTAAGGGCTCAGTTCTGATTCTATATTTAGAATTTTATGTACTGTATTTAAATGACATGATCTAAATTATCAAAATGGAAGGGGGCCATGCAGCACAGTGCATATGCTAAGCATTCTTTTGACTATGTGTGCATGTTCCATATCAAGATTGGGTAATTACATACTTGATTTGTTTAGCCATCTATATGCACCATTCCTGGATTTGTGCATGCAAACATTACAATTGCATTCTCATATGTGCAGGTTCAATTAGCACAGTTGAAAAATTGGTCTTACTATTTCCTAATCTGCATGATTCAAGCTGCATAGTAATGTGCAGCAGTGTAACAAGGAGTAGGTGAGAGGGTCACCATCCCTAGGTATCGGAGGCAGAATTGTGTTCTTCCAGGGAGTTTGTGCTATGGCAACAGCAGCAGTTGGGTGCGCCAGCAGCAACAGTCCTCTACGATTTTGTAAATACACAAGAAAAATGTATCTAACCAGCTCTCATTTGGGATCCTTGTCAAAGAGAAAATTTGAATGAGTGGTCAGTTTTGAATTAGCAGATCAACTAGAAACTGTTTGTAATGTTTTAGCTTATTTACACTTGCGATGAGCCCACTGAATACATGTTAAGATTATATAAGCTAATAATGAGGCGCTTATCTTCATCTCAAAAGAAATCCTTCTTTCTAATCCTGGTTCTAGTCTGGTTTTGATTTGATTTGCTTTGTTTAGCTCCCTGAAGGATAATTTGGAAACAGAAGTAATATACAGAGGCCTTGTAGGAAGTAGTCCTTAGAAGCTAATACAATTTCATTGAGTCATTATCTTCTGCTGTTGAACATTAACTTCTTAATAATGAAGTCTTTCAAAGCAACCCCTACTGGCACAATGATGCACTTGAGTCTAGTGACTTGGCCGAGCATGATATAGGGATAATTTGCATTATTCTTTTGTCCAGTGTAATATCTTTGATGTCTGTATATGAGATACTTTCATCACAGTTCAGTTATCTTAAATATTAACTCAGTGCATAAAACTCATGTGTATTCCCGGCTGTTTATTTGGTCTGTTACATATCCCTATAGCATAAAAAGGGACTTATTTCCTTACATACATGGAATCTTTTATGCTAAGAAAGACTGTAACAAAGTTTGCTTTCCTCTGTTTTTCCTAACAAAGAACATCTCTTTTATCATTGTATATTTTTCCTATTAATCTGTTATTTCCTTAGTACAATATCCCAGAATTAGAAACAAACCATAAATTATCTTCCCTTGATGTTCATCCCTAACTAAAATACGCGGACATTTCTTTTGTCCACCACATCCCTTTCCTGCTGTGCCCCAATGCTGAGATGTAGCTGGGTGTTTCTGTGTCTTGGGCAGCAGTGGTGCACAGGGGCAGCAGGTGCAGACAGGCTGCTGGCAGCAGTGGCCAGGCCAGCAGTGCAGAGGCTGCTCTTTCTGTGTCCCCCAAAATCAGCGCCTGCAGTTGGTGCCACATTTAACCCCCTGTCCCTGAGTTGTCATGAATGCTCATTATCCTACAAGCTCCAGAAAATAAAATCTTCTGACATATTATCTAACTTATATCCATATTACAGTAAAAATCTGTTTTGAAAGATCACTGTGCAGGTTGCAAGTCAAGCACTCAAAAGTTAGGAAATGTCAGAATTAAGTTATCTTGAATTTATATCTACTAACTTTGAGTTGCAATTCTGAGGTGCCTAGGATCTGATTTTTGAAGCACTTACCATTACAGAGCAGTTTATATGTTTAAAGCAATATAAACTATGTTGAAGTCATTTGGGGCTGAGTACACAGTCAGGTCCGATATCTCTTGCCAGTGAGGTCTGATATCTCTTGCCAGTTAGGTCCGATATCTCAAACTGGACACAGAGAAATGAGAAATAGGCAATTCATGACCTGTGAAAAGTTAAGTGACTCACCCAGCTTCTCACAGGACCTTCATGTCAAAGATAGGGATAGAATCCAAATTCCCTAGAATGGAAATCAACTGCCTTAACCAGGAGACTTTCCTTTCTCTTCCTGTCATCTCCTTACTCATTCAGTATGCATTTTTTAAACTTCTACAGTAAATAAAGGAAGGCAACCTGTGGCCTGACTCATTCTCAGAGCAGGCCCATCCTGTATAGGGATCTTGTGGAAAAAAATCAGTATGTGATAAGTAATAAAAGATGGTATCATAATTCATATGTAGAAAAGAGATTAATTAAGGATGCCCAAGCCATCTTAATTCTGGTATTCCTAACTTTGGAGTACTTGACTTTGAAAATATAATGTTCTTTTAATATAGCTGTGTGTGCTTGTGTACACACATGCAGGGAGTCATTTCCTAGCCTTATAAACCTGCACACTCAAAACTTCAAATTATACCATTTGAGGCATCATATTAGCCCACAGATGATTCAGCAAGGTTGGAATCTTTGGATCCACTACACAGAATCAGCTGCTTCTGGGAACTAAGTAATGAAAAGCAATAGTGAAAGTAGGTTTTATAGATACTTCCTGATATGACCAGAATGGTGAGATGCTGCAATCCTGATTCCATTCAAGGCTGGGAAGAGGAATAAGCCTGAACTTTCTGCTCATGCCACCCAAATGTGACTCCTCTGACCCTGTTCCCTCCAACTCTTCCCTGTTCCAAGCCTTTCTCCTCTTTATCCTGGGTTCTTCCTTCTAATGCCTCAGTAGGACACTAGCTGGGGGTAGGGCACTAGCTTTAGGTGCTACTTTAGAGGGGATATCAAAAAGGTAGCTCCTGGAAACCATGTGCCACTGCAGTGCTGGGCTGTGTTTGGGCATCTTGCTCCATTGGGATCCCTCACTCAGCCAGTCTTCCCCTAGTCTCAATCCCAGTCCAGTTCTCTTTGCTCAATTGTTTCCTTCACCCAGTATATTAGCCCGCTGCCCCTAATCCTCTTATTCAGCCTGCTGCAGCCTCCTGTCCTGTCTCTTGTCAGTAGATTTCCAGGTGTAATTTCCTTCTCCTCCCTCTTGCCAGCCTCCAGCCTGAGGTTATAGCCCTGCTACTATTAGACTCTCTATCCCTGTACTTCCCAATCCCAAATTCCAGTCTTGGTCCTTCTGCCTTTATATCAGGCAATTTACTTCTTTGTTCTGACTGCACCAAACAGTCCCTGCTCCAGTACATAAAGCCGCTAGAGATTTTCAAAGGAAGTATTTCCAGAACGTTAGAACACGGACAAAACAAGCTTCCTTCTCATTTCCTAGCCTCACATTCACAAACAAATTAATAAATAGTTTTGCCTGAGGCAGACACATCACATGGAAAATTTTTCCCCAAGTGCTTAACATTCAGCAAAATGATAAGCAACTGACAAGAGTCATGGGGCATATCTACATGTCGCCATATGGCAATGCTGCTATGACACAGTGCTTTAGTACTTCCAGAAGTACGGCACAGTACGGGCAGTTACTGCACTGTGTGCGCGGCATGTGGTTAGATTTTGCCACTACGTTGCCGTAGTGGCACACTATACTGGTGGAGTGCACCACTATGGCGATGTAGCTAGCAATCACGTATAGACGTACTACGTTGCCATAGGGCAATGTGTAGATGTGTCCATAGTGTAGGAAATGTCAGCCAACATTAAAAATTAGGTAGTTATACATAGGACAGGTAGATTAGAAGCTTATATTTATAATGTAATTTGAACTTCAAGGATCCCAGACATGATTTGATTTACCAATTCTGTTCTTTGGATTACTTGATCCACTGCAGCCACTTTAACAGCAGCAACATTTAATACTTTAAATGAACTAGCTGGAGTGTCAGAAGTAGTCTAGTTGTGGCTATTTGCCCAAGAAACAGGACAACCCATGTTGAACTTTAAGTTAGGTCCTTTAAAGCTAGTTTGGGTGCCTCTATACTGTGGTCTACAGTATAGATACATCCTGAGACAGCAGGAGATATGTGGCAGGGCAGCTATAATCTGGTCGGGACAGCACAAGGGTTATTAAAGCTTTTTCTTTTTTTCTGAAAAGTGGCATGGGATCTTTATTGACCACAAGAGGTCAGGGCCTCCCAGTGTTACCTCTCATCTGACAATTGACATTTGCTGTAGCATGTTCCCCACAAGCCCCGCACCCAGGTAACTGGTTCTACAGGAGACTCGAGCAAAACACAGTACTTTCTGAATTAATAAGGTATTTCCTATAGAACCAATGTGCTCATCAGATCTTTTGGAGCCCAAACAATGACCTGATGCTATTTAATTTGTGAAATCATACTGTATAGGAGTGTGGAAGCTTGGCTGTAGGTCACACATGCGGAAGCTGGTTCAGAAATCGTTATCTTGTCCGAGGGATATGAGAGGGTACTATTTTTGCTACTTGTATTACAGTAATGTCTGAAAGTTCCTCTGAGGTCCAATCCCATTGTTCTGGGCACTGTACAAACATACACTGTGAGACTGTCTTTGCCCCAGAGAACTTCTGATGTAAATAGACAAGGGGTAGGAGCAAAACAGAAATGAAATGACATGTACAAGGTCACCAAGCAGGTCAGTGCCAGAGCGAGAAATAGAACAGACATGTTCTGACATCTTGTTCTGTTGAGTATACTATCTCTCAAGACCTTAGGCCTAACTGAGCATAACACAGGCCTAAGGTGCTGAATTTCCTATTATAGTATCTTCAAATAAAGGCCTGTGCTCATGGATCAGATTCTAAATTAGATCATTCATTCTAAATTAATTAGTTTATATGGTGCAATGGTGCCCTGCTTTCTGTTTCGCAATGTGCAACAAGGGTATCTGTATATAACATTGCATTGTGCCACTTTGATGCAGGCTGTGTCTCGTTATATCTGTATATAGTACATAGAAAACAGGGACCTCACTCTTGACTGAAATATCTGGATGCTTCTGTGATGCATGCGTGTGTGTGTGTGTGTACACACAAAATAATGTATATATAAAAATAAGATGACAAGCCTGTTTTTCTAGATCCAGTACTTGGCATATGCAAGAAATATCTTCCCACTGAACAGAGTCACCCAGTGTTACAAGACACTTATGTGATCAGTTAGGCCTGTTACGTTTTTGAAGCATATCAGGCAATTGCTAAACATTTTTCTTCCATGTTTGGATTAGCTTTGTTTCAGTGTTGATTTAGATTTTTCCTTGGCCATCTAATATGATTAAATTTTTCAGTGTGAGAAATTTGTTTTACAGAATTTTGGCATTTAGTCTAAGGCAGATTCTTTTCAGACAATGTACTTTTCCCCTAGTGGTATTTTTAATTTATGTTAACATTTTATTTTACTATTTATATAAAGTTACAGCTCTTATATTAGTTAAATTACATAATAGTTGGCCTTTTCCAAAGCTTCTGATCTTCAGTTTTTAGAGAATACACTGATTTCCAGTGCAAAAAATTCACAATACTATAAGGATGGTCAATTTTTAAAAAATGTATGTATTAAAAAGCTTGTCTTGCATTTTTGTTTCCTGTGAATCTGTCAGATTTTAAACTCTAAACAGATTCAAGAGCTGCTCAATTTAAACATAAGTTTATTTCTGACACTGGACCCGAGAGCCATTTATACAGAGACTTGAAATACTTTATCTATTTTGTATGTTAGAGAGAAAGTTGAGAAGTAACAGTACCATAGTCTGTAGATGACTACACAGGGAAAACATACTTACGTCCAGCAGGTTCTTTAATTTAGCAGAAAAAGGCCTAGTGAAATCCAATGAATTGAATCTGAAGCTCAGGAAATTCACACTGAAAGTAGTCTGACATTTTTCACAGTGGAACATGAGGGTCATTATGACTGGAAATGGAGTTTTGCACTTCCACTGTTCTCCTGTCTTTAACAAGGACAAAAACTAATAACCTGACAGTGTCCTAGCAACAAAGTTTGGTGCCAGGGGCAAAGCCCTCAGTGGCAGCCTGCCCTGGCCCCATGCACAGATCCAGGGGTCCCACATCCCCCCATGTTTGCTCAGGAGTGCATGCAGTAGCAGGAGCCACCTTTCCCCCATCTCTGTGCCCACTCAAAATGAGCCACTTACAGTTCTGTCCCATGCCCTGCCCAAGCTGGGCAATGCCTGTTGGCAGCCCTTTGCTTCAGAAGCCAGGGCGGTCGTCCCGCTCGCACCCTCCCCTTGCTGCGGCACTGTAACCTGACATTCTTTTCATGGAACTAACGTTTTGAAATCATGTGTTTCAGAATTTTGGAAGCCTAGATATTTTCTGTAGTTTATGAAACAAACACACTCCCCAGGATCCTTGACAATTGATTTTGGAAGCCGGTGGAGCCTCAGTTCTGCAGTGTCCTGTCTGCAGCTAGGTTCTTGAATGTCTGAGAGCACGTGAAGCAGGGCAGCTGAAGGAAACCAGGAAACTTGCAAAATGTGTTGATTTCAATGAATTTGCATTTTACTAATAAAAAAACCATTCCATTGGAAAATTTCCAACAAACTCTATGAAGTAGATTCTCCATCATTTTAATTCATGACTAGAAGTCTTTCTAAAAGATATTTTCTATCTTGGCCATAAGTAAGTGAGTGGGATGCAGGAATTACTGGATGAAGTCTTGTATTCTGTACTATCCAGGAGGTCACCCTGGATTATGGTACCCAGTGGCCTTAAAAGTCTGTTAGTCTATGCATTATTGTCATCTGTTTATACTTGTAGCAAGTCTGGCCTATCTCTGAATTCCACTACAGAGCTAACAACAACTATAGGCGTTTCAATGTAAAAATATTTTCATACATGGGTCAAAGGCAGAGTTATGAAAATAGTGCTGCTACCTGTGCCACTACTGCATAACACTCATCTGTTTCTATTACTTATTGTACTCTTGGGGGCGCTCACAAATTAATGCATTAGTTTATGCTAATGTTATGGCCACTGATGTCTTTGCTGAAGAACTGAACAACATTCATTTTCTTTTCTCTTGAAAAAAAATAATTTGCCTGAGGCACTCATTTATGACGTAAAACACCAGCACAACAATGGAATTACTTGTGGTTAGATGCAGTCTGCAGTTTATGCCATGAGGTTGAGCAGGTTATTTTTGCAG
>NW_017729024.1:144564071-144587548 GCF_001723915.1 Gavialis gangeticus | reverse complement strand
CTGATGTCTTTGCTGAAGAACTGAACAACATTCATTTTCTTTTCTCTTGAAAAAAAATAATTTGCCTGAGGCACTCATTTATGACGTAAAACACCAGCACAACAATGGAATTACTTGTGGTTAGATGCAGTCTGCAGTTTATGCCATGAGGTTGAGCAGGTTATTTTTGCAGGACTGTAGCAGCTCAAAAGGAGACTATTTCAGAAGGAAGAGATCAGAGCTTGTTTTTCAGTGACTACAGAACAACAAGTATATTGTATTCTAAATAAGGATTCTGCAAACCATGTAGGGATAAAATTCTTAAGAAACTTCATATTACCCAAGGGCTTGTATCATATTAGGACTCTCACGACTTTTAGTTGCCTTCTGTGTTTGGTCGGATATCTCCAAAATAAATGTCTTTCTCCCCTAGAAGGGCTCTTGTCAGAGTTAAAATTGTTAGAGGAATACGTTTTACTTACAAGCAAAACTGTAGAAGTTCCTAGCCACCACCCCATGTGTATCCAGTAAAAAGATCTACTGGAAGAATGTAAGCCAGAGATTTGTTTGGCCCCTCTGATGGAAATGTCTGTGTGAGAAGGCTTGGAGAAGGCAAAGGGGAAAAAAACTCTAAGACGTTTTCCTCCCAGAGTGAAATCCTGGCCCTAAAGAACCTGTGGCAAAACCCCCATCGGCTTCAGTGGTATCCCAGAGTTTTCCAACTCGGGCATTTGTAGAAGGCTTTCCCTTATCTTGCTCTACATCAGCTCTCTGACTTTTTTATTCCCCGTAGCCAGGCAGCCTTGATTCCATTCCACATTTGTTAGGAGGGCTTCCTTAGCTTCTCTATCTTCAATGAAAACTTGTAGTTCTTGAAAATATACAGTAATTTCCACTACCCTCACAGGGCAGGTCAATAGGAGGTTTCAAAGTTTTCAGTGACTCTCAGTATTCCCTCATGTCCACACAAGGTGTGTCTACTCAAGACGCTTACTGCGCATCAGTCTAATAACACCATGCGGTAGCGTGGCAGTTAAAAACTGTTCAGTGTTATTAGGCTAATGTGCAGTAATCACCACAAAATAACTGTGTGCCAATGCTACTGGGCAGTAACTCTAGTTACTGTGCATTTAGTTAGTACTTTATTAAGAAAGTACTAAACTAAATGCACAATAATTAGGGGACACTAATGAACGTGTAGACACTCCCACACGCTTTGAGAGACAACTCGGTCTGGTATTTTATGCATCAGTCTTCTACTTTATTGCAGACACTGCACTGTGCTAGTTAACCACACTTCCGCATCCTGACCTCCAGGTGATACAGTGGGGCTAGAGTTACATAATAGCTTTTTTTTTGTTCACTGGGAGTTTTGTGGGGTGCCTGGTGCAATCTCTCTCTTACACTTGTCTGTGGCAGTTTACTTTAAGCTTTCCACTAGACATCAGTTAACAGTTTGCAGCACTACCCATATGTTGTCACACTCAAAATAGCAGGTCACAGTCCTTTTTTTTCTTTCCATATCTGCCCTTTTGTCCTCCTTGCTCTAGCTAGAACAACCTATAGCTAGGTGGGAATCCTATGTGGGTATATTTATGCCTCAGTATCACTTTGTGCCACTGTGAATGACTCTTTCTCCAGCTACAAAAGCTTTGAATTTGAAGTGATGAAGCTAAAACCATGTTCAGAACCCAAAGAAAAATATCCTTTGATCTATCTCTCTATTAAATAACATTTACAACCATGGTAAAAGTTGTACAAAATAATTATAAATATGAAAACAAGGCCTGACTCTGTTCTAACTTGAGAGGTGTAAAAAAAATGTTATTTCAGTGAAATTGTTGTAAAACCCATGTATATGGAGATCATTCCCTTTGTTTTTACACTAGTACTGAATGTGAAGCTATTTCTAGCATTAAACTAATGTGCATGCATCTTTATGGCAAACTCCCGTTATTGCAAAACCTCAAAGATTACATTTGGCAGTTATGTTTGGATGTGTTCTGTCCTTCAATATGCATGCTGCCTGTTTTTAATAGCAGTCATGCTGATGTCTTACGGGAGCTGGCCTCAAAACATTTCAACTGGAAGTGTTTTTTGTCAGTGTGCTCATTTAGTTTGAAAACAATTGCAGAATAGTTTGGTCATACAAAAGAAAACCTACAGATTTTAGATTTATATTTTAAGCTGTTGAGCTTTTGGCAATTTGATTGGACCCATCACTCTGGCTTGATATCTGCAAATCCATGGGACACCCATTAGATTAGGCAGAAGACAGGTCAGGCAGGCCAGGGTGACACCTTAATGCCTAACTGGTTCAGAGAGGCATGAGCTTTTATAGGTAACAACTTACTTAATCAGATGCATTAAGTTGGGGGAATCAAATCTCTTCCAGTGCAGCTCCACATACATATGTCATTATCGTGATGATCTGTGTTGGTTCCTCTTTGAACGGGTGATCTGTAGGACTCTGACAGACATTACACTTGAGATGTGATTAAATGGTTATCATATCTTAAGTAGTGACCTGGATGCACGTTCAACCAATTAATGGCATGGTACAATGAGGAATAAGCCACAAAGTTATTGCACAAAATATGTGTAATAACCTTGTGGCTGGTTCCTATCACACTGTTAATAGAATGTGTCGCCTTTCAAGATGCCCAGGTGCTCCAGAGGCTGGGAGCGCCCCTCTGCTGATAGGTTCTCCCACCTAGTGGAGTGCATGGAGTGAAATTTGCTACTTGCCAGTATAGTGTGAAAGATCTGCTGAAGGATCCCACTATCATGCCTTTTGTGGAAGCACTGTTGTTGGAATCCTGAACCAGATCCCATCATGCTTTTACCTGAATTTCTGTTGAAGCTTAATATTTACATTTGTTATTCTCATCAGTCAGTGCCTAAAAACACTATGGAAAGTTAAAACATGACTGCATTTGCACGAATGGTGCATGACAAAGTCACATTTAGCTTGCTCAGCAAGGCAAGATGTAGTCAGATGTACTGCTTAACTGCTAAACTTCACTCATATATACAGCTAAGAGCAAACCCTCATGTCATGCATTTGTGCACCAACATCTCATATTGCCTCTTGTAACAACAGCCACATTATGCTTCCTTGCACAAAACTGGCTGTCAGTTTAGATTTCCTTAATCCTTTCAGATTCCAGCTCAACCAACTAACAACCATTATCTATGAGAAAACCTTTTGTGCAATAAAGCAATGTCCTTACTGAAATGACATGTCATAAAAATTAGTTTGGGCTCTGATCTAAGGAAATAATTTCATTTAAGTCTGTAAGTTACAAACTGCTGGTATCATACATTTTTGTGCTACGCACCTCAGAAGCAATGAACAAAACAATATACAAATGGCGCACAGAATCTGAATCCTGCTTACCTTACTCATATCATACTTTTAAACAATGCTTTAAACATCTATATACGTATATGCATGTGTATGTCAGAGTGTGTTTAGCAGGATGTGCACGTACCTGTATAATCATGGGGAAGAACTTTAGTAGGTGTAAATTATCTAATTTCCCTTAAAGGCAACAAAATTATTACAATTTACACCAGCTGAGAACATGGCCTTTACAGAACAATGAAGGAACATCTAAATGTGGTGAGAAACATAATTTGTAAGTGCCACTGAAAAACCTGTAGGTGAGAATTACTACAGGGTCAGATATCCCAATCATTTCCTGAGGACTGTACTCATGGGAAAGACTAAAGAGAAACCAGCTACAAGTTGCAAATGACAGAAAAGGTTTTTTCAAGTATTGTATTTTCTTTCATAAAACATTCACCTCTTTCCCTAAAACTAACTGGGGGAAGTTGGGGTATGCATGATCTGCAAGAAATATGGATCCCCATGGGTTTGGAAATTCAGTGGCAATGAAATGGTGGCAATGTTAGTTGCCATGGCCCTAGGAGCCATGGCAATTAATACTGCCACTGTTCCCCTGCTGCCAAACTTCCCTGTCTGTGTGGAGTGCCCCAGCTGAATGACATGACTCTGCATGCTGGATCAGGCCAGCACACAGGGTCAGTTCAGAGTCAAACATAGTGCATGGCTCTGGAGTCAGCATATGGCCACAGACCTAGCACACAGGGTTGGACTCGCAGTGTGGGCTTGGACTTGGCATGTGGTTTCAGACTCGGCATGCAGCTCCAGATCTGGTCCACCAGATAGGGCTGGTACATGGTGTCAGTGTGCAGCTGAACCTAGTATGTGACCCCAGATCTAGCATGCGGGGTTGGACTCTGTGCATAACCTCAGTCCTGGTATGTCAGATTGGGCTGGTGCATGGGGTCAGTCTGCAGGCCCCAGCAAGCATGCAGGGCTGGCAGAAGCTAAGGAGTAGTCTTGGCTCCATAGTTGCTGCTACTGTTATTTACCCATCCTGTACTGAAAAGTATGATTTTTTTTCTTTAAGCTGTCGTTCAAAAGCAGGGTGCGCAATATACTCGGGGGCATGCTGTATGTGAGAAAATACAGTAACAAGCATCTTCTAAGAGTTTAATGTGTATTTCCTGGAGCCAGCCACAGTACATGGATCAGAATTACCTGCATGAAAGTTACAAATCATGGCAACAGTGACTTCAAACAGATGCCATTTTGGAGTTAAGTGCATGAGCTCAACAATGTATTGATTCATAGCTTCTAAAAGCATGGTATGGTGGCAAGAATCCAGTAATGTAGTTCCTCAAGGTGCTGAATGGAGAAAGATGCAAAACTCTTTTTTGTTTGTTGTGTTTCTTTTTTGTTTCCCACTTTACAGGCAGTAATGCAGGGGTGGGCACTTATTTGGGTTGGAGGGCCACTTAAGGAGTTTCAGTGAGCTGTTGCAGGCTGGGAAGAGGAGGGGTGTTGACCCATCCTACTGTGGTGGGTGTGTGTGTGGGTGGGTAGTGACCTGCCCCGGCATGGCAGGAAGGAAGGGGTAGGGAGGAAATTCATCCTATCTGGCGTAGGGCACATCTGCCCTGCACCCTCTGCCAGGGATGCTGGACAGAGTAGGAGGTGGAGTCTCCATGGAGACTGGTTGGGATCCCTGTGAGAAGGACACACTTGGCCAGGCAGATGAGATGGGGCTGTGAGTGGGTGGGGAGTGGCATCCAAGAGCAGGATGGTTGGGTCTCGGAGCCACTCTAATTAAATTTCCCCCACCCCCCACTCCTGGAGCAGGTGTATAAATGCCCTTTAAGACTAAAGTACTTTTTTTCTGGGATCGGGTATGAGGATGCCCTTGTACATAGTCTCTCTGCATATCAGATCTTTGGTGGCTCAAAATGGACACCAAGATAATGAAGAGCACACAGTTAGCGACGAACTGTGAAAAAGTTTGTTTTAAGTAACTTGCCTAGCTGAGCATCAGAACTCTGTGGAGATAAACAGGGATAGAGTCCAGTTCTGAAGGGCAGAATTCAGCTTCCTTAGCTATGAGGCTCTCCTTTCTTACAAGTAAGTCAAGCACGAGCAGAGGCAGATAAAGGCCAAGAAAAAGAAGCTGATATGGAAAGCCTTAGCAATGTTCTCAGAGGGACAGGTAGCATGACAATCACCTAGTCATCCAAGATGTTTATGTACTAATGCAAGAAGCATGAGGAATAAGAAGGAAGAATTGAACATCTTAGTACAATCACAGAATTATCAACTAGGTGGGATGAATTAGACTTGGTGAGACAGTTTGCATGACTGGAATATTGTCATGGATGAGTACAACTTGTTCAGCAAGGACTACCAGGAGAGAAAGACTTAGCACTAGTTCTGAAGTATAGTGCAAAGTAGGAGTTAGGCCTGTTGAAAGTATCTGGTTCAGGGTAAAAAAGGAGAGAACAGCGAGAGTGATGTCAGAGTGGGGGTCAGCTGTAGACCACCAAGCCAAGAGGAAGAGGTGAAAGCTGCTTTCTTTAAACAACTAACCAAAACTTCCTATTCACAGGACCTGCTGCTGTTGGAGGACTTCAATCACATGATATCTGTAGGGCGAAAATGCAGCAGTTCACAGGCAGTCCTCATAGTTCTTGGACTGTGTCAGAGCTAAATGTTTGCTGCACATGGGAGGGATCCTGTTTTCGGCATGCTGCTCACAAGCAAGAAAGAATCAGCTGAGAATATGAAGGCACAAGGTAATTTGGATGGCAGTGGGCGCATCCACATGTGCATTAACACAACTTTTCTAATGCACATTAAATTCAGTACCTTCCATGTGAGGTAATAACTTAATGCACATTAGGCTGCACTAATGACCAGTAACACATTTGCATGCTTTTTTAGTGACACTTAATGCCCAGTAGACTATTTTACTGTGCATTAGTGTAATGTCACATTTTTTTAACCTTACTCTTTAATGATCAGTAAAATAGTTTACCATGCATTAAAGCATACATGTAGACATTCCCAGTGGCTACAAAATGGTCCTAAAGAAAGGCAGGAAGAAGAACAGCAGAATAAAGACAGTGGACTCTATATAAGCAGACTTGAACACAAGGAACTGGTAAGCAGGAGCTCATGGAAAGCAAGTTTCAGGAAACAGAGAGCTAGTTGTGCCTTAAAAAGACCATATTAAGGGCACAAGAGCAAGGTATTCCAAAGGGGAAAAAAGCAGGGGAAGGGAAGCAAGATACTAGCCTGGCTAAACAATGCACTCTTTAATGAGGTGAAACTCTAAAAATAATCTTACACAAATTGGAAACTTGGGTTATGGACAGATGTACCATCTGTGCCAGGGGAAAGGCTGTTCTTCTGGTACAAAATGAGAGTATACAGCCAAGGGCAGAACTGACTATTCTCATGGGGACTGAGTGAGGTCCCAGATGACTAGAAAAGGACAAATATTGGGCGCTGACAGACATGTGGGGGGGAGGGGGCAGGAACAACCGCACTTTCCTTGAAGAGGAAATGTTAGTTCAACCCAGCTCTGCAGCATCTGTATAGATTGGGCATTCAGTGGGGCTTTTTGGTGTTTTTAACTAAAGGTGATTCAATTAGCTATTAGATAAAAGTGCCAAAAAGCCCTGATGAAGTGCACAATCTACACAGACACTGGGTCCAACTACTGTGATACCTCTTCTGGGCATGTGCTGCGCTTGGTACTGAAAGTAAAGTGGGGGTTTTTTTCATGTCTGTAAGGCAGCCATGGTGTCCATCTTTAAGAAAAGGAAGGAGGAGAATCCAGAGACTCACAGGGTGGATATCTGGAAAAATCATGGAGATGGTCATCAAAGAATCTGTTTCTAAGACCAAGAACAGCCAGCGTGGGTTAATCAAAAGTAAGGCATGATTGACCAACCTAATTTCCTTTTATGATACAGTGATAAACTTTGTGGATAGTGGAGGCCAGTGAATGTCATGTGCCTTTACTTTAACTAGGTACTTGACATTGTGTCCCATGACATTCTTGCTAGTAAGCTAAAGAGATCCAGTCTAGATAAACAGACTTGAAAGTGAAATCATAACTGGCTGGACCATCATGCTTAGTAAACAGTCATCAGTGGCTCAATGTCTATTGGGAGAAAGTATTGGGTGGTTGGTCTGATGACTGGTACTAGTTAATATCTTAATTTATGATTTGGAAGATGAAACTGAGTGCACAGGTAGTGCATTTTATAAAGGACATGGAGAAGTTAGAGAGGTTCTAGAGGCTGGTGACAAAAATTATAAATGGTTTAAAAGTAGGGTGACCATACATCCTGGATTGGCTGGAACAGTCCCAGATTTTGGAGGCTGACTTAGTGTCCCAGCCATTCAAGAAAATTGAAGCAAAAATCCAGGATTGGTGGGAACCCACCTTCATGTGCTTGGCTCCTGAATCAGGAGCTGGGCACATGCAGGTGGGTTCAGGCCAACGCAGGGCTTTTTCTTTCATTTTCTCCAGGGAGCCTAGCCAATGGGCTGCTCCCTGGTCTGGACTCTGCTGGGCTGTTAGCAGAGTTGCTTGCCCAGTATAGTTGGGGGACTGGGGGGCAGGAGGAGGAGGAGCTGCAGAGCTGTTGCTTGGCCCCAGTCCTGGGAGCTGCGGGGTTGGGGCTGTGTCTCTGTGTGTGTGCCCTGCCTAGCCTCACTCCTGGGAGTTGGAGGGTTGGGGCTGTGTATTTGTATGCATGTGTCCTGCCCAGCAACACTCCTGGGAGCTGTGGGGTCGAGGTTGTGTGTATGTGTCCTGCCTGGCTCCACTCCTGGGAGCTGTAGGAATGGGGTTGGGGGTGGGGGGTGTATGCATAACGTGCTGTCCTGCTAGGCCCCAACCACTGGTGCCCCACCCCCTGTACTGGATTTCTCTTCAATTATTATGGTCACCCTATCTAGAAGGCAAGCCAAATAAGAAGTTCAAGGAAATAGGCATGTTCAGCTTATTGAAAAGGCACTTAAGGGGCACATGACAGCAGCCTTCAAATATCTGAAGGTCTGACATTAAAAAGTGTGGAAACACCTTTTCTCTCTTGCTGCAGAGAAGAGGACATGAACCAATGGCTTGAAGTTGTAGCCAGGTAGATTTAGATTGAAATCAGGAAAAACTTCTTCACAGATTGAACAGTGAGGCAGTGGAATAGACTGCTTAGGGCAGTTGTGGAATTTCCATCACTGGAGGTGTTCAAGAAGAGGATGGATAAGCACTGGTCAGGTGTGATCTAGGAATAGCCATGCCTTTGCTACACTGTGGATTTTTCCCATGCTTCTGAGCTTTGGGGCTAGAAAGGAATTCCTCAGAAGCGTTGGTTGTTGGCTGCAGCCAAGGTTGTGGATTTTGACTGGGGTGTGCCAGTGCTTTGGCTAGGACTAAAACCTAGGGGTTCCAGGCTACAGGATCTTGCCCCTCCACTCAGGATCAGACCGAATGCAATACTTGGGGCCAGGAAGGAATTTTACTCCATGGTATTGTTAGTTTTACTAATAGGTTAGATAAGAATTTGTATAGGATGGTTTGGATAGGGACGATCCCACCTCAGGTTAGGTGTTTGCTTAGATTATCTCTAGAGGTCACTTGCAGCCCTACTTTTTTATGATTCTATGATAATATTCTTCAAATGCTGGAAGGGTGGTTATAAAGAGGATGGATGGTGACAGATGCAGGGGACAAGACAAAAAATAGTGCTTTTCAATTGCAAGAATGGAAATTTAAGTTGGATAATAGGAAGAACTCTTTCCCAGTAAGGGTGGTTAGGTATTGGAATGGATTGCTTGGAGAGGTTGTATAATTCCCATCTGTGGGAGTTTCTAAGGGAAGATTAGACAAATACTAGTATAGGATGGTTTAGTCAGAGTTGATCCTGCCCCATGCAGGTACTAGATGACTTCTTGGACTAGGTAGAGTTGTTTGGGGCAGCTAGGGGGAGGTTAGATTGCACTAAAAATGGCCACCTAATCTAAGGTAAATCAGGATGGGGGGTTAACAGTGGGGGGATGGAGGGACTGAGGGACAAGCAGGCTTGTGGGGGGGAGTTGGGGGCCCAGGGAGGATTGGGAGTACAAGTATCGCCTGCAGGGGGATTAGGAGGATGGGGGGCAGGCAGGAACCAAAGGAGCAATTGGGAGGATCAGGGGTGCAGGGGGGTCCACAGAAGTGATTAGGAGGCAGGTGGGGTCTGTGGGCAGTTGCTGGGGTCTGGGAGGGTTTGGCAGAATCAGAGGAGTTCATGGGGTCTGTGGGGATGGGGACTGGGGGGAACCAGGGACTACTTCAACCCCCTGACCCTCCCTGGTGAAGCACTCCTTCTACACCCCTCCGCCACTCCCACTGATACTTAGTTCCTCAGCTCCTGGTATCAATAAATGTTAATAAAACTAGCACCAGGAGTGGCTTGCAGGATGCGGTGTTGTGGGGAGGGCAGGACTGGCTGATTTGTGGGGTGGGGGGTGAGAGGCTGGAGGACTAAAAATAGCCTGGTGCCAGGAGGGTGGGTAGGAAAAGTGCAGCCCCAGGGCTGGGGCCAGCAGCTGGGCTTTCAGAGCCCTGGGGCTGCACAGGTAACTTACTGAAGTTGAATGCACTGGTCTAACCTAGTTTGATTAAGTTTGAGTGTACCTTGATCCAGGTGTATCTTAGATTGGGTCCCACCATTTTAGATCAGTCTATGGGCACAGAACTTCTGTACTGTTAGGGGTTTAGATTGATTTCTGATTACTGAGACTAGGTCTTAGTGTAAGGTCCACAGCTGGGCAAACTAAGTTAGAACGGGTGGCCATTTTTCACCTGATCTAACCTTCCCCAGCCACCCCAAACATCTGCACTTAGCCTTTAGGTGTTCTCCAGATCTATTTTCTGTGATCCCCTTCCAGCAGCCCCCTGCCACATTCACAGCAAACCTTCCAAAGTCTGCACCAAGTGCTAACAGTCTCATTTACTACATACCCTATTCTTTCCCTGAATGTCGTTCGTTCTGGCACAGGCAGGCCAACAGCACCTTCTGCTTCCACTGAAGGGATTGAACCCTCCATGGGTGTTCAGTATTCGAATGACTGATCATCATGGCATACAGAACTCCACAAGTTTTGCAAGCAAAGAAGAAGTGGAATAATATTTCAAGTAAACATTTCCTGTACAGGCTTCCGATAGTCCTTCCCCTCATGTACACATTTCTCTGAAAATATTGCACAGAGATAAAACGACTATTTTCCTAGTTTCACTTACAGTACATAGCTGCTATTTTGAAACCCCAAACATCTGGAAAGTGGATGAGTTAATCAACAGGCAAGAAGCCACTGGGGTTGTGCTGCTTTATGAATATCAGATCTAGCAGCTTTTTTCTTTTGTGAATTTTTTAAGTCCAAACAAGAAACTTCAGGTAATATAATTCACTTAATAAAAGTTTCATTTTAATTAGTCAAGTTTCACTTGGATTTTGTGAACTTTGCAGCATCAGCACATGAAGAAACATTAAGATTTTTTTGCTGTTGATTAGGAACAGCTGGTGCACAAACAGGGACTTTTTTCTTCATTTACAATACTAGAGCAAGAAAAACAAGCAGCAGTGTTCTTTACAAAGGAAAGTCTACTATTAAATGAAGGCAGATAGCACCTGGAAAGAGATGTCCTCCCTCTTTGATCCTATTTATACAAAGTCCCAAGCTGTGTGTGGATTCAAACTTACCTCATTTCAAAGACAGATCATAGGTTTAGATTGGCCCTGTCTTTACTTTTGGCCTAATTACACCCAAGCTGTAGATCTTCAGCTTACTTTGCAAAATTTCACATAATTAAACTTTGTAAAATGCTGTCAATGGTCATATTTTGTACCCTGACTTCCTCACTTAGCTCCAGAAGACTATGAGCCCTTTGGGCATTCTTAACACATGAACGATTTCCTGTTGATTCCCATTTGGGGATCTCACTCAAGAACTGATGGCAGGTTGTGTATTTAGCAGAATACTTCACCTAAATAAAACTTTAAAAAATATATTTTTAAAGTACCCTTTCTAAACTGTTTGTCTTGCTCACTATCTGAAGCTTAATGGCAGAGTTACAGTGCAAAACTACTAAGATTTCCATGGCAACCAGGGAGACAATGTGATCTAGTAGGGAGGAGTAGTGGCCTTGTGGACAAGACTCAGCTGATCTCACGCTCTGTAATCTTGGACAAATCACTTAATCTCTCTATGCCTCTGTTCCCCCTCCTGTTTGTCTAAATTATTTAGACTGTAAGCTACTTAGGGTACTAGCTGTCTCTCATCATAGACTCATAAAAAAGTAGGACTAGAAGGGACCTCTAGAGATCACTTAGTCTAACCCCCTGCCTCAGGCAGGATCAGATCCTTGTCTAACCTATTGCTAAAACTACAGAATCAAACCTATCACAAAGCCACAAGGCATAGCACCCTAAGGCATAGCACCCTGATGTGCCATAGGTTAAACATGTGGATAAGGGCAAGCAGTGTGTTGCTGTTGCAAGGATTGTTAAAATACATTGTTAAAGCCTGGCGTATACATGGCACCTAACACACTGGATATCCAATAATGGTTGGGGCTTTTAGGTGCTAAGATAGCAAAAATAGTATTTTTTTGCTGAAGGCAGCAACATTTGCTGAAACAGGAACAAATCCTTTCCTAAAGAGGGTATGAATGTAGCACTTCAGGCTGCTTTGTATTATTTTACCACAACATTAAAGGCTCCCCCACATAAGGCTTTTCCCTTCTCCATCCATTTGTTAGCAACTACAAACATTGTGTGTGGAAATGCCCAGAATTTCAACATAGATTCATTTTCAGTGTTATTCTGATTGCTGTCATATTTCCAGCTCTTGTCTTGTGGTGCGAGGTTTGCAATGACTCACTGGGGAACAATCAGAGTAGGAGGGGTCTGGAGAGAAACCAGATGAGACATGATCCCAGATACAGAACCCTGCTGCTGTCCACTGCTGTGTTGCAGTCACCACTGCTGCTGCTGTTGGCTTGGGAGGGAAGCAGGCTTTCCATCTGCTTAAAGCTTCCTATGTATTCTGCATTCCACATTCTTCATAATTAATAGAAATGAAATGACACTGGAATTCTGGGACTAGACCCATGCACATTTCTTGCTGTAAATGTAGGGGGAAGAAATGAGCTTCTTGTCCAGTGAATTAAATGTGGTCCTGGTTATTAACAGCTAGCAACTGTGCATCAATTGAGATTGTAAACCAATTCATGCACTAGATCAGATCTTAATGGTGTTCCTGTTCAAAGACTGCTGAGGGCCCCTTCAGCCTACAGTACCTGCTAGGGTAGCTTTGAGGGTTTCTTTAAGTTGCTCCCCTGTGGCAAAGGGGCCAGAATTGCTTGTGTGAAGGAGTATCTGGCCACTTCTTCCATTGCCTTACAGCATCAGCAGCCCCAAAGGACTAGACAGGATAGGTTGGCACCTTAGAGACTAACTGGTTCAAAGAGGCATGAACTGCCTATGAAAGCTAATGCCTCTCTCAACCTGTTAGTCTCCAAGGTGCCATCGTGAGGTGTCTTCTGCCTGACTTCAGACTAACAGGTCTCTCTCTATCAAAAGACTAAGGGATTATGAGTAAGGATATGGACAAATGCATAAATTAGTGACTTAAAAGGGGGTGGAGACTCACTGGGCATGGCTACATGTGCATATTTACTGCACAGTAACCAAAATGACTGCACAGGACAGGCGCACATCTACACGTGAATGCCTATACTGTGCAGTAAATATAGCGACTTATGCTGATGTGAGTGTAAATTTGACACCTGCATGATGCATCATACAGGTATCAAATTTATGCCCAATTAATTACTGTGCAGTAATGCATGTATAGATGTGTTACTGTGCAGTAACTCAGGGGGCCTCCTTGCTGGGTCTTCTAACCACTAGGAGGCCAGCCTGAGCCCAGCCCCAGGGCTCCTGGCTGGCCACCTCTCCTGGCTTCAATTTGGGACTAAAGTTAGTACCATGTGCTGGCAGCCACATAGCCAGAGGCTGCAGCTCCCCCCCAGTGGCCACAGAGGCACATGGCAGGCTGCTCTGACCTCGGCTAAATTTAGTCCCAGGTCACCTGCATGTGTAGACATAGGCCTATTCCTGTTTACTGTGCAGTAATTTACTGCTCAGTAAATTTAAGCTGGTGTAAATGCACATGTAGACATGCCTATTGTGCCTAGTAATTGTCCATCTGCCTGCTCTTAACACATGGTAGGTGAAACCTAAACTGAGGCAACTTAACTATCAGTGACAGAGGAGTCAGTTACCATAGTTTAGTTTCCACTTACCATAGGGTAAAAAAGAGAGCACAGAGCGCTGCAGCTCAGGCCCTTTTTAGCTCACTCTGATGCTTTTTTGTTCATATGCTAAAGCTCCAAAAAACTCCTCAGAGGGTGTGTCTACACGTGCACTGTTACTTAGGTTACTGCACAGTAACTGAAAATTACTGTGCAGTACAGGTGCATATCTACATGTGTGTGCCCATACAGTACACTAACTATGGCAACTTATGCTGACTTGGGTGTAAGCTTGCTACCTGCACAATGCAGGTAGCAAATTTATGCCCGAGTAGTCACTATGCAGGAAGGCACATGTAGACACTGCACTGCACAATAAACCTGTTTGTATGGACTGAGCTGGGACTAACTTTAGTCCCAGGTCAGTCCACACACAGTGTTACTGTGCTGTAATGCCTGCACATGTAGATGCTGGTGTAAAAGCTGCTTACTGTAAGTACACAGTAAATGCATGTGTATACACACCCAGGTTGTCTCTAAATAAGTAAATAAATAAAAGCCCAGAAGATTCTCCAGATGAATAAACTATGGTTTCTTTTGATTTATCTTGTGCATTCTGAGGTAGTAAAGGTCCTGTTTCAACCTTTTCTCTGCAACCTTGTTTATTTTTAATTTAAATTAAAACTACAGTTCTCAGGAAGCCATATGCCATTGAGCCTGCATCTCTCCAAATCAAAATCATGCAAAGGCTGGCATAGGATAGTAGTAAAAAAAAAGATTGAAAAATGAAAGCATGGTGACATAACTCATGCTAGTCAACAGGTAGAAAACTGGTCTTGTCAGAAACTGTATACCTTTTGAGATCATAAGTTTATTTGATTCTGGTATTCACGCTGGCATAACAGACTTCTTTGAAATCCTGCATGACATTCTGGTAAAAAATAAATCGTGCAAAATCAATACAGCCCATATTAGGTAGATGAAAAATGGGGTTTTCTAGTGGAGTTCTTCAGAAATTGTTTTTGGTTCAATGTTATTCATTATTTATTATTATTTGTTATTCATTATTATATTTCAGATTTAGTATCCTGCAACAGAGAAGTATCAAAAAGGGCTCAGGAGCAGTGGGAGATCATAGAAATCATAGAGAAGTAGGGCTGGAAGGGACCTCTAGAGGTTATCTGGTCCACCCCAGTGCCTGAGGCAGGATCATCCCTATCCAAATTCTCCTATACAATCCATAATCTAAACTCTCTGTAAAACGGCTGTCAGCTCTGACACAACACAAAACATAATGCCCTAAGCTGACACAGGTAAAGCAGCAGAACCGTGGCAGCCCACATCCTCCTTCTATTAAAGGTTGTTAATATATGCTCAAGAAATTAGAGGGCTGTGCCCCTCACTATAGAGGAAATAAAAAACCCCACAGTCCATATCAGTCTGACCATGTGGTAAAATTCCTTCCTGATGCCAAATATGGAGATCAGTCTGATCCTGAGTCGAGGGACAAGACCCTCTAGCCAGGAAACTCCAGTTTTGGTCCCAGCAGGGGCATTGGCAAACCCCAGTTAAAATTCCCAGTCTTGGCTGCAGCCAACATCCAATGCCTCTGTGGAAGATTTAAAAACACCCTGACACATGTAGCAGTAATCAGTTGGATACAAACTCTCATTGTAATGTTGTAGCTAAGTCTATGAATCTATGACTACAGGAACTTTAAAATAATCATGGAAAATTCACAATTTGGTCATGACAATTAGCAACACTGTATGCCCCCACCTAATCTGGAAGACCTCATGTGTGCATGGGGGAATTGGGCTGGTCCTGTTGAGGGCTTTGTGTGTTAGAAAAATGTCCCAGGGGACTAGCACAGAGGGGCCATTGCACAGGGTTGTTTTCTCCTGGAACTCTGCAAATAATTCAGTTGTTTAGTTTGCTTGTTAGTGTTATTGCATTAAAATGTAACAGCGGCATTAATTTACACACCCTTAGCAACTGAAAAAAACAGTGATACACATATGATGGCTGTAAACCCTACCTAATATGCCCACTGGCTTCAGCCCAATGCAAGCATAATACTACAATGGTGAAGAGCTAGTGTCCATACTTTTACCCCACTGGCATGGAGTGGGGAAAATGGATGTGGCTGATATTAAAAACATAGGTTTCCTAATCTGGCCTATGTTTTTGCCTTTCTGCAGCTGTTTCAGAATGATGTAAATTGAAATATCTTTTTGGTGACTGTAACAGTTTAGGGAAACAGTATGCATAAGCCATCATTGTACACTGACTAAACCTGTACTTTTATTCTACCTCAGATTCTGGCACCATCTGTAGTGTGAAAACATCCATAATTTGTGTAACACTGATATCTTTAATCAAAATCTGTTCAGCTCTCCTGGAATTCCTCATCAGCTCCACTACAAACGCAACGAGGAGATCAGGCACCCTCAACTCTTATCTCTACACTGTCCCCCTGAATGTGGCTGCAGGTTTAATGTAATTTCATTTCCATTCGTCTCAACTAAGCTTCTATTATTAGACCTGGATTTCTCATGATTTCTGGGTGGAATTAGTCTTTACTTAGCTGTCATAGGGGAATCCAGCAATTGGGATTTGACTTCCTGTAAAAGGTTTATAAAGCCTTATTCCAGCTGTATCATTTAGGTTCTCCTCTTTCCCTTGTTTGTTTTGCACAGGATCTCTCCCTGCAGTACTGATGGTTATCATAGTAAAAGCACTGGGTAACCACCTAAGAAGGAGGTCGGTGGAGGGAACAAAATGATAATTCTGGTATGTCAGAAAAGTATGGCATCTTTCTGGGAAGGATGAAGTTGGGGGAAGTAAGGGTCCATGTAATGAAAAGAGATATGAGAAAACTGTGTGGAGAAAGAGGAACAGAAAGTGCTAAGAGGAACACAAAGCAGAATGGAAGAGCAAGCAAAGAGGATAAAAAATAAACTCAAAAGAAAACAGAAACAAAATCTAACAGGAGAGAAATGAGAAAAATGGTATTAGAGAGAAACAGCACAAAGTGAGCCAATCAATCTTTAAAACTATATCGAAGAAAAAGACCAAGAGCAAAAAAAAAGGACTGAGGGACAAAATGAGTTGTTTTTCAGAGTTATTCAGCCAGTTACATTATTCCTTTTAGTCCATTTCTTGTGAAACACCCTTGCTTATTTTGCTTTAAAAACCTGGAGTCTCTCCCTGCCTGGTTAATATGTTCCAAGGTAAGACTGCGACCAGCCTACAGACAGGTTTCCCTTTTAGTTAGAGTAGTGAAGCTCCATGGATCCCTATTTGCATGTGGAAGAGCTCACCCCCTATAAAGTCAAAAAGGACATAACTATGCTGTTAGATAGACCAGCTACTTCAGCCTATACCTCAGTTGAATCTTGATTCACTTTGATTAGATCAGATTACAAAAGAAGCCCTTTTACTTAAAGGGGTTTGGTTGCTCTATGCTTTTTATTTCTTTTTCCTCCTTTTCTTTAAGTGAATTATGAAGATTTTTTTCTTCCTCATCAGTTCTTACCGATTCTCTTATTCTTTCTTCCAACTTCTGTTTTATTGATAATATCCTGGAAAGAGTGTGTCAGGGTAAATTAAAACCTGCATTCACTCAGCATAGCATAAAACTACCTTAGCATCTCACCTGATAGTGGTAACTTTGACATATGCACATCATTCAATGGTGAGTGAGCATGTAATATTACAACACAAGGAAGGCAGCATTTGCCTAAATTCAGGTAAATCGTCTGCCTTTACAGCCCCTCCAGAGCTAACAGACAGCAGGTTATAGTTTATCATAGCAATAAGCTCTGGTATGAGGGATCACTTTTCTGTTACCTATGGAGCAATAGCACAAGGGAACACATATCATCATAGCCATGTATAAAGTGGGGAGGCAAAATTCTGTCATAAAAAAAAATTATATTGGTAACAAAGACAGAACATGGCAATACTAAACATGTGTAGAAAGGACCTGTCAATACAAATCAGTTGCTACCACCACTCAGTGATCTTATGTTGCTTACAGGTTTCATCTGAGTCCTCCACATTACTCTGCCATCTCCTGTATCATATTACAGTGTCTCAAGGGCAGAACAAGCCAAGAAATGGGAACATTTTGACTTGAGTCTGAAATGCAACTGATGGACTTGCACTCTGTACTATGCAACAAGGAAGAGATTGTTTAATATCACTTGTCATAAGCTATACTTAAGGAATAGAAACCATATATGCAATAGGGGTGTGCGAAATGGGCCCTATTCGATTCAGATTCAGATTGGGCCCAAATCAGGGACAGTGATTTGATTAGTTGATTCAGATCACTGTTCCCAATTCAATTTGGCTGAATCCAAATCTGAAGATTCGATGCTGATTCAGAGAATCAGCAATTTGGCCATAGACACAGCTTTAAATGTTTTTTCTTCATACCTCAAGGTACCAGCGCTCTTGTGAATAATGAGAAGCTGGGGCCATGTTTTTTCTTTCTATGAGAACAGTTAATCAGAGGATGCCACTGCTTGCTCAACCAAAGCTAAGAGCATATGTAAAAGCAAGCAAGTTCAAAGAAAAGCCATTGTCACAATGAGGCTGGCCAATTCTTTGAGCATAAAATGATCCCCAAAGGAAAATGACCATATAACAATAACACTAATGGCAGAGCGGTGCTTTGTAGAAAGGAACATCAGCATATTCTTGGCTCTTTGGCTAGCTTCACACTGAACACTCCTTCCTCATGTGCTTAGCCTTTGCTTTAAGGGGCAGCGGAGAACACAAACATTTTTAGGCTGCTTGTTCCCCTTTTTGGAAGGCAACGCCTATTTTTTTTCTCTGAAGTGCAGACTCAGAAAAAGGGGATTTGGGGTGGCCCTCAGCTTTAGCAGTCTATCAGAAAAGCCATCAGATTCCATGGTGGTGAGGGCAGAATAAATACCTAGGGGGATTTGATCTAAATTGGATGTTGGAGATCTACCAAACCATTACAAAATCTTTAAGCCATTAAAAGAATGGTTCACTGCTTGGTGGCTTGTTATTGTTCATGATATAAATCCCAGAGGAAAAAGTCAAATTATTGCAAATGTTAACATGATTTCCTCATAGAACTAGCATAGATGCACTGAATGCTAGTAAGTCTGCATATATTTCCAAAGGACACTCCATTATACTCATGACAGTAGACACTGAGAAGTGAATTATTGTGCTCTTAAGTCATAGCAAATCCAGGACTGTCAACAATCAAAATCATGCAAATAAAAAATGTTCTATTATAAAACTTCACAACCTAACTATACACTAAGGAACTGTGTAACATAATCAGACTTTAATTCATATTATGTATTTCCTTGAAAGAAAGGTATCTTACAGAGTGGTGCTAAAAGGTAGATAGCATGAGCTTGTAGCCAAATATATACCCATATGGTTGGTGGCAATTACCGTTATTCTTTCTTGTGATTACTCATTTTTCAAAACAAAACAAAACAGAAAAGCACAATGCAGATTGTCCAATATCATCAGCTGCACTTAATCTTAGGCAAACATCTAAGAGCTCATTTAGGAAAGGACATTTGGCTTAGTTCACATGATAGATTTTTGATTCAGTACAAATATATAAATGAGTGGTATATTTTCAATTCTTTGACAATAGAGTGATGGATTTTTTTTAAAAGAAGAAAATCCTGAGAATCTGGAGGATATTCATTATTAGAGTTGATCCAATATTAAGATACCAGATGTCAGCTTTGGGGCACAAACAGCCTATCTATTAAACAACCACTGTTCAACAAATATTAAAATAATATTTGTTTCCAACATATAGGATACAATCTAATATATGTATGAAATGTTTATTGCCCTTGCTACTTATTCTACATGTGTATTTTTATTTAACATCTGAATTCAACTATATAAAGAAATATGCCAGAAAAGGACAAAACATTTATCTCAGATTAAATGTTATGCTTCTTTTGCTTGTGCTAAAAAAAGAATAAATGTTACTACTGTTGTGTAACAAAACACGTTTACAAGGAAAGTCTTTAAGCAAAACAAGTATGAAAGCTTTTTCTAACGAGCCACAAAGCTGACTAGTTTACAGTAGTCTAAAGATGCTATGTATAAGATACACATGTAATTGCTACTTGCTTTTAAATATCATATGGATTAATACATTGGCTCTGTTTTAGCATGACAAGAAAGGCATTAAAAAAGGGAGCCAAATTCTGCCCTGACTGACCTAATGACAGGTGCATTTCACAGGGTGGAAGACAAGGCTTGCAATGACCCAGATATTTTGTCCATATTTGCCTCTAACAGGCCGACATTCATACAGAACATGTTTCTATTCATTACTAGGTAAATAGGTAGTGTGGGAGAAAGTTGGAGGAAGGGTAACCTCTAGGAGGTCAGGCTGGAGTGAGCTCAGCACAGACTCTCTAACAACTGAACTGTAATACAGAAGAAATCAACTTTATTTGACTGCAAATAACACCATATAGGAGGATTTTGAAATGATATTTATATATTTTAATCAAAATCTAGCCGCACCAAGAAATATCTTTATGGTTCCTAATATAAGATAGTTTACCAAAGATTTATACAGTATGGGAGTGTGTGCGCGCCCCGGGGGGGGGCGTTAATGGACGAAATATGCAAAGCACTCCACTATCCCTGTTTATCACATTAGCAGGGCAACAGTAGAGCACTAAAAAAAAATCAGATCCCTAAAATGCAAAAGGAAGAATCTCCTTTAAAGATTCAGCCCCTAAATAATCTTCTAAAAGTGCCTTTCCAGATCTGAACCAACAGCAATTAAAAATAGCCAGTACTTTGGGACCAAGTGTGCTGTAATAAAAAGGTGACCAGGAATGATTCACCTAACAAAGCATTCAGGCCCCAGCTGAGGATTCTGTGGGACTGGGAGACACAAAAAAGGAGACTGCAAACACTGCAGTCAGCAGTTCCAAAAGTAAAGCAGAAAACCCACTTGGGTCTATCTGCTTCTCCAAAATCACTTCCTCTTATTAAACTAGGTTTTGTTGCTGACAGGGAAGAACAGCAACCGCTAACATACAGTAAAAACTGATATGGTAAAACTTCTTCCTGGGCAGATGCCAACATTTTTAAAAATGTTTAAAGCCATTTAGATGCCCCACAAAAATCAATATAGCAAGGTTTTTAAATAGCTTTAAGACTTGAGTCATGATGCCCAACAAGGTGAATAAAACAGAAAAATTATTATGTGACCAGAATCCAAAGTTTTCTGCTGTTTATTTTCAAGTCTTCTTTGGCCTCCCTGGTAACAAATACATCAAGGTTTGGGGCTTTAGGGCTTCTCTCTCTCTCCTTTCTAGAGAAAATGAAAATGATTCCAGAGTATGAAAACCCTAAGTGAAGGACTTGGACAGGTGGGCCAGAACCAGGCTGACTTGTGGGTAAAACAGTTCCCCAGTCTTCTTCATTCTGCCAGAGCCACAGGCTCACCTCATGCAACAGTGTGGAAACAGCTTAGCCAAATCAGCCTCAGCTTAGCAGATGGAAACACAGTGCTAAACCTAGCTGTGTTTGAACATGGACTTTCCAGTATCAGCAAGAATCTATATTAAATAGGATCAAATAAATTGCAACAATGATCCATTTGCATGTAGATGGCTGAGAATGAGATTATTGCTTGTACGCTTGTGGCATAGCATTTAAAGATCACATACTCACTTCATATTTGATAACTACCATAATCTCTGTGATTACTGTTGTTAAGGTCAACTCACTTTCTACTCTCTGTGAATACAGTCCATTCTGTCGGTCTCCTTGGTATGATAATATATCATCATGTCATGTGAAATTCAAGTGAGGCACAATGGTGCAGCTGTAGCTGTAAATCAGGGTAACTAGCAGGAAACTGGCTTCCTAGTGCACAGTACTGCAATGCTATATTTGTGCTGTGTTGAATATCTTCTTGCTGGAACGAGTGTGATGTCTTTCTCCTAAAAAGTCTGTCCACTTTTCCCAGTGGAAGTTTCAGAAGTAAAATAGTGTCTATCTTCCTTTGCATCTATTTGGCCCGAGGTCTTGTTGACTGTGCCTTGTCTCTGTGTGACATTCCCTCTACTAATTCAGATGGAAGTCACCTCCTGAGCTGACAAAGTTGGCCAGCTGACCGCCGTGTCCAGACTGCTGTCATGGCTCATTCCTCCTGTCAGGAAAATTCACTTGTTTTTTTAGTTTCTGCCAATCAGTAAGTAAAAACTTTGTCTCCCAAGCAGGGGTGAGGTCATACAGATTCCGAGCAGAGCTGGATGTCTGAATGAGCCAGTTATGTCAGCCAGTTAATAACTTTACTTTTGTCAATTATTTGCCATTCATCCAGAAGAATCCAAAAGTGCTTGGCATACTTTAGAAACAGATTACAAGCTCTCGGTAAATGGATCACTTAACATGCCACTGAAATCTAGTCATTTCTAGAGGACAGTGCAGCAGCTGTTAGACAGTGCACTGCAATACTACACAGGTTAGGGCAAGAGAAAAAGAATATCTTATCCAATTTAAATTACAAGGGACTTTGTAATAATTGTTTTGTGCTAAACTGGTACTTGGCCAATATTCTAGAACCAACACCCTATTTCTGCAGAAGCTACCATGTGGTTAGTAATAAGCTGTGTTTTCAGAATGATCTCTTTTGGCTATCATAACCTCCTGAAACTGTGTGAAGTCACTGATTCATAAATGGCTTGAGAAGAGTGCCTCTTCCCATGGAGTTTCCTCAGACATGAAGTATTTCTTAGTTAGATTAGTTGGCAAAAGGCAACTACATACTAGCCATCAAGCTGTAGTATGGCTCAGTCACATATACCACACTGCATGTTCATTAATCAAGTATAGCTAATATTATTTCTGTAGTAAAAGGGGAGGCTGCATAGTTTAACAAACAGGCCCTGGAGCCGGAAGTCAGGAAATTCCAATTTCAACCTGGGATCTGAAAGTGATTTGTCATGTGCAAGTTACTTAGGCCCTCAGGACCTTTAATACATGTTAAAAGTTATGCACTCACTTAGGTATGCAGCTGTTTAGGACTGAGATTGCTCATACCCAAACTAAGAGAGGCATGGATTTCTTTGGGTGATCTCTTTTATTAGACTAGTGGCATAGTTTGGATAAAGTTAGACAAGCTTTCAAATGCAAGACATTCTTCTTCAGAACTGAGAAGAAAAGCAATCACAGTAACCATCATGTCCTGGACCTTCACAGCTACATCACTACAATCCTACTTAAACTAAGCACACTTTTGAGATCTTGACTGGATCAGGGGCCATCACGTCTGACTTCTTCCACTTGTTAGAAAGAGAGAATAATACTGACCTCACCTCTATGACAGATAATTTGTTAGGCTTAGATAGTTTAATTTTATCTAGAGGTTTAAAAATACAATGTTGCGTAAATGCGATAGTTCATGCACTGAGCATTGTTAGTCCATACTATTTGATGAGGTATAGCAGCTACACAAGTGAGTACATATTATCTATTCCTTTACTCATTATAAAGGTAAGCAAGTAAGTCACAATAATCAATCTATTCTACGTATCTGGCTTCCCCCCACACCCTATTCTTGCAAAATGTCAGCAAGCAGGCTGCAATATTTGTAAATGTAACGGTGGTTTAAAATTCACACAAAGAATTTGTTGCAAATATTATAGTTTCATAGTTTCATAATTTCTAGGGTCAGAAGCGACCTGAACAGATCATCGAGTCCGACCCCCTGCCATGGCAGGAAAGAGTACTGGGGTCAAATGACCCCAGCAAGGTGTACATCTAGCCTCCTCTTAAAGACCCCCAGGGTAGGAGCCA
>NW_017729024.1:144539707-144563248 GCF_001723915.1 Gavialis gangeticus | reverse complement strand
CACCACAGTCCCCAAGTTTCTTAATGAGAACGGGGTGAGAGACAGTGTTGGAGGCCCAGTGTCAGAGTGCTGATTAATTACTTGCATCATGTGGTTTCTGTTGTGTTCCTTGTTTGAATGCTTTATGTACTGAAATAACATAGTGCCAACTGTGAATATATCCAATTTGGAATTTGTCCAGCATCAGTCAGTTCCCTATATCATATACTGCTGTTTTTTTTCATTAGTAAAAGTGCTGCTTTCAGGCCCAAATATTTGTGAACAGTTAAACTGAAGAGTCATGAATACCAGAACATATATTTAGGATTATATATGTAGTCTAAGTCAGACATTACTGGGTTTTTCCAGTAAATATCCAGAGAACTACAACATGGGAGTCTGAGAAAGAAAATCAGTCTTCTCGTCTCAGCTGCTCTTGGGTGACAGAGTTTGCTTACTATGGGAACTGATAAAATTCTCATCAAAATGAGATGCCCACTGAACTACAATTACCCTAATACTCCTTTATCTCCCCCCCTCCTTTTATTAATGTTCTAGACAAAATAGATAGTGCTTTCTTGGGGTTAATTCCATGCCATTCTGTACGGAACAATACCAACAGCTAATATGGCCTTGGGGTCTTCTTAATAATAATAATCCTGCATTGACTGGCAGAGAGAGAGATCTTGGTCCTCTCTCATTCCTTTGGGTCAGGTAATTCCCTGAATTTTAAAACATGAAGAGGGTGAATAGAGAAGAAAGGAGCATCTCTCAACCTTGGTACACTTAAAGGGAATTGCCTGTAGGAATTAATGCTGATATTGTTACTGATCCTAGAACTTGCCAAAAATAATTTTTAATTCCCCAGAGAAAATGCGTATTTTGTTGTAGAAATTAGAATACCAAAATAAGTTGGCTGAAATCAAAACATTTCAAATAAAAAATTCTTCCATGTTGCTTCAAGGGAATTGTTGTTCAGGTGCTTCATGTTCTTATTTGTCTCCAGGCTGGTCTTCCTGGTCAGGCTAGATTTTCTTCCATGCAACATAATCTGCATTCTGGGAGAGAGAAGATAGTGTATTGTGCCTTATGAAGTACACAGAGCTGGATTCCTCATAAACACAGAAAAACAAAGAAGAGGATGCTTCTTCATTTTACAAAAATCTTCAACTCTTCAGAGAGTTTGGTGCTTAAGAATCTCTGGCTAAGTGCAGACATTTGGGGACATTGGATTGAGGTTAGATCAGGTTAAAATGGCCACCCAGTCTAACTTAGGTCACTAGGTGCGGACCTTATATTTATAGACCCAGTCTCAGTGATCAGAAATCAATTTAAACCCCAAACTGTCCAGAAGTTATGTGCACATGAGCTGTTCTTAAAATGGTGGAGCATGGTCTAAGTTTGACTTGGATCAGTGTAGTAGGTATAAAACTTACTCAATCTAAGTTAGACTGGTGCATGGAACTTCTGTACAGCTATCTATGAAACCCTAGGGCTAGGAAAGCCCAGCTGCTTGCCCCAGCCCCAGCCCCAGCCCCAGGGCTGTGCTTTCTCCCCACCCCCCCATCTCCCCCACATCCCCTTGCTCTCCACCCTGTGGACTGGCCAGCCCAAGCCCCAGCCCCGGCGCATCATACCTCCCATCCTGCAAGCCGCTCTGGGTGCTGCCAGATTTATCAGCTTTCATAGAATCATAGAAAGTTAGGGTTGGAAAGGGCATCAGGAGGTCATCTAATCCAACCCCCTGCTCAAGCAGGACCAACTAGATCGTCCCAGCCAAAGCTTTGTCTAGCTGGGTTTTGAGTCAGTCCCCAGCCTGTACCAGTACATGGGATTGTTCCATCCTAAGTGCAGGACTTTGCACTTGTCCTTGTTGAGCCTCATGAAATTTCATTTGGCCCATTCCTCCAATTTGTCTAAGTCACTCTGAGTCGCACTTCATCACTGCTGGTGCTGAGGAAGTAAGTATCAGTGGAGGGAGGGACAGGAGGGATAGGGTGTAGGTTTTCCGGGAGAAATGTGGAACTAAAAATAGCCCCTGGCCCCCCCACAAGCTCCCCCCGCCATGGACCCTGAGAGTCCTCATGAGCCTGCCAGACCCTCTGGGACCCAAGCAACCCCACTAGATCCTGCCTGCACCACTTCAATCCCCCTGACTGCTCCCACAGTTCCTGTTTGCCCCCCGCCTTCCACCTGTGGATGCCTGATCCCTGCCCCAAGCTTGTTTGTCCCTCTGATCTCCCTAAACCCTTTTCATTAGCCCCCCACATACCAACTTACCTTATACTGGGTGGCCATTTTGAACATGGTCAAACATCTTCCTAACCTCCCCAAATGTCTGCACTTAGCCTTTTGGCTCTGCTTGTATTCAGGCTATGAACTGATGATGCAGTTGCCCCTGGAGATACCATTTAATTAGGGGAGATATCTCTGCATGCCACCATGCTGACCCTTGTTTTGACATCTGGCAAAGTGGTCTGGATTGGGTCCTCTACATTCAGTGCCACTATATGGTGTATGAGGCACCACCCACTGCCAGACCTATCTCCCACACTGCCTCTTCTGTCATGGACTTGCCACCACCAAAAGCATCAGCCATGGACTGGAGGCTGTTGGATGCAACAAGCTTTCATCTTGTGATAACAATGCAGTTCCCAGCAGACAAGTTAACCCTCATCCCAGTAGTTTTCTGCTGGAGGAAAGGGTCAAGCTTGGTGCAGATCTCCATGAAGGTGTCCTTAGACATAAGAATGTTTTCCACCACTGCTTGTTGTCCCAGCAGATGGCAGAGAAGTGTTTAGGGGTACAGGGCATCTTGAAGGTGTGATGACACCCCAGAAGTGTCTCTAAATCACACTTAGCTGCATCTGAGGTCGGGGTGTATCACAGCAACACTTCCAAAGGTCTAAGGCATTATTGATACACTGTAAATTGGAACCCACAATGATACACAGAAAGAACCAGATCCTCACTTGGCATAAATCAATTTAACTCCATTGGCCACCTCTCCCATCTTAATTAATGTTTCAAAATCATACATGAAACCTGCTTTGTTCAGTGTTGCAAGTAGCCAGCTGGCTGCAAACATAATAATTTATAACTATGGTGTGCCGTGAAACCAATCAGGGCAAGCTGAACTGTGACTGATATAGGAAACTGTTCAGATAACCAGTCCTTTACAGCCGCATAGGAGTCTGCTGAACTGCAATATCTATTATGGTATTACTGTGTGATGAATGCATAAACAGGCAACAGGACCAAAAAACCCTTCAGCTTTACCGTCTTTAATATCTTCAAGAGGTTTTGCTATCCAGGAAGCCACCTGTTCATATCCAGTATCAAACAATCTCCTTTTGATGGTGCCCTCAAAGGCTACCTTTTGCTGTGCTAACTTTAATATGTGGTGAAAAACGTACTTTGATATTTTTTAATAAATGTTGTCTTCAAACAACTTCTCCAACCAACCTGAGGACTCTGCAAACTTGGCATGTTTCTCTTCCTAGCTTGCCAAGCCTGATATTAACTGCAGTGCTGATACAGCTCCTATTCTCAAACTATCTGCATTTAGACTTCTTTAAAAGCCTGCCAAATCCCACAAACCTGTCACTGAAAGACTGATTGTCATATTCTGATCACTCTCTAAATGTAGCCAGAAACAATGAATAAGCCAATCATATTAATTAAAGTCTGATTTAAAAAAAGAAACAAAAAATAGTTATTTTTTTGTTATGCAAATTCTTTAGCATTTTTATCATCCTTTACCTAAACCACTTTGAATGTTAAAGCTGGCCAAAAAGACATCCAGTAGATGCGGACTTTGACTTGAGGGAACTGGAGGCCTATTCACTGCACTATCCCAATCCCTGTGTTCATTCTAGGACAGGGTTCACCCAGTGTAACACTTTAACCATGGATAATCTGTCATCAGCTACTGCTTCTATGGACATACTCAGTCTTCCATGTACTTGCTTTTCTGGGCCCCAAATACTTTCAGGTAGAATTGCAGTTGGAAGGTAAAGCGGAGGCTGTGAATACTGAATGACTTAATAGGGTGCAAAGAAACACAGTATTTAAACAACATGATTTAAGAGGGCAAACTCTGCTCCCATTTTTCCTGTAACTCTATAAGCAAAAGGTGGCACTTATCAGGAAACAAGGGCAGAAACCAGATAACAAACCAAGGCCTCTAATTTACATTGAGACAAAATGAGCTGACAGAAGCCTGTTTGACCATTTTCTGCCTGGCTTACTTTAATTCACCAGGAAGGATAAAACAAACCAGACACTGTTCTCATTCAATTAGATAAAAGTGGTAGTAAATATTGTTTTCACACCTTGAACACCTGGGCTAATGACAGAAGTTACACATAAACTGATTTAAGTGATCAGAAACTGGTTTAAACCTGTAACAGAATGTAAGTTCAGTGCACATAAACCAGTTTCAAAATGGCTGAAACTGGTTTAAGATAAACCTGGTTGAATGTAGCACAGACTTAACTAATTTGGGTCAAACCAGTTTATCAAACTTCTATCCCTCATGGTTAAGTTACATCAGAGTCCGCCAGCATCTCAGATGCTTTGCTAGAGGTTCCCAACCTTTCCATGCCACGGCCTGGCAAACTGTGAACCAGAAGTGGCTGCGGCCCGGCAAAGTGTGGACCACCGGGCAGAGCCCGTAGCTGGAATTTCCAGCTGGAGCACAGGCAAAGCTACTTCCACCCCCCAGGCGGGGTGGGGGGGGGATGACAAACCTAAACCGCAGCTGCTGTGGGCCCTGCGGGAGGAGTTGTGGCCTCTCTGCCTGGCTCTGCGGAGGAGTTGCCACCATGGTCTCTACTGGTCTGGCAGCCAACCCTTCGTGGCCCGGGGGTTGGCTTAGAGGCCCCTCATAATGTGAGGCGCTAAGCTATAGCTTGCTTAGCTTGTGCCTAAATCCGGCACTGCCCTTGAGGCAAAGGGAGGAAAGAGGGGGTTTATTCCTTCCCCTCTACAGGGGACTATGGCCCCTGTCAGCCATTCCTCCCCTCCCCACTCCAGTGGTAGGGGAGGGTGCAGGGCCAGAGCCAGCTGGCATGACCCCTGCCATCCACCTGCCTTGCTAGCAGCTGTGACTGCAGGGCTGAGCTGGGCTGAAGCAGCCAGGCTGAAGGAAGCTGCCCCTGCCCTGAGCGGTGCTGTGTGGTGTGACAGGAGCAGGAGCTGCAGCTGGAGGTGAGGGGAGAAAAATAGCCCTGCTGGGCTCAGCAGCTTCTGCCTTGCATGTGGAGCACTGGCTGCCTTCTACCCAGATGTCTTCTGCCTTCCAATGCGTCTGGGAGCTGGAGCTGGAGCTGGAGCTGGAGCTCCACAGGCTGGGCAGAAGCTGGGGGGCTGAAGCTTCCCACTCCCCCCGCTCCGCTCCAGAATGGTGTGGCATGGCTGCAGCAACAGCAACTGGAGGTGATGGGGCAGAACAGGCTCCCTGCCCCCCCCCAGCCCGCAGCTGGTTGTGTGCCTGAAGCCCTGGGGGCTGCACAGGACAGGGGGGCTTGGGGCATGCCATTGCCTCCAAGCTGTCCTGGGAAGCCTGCTCCCCAGCCAGCTTCTGCCCATGCTGCCAGGCTGGGCTGTCACGCAGCCACAGTGGGCTGGGAAGGGCTTTGCCCCCCGTGAGCCAACCCTGTGGGACCCTTCCTAGCCAGCTGGGGCTCCATGACAGCCCTGCCCAGCTTGGGCATGTGGACCCAGGAGCAATCTGGCTGCACAGCCCCCCATAGCCCCAGCCCAGGCTCCCCTCTGCCTCCACCATTAGCAGCACCCACAGGCTGGCTGGGGTCATCCCTGCAGCCCCAGCCCCAGCCCCAGCCCTGGGCAGACAACAGGGCCATGCCAGCTGGTTCTGGCCAGGCCCCCCACCACCTGAGCAAGAGCAGGGGGGAAAGCTGGGCAGACCCCAACTGGGGTCCTGTGTCCCTGCCCAGAGACCGGGGAATTTAATCCCTACTCCCTTGTTACTAGATTAGACAGGGGAATTTAATCCCCACTCCCTTGTTACTAGATTTGCCCATCACTTTTGTGTGTACTCATTTATTAGGGGTATGTTTCCTGAGTCTTTGTAATTTTATCAATGTGCTTGTGTTACTTGTGTTTCTATATGGAGCTGTATCTCTCCCTTCTGCAAGTACTCACCCCCCAATGGAACTATCTTGCAGGACTCAGTTCCAATGGGGCTGGTTCCTTCTGTGACATGCCTGACACAGCCGGGTTGATCAGCATGTACAGGCTGATACCCTCACATGCCAGGAATCAGTTCATTAAGGTAACAATAAAATGCAGTCAGACACAAGCATATAGGCAAACAGAATACCTCTGAATCCAGCTGGGTGTCCAGCTGACACCCTTATGGGCCAGCATTCAGTTCATTAGGGCACGTCTGAGCCAAACTGGGTTAATCAGCCTATACAAGCTGATCCCCTTATGTGTTTCAAACTCAGCACGTCCCAATCTTTTACCTTTACTGTCCTAGTACTGGTAGCCTCTTGATGACCGGACCCCACAGTATTTCTGGACTTCACAGGGATCTTTGGATTAGGTAAAAGAAGCATTGCTGCACAGCAAGCAGGGAAAGGGAAGCAGAGAAGGAGAAATTCACCCAGTTACCACCAGTTTGACTATCAAAGTTATTTATTGTTAAGGATATGAAATTTATGATGGTACTAGTAGTAACAGATATACAAGGGAAAACAAACAAAAATAATTGCAATATTACTTTTTTTCAATTGAGTATTTGGGGAAACCTAATACAATTCAGGTTTAGAAAGCTATGCCTAGAGAGAAAAAGAAGAAGAGAGAGAGAGAAAGAGAGCAAGGGAGAGCTGGGATCTCACCCTTCCAAGGCACTCAGGTGATCTGTTGACAAGCAAAGTTCTCACCCAGCACGATTGTGGAAGGGAGCCGATCTGTTTCTCTCAGCTTCTTGAGAACAACAGCAGATGGTGTCAGAGAGATTTCTCCCTTTTGAAGCACACTGTTTGCTGCTTTACAGCTTTCTTATACCCTTGGTCCAGCCTCTTCAAAGCATTCTTTTAATTGTGTAAATCAAGAGGGTCCCAAGCCATAATTGACAGGGAAAATCCTGTTATATAAACAGCTTCAATTTAAATGAATTGCCTTTTTCAGTGACAAGGGGTTATCTGGTTTGGAACATCTCAAGAAACTGATTAACAACCAGGAAAAACGTTACGTTTTAAGGAGTAACCAGACACCTAGGAGCCAGCTTGAAATTATGATGAATATAGCAGATATACTGGAAGGGATACCACATTGTTTCTTCTCAGATGGCCTAGCTGTGCTTGCACTGTGAATTCAGCACCAGTGTTTTGTATTTTACCTGTTGTGAATAAGCCTCAGCTTAGCATGACTTTCAGATTTTACCATAGACTTTTAACAGACTTAAGGGGATTACTTGGAGTGTTCATAAACTTTGTGGAGAGGACTTCCACCAGTCATCCCGGGAAAAGTATGACAGCATTTGTGGTCAGGGCTCCAACAGGCTGGATGCTGTGATGAACCCTTAACCATTGTTCAAATGTCTCCCATACCCACTCTGACTCGGTTTCCTGCCTCAGCATTCCCTAACCCAGCGAGTTTTAGTCAATCAAGTTTAAATAGGCCTCCCATACTGGGACCAGGGAATGTATGGCCTGAGATGCCTATTACATTTTCCTTCTGCTTAGTTCTGGTTAGATGGGTGTGTGTGTGTGTGTGTGTGTGTGTGTGGAAGGGGAGGGAGAATGGAAAAAGTCCTTTGTAAGTGCATCAAGCTGGGTGCCAGGGATCCCTAAGGAACACAGAGCTGACAGGTAACACTCTGCCCCTGCTTTGCCTGAGGCTCTGGCTTGGCTGGTGTCTGCCCTCGGGGACAAGCCTGGCAAGGGCTGCCTCTCCCTTACCCCTGCAGGCACAGCCTTGCTGGGGTCCCTACAGGCTAGGGTTGGGGTTTAAACCCCTCCACAATCATACTTAGTCCCCGAAGAGGCCTGGCCACACACCCCCAGGTCTGCTTCCGTTCAGCCTTGTAGCCGCCGCAAAAGGAAGGGAGGGCTGCTTTAGCACCCCCCAGCTTCTAGCCTGATCCACTGCAGGCATGCGTTTGCTTATTTAGAATGAAATGTGAAAGTCTGTTCACTTGAAAATCAGTTCAATCTTTGCAGGTTAGTCTAACCTGCAAAGATTGAATCAATTCAGGCTCTGACTTTTTCAATGTCTACCCCTAGCCCTGGTACACCTGTACACAAGCACGGAATTTCAGTGTGTTGCTTAATCAAGGCTGCTGGAGTGTGGCAATTACTGTGCTCCAGCAGCCTCCTGTATCTCCTGTATCAGCATCCTCATGCTTAGAAATGGTGGCGGGGGTGCTTGATGTAAAGCTCATTGAACAAGCTTTTAGTTCAAGCACCCCCCACCACCATTTTTAAGCATGGGGACACTGATGCACAAGATGTGGCGGCACTTTACTTAGAGTGGCTCTTGGAGCTGCTCTAATTAAAATACCACCTCCCACCCCCAGAGCACATGTAAAAGTGCTCCAGGATTGAGATGTGGCATAGATTATAAACAATGTGTTTATTGTAGGTTGTAGTTCCCACATAAGATTGGTCCACATCACAGAAGCATGGCAAGATACGTACCAAGATCATCATACTTGGTCATTCCAGTTTTAAAAGAGGGTAAGTGGGCACATGTGCATTAAATCTAGTACCTCTGGGTACTTTTACACATACTCTGGGGGTGGGAAGGGCACTTTAATAAGAGCACCACAGCAAATTGTGTATCAGCATCCCTGAGATGAACGAGCTTTATTTCAAGCCCCCCGCCACAATTTTGAAACATGGGGACACAGATACATGAGACATGGAGGCTGGCTGGAATGCAGTAATTCCCACACTCCAGCAGACTTGATTAATTTATTAGGCAGTGTGTCACAGCAGCCTACCAGCATGTCTACAGGCACCCTCCATTGTGAGGTACTAGGAAATATGCATTAGCCTGTCTTAATACACATTAACTGAAGAGAATGGTTTTAAAGTGATGCTTAATGTGCATTAGCCTATTTTAATATACATTAACTAAATAGCACTTTTTTTAGCAATGCTTTTAAATAGGCAAATGTGCAGTAAAGCACATGTGTAGAAATGCCCAGTTTTGATTTAATAGGGATGCTGCCGTGCACTGGCTAAACTGCAGGGAGAATTCTGCATACAGACTCCTTGTGTATAGGAGCCTTTCACCTTTCTCCTTGTGTAAAGGAGTCTGTATAGGAGTCTTTCACCTTCATAGGTTCTAAAAAAGGTGTGTTATTAGCGGCCAGGGGCAGATCTGAGTGGGGGGAGAGACATTGAACAAAACTAGCCCCAGGACTGACCCCTGGGGCACTCCACTTGATACCTGCTGCCAATTAGACATTGAGTCATTGATTACCTCCCATTTGAGCCTGATGATCCAGCCAGTTTTCTATGCATCTTACAGTCCATTCATCCAACCTCTACTTATCTTGCTTGCAAAAACGTTATGGGAGACCATATCAAAAGCCTTGCTAAAGTTAAGGTATATCATGCCCACTGCTCTCCCTACATCAACAGAGCCAGTCATCTCATCATAGAAGACAATCAGGTTGGTCACACGTGACTTGCCCTTGGTGAATCCATGCTGACTGTTCCTAGATGAATCAAAAAGGTTGGAAACAATTCTGCAAGGCTTACTTTAATGCCAGAATAAAGAAAATTCCATACTTGTTGGTAATTTACACTCAATGGTTCTGATATTAATTTACTATCAGGCTATGATATAAGATATGGTATAATAAACTGGCATTTAAAAATAAACAACAGTGTTTTGTTACTAACTTGTAGATGTTGCCTCAAAGAAGCTCATCCTGTTCCCATTAAAATCCAATATTAAATTCCCATTGATTTTGAAAGAAACAATGACAATCAGACTGCACATCTTTTCATAGCAGAGGCCTTGCCACTCTGTACAATATTATCCCTGCAGTACTGTATGGGTTTTTGTACACATATTTTGCTGTTTTTTGTTGTAAAATCTTCTCCTAAAGATGAAAACAGAAGCATACTGAATTAAACTTACCAACACCAAAGGCTTGACGTGAGGCCCTCTGTTTTGGGGCATTGTTGCTGTTGAAGGCAAGTGACTTAATCACCTAATCACCTGCTCACTTTTATTTTCTTTACCAAAATGACAATATCAGAAATAGTCAAATAAATATTGGCATGGGCGACTGGTGCCACTTTAGTTGGGGGGTGGGTGGGCAGTCAGTGACTTGGGGTGGGGAAAAGGGGAGGGGTGTCCCTCCATGCCCAGTCTCACTGACCAGGGCTTTGCGACTAGTGCTTATGGGGGTGGGGGGACACCGGCGCTCCTGCCTGCCCCCACTGCCAGTTGCCTAAGCGGCAAGCGCGGCCAGTCAGGGGGTGCACATGCACCCCCATGCACCCCCTACATGTCACCACTGAATATTGGGCCCAAATATTTTATTTTTATTTTACAAGCAGCCACCTCCCCGGTTCTGCAAAGATAAAAGGGGGACTTTTTTTATCTTTGTGATTTATTCAGATTAAGATTTCACTTAACAAAAATCTTGTCAGCTGGAGTTTTGTTTTCCAAATGAGTAAATATCACTACTGCAGTGTTTCTCACTGCCACATTGCCTTTGATCACAGGATGTCACAACACACTGTAAACATTAAATATTCCTCACAACAATAATAAGTAGGAATGCACTATTATCCACATGTCAAAGACAATTAAAACACAGACACAGAGAATTAAAGTGACTTGCCTGAGCTAGTAACAAAATCCGGCCTCCTAGTCCCAGGTATGGTTCATTTTCAGGTCCCATTTCTACATTCCACTGTTAAGGTGAGTGGTTTTGCTCTGTCTGCAACATGATAAAATACTACACATATGTAGTTAAGTAGTTTACGTGAGCTACAAATAAATAAGCACATGGGACAGCTTGTTTACACAGAAAATGGCATAACACCTTACACTGAGGGATAAAGCTAAAAAAGAAAAGCAGACAAGTAACAAAAATTAAACAAATTTTCAACTGAAAGTTAATTACCCTAATCTGAAAATAAGAGCTCTCCATGTTCCTATCTGCCATGGAAATCAAAAGGGAAGAAGAGCTTGGTATTTGCCTGCAAATAAAATATGAAGTTATCTGATGCGAATATATTGCTACATGGCATACAATCACTCTCACTCCCTCTCCTTCTGCACTACTCCTACCTACCCGTCGCTGCCTTCTCTACTCTGGGGATTTTACACTAGTGAAGCCAGAGTATCAGTGCAATCATCCCATTGTAGATGAACTGTGTTGGTCTAAATTGTGATTCACTCTCTTGTAGTTTACTTCTGTTTCAAACCAGGCCAGTGCAACATGGGTATAGTAGAGCTCAGGGAGATGAATTGTGGGACACAGTGATTTATGTAATATGTCCCCTCAAGAAATAGTCTGAAAGGAGACAATGTGAGTGTATACTTCTCTATGTAACTGCATTATCCTCACCCTGCTTTGCACATCAGATTGCAGCAGCAACACAGAATCTAACGGCAGCTGGGCCATTACTGGGGTGACATGAGATTACTGGATGCTTTTCTGCCCGTCAGTGTATTTTTACTAAGGCGCAAGGTTGAAGGGATGTTGACCACAAGCCTCAACTAGACAGTGGTTTTTACATTAAAAACTAGATAATCAGAAACTCCAGTTTCATTAAAGGGAAAACACTTACTGCCAACAGTCTTCTTAATGTCATTGGGGTGCCTCAAGGCTTTATACACTACTGGCAATTATCTCAGTGAAACCGCAGCCTCTTCCCTCCCATGTATGCACTGCATCAAAGCAAGTGGGAAAGCAGGCTCTGCCTGTTTTCCACACCCTGACCCCCCAGCCCTGCAGTTTTTATGATTTTTGTGATGGCAAAAGGCAAAGAAAAAGGAAAAAAAGCAGCAACAGCATAAGTAGGACAAGGTGAAAGCAGTTTAATTTTTCTCAAGCTAACCCTGGACTGACTGCAGCTCAACCAGGGCTGATTCGTAGCCCTCAAGCAAGTGAACATAAAAACATGCAGGAAAGGCACAAAAGGCTGCTCTTAGAGACTGACAGCTTGTTAATGACTATATTATGGCCAGTTCAGTTTAAATGACAGGGTCACCTATTTGGTACCATTTGGGTGGTTTGCCTTGACCTCAGAGGATCTTGTCACATTTTGATTCAGAAAGTTCCATCTGACAAACAAGCTACCCATTAATATGCATTTGTCCTCAGTCATCTGAAAGTCTAGGTGTTGCTCTCATTCCTCTTTGACTTAAACCAGGACTGTCCAACTTCTGGGTAGCCAGGGACTAAATGCAATGCTGGCCACAGTCCCAGGGCCCCAACCAAAGCTGAGACTGTTCATTGTGCAGATGGCCCCCCTGCACTCTCCCCTACCACACAGGTGGCCACACAGAAGCCCACAGGCTGCATTATAAGCCTTCAGGAGGTACATACAGCCTGCAGGCCACCAGTTGGACAGCACTTACTTAAAAGACCTCCCCCAACCCTACCCTGCACATCACTGCCAATGGCTGTCCTCAGTGAATGGAAAATTAACTTAGAAAAAGGATATTTGTGTGTTTAAACTTTAAAAACTGATTTCTGCAGAGAAAGCAATGTAATGATATCCTCAATAATGCAGAATTACATGTGAATTTTTTACATGGCTCTGTTATTTAAAAGTAACATTTGTTTGCTAATTTCATGGCTACAACAGCCACAACAAACAATTGTTATGTAAAGGCATTTTACAGACATAGAAATAATAGAAATTATAGAAAATCAGGGTTGGAAGGAACCTCAGGAGGTCGTCGAGTCCAGCATTTCTGAACCTGTGGATTGTGACCCAAAAGTGGGTTGCAAGAATACACGGAAGGGTTGTGAACAAACTTTAAGAATGGATTCTCCTTTAAAGGAGAAAAATGCAGGAAACCATGGCTTTTCTCTTGTAGACTGGCAGAATTCCAGCATGGAAGGTGTTGCTCCAGGCCTCTGCATGGCCACCCCTACCCTGCTCCACACACTGGGGGCTGGGCCCCGGGGGTCGGGGGCAATGGGTGAGAGGCAGTGGGTCAGGACTGGCCACAGATTTCATAGATTTCATAGACGTTAGAGCTGGAAGAGACCTCAAAAATCATCAAGTCCAGCCCCCTGCCCCAGGGGCAGGAAGTCAGCTAGGGTCAAACGACTCTGGCAAGATAAGCATCCAATCATTTCTTGAATAAGTCCAGAGTAGGTGTCTGCACCACATCTGGAGGGAGTCTATTCCAGGTCTTGAGGGCTTGGACAGTAAAGAAATTTTTTTATCTCCAGCCTAAAATGGTCTTGTAGGAGTTTATGACCATTGACCTTGTTTTTCTTTGTAGTGCTCTGGTGAACAGACATTCTCCCAGATCCTGATGAACACCTCTTGTGTATTTATAGGCAGCCACCAGGTTCCCCCTGAGCCTGCACTTTTCCAGGCTGAAGAGTCCCATGTCTCTCAGCTTCTCTTCATAGGGCCTATTCTCTTGCCCTCTGATCATGCATGTGGCTCTCCTCTGGACTCTCTCAAGCTTCTCGACATCCTTCTTGAATTGCAGAGCCCAGAATTGGATGCAGTACTCCAGCTGTGGCCTCACCAAGGCCGAGTACAACGGGAGGATGACATCCTGAGATTTACTTGAGAAGTATCTATAGATGCAAGCCACAGTTCTGTTTGCTTTACCAGCTGTGACATCACATTAGTGGCTCATATTCTTCTTGTGGTCAATCATGACCACCAAGATGTTTACAAATGGATCCTGGTACAAAAAAGGTTGAGAACCACTGATCAAGTCCAACCCCCAACTCCAGGCAGGAGCATCCTCTACTAGATCATCCCAGCCAAAGCTTTATCTAGACAGGTCTTAAAAACCTCCAAGGATGGAGATTCCACCACCTCTCTGGGTAACCTGTCCCAGTGTTTTACTATGCTCCTAGTAAGAAATTTTTTCCTAATATCTAATCTAAACTTCCCTTGCTGCAACTTGAGACTGTTGCTCCTTGTTCTGTCATCTACTACCACTGAGAACAGTCCAGCTCCATCCTCTTCTGAACCGCCCTTCAGGTAGTTGAAGGCTGCTACTAAATCCCCTCTCAGTCTCCTCTTCTCTAGACTAAATAAGCCCAGTTCCCTCAGTCTTTCCTCATAAATCATGTCCTCCAGCCCCCTCACAATTTTTGTCGGCCTCTGCTCTCCAATTTGTTCACATCCTTTTTGTAGCAGGGGGCCCAAAACTGAACCCAGTACTCCAGATGTGGCCTCACCAGTGCTGAATAGAGGGAAATAATCACTTCTCTTGACTTACTGGGAACAATCCTACTGATGCAGCCCAGTATGCCATTAGCCTTCTTTGCAACAAGGGCACACAGCTGGCTCATATTCAGCTTGTCGTCCACTGTAACCCCCAGGTCCTTTTCTGCAGAGCTGTTGCCCAGCCAGCCAGCCCCCAGCCTGGACTGGTGCATGGGATTGTTCTGTCCTAAGTGCAGGACTTTGCACTTGTTTTCTCATGAGATTCCATTTGGCTCAATCCTCCAATTTGTCTAGATCACTCTGAATCCTAGCCCTACCCCCAGTATATCCACTATTTTCCCCAGCTTGGTGTCATCTGCAGACTTGCTGAGGGTGCACTCTGTACCATCTTCCAGGTCACTGATGAAGACAATGAACAAAACCAGCCCCAGGACAAATCTTTGGGGCACTCCACTTGATAATGGCTGCCAACTAGACATCAAGCCATTGATTACTATCCTCTGAGCCTGATGCTTCAGCCAGTTTTCAATCCACCTTCAGTCCATTTGTCTTTAGCTTGCCTGTGAGAGACTGTATCAAAATCAAAATCAAGGTATGCCACATCCACTGGTATCTCCGCACCCACAGAGCCAGGCACCTTGTCATAGAAGGCAATCAGGTTGGTCAGACATGATTTGCCCTTGGTAAATCCATGCTGACTGTTCCCAATTAGTTTCTTCTCCTCCAAGTGCTTGGAAATGGATTCCTTGATGAGATCTGCTCCATGATTTTTTCAGGGAGTAAGGTGAGGCTGACTAGTCTGTAGTTCCCTGGATCCTTCTTTTTCCCTTTCTTAAATACGGGCACTATGTTTATACAATCATCCAGGACCTCCTGATCACCATGACTTTTCAAAGATGATGGTCAATGGCTCTGCAAACACATCAGCCAACTCCTTCAGCACCCTCAGGTGCATCCTATCTGGCCTCATGAACTTGTATATGTCCAGCTTTTCTAAATAGTCCCTAACCTGTTCTTTTGCCACTGCTGGCTGCTTACCTCCTCCCCAAACTGTACTGCCCGGTGCAGTAGTCTGGGAGCTGACCTTGCCTGTAAAGACTGAGGTGAAGAAGGCATTGAGCACTTTAGCCTTTTCTGCACCCTCTGTTACAAAGTTGCCTCCCCTATTCAGTAAGGGACCCACCTTTCCCTGATCCTCCTCTTGCTACCAACTTACTGGTAGAAACCCTTTTTGTTACCCTTCACATCCCTTGCTAGCTGCAACTCCAGTTGTGTTTTGGCCTTCCTGACTTCATCCCTGCATGCCCGATCAATGTTCTTATACTCCTCCCTATTTATTTGTCCACGTTTTTGCACTTTTATTATAGCTTCCTTTCTGTGATTTAGTTTACTGAAGAGTTCCCTGCTAAGCCAAGCTGGTCTTCTGCCATATTTGCTAGTCTTCCTGCACATTAGGATGGTTTATTTTTGCACTTTCAGTAAGGCTTCTTTAAAGTACAGACAGCAATCCTGGACTCTTCTCTCCCTCTGACTGGCTTTCCAGGGGATCCTGCCCATGAGTTCCCTGAGCGAATTGAAGTCTGCTTTTATGAAGTCCAGGGTCCTTACTCTGCTACTGTCCATGCATTCTTTCCTCAGGATCCTGAAGTGAATCATCTCATGGTCACTGCTGCCCATTAGTTGCCATTCACTAATTCCCCACCAATCCTTCCCTGTTTGTGAGCAGCAGGTCAGGAAGAGCACAGCCCCTCATTAGCCACTCCAGCACTTGCACCAGAAAGTAATCCCCAATGCTCTCCAAAAATTTCCTGGATTTCCTGGACACTGCTGTATTGCCCTCCCAACAGATGTCAGGGTGATCAAAGTCTCCCATGAGAACCAGGGCTTGTGATGGGAAAACTTCCACTAGCTGTTTAAAGAAAGCCTCATCCACCACTTCTTCCTGGTCTGGTGGACTATAGCAGATAGCCACTATAGCAATCCTTGTTGCTGTCTGCTCTAACCTTAACCCAGAGGCTTTCAACAGGCCTATCTCCAGTTTCATACTGGAGCTCTGAGCAATCATAGGCTCTTTTACATAAAGTGCAACTCCTTCTCCTTCCCCTCTGCCCATTCTTCCTGAACAGTTTGTACCCATTCATGACACTGCTCCAGTCATGCGAGCTATCCCAACAAGTTTGTGTTATTCCAGTCACATCACTGTCCCGTAACTGTGCAAGGACTTCCAATTCATCCTGTTCATTTCCCAGAGAGATAACTGTGGCAGGGTGTGGGGCCCAGGGCAAATCAGCCTGTGCTGGGCCCAGATGCAGCAGCGGTGGTGGGGGGGAGTGGCAAGCAGCCAAATGTGAAGCTGGCCTGGCTCTGTAGGGCCCGCCAAAGTGCGGGGCCTGAGGCAGTCACCCCAATTTGCACCCCCCCCTGCAGGGACAGACCTGCTTCTCAGGCTCCATGCATTCATGTACAGGCACCTGAGGTAACTAGTCAATTCCTCTGATTTCTCAGGAAGTAGGAAACACTTTCCTTTTGCCCCCTCCTGCTTCCTCTTCCTCCTGGTCTCCCACTTCCCCACTTACCTCAGGGTCTTGGTCTCCAGCCCCTGGTGAACCTAGTTTAAAACCCTCCTCACTAGGTTAGTGAGCCTGTCTGTGAAGATGTAACTGGTCACATCTTGTCCCCAAAATCTTTACCCTTTGAGACACACGCGACACATGGGGTGGCAGAGGGGGGCACATGCCCCCCCTGAGATTGGCTATTGCTGAAGCTGCTGCCAGCTTCTGCAAGTGGTCACCACCCCTCTCATTGATGAAGTGGCTGCTGGTGGCTGTGAGTGATCCCCACTTGCTGCTCACTGCCAACACCATTGATGGTGGCTGTGGGTGGTCCCCACTCACTGCCACCGCCGCCAGCATGGGTGGTAGCTGTGGGAGGTTCCCACTCACTGCTGCTGACAGTGTGAGGCGTGGATGCAGGAGGTCTCCACTCGCTGCTGCCAACAATGCCAGAGGTGGCTACAGGTGGTCCCTGCTCACTGCCACGGTGCCCCCCAGTCACAGAAGGCACCAGTTGCCCAGTAGTGTATAAGAGATGACATGACTGCTGTGTTTGACCAGAAGCAGACCTGAAGTTGCAGCAAAGTTAGTTTAGATTGGCTATCTGGAAAAAGTTTTTCACTGTGTTTGCTTGCAGATGTTAAAAGAACCCAAACAAACCACACTTTACCAGAAGAAACAGTGCATTACTTTGACCCAGTTCTGCAGCGTCTGTATAAACTGGATGCTTCAGCAGGGCTTTATGATGCATTTATCTAAAGTTGATTCAACCAGCTATCAGATAAAAGCCCCACTAAAGCACCCTGTCTATACAGATGTTGGATGAACTGGGTCCAACTAAGACGCTACCTCTTCTGGGCATGCACAGGGCTTGGTGCAGAAACACAGTTTAAGGTAAAGCACTGGGTTTTTGGGGTGTTTTTTTTTTTGGGGGGGGGGGGACATGTTAACATCTGCAAGCAGCCAGTGAGAATAGTGAGGCAATGAAATAGACTGTCTAAGGAAGTTGTGGACTCTCTGTCACTGGAGGTGCTCAAGAAAAGGTTGGACAGCCACTGGCCAGGGATGATCTAGGAATACCTATGCCTATTTTCTATCATAGGTATTTCCCATGCTTCTGGGCTTTGCTGATTGCTCTCTCCTCCACTTTGTTTTCTGCTAATGTTTCAGGGTATTTTTAAACCTCCCTAGAGGCATTGGGTGTTGCCTACAGCTAAGGCTGGAGACTTCAACTGGGGTGTGCTGATTCTCCTGCTGGGAATAAAACCCCAAGTTCCTGGCTACAGGGTCTTGCCTGTCCACTCAGGGTCAGGCTGATCGCTATATTTAGGGTGAGGAAGGAATTTTGCCCCATGGTCAGATTGGTATGGACTGTGGGGGTTGTTGCCTTCCTCTGTAGCGGGGGCAAGGCCTTCTGCCTGGGACCTCTTGCCCATATGTTGACCACATTTGGGCTGCTGTGGTTCCCCTGCTTTACCTGTGGGAGGTTAGGGTATAAGGGCTATGTTGTGTCAGCACTGATAGTAGTCGTATATAGAGTTTAGATTATGGTTGTATGGGATGGTTTGAATAGGGACGATCCTGACTCCAGCAGGGGGTTGGACTAAATGACCTCTGGATCCCCCTTCCAGCCCTATGTCTCTATGATTCTATAACTTTGTATTCAAACTTGCTTTAATAAACTGTGTATTTTGTAGTTCAGAAATCAATGCACATTTTATTAGATAGAAAGAATAATTATAGGGTTAAAACCAGAAGGCCAGATCCCTCAGCTGATGTAAAACAACATGGATCCATAAACATCAGGAGAGATCCAGCAATCTGCACTGGCCAAGCATAGATACTAAAGACACAACTGATTTATATTTTTTCAGTAGAAGACTTATTTGTAACTAAGTTTTTCACTATAAGCAGGAGTGCTATTCTCCATTCTATGTGGGGTTTACAGTACAAGAAGTCATCATTTTCCTCTAATAATATAGCTAGTCCATTCATTTATATGCTGGAATTGGGCATTATGCAACCCTAACCACAGGCAGAGTTGGGGGGGGAGGGGGAAGGAGCACTGGCATCCTGTGGCTCTTCATTGATGCTTGTGCATTAAAAGAAAATCTAGGAAACTAGGACAATTTGGTTAAAAAAGAAGGTTGTGTGAGTTTAAGTCTGCTCAAGGGCAACCTTAATTTATGTGCCAATAAGTTACACAAATATTTTCTCTACTATTCAATTAAGAACAAGTAGTTACCTTGGCAACTGCCACATTACATGGAACTTACCCTAGCTTTGAGTTCCAACAGAGTACTTTCCCTAAGAAAGGAACATACTCGTCTATCATGTAAATGTCTAATTTGTACACGGTTTTGAGAGGGAAAAACAACTGAATCTCCAACAAATTAACACTGCCCTTCTTTTCTACCAAAGGCAGATCTTGACCTTTTAAAATTTGTGTCTTAGCTATCGAGCTTATTATGATTATATTTGTATGTTAAAAAACTAAAAGACTGAGAATATAGAATGTTTCTTTAAAGCTTGAAAAAGGAGTGGAGGGGTGGTGAAAATGAATGTGTGTGTGTTTTTTAGGGAGAGAGAGGTGGCAGTCTTCTTCCGTTCCAATTCTGTTACTATTTGCAAACAGTAATCCAATGATCTATATGCTTGTACAATATATGGTTCACTTATAATGCTAATGATCATCCCTTTCATGGGCAAAAATTCAGTCTCAGCTTGATGCATATCAATTACTATTTGCTTATCAACAATCACCTTACTCAGTGCTACAAGTATGCTGCCACAAAAGCCTTCAAAGGTTTTTTTGCTTCCAGCATGAAGGTCCAGATGTAGACATTTGCTAACTACATGGCTGCAAATAATTTCTCACTTTCTCAGCACCCCTCCCTCCATTCTAAGAAAACTTTGGTGTAACTATCAGAGCCAAAATACACAGCATGTGTAGGTATAGCAATGTACAGAACTGTAGTGAGGCGGAAAGAACCAATTTTATCCTTCATTTTTGAAGGTGTACATAGGTGTAGATACACAGCAGGATTACTATGGAGTAATTTAGCCCAGATTTTACTCCAAAATCAGGAGCAGGCACATAATCAGTGCTGCCTGCAGTTGACATGATTCCAGATCTGCAGTTCCAGATTAGCTGCCTGCAGGTGACATGATTATAGTGCCTGACCACTAAGTGAGGAGGGGAGTTGGTTTGCAAGAGTAAGTGGTCACCCAGGGATGAAAATAACAAGAGGAGCAGACACCACCAGTCCACTGGTCACATTCACACCAGTGTGTAGTTACTCTAACTTTCTGAGAGGTAACTTTACCCCAGAATGGAGTGACTTAAGCTGCATACACATATTCAAATGATCTGGAGTAATCTTCCTAGTAGTTTGTTTTCCTAGTAGAAAAATATACCTGGTGACACCTGAACAAAAATTCCAACACTGAGTCCCTGAAAATTAGAGAGCTTGCAGTGCTTGTGTTGCACAGCCAGGGAACTCCTGCGCAGACATCTCAGCATGCTCAGCAGGCTCTCTCTGCCTGGAGACAGATGGCAGGGGTCCCCAGGGCGTCCCTGATTGACTGACCCAAACTACCCATCATCAGCCTTTCTCCCTGGTGTACAATGTGCAGATTATGAAGGAGGCATGTTCTGCGACTGTCTCAGCTGGAGCCGTAGAGTCCAGTGAGTAACACACTGTCTTGGAGTGAGGGGTGGAGGTGGGAGAAGACCACCCTGGGATACTAGAGAATGTGTGTAGAAGCTCTCCGGGAAGTGATTTAACCTTGCTTGTTCCCAGGTTATTTTTCTCCCAGAGCAGCCATTTTTGCTCTGGAAAAGAAATGCTGAGCATCTATACACTCACAGTTTCAACTGGGAGAGCAGCAACTCTTCTAGGAAAAACTGAATGTTTGTATATGGCCTTACACTGATGTGAGTCTATATACATTGTGCATCAGCTCCATTTCTTCTATGGAATAAAGCACATTTATTTAGTAGTTAACATGTTATGTGTCAATGCCCACTGTAAATTTCTCTATAACTAAGGCTGCAACCAGCTTTATTATAAAGCCCTACTTTTACCACCCGCTAAACAAAACATCTTTTGTTTAATGTTTATTTCCCTCAGGTCTCACCTATATTTGAAGAAATTTCAGATTATTGTTTAGCCCAGTCCTATTCCTCTTCATAGCAATGGAAGTTTTTACCACTGAATTAAATGGCAGCAAGATCTGCTTCAGTGTACATGAGCATATTGCCTCTCTTTGCTGCTTGCAGTTTAGAAAGGACAAAAAATATTCCTATAGCTTCCCAATTCTTTTAGGACAACTATTAGAGGCCTGGACTCAAAGACGGGAGGTTATGTTATGTCTTATCAAGGAAGGGTCATGCATATTTTTCAGCCTTGAGGCCATGCTTATGTTGGGTGTCAAACATACAGCTCATGCACCAGATCTGGACATGGAGCCATTTCACCTGTGGTGCTCCCTGAGGTGCCAGAAATGTGGAGGCAGGGCTGCTGTACAATTCCCTGCTATGGGATTCCTATAGGCATAAGTGTTGGCAATGGGGAGCAAGGGACAGTTACATGAACCTCTGCACTGCCACTGCCACTGTTGCTCATTGCCCCCACTGCAACTCACCCCACTGCCACCTCTGGGTCCAGGTCTGGCTCAGGAGATGCTTAGTGGTCTAGATCCAGCCTGCAAGGAGCCCCATAGTTCAGATCTGTCCTGGGGGTACAGGCAACTTTGACATCCCTGTTCTGTGTAAATTTGCGCTATCAATACCATAGCACATGTCCTATGACACTGCAGGCTGTTCTCAAGAAAAAGTGGTTCTAAATGCATCAGCAGAAACTTGTACTTTCCATTAATAAATAGATATAGTGATAATATTCCAATATTACAATGTGGGTAAAAAGAAAAATATTTAGATCCTAAAATGAAAATAACCAAAAGTAATACATAATTCACCCTAACCCCTACAAGTTCAGAGTAAGAGTCGAAGTGTGATGGTGATGAAATGTACATTTCTTTATGACTGATAAAATAAATGTGCATGGTTATTATGTGGTCAGGGTAAGATTTATGAAGGCCTTCATTATTTATTTCCTTTAGGAGCTAGAGTTGTAAATGATGTGCTAGGTAAACACATGGCTGTCATGTAGTAAGCTTATCTGGTTTTTGTTTCAGCTCACTCCCACACTTAATTGCATGCTTTCTGTATCCAGCCTCCCCAATCTCCTACTAATTACAGGTTGTAATGAATGAATCCCTTCAACTGTCTAACTATTCTGAATTTGGAATTTTAAAATCTTTATAAAGCGTTTGGTCTGAGAATTCATTGGATGGGGGTGGGATGGGAAATGCAGGTCCTGCCTGTGTAGGGGCACAGTGTGTATCAATTTATTTTTAGACAGTTAGTAATGTAACAATTCTGCTATCTCTGGGTTTCTTCTCTTTGCCATTAGCTGATCAGTGTACCTGAGGTGCTGCTGTACAGGGCTCTTTAGGGTTGTTGTGAGAACTCGGGCCCTGGCTTAATCGAGGAAATGAAGTTCTGCAGCTGAATGCTGATCTGGTTGCCAGTTTATTTTCTTGCAGTTGGATAAATAAATAAATGCAGATTTTATCATTATGTTTTGTATCTAAGGATGGTGAAGAGTCTCTTGGCCTGCCCATCCACCGAGATCTTTTGGCTTGAAAGCATAGTGCATAAGACCAGCCTTCAGGTAGATGTCAAACATTGTCTTCTCCCCTTCTAGTCAACCTAACTGATGAAACATCTGTGAAATCTTCAAGTTTGCTCTCTCCTCCAATTCCTAAAATTCACCATCCTACAAATCCCTGACCTGTCCAACTATAGAGCTCTCCTACACCGATACATTGTATTATCCAATCTCCAGGAGGCATCACATACTTCATTTTCCACAGAGCCATTAGACTCTAAGCCAGCCTATCAGAGCAACAGCTTTCAGCATTATATTTCCCACCCCCTCCTCATCCCCATTTTAATTAATCAAGTACCACTCCATGCTGGCCAGAAAAGGACATAACTTTATTTACATAATAAGGAAAGAACACAGTAATAACCATCATTATTCATAATCACTTCACTAAATCAGTGCACAGAGTATACAGCACACAGCTAACATCTTTTAAGAAATGTTTGGATGCTTATCTTGCTGGGATCCTTTGACCCCAGTTGACTTTCCTGCCCCTGCGGCAGGGGACTGGACTTGATATCTTCCAAGGTCCCTTCCAGCCATAATGTCTATGAAATCTATGGAATCCTTGATCAGGAAATCTATTATTTAAAAAGCTTTAAAGATGAGCTGAAGTGTTGTTTTTTTAATTGTTAAAAGAATGTGTCTTTCCCAATATATAAGGGTATCAGTATAACGTAGCTCTACTCTCATTGCTGGCTAAGTTCAGATCACCTCCGTTTTCTTGTGCAGGGACCGGGACTTCCCTGCTGTGATAGAAGCCGGACTCGAGGGGATCGCCTTCAGACCTCAGGTTGGGGAGGACCGGGTTAGAGAGCTTCTGGAGGGGCTGGACGCGTTCAAGTCAGCAGGTCCGGATGCTCTCCACCCCAGGGTGTTGAGGGAGCTAGCTGGGGTTATTGC
>NW_017729024.1:144518863-144539481 GCF_001723915.1 Gavialis gangeticus | reverse complement strand
TTCACAGTTAGGGCGGCTAGGAGCTGGAACCAACTTCCAAGGGAAGTGGTGCTGGCCCCTACCCTGGGGGTCTTTAAGAAGAGGCTGGATGCCTACCTGGCTGGACTCATTTGAGTCCCGTTTTTGTTTTGGGGTTTTGTTGTTCTCCTGCCCTGGCGGGGGGTCGGGCTAGAAGATCTACTAGGTCCCTTCCGACCCTAAATCTATGAAACTATGAAACTATGAAACTGTAAGTGGCTTTCAGGGTGCTCGAATACCATGGGTAACAGCCCCAAAATTCTGTCCCTTTGTGAAGTCTAAGACACCAAAATGCAATCTGTAATACTTCATTTGCCCCCCGCTTTGGCAAAAATTCAGCAGTAATACTCTAAACTCAGTTAAAATAACCACCCTTGGTCAACTTCATTAAATTACAGTACTTTTTTGACAACAGAGTTATCTCTTTTCAGCTCACTCCCACCATTTCATGAGCTGGAAAACAGCAATGTGTGTGAAGTGCCCGGGGTACTAACTGACCTATTTGAAATTCTACTGCTTTTATTCAATTAGCAAAGCTTGGTCATCCACCTCTCTGGTATGCCTAGGTATGCTCTGAATTCACTGGAGACTGGCGTATTCATTCCTAAAAATGTTTATGTTCATAGATTATCCTAGACGTGTCCATGAACCAAAGCCCTAGAATTGAACACCTGTGAAGTTTGATCCTGTTTTCATAATGGACAGAACCAAATCTTGAGTTTTCAGACTCCTGATTCGAGGATTTGAATCCAAACTTTGTGGCTCTGGATGATCTTTAGTTCACAATTGCTCCTTTTGTTACCTACCAAGAAGAGAGACCAAAATGTGCATTTACACTTCCCTATTGTTCTGCCTATGGTTCAGTGTGAACACCACCGACCAGCTTGCCTAATTCTATCATCTTGTGAGGCCTAATTGCACAGCTAAAATAATTTCTCCATTAGTTCTAATGAAACATACACCACGAACAATAGCAAGTTAATAATTATAGTAACTGTTCTCAGTCTGGCTCATGAAGCCTGAGGTTAGGAAGAATTTAAAGAATGATGGCGTGGAAAGGCAAAAAGTAAAGAATTATGCTATAGAAACAACCTTAGCTGTAGCTCAGGTGCTGGGAACCAGGAATATAGGGCCTGTCCAAAATCCATTGTAATCAGTTAAGAGTCTTTCCTTTGATGACAGTGGGTTATGCTGAACCTTCAGTGCCACTACTTGTTCCTCCAATAATGCAAATTATTTCAGTGTGTTGCTGCTGTCACAGTGCCCATGCCTACTTCCATCACAGGATATGAATTAATGAACAAGTAACACAGAGTTAAAAGGGAAGCCATACCACACATTGCCGGTTCCACAGCATCTGTTTCATATGTTTCACTCTTATCCTTGGGAAGTTATCCATGTTAACTTAGCCTCATTCATTTGAACAAGCTGCCCCAGTTTAGCTTTCATTTACCACAGAATAGCAATGGACATACAGATCAGCTAATGCATAATACAGTACATCTTTCTATTTTCAAGCCAGCTTACTGTGCCAATTGTTTTTGATACAGTCTTCTGAGCAGTTGTTGCATCATAAGTCTCTTATCCTCCTTTTAACTTAGCATAAGTTGTTTGTCTATCTGCACTCAGCATTAAGGCCTGATTCAGCAGGGAGCATAACATACCTTCAGTGTTACGCATATATATAATCGTATCATTTTTTGACAGAGCCTCTCTCAGCTCCTTTACTCTTAAGCATATGCTTCTGTGATTTTCTGAATTGGGGCCTTAAGGAAAAGCTTCCCCTTATAAGTGACACTAGGTCTAGGAATAGACCCTTAGAGCACCTATACATGTGCTGGACATCTGCTTGATGTCTGCTCAATCAATTAAGTCTGCTGCATCATGTACATTCTGTATCCCCACGCTTCAAAATGGCAGCAGGGGCACTTGAAATAAAACTCATCAAATGAGTTTTAGTTAAAGCACCCCTGCTGCCATTTTAAAGCATAGGATGCTGTATACACATGGTGCTATGGGCACTTTAATTAGAGTGGCTCTCAGAATCGCTCTATTTAAAGCACCCCTTCTCCACCCTGGAGCATGTTGTAACTACACCCTTATGATCCAATCTAAGGTCCTCAGAAGGAAGTTTACCCATATATGACCTATGGGGTAAAACATTCCAGGATCAAGCCCTTAAATTTTGCTTTGTGTAGAAAAAGCACCTTGCAAAGGCTCTTCTTTGAGCTTCAGCATCTGCTACTCATCAATAAGGGCCTGCCAGCTTACTTTCTGTAACAAACGAATTGTCTAATTTTCCATATAGTAATTACTCTCAGAAATGTGGCCAAATTCATTTTTTTTTAATTTCATTTAAGAAAAAGAAGAAATTCATCCTTCAGCTCCAGCATTTCCACAGATGTGTCATAAGCACAAAAGCCATTTCTGCCATTAATCATTTCCTTCAGGGTTTTCTTATGGATTTGAATTAAATACGTGACTTAACATTCATGTTCTGCATGCATTAATTATTCAGCTGCATAATACAGTACGTCTTTCTATTTTCAAGTCAGCTTAGTGTGCCAATTGTTTTTGATGCAGTCTTCGTGAGCACAGAAAGCCCATACAGTGACCCACAACTTGCTATACTAGTTGTAAATGGAAACTTTTTGAACAAGTTCCATCAGCTTTACAATGGTCTCATTTATTACGCTAGAGTTAAGAGGAAAGTTTTCTCTTTTACATTTGTAGAAATAATGTGAAACTGAAGCATAGGTAGGAAGACACAATTAGAACCATAGAGACCCTAGGTTTTCTTCTCTCCTATTTGTAAGGGATAGACAGCTATTTCCTTCACAAAAATAATAAGCCAAATGCACCTCTCAATTACAGTGGTGCCACCCTATTCAATTTTTCAATGGGGTGGCAACGATGTAACTGAGAGCTGAGTTTGGCACAATGCATTTTGTTCAGCCATCTGCCAAATTTAATGAAGTGATAGGGAATCTTTTAAGCTGGATTTGGCCTGCATCATCTAAGTGGGGGAAGTGTTCCCATTATATGCCAGACATGCTTTTGGGCAGAGATCAGATTTGCTTGGTTGATTGAATTCAAGGTATTTCACCTTAATGGCAACATCATATTAGATAATATATTACAACATTATTTTAAGTTCCAGAAGGATCAGCCAACTTTGATTCAGATGGTAATAAGTCAAATTCTCTATGGGTGTGGGTACATCAGTCCTTGAAGCCCTTTTTAAAGGGGAATGTTTCAAAAGGGCAGCAGTTGGTACTTTCTAATTGTTCTTTGTGAACGAGATGTGAACATTTCAATGCACCAGACCTTTATGGGGAAAGACAAAAGTAATATTTCTCCTGGAACAAAGCCTTTTATTCTAAGATCCTATGGACTGTACAAGCCCGTTACCCCGCTTTAAGTACCTGTGAAGCATCTGAGATAGCACTTGCTCCTGGAGCAACTGTGGCTAATTTGAGTTAACTGCCATTCATTCAAGGGACAAGCTGTGTGTGTAAAGGGCTATGCTGCTCCTAGGTATTGTCTTGGATCTATCAGAACCGGACCAAAGCAACATCCGTTCTTGCCCTAACTCTTCTTCATCCAGGGTTAAAGCTGGAGTGGGTTTGCTGAACTTGAATTGTTCTTAGCTTGTTCACACATAACAATTAGAAGGTACCAGCTGCTGCCCTTTTGAAAGCCTTTGTGTGTTCACACCCTACTTGTCTGATTCCCACAAAAGGCTGTAGAGGCAGCATTAAACTAAATTAAGGTCCTTCATCTGGTCTTTGTTCAGCTCTATTGTTTTCCCTAACCTCTGATGGTATCATTTGGAGACCCATCAGCTCCATTAATTAGTACACCAAAGACAGAGCTCTCTTTTTCATTACAAAACTAGCTGGCTCTCTCAAACCAGTTAGGAACAAGTTTTTACTGGAATTTTCTCTTGGAATAGGAAATCAGAAAGAAGTGGGAATGGCGTTACTGGTACTGAGAACTCAGTAGAGCAGGGATACAAGTATTATCAAATTTTCCATAGCAGGACATGCCCCAGAAATTCCACCCTCAACTAGCTGGAATTTTTCCAGGGCTCTTCACGTCTTTAGCAATATTGGAAAGGCAACGTGAACGATTCCATAACACATTTTCCAACTCTGCTGGTAGTCCTTGCCCTTAGTATGAGAACCCGAGACATAGAAGAGGAACATGTAATGCAGCAATATTATTATTTTTAGAGGCCCTAACTGATATTGTGCCTATATTTTGTTAGGCCCTACAAGAACACAAAGCACCCACTCCAGAAAAGCAACCAACTGTTGAGCTCACAAACATACTGTGCTCAGGGGTGATGGCTTCAAACATGCCAGACAGATAGCTATGTCTGTCCTACTTCTCTATTTGGAAGCAGCATAGCCATGTTTTCATGATGCTAGGATCAGAAAACTGGCACTGGCACTCTACAGTGCTAATTAGACAACCCTCAGAGCTCACTGCTTTTAGCTGAAGGGTAGCAAGTATTAAGTACTTCAGCATGTTTGAGGATGCCATTGCCTCATTTCTTTTGAGTCTCAGTCTGGGGTCTGAACCACAAGACCACTGTTGCCATAATAATATCACCAGTTTCCAGTACTGGGCAAACTGGGTGGGGTACTTGGCTTAGTATCCAGAAGGACCTGATGATCTTCTGAGGTCCCTTCCCGCCCCTAATAATCTATGAATCTATAAGACTTCTTTTATAGCGAAGGCACCGGGAGCTGCAGTAATTGGAGAAGTGGGATTGTGGTAGACAGAGACAATTTGACAGAGTGATGGTCAGTGGGTTTCATAATGAATATATCTTGTGCAATATGGGAGTGAAACATATAAGGGATGAGTTTGAACAATGGTCCTCAACATTTTTAGATCTTAGACACCCCTGAATATACTCGAGACACCCATCAGAAAACGCCAGCTTGTCGTTTTCACTCTTCTTTTGACACTAGAAAAAAAATAGATCAATTTTCTATTGCAAAGAACTCAAAAAGACCACGACTATGGATTTCTATTTGAAATCTGTGGGTTTATTTTGTGAATTATGTTTGCATACCTAACAGTGCTAACGCTGTGTGGTGCCCTGCAGCACCCTTGAAAGGCTCTGAAGGCACCCCAGGGTGCCGTGGCACCCTGGCTAAGAATCACTGAGTTAGAGGATGCTGAAATGCTATCACACAACACTTCTTGTGTTTGGTCATGCAGCTGGTATGATCAGGCCTTTGTGGCTTATTGTTTCTTGTGTCTATGTCTTCTTGTGCTTGCTGTTCAAGTTGCAGCTGCTACTGCTGGTTTTATTTTTCCTCCCTGGCCCTGATCTTGTCATAGCAACACAAAGAAGCCTCAGAATTAATTGGTTAGGCTTAGGTTTTATTTCCCAAGGGAGAACAATAACATTGTGGGGTGCTTCTTCCCATTCCTATGTCAGGGTCTTGGCATACTTCTTCCTCTGAAATGGCAGAAATAAAGGTATTGCAGCTGGGCCTACCACTTTCCACTTGAGGATAAAGAGTCTCCTCTGGAGATAGGATGTTAGAACATGGGGTGATCTGAATATTTCTCACTTGACTCATTCCCTCCTTTCTTCCCTCAAGAGATACAACAGCAACAACAACATGCCCAGGGCACAAGGGACACAAGCAGTGCTGGGACCACTAAGCAAATGAGTGGTCCGAGTAGATGCAATAGGCAAAGAAAAGGTTAGCTGGGAATGATTTGATACATACAGGCACTGAGTTGGCCCTGGAGCTTCATCCCCTACATTGCTTGTAGGTTAAACTAGAGCAAGAAGCTAGCATGCAGAGTCCTGAGTTTAATAACAGATAGAGGGCTCTATGTCTTATCTATTATATTGCTGATGTAGCCAAATTGTAGCAACCCACCAACATGCTATTAAAATGTGTAAAATAAGGAAGTTATTTCTGAACAGAATCAAAATAATAGTTTAATGTGGTCTCTCTGAATTTCAGTGAGAGATTTCAGTACAAAAGCCAGCAACTGTAGTGTCTGAAGTAGTTCCTGGGGGAAAAGGGCCCCACTAAAACAGGCTTCAGTGCACAGTAAGGGTCTGCCAATAATTCACCTGCTACTACAGTTTGTCACTCCACAGCACAGCCAACACAACCACTTACAAGTAACCCAAGTCAATCTGTGACTGTACACCAACTTCAACATCCATATGCACCACATTGCTAAACCCCATTGATAGCAGTACATGCTGGAAAATCTGTGCAGTTTATTCCCACAGCATCTCCCACAGCATCTCCTGGAAAGTATATGCAATGAGCCGTGCCAGCAAGGGGCAGTGCTTTCTGGGATGCTCTAGCACACAGAGAGCTGCAAGCAAACAGCCCTAGCCAAGCCAATTACACTGGCATTGTTAGGTTGCCCTGCCCCCACACTAAAAAAGGAAACTGCACTGAGCCAGTTACAGGAAGACAACTTTGTGCCAGCCAAGGCTCCTGGTAAAACATCATGAGCTGCCATGGACAGAGTTTTAATCCTATAATGTGTGGGTTTGGATTAAATTTAGCAGTAATCATGTTACACACACAATATAAACTTACTCAAGAGTTTTATGGCTGCAGAGTTCATGATTAGTCCACTTCACTTAGGAGTGAGCCATTTGGCCATTAACATGGTGCATGAATAGCTTAAAATAGTAATGAATTTAACAACACAGTATTACAACCCCCATCTATAAAATGGGAAACTGAAATACAGAAAAACAAGTGGCTTGCCCGAGGTTACACAGGAAAACTGTGGCAAGACAGACAAGTGAATGTATTCCAATATTTAAGGCTGATGAACTAATCACTGGACTGCCTTTCCACCGTAGTAAAAGTAAGACAATAATGATGGTATATTTTATATATTTTTTTGTGATTCTCTTGCAAGAAACATTGAAGAAAGAGCACAACCAGCTTGCAAGCCACAGTCAAAAAGAACAGAAAATATCCACAAAATGCAGACTGCATGACAGTTGAAATCAGCCACTCCCAGACGGGAATATTTTCATGAGACTTGAAAATCAATCCATGTTAACTAGCACACTCCTGAATTTCTCAAGTCAAATATTTTCCAGTTGTTACTGTATTCAGAAGTGTTAATATTGCCACATATAACCAGCACTCATTTTATGTTTATTCAGTTTACGCATTCCCAACTATCATCCAGTAGACATGACTCTCTCCAGAGTTCACCATTTAAATCCTTCTAGAGATATGTCAGTGGAGAGTACTTCAGACATTTCACTCCCATCCTCACAAAAATTAAGTGCTGCTTTTAGCATTTACAGTCTCTGAAAGTAGAACGGCAGCCCATACAACTGTGCTGAAGCTGCTAAAAAACTTAATTTGCATTATTAATATTCTTTCACATTAAAATAAATATTTGTACCATCTATTTCCTAATAGAGCGCTATCTAGTTAATTTCTCAAAAAGAATATAGACAGCTGTTAAAAAGGTAGCATTTGAACTATTAAATATATCAAACCCACACCACAATGAATCTAAATCAGTAAGTGCCATACAGTGTCATATCAGGATTGTTGTTTGATATAAAACAGCAATAAAAAAGCCTCAAGTTTAGTAATATGATACAGTATAATATGGTACAGTGTGTAATTATAAAAGCTTTTCAAGTTTGAAGACTTTGTTTAGTTTCTAGATTATCTCATAAAATTATCTTTGCCTCTTGACAAATCACAGTTTATTGCTGTTAGTGGCATCTGTTTCCCATACCTGAGATCGCAGAAATCTTTTGCTGGCTACAATTTCCAGATCTGTATGAAAAGTTACCCATGTCCCATGAAAAACTCAACTGCAGGTCTAACAAGTCACCAACAGCATCTAATTGAAACTAGCTCTATTTCCAGGTGAAAGCAGCAGCAAAATACAAGTCATCAGGCAGTCCTCACAGCAAGCACATCGTGACTTGTACTGAAGCTGCAGCTTTACCGTTTTCAAAGATCAGTTACAAAAGAAGTGTTATGTTTGAACATATAGACTTCAGAATAGTTGGTTGGCAAGCAAATTCATTCATTAATATTCTGTTTCTTAAGCTTTATACCAGGGATCAGCAACCCCTGGCACGCATGCCAATTAGTGACACGTGGAGACATTTTCCCTGGCACACCAGGAGGTGTGTGAGAACATTGTTTGAAAAACTGTTTGTTGAAGTTGCTGCTCTGGGCTCTTCCAAGCAGCTACAGGTCCCCAGCAGGCACCAGGGGCAGAGTTGGGAGAATGCAGGCGGGGGGGGATGCTGCCCATGTTCTGCAGACCCCACCCCCCGGTCCCCGGGCTGCACCCTCCGGCCTGGCCCAGCCCCTGAAGGGAGCTGCAGGGGAGGCTGAAGCAGGCATGGGGGAAGGTGTTGCGGGCAGGCCTGCCTGGCTGGGTCCTGAGGAGGGTGGGGGCTGCCCTGGGCATTTGCAGGTTTGAGCCTGGCAGCACCCGAGGTGGGCCCAGCCCAGCCCAGCCCAGCCCGCACAGCTCTGCAGGGATGGGGGGCAGCTGCCTTGCCCTCAAGGGGAGGCTGCCTGCATAGGGCAGGATGCTGGGCTCGGGGAGCTTCTGGCTCTAGGCTCAGCTTCCTTGCATGCTGGGCACAGCACGAGCAGGGCTGAATCACCCCCGGTGCAAAGGCCTGGCCACAGGAGCTCCCAGGAATGGTGCCCAGGCCCTGGCCTTCCCCTCCAGGGGCCGGGGTCAGGGTTGGTGCAGGTTTGCACTATGCGTACTACTATTCCTGAGGAGCCCTGGCTGGCTTGGCCCCAAGCGACACCTGCAGCAGCTGTTGCCAAAACCCAGAGGGCTCCTGCTGTAGCCCAGGGAGCTGTGCCCCACTTACACTGCATCCACTGCACACAGCAGCTGAGCCAGAAGACCCCCGAGCCCAGCATCCTGCCCTGGCCAGGCGGTGTCCCCTTGTGGGCAGGGTGGCTGTGCCCTTGCCCACAAAGCTGCATGGGCCAAGTCAGGCTGTGCCGGGCCCCACCTCCAGTGCCTCTGTCCACCCTCCGCAGCCCAAGTCTGAAGAGGCCTGGGACATCCCCTACTTCCCACTCAGCCCCCACTCTCCTCCAGCTGCCACCTTCCCAAGGGTCTGGCCAGGTTGGCCTCCCTGTGGAACCTCCCTCCATATCTGCTTCTCTCTGTATGGCTGGGGCCTAGCACTGGGTGGGAAGGGGCATCCATCTGTCCAAGCCCTGGCTGGGCCCTCCATCCCAGCCCTGGGCCCAGGTCCCTCCCGCTCCAGGACTGTCGGCAAGGCCTGAGCTCCCCAGCCCCAGCAGCTGCTGCTGGGGTGTCACTGCTTCCCTCCACCAGACACTGCCCTGGACCAGCAGGCCTGAGCCACAGCTGGTAGTGGTGGGAGATGTGGGCAGAGGGACACATCCTATTTCTTTTTCCTTGTTTTTTTCTCTTCTCTTTCTTTCTTTTCCTTCTCTCTCCTTTTTTTCTTTTTTCTCTTTTTTCTCTTTTCTCTCTTTCTGTCTCCCATTTTGTATCTTTTTCCTTTTTCTTTCTTTCTTTTTTCTTTCTTTACCTCTGTTTTTCTTTTTTTCTCTCTCCCATTTCCTTTTTTCTTTTTTTTCCTCTCTCTCCTCTTATTCTCTTCTTTCTTTCTCTTTTTTTTTCTTTCTCTCATCACGACATGCTTAACAAACAAGTATACACATGAACAACGGCAGTATATGAAGTTTTACTTATTGTCAACACTTGGTATTTACCATAAAAAGAAAAAGAGCAGCATTCATGATTACTAAATATATTAATATGCAGTGCATCCTGCCATGTATCCCCCACCCGGATTTTCTTTTTGTAGCATGCCAGAACTCTGGCACCTTACAAGGTAGACATTGCGCTTTTTTGGCACTTTGGCTAAAAATGTTGCCTACCCCTGCTTTATACCATATGAAGAATTTTAAAATTTTCACCAAATGAGACTTCTTATTTGGCTAATTAGAATCCTTGAGACAGCACATTTCAAATGCTGGTTATTCAGAAATTAAACTTCTGTTTAGAACACTCAAACTATAGATACTGCCCAGTTCTGGAGTGCTCAGGCCCATTCATTAGTAAATGGCTTCAGTGGGATTTAGAATCATAGGGCCATCCAAATCATTGTCAACATTTCCATCAACTTTAATGATATCAGGACCTGATCAGTCATTCTTGAAGTCAATGATCTATGCTATCCACAGTAAGAAACTGACTAGAAAAGCTAGGAAGAATATCTTCCAATTAACTGTGTAAGTTTTACATGAAGTAATCAATCTATTTTATAGATTATTAATATGAATAAGAAAATATGAGGCCCTTGGTCCTGTTGCAGTCTATCATATCATGATACAATATTGGGGAATTGCACCTATCTGAAAGAACCGTGTACAACAGATGGTGTCATCTCCAAGTCCTTTCATTTACAATATCAATCAGATCTTGAGAGCAACATTATAAAAGGACTTTTACAATCATGTATTTGTGAAGTTAATATACTATGCATACTACTATTCCTGAAGAAACAGTAAAGTAAGAGCGATGTTGTAGCCAGGATGGTCCAGAAAGTATTATGCAAGGCAAGGATTTCTTAGGGTGATATCTTTTATCAAGCCAACTATGTGGGCAAAGAAGTTAGTGTATGGCTAAATACAGGCAGCAAAAAAGCTCAAGGCTGAATTGATTCAGTCTCCGCAGGTTAGTCTAAGCTGTATGAATTTAACAGATAAGCAAATGAACAGACATTAACTTTTTATTCTGAAAATGCAGCCTTGTGCCTGCAGTGGCTCAGGCCAGAAGCCAGGGGGCACCAGAGCATGCCTCCCTGCTCTGCTGGAGCCAACAGCTTGGTCCAAGTTTAGTCCACCAACCTGCAAGGTGGGGTTTGCAGGGGAGGTGCAAAGTATCCTGGGATGCTGGAGGACTGTGAGTTAACTTGAATCTGGAGGGGATCTGGGACAGAAGTTCAATAAACCAATTTAACCCGAATCAGTTAAGTCTGATACTACATCCATCCAGGTTTATCTTAAACCAGTTTCAGCCATTTTGAAAGAATTTATGCATGCTGAACTTCTGTTGTGTTACAGATTTGAACTGGTTTTGAGTCACTTATACCAGTTTATGTGTAATTTATGTCCCTAGCCTATGAGGAGAAAGTAGCTACTTTAGCTGTGTTATCGCAACATTACCAAGACTGAATATTTCAAAGTCCCTTTTTATTTTACATACAGTGGAGATATTCTGATCTCCATTATACAATATGCACAATCACACGTCCCATATAAACCCAGTTTAGAAAAAAAGGAGTGTCAAGGATTTATCTTTATATTCCTTTTATAAAATTAGACAAATTAATTGGAACAAGTGCCAGCCTAGAGCATGTTTTTGAAGGCAAGAAATAAAAACTGAGGAATATGGCTTACATCAAAAATGACTGAAGAGCAGAAGGAATAGATTAAGGCAGTGGTGTCATATTGATTTTATCCCCTGGGCTGGATCTGGACTGCAGGGCTCCTTGTAGTTTGGATCCAGACCCACCTCTAGCAGCAGGGGAGAGGTGTCAAAGAGCAACAGGGATTAAAGCAGCAGTTGCTCACCTCTCACTGCCTAAATGCATTCCCAATGGGGCTCTGCACCCTGGACTTCAGCAATGAGCCCTGCCCCCTGAGTCCCCAGTTTTTCCAGGAGCCCCAACCACCGGGGCTGCAAGCCTGCAAGGTTGCATGGCTGAAAGGCTGGATCCAGCCTACAGGCTGTATATTTGACACCCTTGGTTTAAAGCATGGCATGAGTAGGACTAAGGAAAGCTGGGATTTAGCACTAACTCTGCCAGAGAATTCACAGCAAATTTGGAATGTTTCCTCTGCTTCTGTTTTCTGATCAGTGACTCGGGGAGGATGATATTTTCCTCGCGCAGGAGAGCTGTGAAATTCAGTTACTGAAAGTGGAATTTGGACACATGGTCAGCACCTACCGACAGTCATGATAGTTAGACACCTCCCTTCTCCTACCTAGGGTGATTCTGAAAATCCCACCCTTTATGTTTGTGAGGCACTTGTAGGTCCTCAGATAGGAGGTATTAGGAGAGCATATGAGTTTAATGTGAAGCTGCTTTGCACATAGCAAGAACATAGGGGTCACATTCCGCTATTCACACTCTTATGCATAGCACCTTGATTTCAGAAGTCATCTCCATGTTGAAAAGAAGACTTCATAGCAGCATAACCAAATGAGAGAGTCTCTGACTCATACTTGTGACTTTGTCAGCCATTAGCATGGCAGACCACATTTGCACTCCTACTCTTCAGTCAGAAACTATTAGCTTTGTGCTCATTAAACTGTGTGGGCGGCATTAATTGCTGGATATTCAACCCTAGCAATTACAGACAGGTTGAGAAAGAAAGTCATTGACTGTCACCTTGTGAACTTCTGGGAAAATTAAGTATTGCCTCACAGCCTAATGTTTCTATTTGTCCCCTTGGTAGCTGTTTGTATGCCCCTCAGTTGTACAAGTAAGTACTTTGAATCTTTGGGGACTTTTTTTAAACGTGCTTCTAAGCAGCCCCTAGTGCACAAATAAACTGTGTAGGTGCTTTGTGATCAGAATAATCTCACATGATCAGTCATACATTGTTCTCTTGTTAACAACAACCACGTAGGACCAGCCTTGTGTCCTGGAATGACTCCAGAATAAACAAGCACCCTGATGGAAATGCTCCATAAACACCCAAAATCTGCAGACAGACATTCTTGACATGCAGGAAGCCAAGTTCTGAAAAGAAAAAAAAACTATTATATTCCACGTGCCACCATTTTAGTGGCTGAAAGATTTAGATATGGAAAATTCCAAACAAATTAATTGACAAAGAAATGGCCCTCTGGAAATACTGCTCTACTGTTTACAAACCCTTCCCTAGTGGCATGCCATCAAAAATACTGACTATAGCCTGCTTAGGGCCAAGACCTTTGCTGGTGCAGATGGGTGAACTTGTACTGAGGTCAGTGGAGCTGCTCTGGTTTGAACCGACAGATAATTTGGCCCCTGTAAGCTACATCACTATTCTCAAGCTCCCAGCACTACTGGCTTGAACCTTTTCCATCCTTCAGTTTTTGGCTTCTCATTTGGGACAGGTGGAAGCTCCCAATAGTTGGATTCTGGAGTTCCTGTCCCACAGAACCAAAATCAGTTTAGTCTTCTTCATTTAATCTAGGCAAATGCAAAGGTTTATACTGCAGTTGTTCTACTGCAAAGTACTTTGACCAATGAAAAGGTATCAACAAACTGCACTTACAGTAGGAACGAGAATTCAGTACTGCAGTAGATTCATATCTGGTTTACCCCATAGTGAAGGAAGCTCTGTTGCTGGAAAAAAGGTACTTGCAGGGATAAAGAAATGGAAAGTCCAACCTGCAGCCTAAGCAAATTAACTAGGCATGCCTATCCAGAGAGCATTTACTTAGGTGAATTCCAGGGTTTGGGAGGCTGACTAGTGCTTCTAAGTATAGCATTACCCTAGGTTCAAAATTAGGACTCCACTTAAACACATTTTCACTTAATTTTCCATTCATTACTTCCTTTACAACTGTCAAATGGAGTATGCTTTCACAGAACACCAAAGAAGCGGTACAAGCACACCCTAAAGGTGTCACTAAAGAGTTTCAGCATTGATTTGTTGTTGTGGGATCGCTCGCGACTGTCCATCCTGGAGGTCATCAATCCAGAACAGAGCACTGGCCTTCGAACAGCAACGCATGGCAGAAGCAATAAAAAAACGTGTGGCTCGGAAAACGAAAACCTCTTGTAACCAGTCCTCATTGCTTTTCTGCCCCTGCTGCAGCAGATTGTTCAAGGCAAAGATCGAGCTTATAAGTGACCTATGTACCCACGTGACCTAGCCTCCACCCCCCTCCTTTCTCTTTTCTCTCTCTTTCTCCCTTTTTCCTCCTTTTCTCTTTTTTCCCCTCCCTGTTTCTTTCCCACTTCTTTTCTCTCTTCTTCCTTCCCCCCCACCCCTGCTGGATGCAGTCATCTTCACCTGCAAAGGATGAATCTTACTTCCTTTACATTTTCTTGACAAAGTAGGGTTTACAATATGTTTTCCACATAATGATTTCATGGATTGCCTGGTAACTGGAGGGTATATCTACACAGCTCAATGCAGTTCTTCTCAGAGCTATCTGAGCTAACTCGTATAGAGTCCAGAAGAAACAGCCACCATAGTCCAACAACCTGTCCACTGTTCCTCAGTGGATCTAATTACTAATTAGGCCGAGTGCTAATTCAGGTACTCTGCTGTTGTTACTCAAGTTAGCTCTTTTCAGAGGTAGCTCAGGTATCTCTGGACAGCACTGCATTGTGCCAGTTACGAGGGTGATATACAGCACAGGTACACCTTAGGTTATGGGTAATCATATGATATCATACTATGGAAAAATAGCATGGGATCACACAATTAAAAATTATACAAACAAGGGGTGGATGGAATTAAGGAGTGGAAACCACTATACCTCTGAATGTTAAATGACACATAACAAGAACCAAATCCTGCCATCCATTACTGGGGCAAATTTTCATCCTTAACTTCTATTTTCCTCATTTTAAATATGAGATTTTAATGGCCCTTTCTTCTTGATTTCATGAACTACCAGAGTAAAGCCATAGAGAGCAATGGTGTTTAACTGGACAATCTGATATACCTAAGAAAGGGATCTCTAACTCCTATACCATACTATCCTATTTTAGAAAATTGCTGCTTCTTCATGAAATCAGTAGTGAGAATACTTCCTCTGAGAAAAACACTTCCATCCTCAGGTTTCCCAGGGGAGGAATTAAAAAGCAAAGTATATGCATCACAACAGGATATACTCCAGTGTGTTATTGCTATTTCCATATGTGGGTCTTGACTATCATTTTTGCCTTTCTAATCACTGCTATTCTTGATTTTCCCTGTGCAATGAAGTCCTGAGACATTTTCAGATTTTCTCCATTGTTCTGAAAATCTCAGTAGTAAGACAGAGAATTTAATTATTTGGAAAAAAAAATATTAAGCTTTGGGGTTATATACTGAGTGCACCACTTCACATCTGCACATCATCATTACACAACTCCCCACACCCTTCTGCCATCCTACAGGCAGTCCTCGCACTTACAGCGGGTTATGTTCCTGGAAAAGGCACTGTAAGTCGAAACGATGTAAGTCGAATTTGATTTTCCCATAGAAACAATGTTATAATAGGGGGTTACGTTCCTTGGTAAGGAACGTAACCCAATTTTTTATAGAAATCAAGGAACGTAACCGCCTAACATTCTTTCTATGAGAAAATCAGATTCAACTTATTGCATTGCACATTAGAAAGCTTTTAAATCAACTATTTAATCAACTATAAATGATATACACTGATAAATGATATATACTGTACAAAGCTTTCTAAAGTGCAATGCAGTCACTAAGGGAGGCAGTGGGGCCAGCGTGGGACACTTACCAAAGGTAAGCTCCTCAGTCCTTATGTAGCAGGTAGCAGCAAGGCGAGGCGAGGCGAGGCGAGGCAAGGGTGGGGGTAGGGGTGGGGGCTGGCACAGGCTCCGCTGGCTCTGGGGAACTGCCCCACGGGCTCTGCCAGCTCTGGGGAACTGCTCCGCTCCCCAACACTATGTGTCTCCTCACTCCCAGAGGCATGGCGAGGCAGGGATGGGGGCTGGGAACTGCTCCATGGGCTCCACTGGCTCTGGGGAACTCCTCTGCTCCCCAGCCCTGATGCCACGTGCCTCCTCACTCCCTGAGGTGATGTGGGGGCATGAGGCAGTTCCCTGGAGCTGGCAGAGCCTGTGCAGCCCTCACCCCCCATCCCTGCCTTACCATGCCTCTGGGAGTGAGGAGGCACATGGTGTCGGGGCTGGGAAGTGGAGCAGTTCCCCAGCGCCAGCCCCCAGCCCTGGCTCGCCTCCGGGAGCATATGGCCTCGGGGAGGTGCCACTGCCTGAGCTTACCTCCGGTAAGTGTCCCACGCCAGCCCCATTGCCTGCCATAAGTGCAAGGATCAGTGGCGTAAGTAATAACAGGTGTGTAAAATGCAGAGTGCTGCAAGTGCGGATCGCCACAAGTTGAGCCATCGTAAGTCAAGGACTGTCTGTGTTTAGTCATTTTACCCCACAAGTCTCCCAAGCACATAGCAAACTCATCACATTTATACAGAAATACATTTATACATTCCATTAAGTGATGGGGCTCCTTTCCACCCTGTCCACCACTTAGCTCTGACCATTCAAAAGCAGCCAGCAGTGATGTATTGGCTGCTCCTTCCCTTCCCTTTTCTTCCCCCACTGACAGCTCTGGGGATAGGGCTGAGCTGCTGCTGCCAGTGCAAGAACTAGCTCAGTCCAGCCCAGCCAAGCCCAGCCCAGCCCTTGTCCCCACACAAAATATTAACTCTGGAGGGAACACAAGTTCCCTAAGGTGCTCTGCTTCAGAGCACCTTCATATAATACATTTTACTAGGGTTAAGTTTTTGCATGATGGGACATTTTAAGTGCTCTGCAGCCATGCGTTAAGTCACGGCTGTAAAGTGCTTTCAGGGGCTCAATCACGCAAACAATAGCACTTGTGTAAGCACCCTGAGTCCAGCCCCATCCAACTGCAGGTAGCTGGCAGGAGTTCAGAGAAGAAGAACAACAAAAACGAATGATTCATTGGTGGGGATTAAAATAGTTTAGTATGCTGGTAGCTTGGTTAAACACAGACAAGCCAGAGGGCCTGATCCAAAGCCCGTTGAAATAAATGGGACTTTTTCCACTGTGGTTTGATGGGCCTTAGATCAGATACAACTCTTGATCTGTAAGTATTGAAGTGTTAGTATTGAAGTATGTAGGTACTGAAGCGTTAGTATCAGGGAGGGAGAAACACTGGTTAGGAGATTCAGAAGAATGCAGTAAAGGAGGATGAAACAAAGCAAATAGTATGAGTATTTTGTCTACCTATCAAGAAGAAATTGATGAAATGAATGTTGGAATTGTCTCCCAAGAGACAAGTGGTAGCAGCCCTATTTGTCATTTGAAATTAGCAAGAAGAGTGCTCCAGAGATTATAGGGAGTAATAATTCTGAATCAGCAGGGAGATGAGGGGATCTTTTAAGTCTTTCCCTAGCCATAATTTCTCTTATTCTGTAAAGTGAGGAATCCAATAGTGACTCAGGGCTGAGTCAAATGAAAATAGTAGCATTTCCTCAAGCTGTAAGTATTTGAGCAGGTTTATTCATGCTAAAGGACTAATAATTAGTTACCAGATACACCAGGAAGGCCCAGCTATGTACTTATTTCTAATGACATAATGTCAAGAATAAATTTGAAAGGACACTGAAAACAGCTTTTAGAAAAGAAATAAAAACAAGAAAACTCTGTTAACATAATGTTGTTTGTTATTAGTAAATAAGTGAATATGAGCAGGTACTTTCTGAGTTTGGTCTGCTGTTTCCATCACAACCAACCCCAATTTTATTTAAGCACTTGACCATAGAGCACAGGGTGTTTGTTAAATGTTTCCTAACACTTACCATATACAATAAAAAGTATTAATAGTCTGTAATTCTGCATTTTCCTTATCAAGGTCTTATCCTACCAAGGAACCCATAACTGTGATTCTTCATGGATATAAGGATCTGTCTTGGTGGGTCCCTTTGCTTTAATGTGCACTTTTATTTCTGGGAGGTGACCAGTTGGTGTAAAAGTCCAGCAGGATAGAACCTAACAGTGGAAAACAAATAAGCCTGTGCTCAGGGCCAGTAGGTTTAATAACAGTGTACAACAACGCAGCACTTCCTTAGAAGTAGGCCTGTGTCTTCTCTTCAACTTATTTGAAATGGATTTGGGGGTTTTGGATGCTTACCTTTTAACATAAATTCACCAGTGTAATGAAGGTGAAAATCCTGCATATTCCTCCTTCCACTGAAAATCCTCCAGTCATCCATGCATCTGTTGGCACCTTCTCTCCCCTCAGCCACATCCCTCTCTGGGCTTTCTAAACTTCCCGCCAGGACTTGCCAAATATCTCGGTCCTTTGACTACTGATTCTAGCCTTCTAATCCTTCTTGCACTGCTCCCATTGACATACAGGGAACCAGAGAGGGTTTTGGAAATGGGAAAGGTAATTGCCAGACTTTTCAGCTGCATTCAACAACTGTCCAACTTCTTGGTCTGTCTCATTTTCCAAAAGGCTGAGACATTCCACTCCAGATGAAGATCTAATATCCCCTAAGTGCCCAGCCATCCTATCCCCTTCATCTTTTAACAAATAACCAGTTTGCATGTTTCATTCAAGGAGATGGGTCAGTGTATGTGTGGAAGTTTTTTGGGTGTGTGAATGGAGAGAAAAGGACACTTCTATCTGCCTACTGGAAGCTGAGGATTCCTCCACTTGTTTGATTTACATTCCTTGAGTGCATTCAGATGAGTGTGCACATGCAGTCTGCAGTACCTTAAACCTGTCCGTGGCATCACAAACCACTCGCAGCAAACGTGCAACTGTGTGTTGCACTTCAATTTTGCAGTGCAGTGCCAAAACTTGATATCATGATGTCCTGGTATCAAACCCCTGCCCCACCCAAAAAACAACCCACTGCAAAAAGTGGCCATCTTAAAGTTCTGTACCGATTGTTCTGTCTGCAACACAGTGATTTTTTTGTGAAGCTTGTCCATATTTTTTTTGGTAAATTTGTGTTTGTAACAAAATAAAATTTCATTCTAGTAAGCATACATGCAAAATGATAATCTAATGTGACATCGTGGGTCAAATTCTGCTTCAGTTACACTTTTGAAATCTCACTGCAGACAATGAGGTTGCCTGGAAAGCAGAATTTGACCCTATATCTTAAAATATCTTACCATAAGCTTTACAGTGTTCCTAATATGAAAATTAATTGTGAGCATATCCAAGTGATCTATACTGTTTCTGTTCTTATTTTTGTCAGACTGGTCTTGTGGTTGTTTAGCTAATATAACTTTGACTTGAGTGCCAGTTCTGTCACATCATGTCCATTTAAGTAATCAGAACACAGTAACAAGAGTAAGTGTTTGTAAGTAATGTCTTATAGGATTTTGTTTTAATGGTCTAAAGGTCTAGGCAGCCTCCTCCCCTCCATATGCCTGCCTAGGTATACGTGTCAAAGGTCTGGGTTACCTCTTACATGTACACCATGATCCAGAAGGATCAACAGTTGCCTACTAGGATTTTATTCCCTACTGTAGGGGTTGTCAACCAGGAGTACACGTACTAGGGGGTGCGCGGAGGTGGGTGGGGGACAAAGCACTGCCGCCTCCCAGGAGCAGGGCCGGGGTGGAGCTAGGGCAGTGGCGCCCCTCTGCGGGACAGAGAAGCTCACACGTGGGTGGCCACCACCACCACCCCACACCAGTCTGATGAGCTTCCCCGCCCCACAGAGGGGTGCTGCTGCCCTCACTCCAGCCCAGTCAACTGCTCCGTCTTGCCCTGGCCCTGTGGCAGTGCTTCATCCCCGTCCACTTGCCCGCACACCACCCCTACCTCTCTGCTTTGTGTCTGGCTGTGCACTACCCACCCCCCATCCCTGCTCAACATTTGGCCATGTGCTACCCTCCCCCCGCTCGGCATTCAGCCGTGCGCTACCTCCCTTGCTTGTCATTCAGCTTTGTGCTACCCCCCGCTTGGCATTCAGCCATGTGCTACCTTCGCCACCCCGCTCAGCATCTGGCTGCATGCTACCCCCGCCCCCACACTCAGTGTCTGGCCATATGCTAGCACCCCCACCCACCCACCGCTTGGCATCTGGCTGCCAGGGGTACCTAGATTAAAAATGGTTGAAAACCCCTGCTCTACTGTGCTCCTGACTTTCTGTGTGTCTTTGGGCAATTTACTTCCCTAATCTGAATTTCACTTCACCCATTTAAAAACTAGCTGATTCAGGGCTTAATTAATGCTGGATAGCCAGCACGGGTTTGTTGCAGGTAGGTCTTGCTTGACCAATCTCATTTCCTTCTACGACCAGGTGACCTATCACCTGGACAAGGGGGAAGAGATTGATGTCATATATCTTAACTTCAAAAAGCCTTCGATCTGGTATCCCATGATCACCTCTTGGCAAAAGTGGCCACAACCAGTGGGGTCCCCCAAGGCTCTGTCCTTGGACCCATATTGTTCAACATCTTCATTAATGATGGGGACATTGGAGTCAGGAGCGGACTGGCCAAGTTCGCCGATGACACCAAACTTTGGGGCAAAGCATCCATGCCAGAAGACAGGCAGGTGATCCAGGCTGACCTGGACAGGCTCAGCAAATGGGCGGATGAGAACCTGATGGTGTTTAACACCGAAAAATGCAAGGTTCTCCACCTTGGGAAGAAAAACCTGTAGCATCCTTATAGGCTCGGCAGTGCTACACTGGTTAGCACTATGGAAGAAAGAGACTTGGGGGTCATCATTGACCACAAGATGAACATGAGCCTGCAATGTGATGCTGCAGCTACTAAAGCAACCAAAATCCTGGCTTGCATCCATAGATGCTTCTCAAGCAAATCCTGGGACGTCATTCTCCCCTTG
>NW_017729024.1:144505151-144513863 GCF_001723915.1 Gavialis gangeticus | reverse complement strand
TGTTTCAGGCTGGACATAAGGAAGAATTTCTTTACTGTCTGAGCCCCCAAGGTCTGGAACAGCCTGCCATCAGAGGTGGTTCAAGCACCCACATTGCACACCTTCAAGAACAAATTGGATGCTTATCTTGCTGGGATCCTATGACGCCAGCTGACTTCCTGCCCTTTGTTCGGGGGCTGGACTCGATGATCTTCCGAGGTCCCTTCCAGCCCTCATGTCTATGAAATCTATGTTTGTAAAATATTTTGAGAGAGGTACAGAAGTGCACATTTGCTCATATAGGGTGTTCATACACATGCTCCAGGAGTATGTGTGTGGGGGGGAAGGCACTTTAATTATAGCGACTCTGAGAGCCGTTTTAATTAAAGTGCCCAGAGTGTCCTCTGCATCAGCGTCCTTGCACTGAAAAATGGCGGCAGGGGCACTTTAACTAAAGCCTTGTAAATGAACTTTAGTTAAAGTGCCCCTACCACCTTTTTTCAGCACTGGGACACTGATACATGAGACACAGGAGTCTGCTGGAGCATGGTTATTACCATGTTCCAGCAGAATCAATCAATTAACTGAGTCTGCTCCAATGCACTATAATTACATTGTGTTGGAGCAGCCTGACTGCTCATGTATAGGTGCCCGTAGTGGTCTAGAGACTGGTGAGAAAACTTTTATTTAGGTTTTAGCAAAACCCTGATCTTGGATAGCATGATCAGACTGACATATAACTCACTTTTATTCTTTCTTGGATGATGTGAGCAAAAGAAAAACTTTTCTGAGAAATCCCCCTTTTGATTGATTCTTATGGGGTGCATATGAAGGACTTAAGGTACAGTTAGTTGCATTTACAACCTGTGATAATTACTGAATGCAGAAGGCAGTAGGAGGGAAATCATGTGACTTTTCAAAGTCAAATTCATCCTCGGCATCATTCTACTGGCCCCAGTGCAGTGAGGCCAGACATGGATTTAGCCCAATATGTACTGGAGAAGGGTAAATTGCTTATGCATTTTTCTTTGAGGAAAAACAAACAAAGATTATAGATATTTTATTATTAAAGCTTTTTACTGTGGAGCAATAAATCAGGTGGTTAACATGGATCAGACAGGAAAAAAATATTTTGAGAACAAGGTTTCCCATAAGGTAGGTGCTTCTCAGTAACAAACTCTATGGTGTCTGGCCTTTTCTGTTTTAAAAGCCTTGCCCCCTGGATGAAGGCTTACACTTTTCTTCCATTCAGTGTTGAGAACCCCAACCCCAACCCCATGACATGCGCACAGCAATGAGATATGAGGGGCTCTTGGAGGGGGAGAACTTCTGTTCCCTTCACACCAATGTCATGTGAACTGAACTCCTCATGAGCCAGGGACACGGCAAGCCAAAATGGGGAAGGAGTTAGGGGACAATTGATATATGCTACTCAATCCCTTCACAGGCACAGTGCAATTTAAGGACAAGATTGCATTTCTCCTGTGGAGAGACCAGCAAGAAGGGGGAGCAGAAGAGCAGCCTCTGTGGGCCTGCTATCTCCCCTCCTGCAGAGATGGGTAGGAAATGGGCAGACTTGAGAGTGGGCTTGGGCAAAGCGTTCACTTCCACCCTCGGTCTACATGCCAGCACAGCCATAAAATGAGCTAGGTAAAGGACAGGTAGGTGTACATGGTTTCTTTTCTAAAGCAAAGGGGAGAACTGAGGAACAAGTACTGATTTTCTGCTGCCTCTTAATCAGCAATAGTAGCAAAATCACATTTTAGTTCACTTGGCGATCTGATACTCTCCTGCACAGCTCTCAGACACCACAGATATATATACCTGAGCTACACACACATATACACACACACACACACACACGAAACCATAGCGAGACTGTGCAGTCTGTCTGTCCAGAACAGCAGGGGAAACAGTAGGGTCCTGGGTAAAAATATAGAAGGACTATGGTTAATGGGAAGCAAATCTATTTTCACACATCTTTGCCTTCCATGATAGTTAGCAGCCACATTCCCTGGCCTTTGTGCTGGCCAAGGCTGAGCTCTCAGTCCCCTTTCAGCTTTTCTAATGGTCGCAACAGACCAAGGCAAGAAAGTTCTCTCCTTTTGTGTTTTTGGTGTGTGCGTGTTAAAAAGATACATTATGAACCTAAGCATGAGAAATGCATTCTGCAATTAACGTTTTTACTCTTATATTTCAGCTGATATTCAGCTGATTGATATATATATATGACAATCATTGACTTCATTTACTTGCCTCACTTTGCATGTTGATTTTTAAAAAATTCTTGCATCTGAACTACATGCAGAAAGTAGATAGAGGTGTACAGAATTTAACTAGAGCTGGGAGAAAAAATAATACCATGTTCTCACAGTTCCAAAGTTTCACAGTTCTAAAGTTTATAAAAATGTTTGATCCAACCTATAGAATTTACTAAAGAATTATATTCCTGCGACATAATTGTATAAATTGGTCAAAAATCTGCACAGAAAGAAGATAACATTTCTTTAGAAACTTATTGGTGTCATCCATCTTCTAATTGATTTATTTTGTGTGACCCACTGAAAGCCAAAGCAGGTGGTTTCATTACAAGTCTTATCTGAGGCTCTGTAACTCATTTCACTGATAATCTAATGCAATTTTGAATTTAGGTTACTGCGTGTAAACAAAAGCAATTTTATAAAAGCCACCTTCTCATTATGTAGTCATTTCTACATTTCTGAATGTCTCCTTTGGGATATCTTCCCAAAAGTGTATATGCCTTAGCCACAAACTTTCACAGGGTCATTTTTAATGGATCTTTCATTAAAGTAGACAACGACAAAATAAACCATCCCCAATGAAATAAACAAGCTCTTCATCTAGTGCCAGAATAATTACTGCCAGGTCTTTTTATTGAAAAAGAATGAGATTCTTTGTGGAAATCCAAACGAGGTTGCTTCTTAGATGAAGGCTGGCAAGTGGCAAATTAAAAGAGTTCAAACCCAAGACTATCTGGATAACAACAATGCACAGAAGGAGTCTTCCTTTTTTTTGCCTCCCCTTTTAGTGTTGTTAAAATTCTGCCTGCAATATTCCACTTTAAATTCAATATGACTGAGGCTTTTATAAATCATTCAGGATAAAAAGAGCATTTTTAAATGACATTGCTCTGATGTACCTCAGCCACTTTAAAAACATCTTGGTGTGACAGACTTATCCTGTAATGTTAATTAAGAGGATTTTCCCCCAAACATTCCTTCAATATTGCCGTATTTAATTTAATAGGAAATGCAGGAGATATTTTGATAGGCAGAATTGTAGGAATTTTTATGCAACTGTTTCTAATACATAAGATGATATTCCTGACATGTTTAAGAAGATAGTGCCATTTAAAACTGGTGTTGCACTAGATGCAACCTTATTTTTATATTGTATTCAAAATCCTTACAAGGTATTTAATGTGTAAAAAATGACCTACAGCTTTCTTCATACATCAATATAAATAGCATGAGTAGAACCAAACTTGGCTACTGAAAGCTGGGCATATAATATTTTCAGCAGGATACAGATGCTGAAAGTCTTTAGGGGATTTGCCTCTCAGTTAATGAAAATGCCTCAGGAGGAGCTGAAATGAAGCTGATCCTGGTTGCATTGAGGTAAACTACAAAAGTCCTATTGACTTCAGTGGAATAGCATCAGGTCCATGGTGACCCAGTTTTCAACCCCTCTTTGGATTCCAGTACTAGTCAAGAGGGCAAAGACACTGAGTATTAGAGGCTAAAGGATTTCAAGGCAGACAGAAGCAAAGCAAAGCAGTGCAAGGCTGGATGAAAATTTTACTAGACTGCTCTTGCCAAAAATCAATGATTATTTAAAGAAATGCACCCTCTGTAATGCAAAATTTCTAATATTTTGTCCCACAAAATAAGGATTCATTTGAAGTCAATGAGTTTCTCTGGATGAGTGCTGTTTCTTGTTAGATTAATCAGCTCTTTTGAAATGTAATCAGCATTGGATGGCTAGTTTAATTTTATGGATGTATAGGAAGTGGATGTAATTAATTAAAGCTGCCACTGTAAAACCAGAACAATTCCCTTCAACTCTTTATCAATGAATATCATTATTTGAGATATGTAATCCTTCAAAGATTAAGAATCATTAGCTAATAAGCCAGGCCTTCGTGAATCTGTAACATCTGCAGTTTCCTGATCACAGAAATGTATTTGTCACAGCGAGAGAAAGGAAACTGACGTACCATTCCCCAATGAAAACCTTATGAAGGCAGGGACTTCAGGGAAGAACAACAAACAAACATCCTATGCATCAGGATTTTTCAGTTTCATGGAGAAAAGAACTTATTTAGAGAACATTTAAACAAAACAAAAATTAAGAGTAACTTTGGGTTTCAAACTAGCAACTGAAAAGAAATCACTTTCCAAATAGACAAGGCTGCTACGCTTTCTGCTGCTTATAATGTCCTTGTATCTCTCTACACAGTGATCACAGAAGTCTGTTTCATTGCAACAGATTTAATTGTTCATTGACACCAAGAGGGAGGGAGTGACTGAGATGACAGGCAGCATTAAAGATGAGGTTTAGCTTGTCTTATTGGGCAATTTGATAAGAGATGTTGATTCTGAAAGCTCTCACAAGGGCTTTTTATTTGTTTGCTTAATACTGAACTGTTTTAGAACTGCACACAGCTGAGCTGACAGGAGATTCAAACTGAGCGTGTTGGTTTGGGAATTACGGGGGTGGTGAGATGCAGGAAAATAGCCTCTGTCTTCTTCACAGGAAAGTCAGCTGATAAACTGATCTTAAGACAACGAATCTTCCTTCCTGTAAAATGCAATAACAGGCAGATCTTACAACCTCAGCGACCTTCTGCTAACTTTATTCTGAACCAGGGCAAATAGTGGGGAAGCTTTCCTTGGCAAATATATCACACAGATTCTATATGAATCAGACGGCTGTGCTTACAGTGAGCGCCAACAATACCCGCATAGTGGACCACATATCTTTCAAAGCAGACGAGTTCACAAAGAAGTCCCCTGCACATGAAGATAAGCTGCAGTAGGCTTTTCATTAAACATCCGCTGTGTACTTCCTGCCAGAGCAGTGAGCTTGGCCCGAGGGAGCTGATTGACGAGCAGTAGCAGTCAGTCTATGAACGTTTCTCATTTTGTTATTTAGGCCAGCTCTTCCCTACAGCTCTCAGTAGAGGGCAAAGAGAAACACACCATTTATGTCACCTTATTAAGTACACACAGCTTTTGCAGCCCTGCATCATGCTGTAGCCTTTCTCGTCCTTCTCTTGGCACCATGCAACAGAGTAAACATCATAAAGAACATAAAAAGGAGTTTTCCTGAATTTTCCCTTCACTCCCCTGGCAACAGAAAGCTTTAATAGGGTAGGTTTTTTTCCCCTCAAGAAAACATTTCCTTCCCCCACTCACATAGGGCTGGCAAAAATTCAAGCCCTTGTGCTTGGTAATGCTCAAGGGTTTCTCCAGGAAGCTCTGTTTTAAAGAGTTAACACAGCTGCTCAGTCACCCTGCTTCTAATTACACCATGACCATGGTCACTTTCTCCTGCTGAAAGTGACTTCGCCTGCAGAATCTGACCTGCCACAGACAGCTTGTTCCACTCGCTCTCTAATAATGATGATACGGAGTAGAGAGACTTTCTATTGCCTTGTGCCTCCTGCAGTTATTTATACCTGTGCTGAGGGTGCATAAAATGCTACTAATCACTAGAATTTTACACCCACTTCGCTTGAAAGCCTCTTCTCCACACATCTATGCTGAGCTTTACAAGCATTAACTATTAAGCCTTGCAATTTTTGCTGTTAAATAACATTGATACTCCGCAGCCCAGTTGTATTAAATGATGTATAAACATATGGAAAAATAATTGCCTGCCTGAAAAAACTTGTGGTCAGAAAAAGACACAAAGGAGACAAACAAGCAGGTTGAGGACATGTAAAGGAAATAATAGTACACAGTCATTAACCCCTAGTGAGAGGCCTGAAGAGATATTATACCCATTTTTTACAAATGGGCAAACTGAGATAGAGAGTTTAACAGGTGAGCAAGTTATTTTCAAGGGAAGAAAGTGAACATAGTGGTAAAGAATCTGTGTCAGAGTCAGGATTAGCAATCAAGGGGTTTGGTCCTTGAGACTCGTGCTTAAACTATTAAATTAATACAAAACTGCTTAAGGGAGAAGAAGGGAGGCCCAAGACTTTCCACAATAATTTATTAACTGCGTGCCTCCATTTCTGGAACCTCATTTAAGATGCACCATAATCTAGTTTTTCAAAGAGCAGGTAGGTGGCTCACCACTTTCTATGAATCAGATCTCTTTAAAGTGCGTTAAGGTGGGCACCCAAAAATGGAAGTTGTCAAATTGTTAACTATTGTGTAAAAGAAAACCTTGGGATAAATGCTAGTTACTGAGTATAAAGCACTAACATGTAAAACAGAAGTATTATAAATATACCTTACATCTCTGTGAACAAGTAAACTATGATTATGTTTTGGTCAGCCCCCTAATATAAGACTAAGAACATAATGGTCCAGTATCCTGTCTTTGACAAAAACCATGCTGACTCTTCTCCAGCAGATCATATTTGTCTATGTGACTTCTGATTTTATTCTTTATTATAGATTCTACCAACTTGCCAGGGATTAAAATGAGACCTACTGGTCTGTAGTTCCCAGGATCACTTCTAGAGCCCTTTCTAAAGATAGGTGCTGTGTTGGCAACCTGCCAGTCTTCTGGCACAAAGGATATTTGTAATGACGGGTTACAGTGCTATTGCCAACAGTTCTTCAATTTCACCTTTGAATTCCTTCAGAACTCTTGGGTGAATCCCATCTAGTCCTGGAAACTTATTAGCATTTAATTTATCAGGTTGTTCTAAAACTTCTGCTATCACTCCAATGTGATTCAGTTCTTCAGAACTATCTACTACGAAGGACTGACTTGATGTGGAAATTTCTCCCAGTATCTTCTGCAGTAAAAAACAATGCAAAGAATTCATTTAGTTTCTCTGCTATGACCCTACCATTTCTAACTGCACCTTTCATACCTTGGTCATCTAATGGTCCCACTGATTCTCTCACTGGCTTCCTGCTTCTGATGTATTTTAAAAAAGTTTCATTATTAATATAAGCATATTTTGCAAGACTCTCCTCAAATTCTTTTTTGCCCTGCATTCTTTTGCTTTTACATTTGACCCATCCAAGTTTATAAGTGTTCCTGTTTTCCTCATTTGAACATGCTTTCCATTATTTGAAGGATGCCTTTTGCCTTAGATAGCCTCCTTGGCCACATCCAGACTTGCAAGGGTGTGTGGTTTATGGCACCACAAACCACACGTGGTGAATGTTAAAATGTGCCCCAAGCTACAAATTTGCATCACGAGGCCAAATTTGCTACCAAGATTTCCCAGTAGCAAAAATTCCCCCTGGCAATGTAAGTGGCACAATGCATGCACAGCAAGTGTGCACCAGCACACGCAGATGCTGGGCCATCCAGGGAGACGTTCTAGTTGCTGGTCAGGCCTGAATGCTGCCAGACCTGTGCCTTTGCTGCTCCAGGCCACCAGGTAAGGCTGTTGGGGCCAGCACTGGTGCTGGCCCTAGCCTCCAGCTCTCCCTGGCTGAAGAGCTGGGAGGAACTGGGCAATGGCAGTTTGCCCATTGGGAGACAATTTGTCCTGCGATGCACACATGCAGGGGCATTCACTGTGGCAATTTGTCCGCTGTAAGCTCACGGCCCTGCATGTCTGGATGCAGCCCTTAACTCTATTATTAAACCATACAGGGGGTTTATTGGACCCTTTATGATATGTGGTATATACTTTTCCTGAGCCTCAAATATAATATTTTAAAACAGCTTCCAGGCTGCCTGTAGACCTTTTACATTGTTGACTACTTCATTTAACTTCTTTCTAAGTAGTTTCCCCTTTTATTTGTAATTTCCTGAAGTTACATATAGGCATGATAGATTTTTTTGGGTCACTCTCACCTGCTAAGACGTTGAATGTGATTATGTTATGGTCACTATTACAAAGCAGCTCACCTACAGATACCTCTAGGACCAGGTCCTGTGTGTTAGTTAGGATTGGGTCTAGTATTGCTAGTACTGCTTCCATGGGCAGTCTCCACAGAAAACCCCTGCAAAGGATCAGGCCCCTCTGCTTTTTTTTTCCCCCCAGCAGAGCCTGCTTGCACAAGCTGCCACCGTGCAGCCCATGATCTGTGGGGGGCCCAGTCCTTCCCTCCACAGTGGCGGCACCCCCTCGGGCCACCTGGGCAAGGTGCTAGCTGCGCAGATGCTGTCCCAGCTTGTAGGCAGCACCCACCGCATCCAGCCCTTCCCTGAGCCTGCCTAGGGAGCAGCGCCCAGCAGGCTTCTAGCGCACGGGCTCAGGAAAGAGTTGGATCTGGTGTATGCTACCTGCAGGCTGGGGCAGCACCCATGCAGCTAGCATCCCTCCTGGTCAGCCCTGGGGCTGCCACCACTGTGGAGAGAAGGACCAGGCCTACCCCTTCCCCCACTTCCAGTTCACGCGGGCATGCTCCATTGAAAAAAAAAAAAGCGGTGAAGGGCCTAATCCTTTTTTTTCCCCCACAGAGCCTGCCCACCTCTCCTGTGGCTGAGGGGTGACCTGCCAGCAGGCCATGAGCTGTGGGGAGCCCCAGCCCTTCCCTCCATGGTGGTGGCACCCCCCCCCCCCGCACA
>NW_017729024.1:144490909-144505030 GCF_001723915.1 Gavialis gangeticus | reverse complement strand
GGGGGCCCCCCCCCCCCCGGGCCACCTGGGTGGGCGGCTAGTGGGTGGGTGCTGCCCCAGCTGGAAGGCAGCACCCAGCCTGATCCAACTGTTCCCCAAACCCAAGTTAGGGCAGTACCTGCCTGCTACCAGCCCACCCAGGCAGCCCCAGGGGGCACAAGCACTGCAGAAGGAAGGACTAGGGGCCCCTCACTGCAGCTCAGGGGTCCCTCAGCCCCCAGCTGTGGGAGATGCTGGCAGGCTCCAAGAAAAATAAAAGGACCAGACTCCTTTGCTGTAACAGTAATGAAAGCCCCTAAATTGAAACAGTGGTTTTTAATCATTGCAAATAAAAACCCACCATTTCAATTTAGGGTCCCCCATCACATGTACAAGGGCCCTGAACATTCTGACTTATCCTCACCATTGTCTACAATTATGCTTTCTAATCCACTACTACTCACTTCAAGGATTGCTCAATTGCAATGACTGCTCCGCCAATATTTGTCTGTGCTAAATAAACATGGTCTCATACAAATCAGTATTCACAATTAGATTGGCACCCAACACTAATCTAACCCTATGTTTCTCAAACTTTTTTAATAGGTGGCCACAATCTAGAAGCACTCTTATCTAGAACACAGTATCCCTGCCAATCTGACTGCTTGGACTGCTCCTCTCCCATTTATAAGCACTTACTATACCTGTTGCAGCTCAGTCAATCACTTACATGGAAAAGTAAGTAAAAAAAAGATTTAACATATACTTATCTTGTCTTTTAATACAATGTAAGGTTGATACAAAGTAAGATGAACCAATATCACATCTCCAGCAAATACAGCTTCAGCAAATACAGCCACTATTTTGGGAACACATGGTCTAAAATAGTACCTTAAATAGTACCTCTAGTACTAGAGCATAAATATGGGAAAATAAACTTGTCTCATGCAGTTGCAGTGTATTCATTACAATATGAGATACTCAGAGTCAAAGTTAATCTTCCATTGCCAAGTGTGAGTGAAATGGCTCTGTTAAAATAATAGGCAGCCAGAAGTTTTCCCATTCTTCAAACCAAAATTTTTATAACATTCAAACAATTTTTGGCAAAGTGTGCTCAGCCACCTTCTCTACTTTCTTTTGTTTCCAACTGGAAAAATAGAAGGATTCTAATGTAGCCACTCCAAGGCTAGGGACAGAAGTTACACATAAACTGGTATAAGTGAGCAGAAATTAGTTTATACCTGTAACAGAACATAAGTTCAGTGCACATAAATCAGTTTCAAAATGTCTGAAGCCAGTTTGAGATAAACCTGGCTGAATGTAGTATCAGACTTAACTGACTGAGATCAAATCAGTCTATGGAACTTCAGTCCCAGGCCCAAGAGAGCGGCACTGTTCTAAAGATGAGCAAAGCTTACTTCTGCACTGCTTCATTCCCTATTAGGTTATTTATTCATTGCTTTTAATTTCTCTGACAGAAACTCCCACAAAACCAATCTTGATGTTGAAAATCACGCACATTCAAATAGTTTGAATATGTTCACTTTTAGGACATGTCTCAAATCTTATCTAAGGTTATGATCCTTTGTAGAGATGGGAGTATACTAAGGGCTGGTTATAATCAAGTTAATCTCACTGGGGATTCTGGCTATAATGTATGAGAAGTTTATGCTGGTCAGTTGTGAATTACTTTATTTTAATATGTCAGAAATGCATAGAGAACAATGGAAGGATGTCTTTTTCCTAGTATAAAAAGGAAGGAAAATAGGGACAGAAAAGGTTTGCCACCTTTTTATATCACACAGTTTGTAGCCGTAGTGCTTGACCATTGAATCCCCAGGAAGATCCCCACTGTGAAAGAGAGGAGTTTATTCAAGAAGGAAAAGATAAAAAAAAATTAGATCCATTTAATCACTTTTACATGTGGTAACTAATAACACAAAGACATTTATCCATACTAACAAGGAAACATACTGTACAATATTGTACAACAAAATCTCTCTGAACTCCTTAAGCAGACATTTGCACTAGAATACCAGAGAAGTCATGCTGCAATACTTCATACTGGATATGTGTTGTAGTTATAGAAACACCTAGGTTAGTTTGTATGCTGACTAAGGAGAAACTCTAAGTTAATAGTTTTCTTAATAGTTTTCTTCCTTTTTTACTTGGGCTGTGGTATAAGCCACACATGGACAGACACATTCTTTTAAAGGTTATGGCCTTCAAAGTACAATAGGACTTCTTATCTCATTGACTGGTTCTGAATGTGTGTGCATTAAACTGAAATCCCCCAATACAAGTCCGTGAATCCTCCTAGTGAGACATCTGCTTTATAACTCTCCTAGCAGTCACCTGCTTGCCATTTGAGAACCCAAGGTCCATGTCATGCTCTACTCCCATGAACCACATGCATCTTCTGGGTTTTCTCTTCAGCTGTGAGGAAACCAGCAAACTCCCAGACTTACCTCTACTGCTCTTCCTATTAAATTAGATGCTTATAACCTTTTAAAACCAAAATAAAACAGGAAAGTATATGTTGTTTGAATAACAAAGGTTTTGATTCTATTTCCTGTTTTCAGTGTCAATGAGTGTATGATGCGCTCAAGCTAGATGTAAATGCATTTGAGTGTAATAACCCTTGGCTTTTATCACTTTTTAAAAAAAAAGATGTTTGACCTACATTATATTGGATGGGTGACCACAAGCGCCAGTTCTACTCCCATTTAAGTCAATAGGAGAACTCCCAATGACTTTAATGATGCAAAATCATGTTGATAGAAAAAAATGTTAATCTCCCAGGATATAAATGTCAGGAACCTGATCTCTAGCTGGAGTTATTAAGAACAATACATTGATCTGCACCAGGTGGGAATTTGGCTCTGAAGTTCTAGCTGGTAATGTAACATGAGCTCACCACAGCCAATCAACTGTGCCACAGGAGCTTTGTGGTTAATTCCCTGTTCTGAAATAGACTTCCAGAGTAGGGACAGACATTACATATAAACCGGTTTAAGTGACCAGAATCTGGTTTAAACATGTAACAAAACAGACTTTTAGTTCACGTAAACCATATGACACCATATGGCTGAAACTGGTTTGAAATATACCTGGTTGAATGTAGTATCAGACTTAACTGATTTGGGTCAAACTGGTTTATGCAATGTCTGTCCCAGACTCCTTCCTGGTTTAAATTAAACCAGAGTTCCCCAGCATCCCAGATGCTTTGCAGCCCTGGATGGGGTTGTTGGCACCAGAGAGCTGGGCTGGCTCCTCCCCGCTGCTCCCTGGCTGGAGCTCTGGCAGAGTTGCCAGGCACAGCAGCGTCTGCCTAGCTTTCCCGTGTCCATCCCCCCCCCCCCCAAGAAGGGGTTCCCCAATCAGAACAGATGTTCAGCACACATAAATCAGTTTGAAAATGGCTGAAACTGGCTTGAGATAAACCTGGTTGAATGTAGTATCAGACTTAACTGATTTGGCTCAAACTGGTTTATGCAATGGCTGTCCCAGACCCCTTGCTGTTTTAAGATAAAGCAGACTCCTCCAGCATCCTGGCATGCTCTCTGGGCTGGACGTGGCTCTCTGCTCTTCAGCAGAGCTGGCCCCTCCCCTCTGCTCCCTGGCTGCGGCTCCAGCAGAAACCTGGGCTGCTCTTCCCTGCCTCCCCACTCCCTGCTAAGCAGGTATTCCCCCCACCCCTCTGCCTTGATGAGGAGTTGTCTGTGTATTAGCTAGCAGACCACATGCTGGCTATGGGCCATGCTTAAACAACAGGCAGAATCAACAGGTATCTGGTAATGTCCCTCTGTTGTTTTCTTAATGGGTTATAAACACTAAGTTAGGGGATAAGAAACACTGTTATAAATTCCCTGTTTAGATAACCAGAGCATCCTGCTGCCATTCCCTCCCCCCCCCATCTCAGTGCTGTGGAAGGAAAGGGAGGGCTGCTCTAGCACCCCCCAGCTTCTAGCCTGAGCCACTGCAGGCGTATGCCTGCATGTCTGGGATGTCTGTGCAGTTACAAACTGGTTCAGCCTAGCCAAGTTAGACTAACCTGGAAATCAATTCAGGCGCAGGCTTTTTGAATCTCTGTCCCTAGCCCCAGAGTGACTTTGAGCAAGTCACATAAATTCACTGTGCCTTCTTTCCTAAACTGTGAAATGTAATGGCATTTCTTTTGTCTATAAACTTTTTAGATAGTAATAATTTTGTGACAGGCTTGTCTTTTACTATGGCTAAGTACAGACAGTCAAAAAGCCCAAGATTGAATTGATTCAATCTTTGCAGATTAGTCTAAGATGAATAGATTGAACAGATAAGCAATGAACGGACATTCATTTTTTATTCTGGAAATGCAGCCATGCAGTAGCTCAAACCAGAAGCTGGGGGACACTAAAGCATGCCTCCCTGCTCATTTGGAGCAGATAGCTTGGGCCAAGGCTAGCCCACCCACCCTGCAAGGCGGGGAGGGGGTTGTGGGGGGATGCACAAAACATCCTGGGATGCTGGGGGACTAATTTAACTTGAATCTGGAGGGGATCTTGGACAGAAGTTCAATAAACCATTTTAACCTAAATCACTTAACTCTGATAATACATGCATCCAGGTTTATCTTAAACCAGTTTCAGCCATTTTAAAAGCAATTTATGTGCACTGAACTTCTGCTGTGTTTTAGATTTGAACTGGTTTCTGATCACGTCTACCAGTTTATGTGTAATTTCTGTCCCTAGCCCAGGGGTTTTATAAAACCAGCTCATGAGGTCCCAGGTCTACCACATGCTAATACATGTAATGCTATTAAATTATAATAAATATTATTAATAGTAATTATGTTCTTATTCAGGATAGCTGGGTGTGCAGGTATAGAGGAGGATTATATTTTTTCTTGATTTTCCCTTAAAAGAAATCATAAAATCTTTATTAGAACAATTTTATCATGTCCTGTTTTTTCTTTCACTAACATGTATGCTCTATGAGGGGCATGGATCATCAGATACTCTGTACGATCAATATAGCTTCTGCATCACAGCACTCGTGAGGTCTCTCATCAAGCTAACAAGCAAATTACCCATGACAGTCTTGGCCAAACTCCTGATAAAGGTTCTGAAACACAATGACACCCTCACTCTTTCTTCCTCCCTTGTAAAATCAATCAGACTTACACTTTAAATAGGCAAGTGGCCTAAAGGAAAAAATTTTCCCAGACTGTCAGGGTCCTGGGAAGGGGAGCTAAGGAGGACCTTTCCGCTTGTCATTTGTTGTTGAGAGAAAATGGGTTACATGGGATTTATAAATCATCAAATACCGACAAATATTTTAAAATAATCTGTAGACAATTGAAGGATCCTTTACACTGCTGCTTGTATTTTGAACAGGCTTTATTTAGGAAATCAGGCCTTTCTGAATTTGCTAAGGTGACAAGTCATTGCTAGAATGTGTTAAATGCAGTTACAGGAATACACGAGGTGACTAGTGTAATTGAGCATGATACATTGGCCTGGGAAATACAAAAAGGCACAGCGTGCTGAAAACCATAGCTAACAGGGCCACAGATTAAAAACCAGCTAGTAAACCTATAAAGACAGTTACAGTAGACCCTCACTGATTCACACGTCACTAATCTGCAGGCTTTCTAATTTTCACAAAACCCCCCCTCAAAATCCTGGCAGGCTCTCTCAATGTCTCAGCAAAGACTTAACAACATATCACTTCATATCACTAAGGCTTCATATCACTAAGACTTCACTGTCACAAAATGCGCGGCAGCTTGAAGAAACATTAACTAATTCAAGCAGCACTACAGTTGTTCAAATAAATGATCAAAGTACGTTTTGTGCTTCATTCTTCTTGCAAACTGTTTGTTCATTTATTCCTTACTTTGAAAAATCTATAATTTGCTACGGGTTTTCCACTCATCAGTGCAAATTAAATGAGACGATGCTGTACAGACTCATAGATTTTAAGGCCTTGAAGGCATTATTGCTAACTTGAGACATTTAAATATCATGAGTCAAGCCTCAAAACTCATGAGATTTACACACACACACACGTGTGTGTGTGTGTGTGTGTGTGTGTGTGTGTGTGTGTGTGTGTGTGTGTGTGTGTGTGTGTGTGTATAGGTCTTTTATTTATCTTCTGGTTTCTGAACCTTCAGGGAGCACTTTGGGTCACATTTTCAAGCTTCTTTTCACAACAATGTGAAGCTGTTGCAAAAAGGCAAATGTCATTCCAGGATGTATCAACAGGAATGTCATATGTAAGACACTGGAAGTAATTATTCTGCTCTACTTGGCACTGGTGAGGCTTCAGCTGGAATACTGTGTCCAGTTCTTGGTACCACACTTCTGGATGGATGTAGACAAGCTGGAATAAGTCCAGAGGAGAGCTACAAAAATTGTAAGTTTAGAAAGCACAAACCTATGAAGAAAAGTTAAAAGAAATGAGCTTGTTTCATCTAGAAAAATCTGAGTGGAGACATGGTAGCAGTTTTCAAATGTATTAAACTTAATAAGAGGATGAGTTGTGAGTTGTTGCTCATATCTACTAAGACTAGAATAAAAAGTAATCAGGTTAACTTTTCAGGAGGGGAGATATGGTGAGATAACTCTAAGGATAAGAGAAGCAGTGAAATAGGTTACCTAGGGAGACTGTGGAATCCTTGTTACCAGAGGTTTTCAAGAATAGTTTAGAAAAGCTTCTGACACTGATTGTCTAAGTCAGTGCTTCTCACCTTGGGATGCCATGAGGTCCTTTTAAGGGTGCTCGGGGATGCCCTTTAGTATTAGCACTGCTAGCTATACAAACACCTACATATGATTTACAAGATAAACCTACATATTTCAAATGGTAACCCATAGTGTCCATAGCATTCTGACCCATTGTGATCCAAGTTCTTTGCAATGAAAGAACTGCTCTATTGCTTTTCCCACAGTCCAAAAACATTTTTTTAAAAAAGGACCAAATGCTAAGAGCTGGCATTTTCTGAAAGGTGCCTTGAGTATAACTATAAGATGAGGTTTTCAGTCCTCAGATCTCTCATTTCTGAACTCTCCTCAACTTTCTAACATTTTTACTGTATATAAAAGTCATTCATACGGACACAGGGCTCAGTTGCACTAGTGTCAATTAGAATTGGCCCCTAGTATAGTATATCATGGCCATGAGGACCAAAATCTGGTTCTATCCATACTTATTACTTCCAGAGCATTCCCAAACCCTTACTGAGGATAGTGGGAACTGTGGATGCTCAGGACTTCTGAAAATTAGGCTCCTCAAGTCAATTCTGAGAATAGATTTATATGCCTCATGTTAAGGCAGAATTGTCAACCTTAGTTGCTAAGTGAAAACTCAGTGCTGCTGAAAGATACCAGCATTATCTTTCATAGATTAAGGTATGCTCAAAACTTCCCTATTGGTATTTATCAATAAACCCCAGTTTAGAAGAACACCTGCAGTAAGGCTCAGGAGAAATGTTCTCGTTTTCCATTTTGATTCAGTTCCGAGCTAGAAAATGAGTCTACAGGTTAAGGACAGTACTAATTGCCTCAGAAATTAATGGAATCACTAACTCATTTCATGTATGCCAGTAAAATGATGACTTCGAGATGACTTTACCTTTCTGTAACTAGTTTCAACCTTTGTCACATTCTAACTAAAGATCTGGTGTCAAAGCTGACAAATAAATTTGTAAAAAATGGGTTTTCCCATGTTTCCTGTTAGTGAAATGGTATACTGATGTGAAGAGTGATGCTGTAGCTGTGATGGTCCTGGAATTATGCAAGAGGTAAGGATTTTTGTGGGTGCTATCTTTTATTGGACCAACTGAATGGCTGAGATAAAGTTAGACAAGCTTTTGAATACCTTGCCTTGCATTTGAAAGCTTGTCCTGCTTTATCCCAACCATGCAGTTGTTCCAATAAACCACAGCACCCAGAAAAATCTTGCCTCTGCTGAAGTGACTCATTTTTTATTGTAAGTTGTAAGAGACATTTATATATTTTTGACTGGACACATGGTTTCTATAACATGCCTCCTAGTCCTAACTGGATAAATATAGTTCTTAGAATCAGGGATCTGGTGCAAATATACATGATTACAAGTTTTAAATTGGCTTCCCACAAATATTCTGCTCGTGTAGATCCAGTCTAGGTAATTTTTTTCCTCCAGAAATCATCTGCTTCACTTAAAGATATTATCACCTAGAGATATTGTATATTGCTTTGACACAGGCTACCTAAAGAAGCTTTGGAACCTCTATCCCTGGAAATTTTCCAGGAGTGTGTTAGACAGACAACTGGCCAGGGTGCTTTAGTCAGGGATTATACTTTGAGCAGGGGCTGAACTATATGACCTTATGAGGTCCCTTCTAGCCCTACTGTCCTATGATCTTATTCTAGTGCTAAGCCTCTTTTTTCCCCCTTATCCTTCACTCCAGGCCACTCAACCCTGCAAAATAAAGTACCAAAATAGCTAACAGCACACAAGAGGGTCGGGTCCAAGTATTGGACTGAAAGCATTTAGCACTAGTTACAAAGGTGGGCAGGTCTCAAGTTATCAGTTGTATTTGAACAAACTCAATATTTACATTAATCAAGATGAGAAATGATTCACAGTCAGACAACTACTTTTTCTTGTGTTCAGATCTGATTGGCAGCATTGGACTAGGCTGCACAATCGATGTCAAGGCATGAAAAATATCTGCCTTTCAAATGAAGTTGTTTGATGAAAGTTTTCATAACATAAAAGGTGCTTCCATGTATTGCAGATTCTTCTAATCAAAAGCAGCACTCAAAGACAAGGTGTTTTTCCCTGCTAGTGGAAGCCAATTAGGTATAGAGACAACAAAACAAGGCAGGACACTATAAAAACTAGATCCACACTTTCCAAAAGCTGGGGTGCATGTCTAGGGTTTGGGTTCATCTCTATGCAGTACATTAAGTGTAACCATAAACAATACAACCAGCTGCCAAAGGAAAGGAGCTTAGGGTGAAATTGATGGCATATCAAGATTTGCATGATTTACTGTATATTACACACAAAAGCAGCAAAAACAAATCTGTAGGACTAGTTGGGCATGAGTCACAAACTAGAAAGACAGGTAGGGAATAAGTCATGTCTTGTAGTTAGTCATTACTATAAAAGGGCAGAACTGGCATAAAGAAGAATTAAGCCAGGAGCCATTTCTCCCCTTGTACATATTTGGATGCTCCTGGCACCAAGTGAATTCAGTTCAAAGGACATTGTATACCATTTTATATGGTAATTTTGCATTGGTGAGGTTTACTTTGTTAATACTTTTAAACATGTGCGCCAAGCAGTTTTGAGTTAAACTACATGTAATAATATATTTTTTTGGCGATATGCATTCATGAGACAGATTAAAAGAAAGACTTTAACTAGCCCAAAGAGTTGCAGAACATACACAGCTTACTTTGCTCTTTGAAGAATTGTAGCTAAATGAAGTCCGTTCCTCAGCAAAAAGGAGATCTGGGTCACAGACCACTTTACACGGCAAGATCAATTTTATATAAAACAGTGGAGGCTGGGCTTCCACAGGAATGAGTTGGGCTGGTCTGATACTGTTGACAGCTCTACAGGTTTGTAGGGGCCACCATAAGAAGCAGACTTATTTTTTGCATGTTGAATCTTTGTTTTAAAATATTTTTTCTTCAAGCAGAAAAGTTGACATGACTACCCCAGGATGGGCTTTTCATAGGAGATATAAGTGAGTAGGTGTCTGACTTCCACTAAATTTCAGTGAGATTTGGGTGCTTAGCTCCCATAGACTCCTTCAAAAATCCCTGCCTGAAGATTCAGAATCTTGCCCCTGCTCCCCAGTGGCTGGCCACAGGCCTTGCATTTCCCCCCGCAGAAACTGCAGTGGGAGCAATTGCACCCCTAGTGAAATGACATTAATAAGAACACTTAAGTGAATTTTCAAGGAATTGAAGGCATTTCCAGAAGAAATTCTAGTTCTTGCCTGTAGGCTAGCTTCTCTGCTAGTATACATCAGCATTTACTAGAGCAGTGGCAGACTGAAAATACTGAAGGCAATTTGTATTGTGGAACCCTTCAAAGACTCTGCCATCTCTTCTTTCCCGGAGGAGAGAGAGAACTCTGGATCCTGCTGGAGCACCGACTGAGAATGATGGGCTGCGCTGGCGTTATCATCAATACAACCTATCCTGCTCACCTACCACCATACAAATCAGTCAAATAAAAACAACATGACTCAATGCGTTCTGATTCACTTTCCTCTCCTCTCAATCTGCATTGCTTTGCCTGGGGAAATGGGAGGAATGGCAGACTGTAAGAGCAATATTTTCTGCCTTCACATGATAACTGTCCAGTGCTGTTCAGAGTTGGGAGGGCCGGGGGGGGGAGGTCTACTAATCAGGGGAGCCTCTGGAAAGACCTGATTTTTTAGTATACATTGAAAAGTGTGTGATTATTAGGCATGTGTAAAAAAATACATGCATATTTTTGTTATGCACTTATTAAAGCATTTAGGTACAAATGCACCCAGCACAGGGGCATCTGGGTACTATCACTGCACACAAACTGCTTAGGAAACAACTCAGGAAAGTTAGTCTAAACTTTGATTTAATGTTGAAAGTTTCTGTTCACGGACTGGGCAAAGATTTGTGCTAGGAAATATGTTATCAAAATCAGTTGACTCATCTCTAGTTTAAATCACAGTGCTTGTGTTTCTTAAAAGTTTCTAGTACTGCACATATACACTCATGTAACGTCATCTTGTCCTCCACACCAGAGGAAAATTTGAAGTAGATCCCTGAAATTTATGTCAAAAAGAAAAAGCTCTTCAGCACATATAATGTAGGAACATGAGCAAAGACAATGACCTCCCAATATACTCACGCTTCATACTTCACAGTTTCAATCTTTCACTTCACTGCCAAATACACAAGCCATCGGAATAGCTGTGAGAGCTACAGCCTGCAAAGCACTACATGGTCTGTTATCTAGTTTTAATACCTTTACCTTTCAGTGAAAGCCACTTTTAAAATGAGTTAGAGAATTAACAGCTGCCACTAAGCAAATCAACTCCAAGTAAACACAAGCATCCCATAATTTATCTAGTGGTGAGTGTTGCTCACAGGCATGCTGTCCAGCCAGAGGAAAAAGGAAACCTGTTTGCTTTTGTTTCTAAGGGAACCTCCACTCATGTGTGTCATCACGTACTTCTGCATAGGGGCTTTATAAATTAGTGCCTTCAGGCTAAGGTTGATATTTTTGTTTAAGCTGGAGATCTGAGAGGGATGATGTATTTAAGCATATAATTGCCAGTACCTGCACTGCTACACCACTTTATCTACTGGCACACTCCCAAATGTATTAGTACTCTCCAGAAGTTTTCTGTGATATTTCTCAAATGCTGTGCTAGCAAGACTGGTACTCACTCACTCTTATCTTTTTAAAACAAGAGAGAAAGACAAATACAAACTTGAAAAGAAAATTGTATGCTTACCTGGAAAATAATTGACTCAGGGGTATTTGTGACCTGACAGAAATCTCCACATAGTCTCTTTGTGTTTCAAACAAAAGGGATTTGGAGAAAGCTCTACCTATTCAATAAGACAAATTGGACACTCAAGCACAATTGTTTGCCTAACACATACAATATTCCACATTTCCATGTCCAGAAATCTTATAGCACCTCCTGCTTCATGGTAGTTGACTGTTTCTATAATTGTGGAGTCTGAATATTTATCAGAAAGAGGTGTCCCACATTACTTTGATTGATTGTATTAACGTGCTCAATCCAAGCACAGATGTCCCAGCTATTCAAATATCCCTGCTGATTTCCTGGCTGAAATTCAATACACTTGGGTACTATGGGCCAAAAATGAAGTCCTTACTCACTTTTTATTTTCTCTTTACTCGAGCAAAAGCTTCACGGGCTTCAGACTGACATTTGCCTGAACAATAACTTAGTAACTATGGATTAAGGGCTTTAGGATTTGACTCAAAGGTCTGTATGTGAAATAGGAGCACAGGACTAAGTGGAAACCAAAGAATGATGCTGTTTTACAAGTAGGTCTTATGTTCCTCACACTTTAGGACAGTAATTCTTAGCCAGGGTGCTCTGACAGCCTTTGAAGGGTGCTACTGGGAGAGAGGAGTTAAGTAAGGCTTTTCCCTGCTGGCTGCTCCTCTTTTTTCCCAGGCCCTCTGCAAGCAGGTAAGCACTATAATATAGATATTATTTTTTAAAATGAGGTAATGTTCAGTTCACAGAAGTTATGGAGAAGTGTCTCAAGTTTAAAAAGGTTGAGAACCACTGCTTTAAGGTAACTTTTTAATATTACCTTTCCCTAATAAATCAGGGAAACATACACAATGTTTATATTCATTCACAACATTACATTTTCTTTCCTCCAAGGCCTTGGCATCTGGTGCCATATCGCGTAGTTAGTACATGTTTTAGAAATGTTTACAAAGGCACACTTGAATACATGTGTTGTATTAATACATTAGAGCCAGACTGTATCTGATAGACACTGGACTACAATAGGTGGGACTGTCCCTCCCAGAGCATCCTGGTGCCTAATGGAAGTAAGTATGCTGTACCACGCAACAGAACGACACGTTGGCTCCCCTTTTCTGCACTGGGCTAGCTCAGGTGGCTGATATAAAGAGGAAAAAGCCTTATAAACCTGACTCCCCCACCCCTTCCTAGGGATGAACTGTTTCAAGGAGGTAAGAGGACAAAGTAGTACATGAAATAGGGGTGTGGAGACTACAATTACACTAACCCTGGTTAAGTCGATCTAAATATAATGTCTCCATGTACCCTAAGTGATTACCAGTGATTACCTTTAAAGATGAAAAATGTGGGAACCAGCAGGTTTACCCTTCTAGGCTGGCAAAGTGCCAGCCTATAAGGGGTTGGGGGGAGCAGGAGGAGGGAGATCAGGCAGGGTGCTCCACGTGCATGTGCACACATGCACATGGCAGCCAGGCAGCATGACAGCAGTTCCCACAGCTCCCTGCAGGTAAATCTGGGGTGAGGGGAAGAACAGAGGCCCCCCATAGGGAGGAAGTGAGGAAGAGAAGGAGTTGGGCTGGGGGCAATATATGGGGCCTGGGTAGGGAATGACTGTGAATGGGGAACGAGGGGCACCTGCCAGGCTGGGGGGCTGTGTCTTGGGAGTGGGGGGCAATGGCATGGGCAGGGCACCGGCATATCAGGGCTGCTCGGTGCCACAAAGCAGTCAGGGTGGAGGGGCAGCCACAACTGGATCCACATCCCGGTGAGCAAAGAGGGCAGGGGGAGCTCTGATTTTCCATGATAAAAAGCCTCAAATCAAACACAAAAATTCATAGGTATTTAGAATTTATTTTACTAGAGTGATTGAGGCACAAGTAGGCTTCAAAATTACTTTAAAACTGTAAATATATCAATAAAATATTGTGTTGAACTGATACCTCTATATATAGTGGCATTTTATTTTAATCATGGAAAATGTGGATTTGGGGGGTTTGGGGTTTTTTTAAATTAGGGAATTTGTGTGTGGGTTTGTTTTTTTTAAATCAGAGAATTTGCAATTTTTAAACTGAGAAAACCAGGACCCTTGAATTAGACCCCAGTTCTGGCACACTTAGAGAGTAGACAAGTAACTCTTACATAACTCTACAGAAACAAACAGAGCTATATCTGCTTTCACTAGAGCAGAATTTGTCCAAGTTTTTCAATACAATAGTTTAATTTTAAAGTACCCTTTACATTTTTACAATCCACTTTCAAAAATAGCTGTAATATGCCTTGTAGACATCTCATCTCATAAAATACATGGGGAACATGGCACAGGGGACACAATGGTAGGAGTCTACTACAGACCTCCTAATCAGGAGCAAGAGCTTGACCGGGAATATGCCAGGGAACTGGCGGAGGCTGCAGGGGCTTGGCGCATGGTTGTCATGGGAGACTTCAACTACCTGGACATCTCATGGGAGGAGCGCTCAGCCAAATCCGAATGGTCACAAAGCTTCCTCACATGTGTGAATGAGCTCTATTTGACACAAGAAGCCTATGCACCGGCAAGAGGTAAAGTGCTGCTGGACCTGGTACTGACCAAAGAGGATGATCTAGTCAGTGACCTAAGAATTGAAGGAAAGCTG
>NW_017729024.1:144476432-144480801 GCF_001723915.1 Gavialis gangeticus | reverse complement strand
CATCACAAAGCTGGCAAGTCAGTCAGCAATGCAGAAGCCCTCAAGTTTAGAAACACTGACTTTAGAAACGCCGTACTCTTTAACATCTTTATTAATGATGTGGACATTGATGTCAGAAGCGTACTGGCCAAGTCTGCTAATGACACCAAACTTTGAGGTAAAGCATCTACACCTAAGGATAGGCTGGTGATCCACGCTGACCTTGACAGGCTTAGAAAGCGGGCGGATAAAAACCTGATGACATTCAATATTGAAAAATGCAAGGTACTCCACCTTGGGGGAAAAAACCTGCATCATGCTTATAGGCTTGGCAGTGCTACACTCGCTAGCACCACAGCTGAAAGAGACTTGGGGGTTATGGTTGACCACAAGATGAACATGAGCCACCAATGTGATGTTGCTGCTGGTAAAGAAAACAAAGCTCTGGCTTGCATCCATAGATGCTTCTCAAGCAAATCTCAGGATGTCATCCTCCCGCTGTACTCGGCCTTGGTGAAGCCACATCTGGAGTATTGCATCTAATCCTGGGCTCCACGATTCAAAAAGGATGTGGAGAAGCTTGAGAGAGTCCAGAAGAGAGCTACACACATGATCAGAGGACAAGAGAACAGGCCTTATGATGAGAGGCTGAGAGCCATGGGACTCCTCAGCCTGGAAAAGCACAGGCTCAGGGGTGACCTGGTGGCTGCCTATAAGTACATAAGGGGTGTGAATCAGGATCTGGGGGAACATCTGTTCACCAGAGCGCCCCAAAGGATGACAGGGTCAAATGGTCACAAACTCTCCAAGACCATTTTAGGCTGGACATAAGGAAAAACTTCTTTACTGTCTGAGCTCCCAAGGCCTGGAATAGACTGCCTCCAGAGGTGGTGCAAGCACCTACTCTGGACTCTTTTAAGAAACATTTGGACGCTTATCTTGCTGGGATCCTTTGACTCTAGCCAGCTTCCTGCCCCTGGGGCCAGGGGCTGGACTTGATCTTCCGAGGTCCCTTCCAGCCCTAATGTCTATGACATCTATGAAATCTCATCATGCTTATCAAAAGACCGAAGTAAAGTTGATGAAGAAATTATTATCCAATCCTTCTTCTGACTCAGACCAAAAAAAGAAAAAAGGTGAGTGTGTGGGTTGGGGGTGTGGGGAGAGTTTTCACCAAGTGCATAATAGGAGGTTTTTAACTTCATTTTTGAAAGAATTTGCTACATTTGTCAAGGCCTTAGTGTACTGTTAAAGGCCTGGATGTTTCCATGTGTCTTTCTGCCTTTAGTTTAACTGTCTCTTGTAATGTCAACTATGTATTCATTGTAATCAGTGACTGTGAAGGTTCTTGCATACACTATCAGAGAAAGTTTCCTCCACACCACACTCTGTCCCTGTTTTTCCCCGGCAGTGTTTGACGGTCTGTATTCTCTAAATTGCTCTCCCAATAATCTGATGTGAAAGAATGATGGTTTTTGCCTTGGATTAGACAAAATCTTGTTTGTTTTCATTTCAATAAATCATAAAAACTCACTACCACAATGAAAATGTTTTTCTTCTGGTGACTGAAGCAGTTTGAAATGAAAATATACCACCCCACCTTTAAAAAAACCAAACAAACCACAGTGAAATGGCAAGAGAGAACCTGATAAAACACGTCCCCAAATGGCTTGGCTGCACACTGGAATGCCGCTTTTTATGAGGCTTCCAACAGCGTCCCTCATACGCTCGGGAAAGCCACTCTGCAACCCCTTCATCCCAATCCTAACATGTTGGGATATTTTGTACTCCAGAGTTCACTGAGTAAACAAAGGTAAATGGAAGTTGGTTGAATGGGAGTAGAGGCTTCCCAAGTGTGTGGGGTGGAAGGAAGGAAACTGGTGTGACCAAGGGAAGGGGAGAGGAAAGAGATGAATCTGGGAAGAAGGAAACAAGGGGCAAGGGGACAGAACCTGGAGTCAAGTATACATTTGAGCAGACAAAATGAGCAGATCCACAGGAAGGAAAGAAGGCTTTATAAATGAAGAAAAAAATGAAGACAGCAAGGAGGACAGAAGATGAAATATCAAATAAAATAAAATGGCAGAAAAAGTCAGAGAGGAGTTTAAAAAGAAGTCAAAAGGGCATTAGGCTTAGTGAATTTTAGACTAAATTCCCATGCCCCAGCTTGCAGTGTAGGAGTGCCTCCCAAGGCCAACACCTAGAGATTCTAAAATACATTGTTGACTTTTTTTCTTTTAAACTTTAGTCTCAGAGCAGATGTTAAGAGAGAAAAGTGCTGTACAATTCTTTGTCTATTGCACTTGTACAAATTTAAGCCAGGCCTCGGTTACAGCAAATGAATAAATGGTTCAATGCTTGCCTTGCTGGCCTTGGTACATTCGGCTGATATACAAGATATTTCCTTCTGGAGTGATGCCATGGAAAGGTTAACTACCATGTGCATACTAGCAGCAACCACTGGTGCATGGGGTGCATCTTGCATTTTTAATACACACCTGAACTTTGTTTCCTGAAAACTGCATGGCCAGAGTCACAGTAGCACCACTGACACTGATGTCAAATCCATGTAGATGCTGTAGTAGCAAATTTTCCATGGGAAGACATTCAATTAGATTTTGAAAGTAAACTGATTGCATTGAAATGTTACATTGATAATGATGTTTCAATTGCATATGCCTCTAAATGAAGATTTAAACAACATTTACTTTTTTCACCACTCATTTTTCATATGGACCAAAAGTAAATCCATACCAAAATGAGATATTTTTAGGTTATTTTCTGTTGACAGTATTGCCAGTAAACATTAACTCATTATTTATCTATCCCAAGGAATGGAATGCATTGGAAGACAATCACTTGGCAATGGAATGTGACCTTGGCTAGTCTATAACAGCTAAAAAAATGCCATCCCTCTGACGTTAGATTGTTTTGATGGAAGAGAAAACTATCTGAAATAGTTTAAGAAAAATGTTTTAGATCCTTAAAATGACTGCAATTCATTTCTATGCTTTCCATTCAGTAGTAGTAAGAGTATGCACTTGGATAATGCCTTTAATGTAAGGACTTTCCCAAAGTATTAGTTAAGTATCAGAGGAATCCTGTGAGGCAGCTATTATTATGCCCATTTTTCAGATCAGTAAATGGAGTTTTAAATAACTGAAGCAAGTCACACACTGTCAATAGCAGAACTGGGGAGAGAGTAACTTCCAAACCCATGTTCTAGTAAACAAACCATGCACCTGGAATCAAACTATGAACATTAGAAAGCTACAAATATCCATATCACTTAGGCTGTTCTTAGTACTATATTTATTTTACCAGCCAAACAAAACACAAACCCTCAACAGGTGGGTTTCAACACGCATCACCTCACTCACTTTTCTGGCTTTTCAGGTTTGTGTACTTAAAGGCAATTAATTTTCTGACAAATTTCTGAGGCTGGAAAGTAAATTCTTGGAGGGCATTTTACATTTTGAGATGTTTGTTTGCTTTAACTAACAGATACATGGTGACCTGATATTGCCAAGAAGTTTCATACAGTTTGAAGTCAGTTTCTATAGATTCTTGATACACATAAGGAAAACTTACATAGAGTATATTCAGTTCCCAACTCAGAGTCCAAATGGGAGCAATTGCCAAACTTGCCTTGGCAGCTTCTAACTGAATGCTTAATCACTAGATTTGGAAGTGGGCATGTCACAGTATCTGGGTATCTCAGGAATACTATATATTAATATTTTCTGAGATATTAGTAAGCAGCGCTAATATCTTCAGTGTCTATAGCCTTGTGCTCAAATGCCAAGCAGTTCTGTGCATATCTGAGGCCAACCTAACATTACCATATCTCCTTGGTACAACTTCTCAGATTCTTGACACAAAACTCATCTTGCCTTTCTAGCTGTGGCACTGAAAGTACACAGTTGTACTTGGTACATATAGGAATTGAGGCAATGCTTTATTTAAAAACAACCTTTCAAATACAGTTGATTCGCACCTAGAATACTTCCTCACCTCTCTCAAACAAGTGTATTAAACAAAGTATATTATATTTCAGTACCATACATGTTGATAAGTGCCCTCAGGATATGACCACTAAAGCAATTCAGTTCTGGGTTCAATGTACTATGGAAGTCCAGCTGTAGCATAGCACCCAGTTTAGATAGGGTAACTGGGGGTCTGTAATAAATTTACGTTTGAGAATTGGGATCTGTTCCTGGCAATTAAACATTTAGACCTAAAACGTTATTTAGAAGCCTTTCTGATTGCCAAAGAGCTGAGTGCCTAAGACTTCTCCCCTTCATCTAAATGGAGGCTGCCATGTGCTCAGACTTTTGGAAGGCAGGCTGGTGCCCAGATACACATTTCCATGCTAACTTCTCCTGAGAAG
>NW_017729024.1:144442905-144471432 GCF_001723915.1 Gavialis gangeticus | reverse complement strand
TCTGTTCCTGGCAATTAAACATTTAGACCTAAAACGTTATTTAGAAGCCTTTCTGATTGCCAAAGAGCTGAGTGCCTAAGACTTCTCCCCTTCATCTAAATGGAGGCTGCCATGTGCTCAGACTTTTGGAAGGCAGGCTGGTGCCCAGATACACATTTCCATGCTAACTTCTCCTGAGAAGCAAACTTGGATGTCAGAAGCTAAATTCTCCTTGAGTGTCTAGACCCCATTCATTCATGACCCCACTCATTCATGCATTGTAAACTGTGATTAAATGTTGATAATCTTGACCATATAACTTATGTCTAGTAGTCCTGAAGTGAATCTCTGTTTCTCCAGAACACTGGCCAAATAGGAATAGCTAACTTTGCTATTGTCTTCTTGGGGATTTCACAGGCTTTTGGGTGATGTCTGTACAATGTGTGTGTATGTGCGCGCATGCAGCAATCATCTCTGAAGACCTTACTGACACTCACGCACCACTACGCTAAGGCACCTGCTTTACTTGCAGTTTGAGAGAGAGTGTACAAGGAGCATGCTCAGGGTGCCTCGTTTCACTATAGCATTCATTGTACAGGTGCAGCATAGATGTACCCCCTGTGTGTTAGAAGTAAATACATGTAGTTAGGGGTGTCAAACTCATCTTCTGCTCCAGAGTCAGATCCAGACTGTGGGGCTTCTTGTAGCCCAGATCCAACAAAAGGCATAGAGTTGGCTCACTGGCACAAATTCCAGTTCCCACTTGGTACAGGCAATGGCAGCAGCAAATCCAGCTGCAGCTGCATGTTGCTTTCCACCTGAGCAGAGCTGGAGCTGCTGCTGACACTTGTCTCTCTCACCAGGGCAGTAGTTCTGTGTCTGGCACAGAACGTGGTGGCAGCAGCAGTGGCACGGCTGGCAGCAGAGATAGTAGTGACAAGCAAAGACACCAGAGGGTGATGCTGGGATATCTTGCTGCTAGAGCTGTCTCCTCACTCTTTTATTATTTGGATCTTTTATTGTGGGTTTAAAATGATGCCTCACTGGACTACAGCAGATGCTTATTCTGTGCAAGGATACACAAAAACTGAACCTTCCTATTCCTGCGTCTAATGGTTCTACCAAACCTGAAGGTTAAACCAAGTTCTGGTTAAACCAAACCTGAGGTTAAACCAACTTCTGTCAGCCAGCTCAGTGTTGCTGTGTCATTTTGTATTCCAAACACAGGACTATTTTTTCTTATAATAAGGAGTCATTTAGGTCTCAAAATTCACATGGCTGAGTTTTAATCCTTAAATCAGTCATGCATGTATGCAAATTCAGATGGTTCAAATTGCCTTTGACTGCACATATATAAGGAGCCAAAACATAATGCTTTTCTCAGAAGAAGAGTTTTTTATTTTCTGGGAAGAAGTTAAACAATTTATCAATTTTATTCATCATTTGTATCAGATCTTTACCATTTGCTGGTTAATCTAGCTGCAACCTTCTTGGATCAGACAATGAAAAACACTGAGTACACTTCACTGATCTTTTTCAGCCTCCTGAAATTGGGGAAAAAAATTAAATTGTTTCTTGCCTAATGTAGTTTTCTCTGCAGAACAGTCACCTTGGAGAAAATGAAAATCACTGGTTTAATTTTGTTCCTATATATATTTGTGGTCTCACCTACTGGTTACTGAGTATAAAAATGTAAAAGTATATATAATAATGAAGTTTTTGATTTCATGTGCAAAACAAGAAGACTGAGGTGGGATAGGGTAGGGAATGGATCAAATTAGAACAGTAATTTGATGTTTTTTAGCAAACAAACAAATGCCCCATAAACATTTTCTTCAAAGTGCAAAAGTCTCAGGTTATTTAACCATTAAGAAAAACAGCTTTTATTCTTTTACCATAGGTAAATTCTGAAATTAAATAAAATACCCATTTTTAAACAACATTTTGGAAAATGTTTATTTTGTAAATGTCAAAACAAAACCTTTTGGCATTTACAAAATTGAACATTTCATTTGGGGAACAAAAAGGTTCAAAAACATTTTAACACTGTAAATCCCCCCCCCACCCAAACACACACACACACACACACACACACACACACACTTTTTGCCAAAATTATTACCTGAATTGGTGAATAATTTTAGTCTCAAAACACCATTTTCCAGCAAATTCAGTACTCATCAAACAAAATTGTTCTGCTCCATCCAGGAGCCAGGCTGGCTAGAGAAAGAACACCATAAAGAACAACTGCATCTGTTCTAGCCACTATTCAGATCATCTTTCATCTTCTATTGTCATTCATACTTATGAAGAATGAGTCTAAAATTCTGCTATTTATGTGAATAAGTGTAAAATGCTCAAAAAGCTGTACTAGATTTGCACAACCTGATGACTATACAATGGATCTCACATACCTATTCTTACACACAGCCACCTATACCATGAAACCATCAAAACTAGAGCATTAATTAACAACTTTCCTGCTGAAAGATGTGGCAGAAACAAGAAGTCATTAAGGGAAGAGTCATGGAGAGTAAACTCTCATTCCTCAAGATGGTTTTGGAAGCCTGATGAGGTGGAGGCATATTGTATAGAAAAGCCTGAGTCTCTACTGTGTTGCATACAAACAGAAACCATCACAACTATATCTGCTAGAAGGACAAGGATTTGCCCAATTTTTGTTTGCCTTCTGCAGATATTCTAGCAAATGAGATGTGTTTTCTGCTACAAGAGCACGGCAGATCATTTAAAAGAACAACATTAAGATTTGTAATCATAAAAACTAATTATGGAACCTGATAAGCAGACTTTTTGTGTTTCACAGGTGAATACACAGCAAACTACAACCTACATATCAGATCAAAACAGTTTGGATTTTAACATACAACATTCTCAAAAAACTCCTTGCAAGAATTATTCAGCCAATTCAACATTGAATGAATTAGTGAAAATTCACATAATAAATTAGTTGTTACAAACTATTTGCCCAGCTCATTGCTGTGTTTTTGAATCCTTATGGTTATCTACTCCCTTCAGGCTAGTTACTTTCTAACTGCAAGCTGACCTTGAAGTATCTAAGCTAATGGCAACAAGTTACACCAAAGCTAACACAGGGTGAACAGGAAGGGAGCTCTCCACAGCACAAAAAAGTTCCTACATTATCAGTTTTTATCTCTTTCTCATTACAAGCTAGCTTTTGCCATTCCTGATTATAACTACACAATCCCATTTATTGTTTATGTTTCTCTTAAATTTGCACACAATAAATCATTTGAGACACTGGGGCTGACAATGTTTCATTGGCTATTCAAAATTCACTGTGAACCTCTTGTAATAACTGCTAGGCAAACCAGTTTCTCTCTCAGATTCAGGCTCTCTTTTTGCCAACTGGTTCATTTTGTTTAAAGCAAAGAAACCCAGGGGAGTGTCTTATGCCATGACTGACAAATTGGTCCTCTGAATATCAAGCAAAGCCATCAGAAACCAAAGAAAACGTCACCAAAGGAAGCTTTTGCTCTTTAGAGATCTGTTCTCATTCTGCCTCTCAGGATGGAAACAGACATTGCCTTTCCTTGCCTTTGTGCCACCATTAAAAAAATCTTATGGAGGCACAAAGAGAAAACCAACAGGTATCCATACCCTTTGTCATGCCACAATTGCCAAAAATATGTGGGGGAAACAATGGTAGCCAGAGCCACCCATACTCTCCAGCTGCCCTGGCCAGGTGCTCTGGAGGCTCCTGGGCCCAATTTTTTGCACCCCAGGGAATTTCAAGGCAGGATCAAGCCCCTTAATCTCCTGGAATGCCTGCCTATCTTTCTCCGCTTACAGCATGCCCCAGGAAATCTCAGGGTGCATCTCAGTAAGCAAGGAAAGTCAGGGTTTCACCACCTAGGAAACACCCCCATGAGTTCAGTGTGGAATACGGGGTATTCCTTCCTTAAGCTTCATCTCCTTAAGGAGGGAATACCACATATTTCACACTGGGACCTGTTCTACACCAACCCCCTGGCAAGGAGGCGTGGAATGGCATAGGAGCCAGGGTATTCCTAGGGTCCCATGCCTCCACAATGGGACCCATGCCACTCTGTGCTTCATGCAGAGGCATGGGTCAGGGCAGGGCAGCACTGAGGCCTGGGACTGTGTGGGAGCCAGGGAATCCATGGCTCTTGCACTGCCCCACACCTCTACACCCCAACCCATGCTGACCCATGTCTCCACATGAAGATGGCAGTATAGGACTTGTGGAGGCATGGGGCACTGGGAATTCCCAGATCCTGTGCCACCCCACACCTCTTTGCTGACCTACATTTCACCCAGGATAGGTCAGGGTAGGTCCTGGCAAGGAGGCATGGAGCAGCAAGAGAGAGGAGGAATCGCCTGGCCAAGGGACCACATTGCTTCTTGTCCCACAACAGGTCCTTATGGGACAAGGCAATGTGTGTTTCACCCAAGAAAGTGGATCCACCGTGACAACATCTGGCAACATGTTTGTAGCCTTAGTAGGTAAAACTGCACTAGCTACAGGAGCCACATGAAGAATAATAATAAATAATAAAGAAGCCAGTGTGCCTGTCAGTCAACTTGTGTCCCCACAGCATTTAATGGGAGGCTCTGAATGGGAAAATTGAACTGAGGAGAGAATATACTCGATGTAGAGAACAAAGCACAGAGCCAGACTGTGCTCCTGACATCCAAGCAGAGACTCTTGTCAATGATTTTCCTCCTCCAGGACTGAAGGGAGTCAGCTGCTTCTGTGTCATTGTCCTCCCCGTACCCTGCAGAGGGCTCTTCTGAGTAAAGCCCAATTGCCAGCTGTAGCAATGACTAAAAGAGGAATTCCATGGCTGTCGTGGATTCTGGTAAAGCCTTACTGACAGGGATCCAGGGGGAAAAAGTAATGAGCAACTCTAAATTAATGCAACAGCCCCAGGCTTCTCCAAGCATGGCACTGGCCTCCCATGGGTCTCCTAGCACACGTGCAGATCTGCAGGATTTGGGAACAAAAACCTCTGCTTTATCCAACGGGGTGCACATTTGTGCACCAGGGAAACAGGAACTTGGAATGATCCTTCTGTAGATTTGCCTGTCTGAGTGAGTGATTTCGCAGCTTCATTTATAAACAGTTATTATTCTGTCCCTCTACTATGCAAATTAACAGAATTAGGACAGGACCCGCAAAACGTTCTGAAAGCTGGTTTTAAAAGGTGAATTCTTGAAACTGGAATATGAAGTTGGCTTACGTTTCCTAGGGATAACTGAGAAGAAACCAGCCCTACATCAATCCAAAGCAACTCCTCTGATTACAAGGAAGTTATTTCAGATTTACAGAGCACGATGCTGCAGATACACAATGTTCAGCTGCATTTAACTTACTCTGTTGGGAGCTCGACAAGATGGAGGTTGTTCAGGAACTGATAAGTCTAAATATTTTCTTTGTTAAGCAGACATACCAGCTCTAGTCCTGTCCTCTGGGAATGTGGGACTGACAGGTGTTAGGGTTCAAAGATCGGAAAACAATAGCATTAACTTTGGAATGGACATGGGTTCCTGACCTACGGTGTGATGAGAGGAAAATTCACTCATCAAAGCCCTGGGAAATTAAACCCTCCTCCAATTTTTACAGCTCTTTCATACTGTATTAGTTTTCCTTCACAAAGTTCACTTATCAGTGCTCTTGCTCTGAAGCAGAGCTAAAGATTTTGCCCTTGGTAAACCATCATGTGTCTTTTTCTGAACAGAGCAGTTCAGATTCTAACAGCCAATATCCTGAGGGGCTGGACTGGTAAACTGTGGGAAGCAATGGAGATTTAGTAATTTTCTATTCAGATAATCCATGTGCTTTTAAAAAATCCTTTTCTTATTGCATATTTATGACCATCTGCCTGTATTTATACAGTGAAGCCTTTCTCCATGATATTAGGGATATTATTTTTCAGCATGGCCCAAGGTAGACAATGTTGATATTAGAATGACAATGAGTGGTGTATGAGATTTCTAATGCCTACTATTTGTAAATCCATTTGAGCTTTAAGCCCCATGCTTTCCCTTTTATATCTACATCTTCCACATCCTTCTACTGCTAAATGCTTATTCCATATTTTTGTACACTCCAATGTGACAATTCCATAAATCTCATTTGGTTCTGCCTTTAAACACAACCTATATTTATCCCCAGTACAGCTTAAAGACTATAATTTAGTTACCAGCATTTCTTTATGTGTTTTTGGAATTCTCTTTTAATTCACTATTGCTACTGCTTCATCAAAAACACATCCCTAGACATAGCTGATGAGCTAGAGACTTGAATGTGTGTGGGAAGTAGGCAGAGTTCCCAGCCCACTCCAAAGAGAGTATTCGTGCACTGGGTATATAATCCAAACTTGCCTCCTTCCTGGGGCATGCCTTTCTTTGTAATTGAAGCAACCACAATAATAGAAGACCACAGCCAAAGCTTTTCCCCCCAAGCTTGGCTAGGGTTTCCCTCCAGGATCTCCTCCGTTCCAGTCCATTATTTACTTGGGCTTAGAGATAAACTCCACTCGCATCCTTGTTGGGGCTGAGCTTCACCTGCCAGCATGAGATAGCAGTAGTTGCTCTACATTTTTACGCTGGCTTCTAGTACCTCAGCATAGCATGACCAGACAGGCAGAATCACAGGGTTGTAAGAGACCTCAACAGTCATCTCTACTAGTCTGCTGCACAGGTGCAGGATTTGTTGTTCCTAACCCCTCCTATCCAGCCTCTTTCTGAAAACCACAAGTGAAGAAGATGCCACATTTCCCTGCATAGCTTTTGGCAGCTTTTGGCTTTTCCACTGTCCTGTCACAGGTCACTATGCTAATACAAGGTGTATGCTTCCCATGAGGACACTGCTTTCCCTACAAGTATGGCCTCTTCCTTCACTAAGAGCATAATTTAAAAATGAGAGGTCACAGAGGATGCTGAAAGTAATTCAGTAGCAAACAAAGTTCTTGGTTATCAGCTGAGATGCTCTTTGGCTTACATTAGCCTTTTTATTTTTTATTTTTAATGTTGTCCTAACAATATGCAAGAGCGGTGCAGTGACGTGGGACACATTCAGTCCTTGTATCCAAAAATTCTCATAGATTCACAGGATGTGAAGGGACCTTGACAGTCTAGCCCAGCCCACAGTGCCCCAGAGATCAGAGTCCATGACATATGGTAGCAGAGGGGTGGCTGCAGCCAGGCCAGAGGTACAGGGTCTTCTGTTTTTGTACCTCCAAAGTTGGCTTCCAGGCAGAGGTTTGAATTACACTTTGACTCTTGGCAGGGGATTCTGCAAAAATGTGGGCTGCCCATCACAATGTCCTAATAAAATTGGAGACCCCCCAGGTTATGATTTTAAAATCTTACAGAGAGGCTCTTGTCTCTTATGAGGGGGCTCAGCACTCCCCAAGCTCCCCTGTAATTCAAACCCTGCTTCCAGGGATGGTGCTCCAGTCTTCCCACCACCATTATGCTACTTTATGGTAGACTGCAGCATGTGGGCACCTTATGGTGAACAGGAGTAATGCTAACTGCTGGTATGTTGTTTGTTCCTTTCTCTAAAAGGTATTTTATTTTGTAGGCCCATTGATATCTTAAACACCTCATCTGGACAGAAACACGAATCAACCATGCTTTATGCTATGGCCAGGAGATCTGAAGCTTTTGTTTGTCAGAGTTGCTGAATGATAGGAGTGTTCTTCTCAGAAGGAAATACTTCAGAAGGCAAATGCTTTTCCAGTAAAAATGCTGTTATTTCACATTAAATTTAACAACCAACCACCTTTGTCAACGCAGGAGAATGTGTTATGAACAAAGAATCTGCATAACCATTAACTTTGGCCCCTGTAAGCAAAAGGGCAAATCTATTTTCTGTAATGCCAAACCTCCTTCCTTGTTCCATGCTACTAGTTTTCGTCAGGTCACTCTTATTATAATTCAACCATAAAAAAAGAAGTTTAACACAAAGTTAATTGAAATGTCAACCTACAAATACAACAGAGACAAAGAAAAAACATTAACCATTTATGTTTAAAACTCCTCCTTTAATCCAAGACCATAAGTAGTATAGCACTTACAACTATATTTAATCTTAAACTCTAAGACCTCTGTAGTAAGGAGGAGAATTTAAGTTCATTTTAAAGAGGAAGGGATATAACCTGACCTGATATAAACTTTAAACTTCAGGATCTGAGAAGTTAACAACAGTTTATTGGGGGTTTCAGTTTTATATTTTAGACCTTGTTATTAATCACATTTTAATATAATTCTTGGGGGGGAGGGGATTTTGATGGGTTGGGGAAAGGGTTCCAGAATTTCTGCCCCAGTAAAGCTGCTAAAGACAAACCCCGACATGCAGAACAAAAACGAAAAATGCCTGCCTATGCTGATGCAAAAATGCCCCCATGTCAGGTAAATCTGTATAGATACCATGCTCCAACAGATCTGGGTCTAGGAGGGGAGATTCTGAAAACTATTCAGTGAGAAATGTTTACATATGGAAGAAAAGGTTGAAACATTAGTTCCAACCTTGTCCCAACAAAACAATAGTTACCTTTAATACTAGCAGAACCATTTCCTATGTTAAAAACAGATTGTGCCACCAGCCAGATTCCATTTGGGGGGGAGTGGGGGGTCCATGCATGTCGTGGCAGCTCTACTTCAATATCATAACTCACCTTTGTTTTGTATACACCTCATCCAAAGTCATATGAAGTCAAAGTAATAACTTCTGTGAATTTTGCATTAGGCTCCATGTGACTGTTGGGGGACACTTGAAAGCACCCCATAATCCTGTGGTATAATCATTGGAGGCACATCCACACACACAGGTATGCGAATTTACAGCAGCTCAAGTAGCAATGGCACAAATTTCTGCCAGAGATTTGGCCTGAACACACATGCCTGAACAGGTACTTTGGTGTGGGGCAAATTGTGCTGCTTGGAGCAAACTGACCCTGCTGAGCCCCTTGGGGAGCTAGAGGCTGGGGCCAGGCTTCAGGAGCTTTTGAGGCCTGGCCAGTTGCTATCTGGGGACACCAGCCCCTTGTTGCCAGCTGGACTGCTGAAGCAGCCCTAGCCTAGAGTGGCCCCTGCACCCTCTACACTACCCTCTGCTGCACCACTGCAGCAGTCTGGCAGTGGGGGCTGCTGCCTGGTTATCACCTGCTGCTACCTCCGACAGCATCTGCCCCCTTGGACCTGTGGTCCCATTGGTGTGTGCCTGCCAGACCTGGATGGGGACCACACGGGCCACCTGGGCTGTGCTACAGGCATTGCAGTAGAGCCTTCTGCACCTCTGGGCCAGCAGCCAGTGGGCTGTGGCTGCATAGTTGGCCTTTGTGCAGCACTGCTGGCATTTCTTCTGGTGCCCCAGCTATTGCCTGGAAGATGTGCTTGTTGCGCTTGCCTCACCAGCAGAGATCCTGGTTTCCCCGTTTAAAAATTGCAGATCCTTTGATAAAAAAACCCCAAGTTCTCTCATCAAAAAACCCAAACTCCACATTCTTTCACAATTAAAATGAAACGTTGTTATATATATAGAGAAAGAGAGATCAGTTGGGCAATGTTTAAGTAATACATTTACAATTTTAAAGCAATTTGGAAGCCTACTGGTGTGTCTATCATCATAATTAAATGAATTCAAAATATTTCTACACATTGGCGTTTGCTTTTGGTTTTTTTATCATAGAAAAATCTGAACTTCCCCTGCCCCCTTCACTCACTAGGATATGGAGACAGCTGCAGCTGGACCCATAGCTGTTTTGTGGTGCTGAGTAGCATTGATATGTCAGTACCCTGCCTCTGCCCATGCCCTTGCCCCTCACTCCAAACCCACAGCCCTGCCAGTGCCCCTCATTCCTGACCTACAGCCCCTGCCTGCCCCCTACTTGCTCCCTCCTGCTCTGTCCCAGCACCAGGACATGAGTCCAGCTGCAGCCGTCCCACCCACTGCTTTGTGGCTCTGAGCAGTGCCAGCCCTTACTGTTCTGCTCTCTGCACCTGTGCACAGCAATCCCCATGCTGTTCCTGGGAAGCCCTTGACAGGGGCTCAGGGACTGGGCTAGGCAAGCCCCAGGCCAGGCTCCCCCTTCACAGGCTGCTCTAGGGGAGCTGTGGGGCTCCAAGCCCAGCTCTGGTGGCCTCCTCTGCCTACAGTGCTCCTCCATCCCCCCCCCACATCTCTCTCTCTCTCTCTCTCTCTCTCTCACACACACACACACACACCCCTGTTGCCACCCTTGGCCCATCACATATACCCATAGACCCCGCTGCCACCTCTATCCCCACCTTGCATAACACATCCCTGCTGCCCCCTTAGCCCCCTCCCCACAGCCTATTGCCCCCCCAGGTCGGGACTGCATGTACCAGCACTAGTGTGAGCATGGGGCAGGGCTGCAGTGTGGCAGTTGTCCCTGAAGTTGGCTCCTGCCATCCCATCTGGCAGCTGAGCACACAGGGTGAAAGATGTGTGGAAGGGATGTGGAGTTTGTGGGGGGATGAAGAGGTGTGGTGGTGGGTGCAGGGCTTGTGGGTGAGTATGTGGGTAGACTGTGAAGGGGGTTAGGGGGGTTGTGGGGAGGGGCTTGTGTGGGGGCTGCCACATACCCACTCCCCTGGCACACAGCTCCCCCCTCCCCCATGCAGCAGCAGCAGCCAGCAGTTGGCCCTCGGGGCACTCGTGGCCTGCTGAAGGCAGAACCCCCTGGTGGTACATAGTGCCACCTGAGACTCAGCATGGTGGCACATGGAGCTGGCCCAGCCCACTGACATGTGCCTTCGGGAAGGATTGGGCTGGCTCCTGCTGCCACCTCAGGCTCCCAGCACTGCAGGCAGGAGCTATGCACCATCAGGCTGGGCTGGCTTCTGCCTCTATGTGGCCCGTGCACCATTGGGCTGGGTTGGCTCCTGCCTCCACATGGAGGGCATGTGGAGGCAGGAGCCAGTCTGGCCCGATGCCCCAGGTGGCAGCAGGAGCCAGTTCATTCTTGCCCAAAGGAACATGCCAGCAGAGCAGCCTGGCTCTGTGAGCCATGTGTATCCCCCAGGTCTCAGGCAGCACCATGTGCCATTGTGGGGGCTCTGCCTGCAGCGGGCCACGAGCACCCTGAGGGCCTGCTGCTGGCTGTTACTTCTGCTGCTGCCAGTGGGGGCTGTGCACTGGCAGGGTGGATGGGGCAAGGGACCCACCCCTCCTAAAAATCCTCCTGCTCTATGTCCCTGCCTACCAGGAACAGAGCCTAGGTCCCAGGTAGCTCCAAGCCACTGCTGCCAGCCTTGCAATGCTTCTATTCCTCCACCATGCTGAGGCAGCATCCTGGAGCAGCAGGGGCATGTGGCAGGCATAAAGATGCTACGGCTGGATGCTAGAGCATCTCTTTGGAGGACCCAGCCTCCAGTTGCTTTGGGGTGCACTCCAGGAGTGTGTTCTGTGCCGCTTTTTTCCAGTGTGTTTTCTTTAGATACCAGGATTCCCAGGGAGCGCAGGTAACATTTTTTCATTCATGGTGTGCCTCCTGCAGCATCTCAAACTGCTTTGAGATGCTACAGCAGACACATGCTTGCTCGTGTGGATGTGGCCTGGGTTCAGTAGCATAGTAACTTCAAACCAGATAGTCTCAGGGAATACAACAGCCACCACACGTTGATCTGTCAACCAGAATAGCTATTCTGTAACATTCATATAGTTTTGGTTATGAAAAGGAGTTTGTTTTACAAGTAAGCAAATGTCTCAACTACTCCAACGGTTCCTGTGACAGCAGTACATGGAGAGCAGTATTTACCTCTAATAACAAAAAATAATGAGGAAAAGGTACAGAAATCTGCTTTTGCACCTAGACTTCCTCTGTGAAATGGACTACTTGAATTAAGAAATGCTGGAACCTTAATATAAAGGAATAATGCCCAAGGGTCAAACTGCTTAAAGCCATAGTGGGAAGCAACATACCTTTTCTGAAAAATGGTTGCAGCAACGAAATTCTTTCCTTAGTAAATAAACTTTAGAATTCCAGCTCACCCCTTTCCATCAGCTGCATATTGCCCTCAGCCTTGGGGATGTTATTACCCATTTCAGTTAGTTATGTTCAGCTCTGTCATTTCACTTGCAGATCTGTCAAATAGAAAGTTAACAAATAAAAAGGAAAAAATGTTTTGTTTTCTGGAAACCCCACGGCTAAGAAGAGCTAAGATGTCAACTACCAATTTGTTTTGTCATAACAGGGTGCCTAGCTAGACAGGGGATGCAGCTGAGACCAGCTCTGTTTCTTTATTGTTATAAAAATTTCATTGGAGTTTTGCAAAATTGGCAGGGCACTGAACCAGATGAGCTTTGAGGCCATTCTGTAGTGACAGTTCTTATGCTCCAATTTCCTCTTCCCATCTGTCTTCTCTCCTACAACCAAGCCCAGGCCTTGCCACATCTTGTTTTCCTAGATATTTCATAGTTCCTTATATTTGATGGCATCACCAAATGACCCATGGTGGGATCCCCCCACCAAAAACAAATGATTCTTCCAAAAGAAATAGGTGGATCTAATCCAGTTCTTATTGACTAGTTCACCTCACGTGACAAAAAAGTCTGTGACAAAATGTAAGGTGTGATCTCCAGTACACAAGGAGATAATTTAAGTGCAGTGCTCATGCTTAGAGAGATTCTCAGACTATTACAGTAGCTGGTTGGGAGACAAAGGCAGGGCATGCCTGTAGGAAGATAGCTCTCCACACACAGAGGACAAAGCTGCTGGTTGAATCCAATTTGGGGAAGCATTTCCTCATTGCTTTCTGAAAAAGTGAATATTTACTGTTGCAAGCACTACCCATTAAGTGGGGTGGGATGTAATTGGTTAGATGGATGGACAAAAACTCCATGACAACGTGGTTCTGCTGTGATCACTTAGGACCCTCAGCTGGTAGTGTCTCTTGGTTTGCCCTGCCCATTACAAAAAAAAATCCTCAAGGTCAACTAGCAACTGCATGCTAAATACTGTAGGGCATCCTGTTGTGAAAGATAACAGGGTATTACTTGCCCCTGCCTACTTCCTTAGTAATTGCAGCGGGACTAGGTTAGTTTCCTGTATCCTTTAATTCCATGTATGTCTGCATGTGTGATAGTTTCTCCCTTCCACAGTATGAGGTCTGAATAAACAGTAGCTTTTCAGCGATATCAGTTTGAAGACCAGCAGAGGAAAGAGGCCCTGGTGCCCCGGGAGATTCCAAAGCAAACCGGAGGGGCTCTGGACAAGTGGCAAGCCAAGCCCTGCTTCCATTTAAAGCACAGGAGGGAAAATATCAGGGGAAGAGGCAGATGGGGCTGGAGAACTTCATGAAAGGTGGGATTCCAAATATACCAGAAATCTCTATGTTGATGATCAGTGTCTGGCCCCAGCAAACCAAACCTGACAGGGTCTGCACCGCTCTATGGGAAACTTCAGTTTTACAAAAAATGACTTTGTTGTACAGTTTAAGTTGAATGTGGAACCCCTCAATTTCCCAGCAACACCCCACATACCTCCTATCAGTCATTACAAGCAAGTTAACTAAGTCTGCTAGCCATATTTCCCTGCTCTTCAAACAGGACAGTCCTCACTCTGCTCCCCACCCCACTCAGCTGTCTCCAATCTCTGGTCTCAGCTAAGTATACTAGAGAGGAGGGGGAGGGGTCAGCCATACATCCCATTTTTGCTAGTATAGTCCTTTTTAAAAATGACTGCACCAGCCACCCCATTGAAAATGGGATGAGAACGCTCATTTGATCAATTTAACAGGATACAAGGTTTAAAAAGGGACTGTCTTTGCAGAAGTGGGATGTGTGGTTGCCCCATAAATAAGGAAATATGTACTAAAGAAACAAGTGATTGAGGTAGTAGATAGCTCCATTTAGAAGAGGAACTGAATGTATGCAAACAGGTAACACAATGAAGGGATCTGGACTGGACCCCTGAGAAATGGGGGCAGTGGATAAATGAAGTAATGCTGGAAATAGTAGTTATAGGATCTTTGATTGCAAAGTTAAAGGAAACTCCCTATAAGACTTCAGGAGCAATGAGGACAACTTTTTTTCTGTTAATACTCTGTCAGACTATTTCTTTTGGAAAATGCAATGGAATAGTTCTGACTCCAAAGGTCTCCAACTATCTCAAAGTCTGGCTATCGTCTTTCCCACTTTCCCTGACCTTGAGATTTAATTAGAAGGTAACCGCTCCATGGATAAATAGCATAATCACATAAAGCAAGGGAGAAAGGCATCCAGACATAACTAGATTTGCTATAAATATGAATGTTCATGCATGTATTGATACACACAAGGATAAAAAGGTAGCACATCCCAGCTTTCTGTATATATTAGTGTGAAGCAAATGGCCTTAGGTAATTTCTGAAAAGAACAAAATCCTGCTTTCAGCTTGGAACTGTTAATTGTTAACTACTCAGATAGGCTTACATTCCTCTTACTTCACAGATTAAACCCACTTGTCATTTATTATTGATTTCATAGGTTTAACACTGAGGAAAAGAAAACAGACTAAGAAAAAACCCCTTTGTTGTAGAACGACTCTACTGCATGCATGTTAAAATAAAGACCTAGCAGCAAACAAATAATTTTAAGTTAAGTTCAGTTTGCCTCTTCTTCATGGTTATGAGCAAAGAGTAGGAGAGAAAAATATTGTTGTGTGTGTGTATTTCTTTTTTCCCCCCTCAAATGAACGTGAATTAGACTGGAAAGATTTCCCATGCAGCCTTGTGAACAGAGTCCCCACACTCCTCTTTGTGCAGCAAACAGGGTTGGTGTCCAAACATAACCTCTAAACAATACATAAACCTCAGTTTAAGCTTTCTTATGTGCTTGACTTGTTCCCAGGGTTCCCCTGAAACATTCTTTTGTTCCTACTCCAATGCTTTTTCACCACTTAGAACTACAAAGCTTAAATATACTGTAAGCAAGGGCTACTGAGCCTTATTTAGTCTGCCTTTTGGCATAAGCCACCAGGAGCCAGCAACAAAATCCTACTTCTCCCGTTAAGTTCCAAAACCTGGCTTTCGCTACATGTAGGTCAGACCCATATAGTTATGGCAGAACCCACAAATTGTCATGCAGTTGAGGCTGGGATGTACAAATACCAGAATGCCGGTATTTGTACCCTTGAGAAAAGAACAACTTGCATAAGCAGACATTCTGGCTGGTGTTCAACCTCATTGCTGTCCCACTTTCCTTCGGCACCTAATAGTGTCAGCAGGCCAGTGCCACAGTGAATTCATTCTGTGGCTAAAGTATGCAGTGATTCTCGCTTGCGAGTTTGATCTTTCAGCCTGATGGTGGCATTCTGCATACCTCTACCTTCTCTCAGGACTTTGGCAACTTCTTTGCAGTTGCTGCTCCTTTCAGAGGATCAGAGCCTTTCAAATCCCAAACCTAACCTGTAGTTTCCCTCAACATATCCTATTTTTAGGCATACATAAAAATAGATCTACATGACATGGATTAATTCAGCTTTAAGTCAGCAGTATATTCTGGATGGCTGAACTCAGCCAAGGCATACACTCAAGAGGAGGGCAGAGGAAGTGCTTCGGGGATGTCTTCAAGGCCAACTTAAAAATGCAACATTGATATCAACTTATAGGAGACTATTGCCCAGTACCTCCCCAAATGGAGGAAGAGTCTGATGCAAGGATCTCAGTACTTTGAAACCTCACAACAACAACAGGAGATGGAAAAGTGGGAGCAGCAGAAACAGCATGTTGCAGACCAAATCAAGAATCCAGCACCACCCATCCCACACAGAAACACAACTTTGAGCTGCAGTAGTCTGTCGATTCTGGATAGGCTTCATCAGCCATCTTCAGACACACAGATAAGACAATCATGGAAGACAATCATCCTTGACTGCAAGGGATTGCTGAAGAAGAAGATATTCTGGCTAAAGCCCCGAACAATTCAGGTCCTTGCATTGCATGCTGCAATGTCTATTGCCATTTTAGTCAGAGCAGTACTATTAAAATGGGTAGTGCTTAATACTTTGCAATGAGAGAACAGCCATGAGAAGCACTCTCAACCTCACTGCTTACCCATGACAGCAATATAATGTCCCTCCACTGAGTTACAGCTATTTCTAGAAATACTGCCTCCTCTTCTCAAAGTGATATTTCATTTCAGCAAGCATAGCAGGTCAGCAAGTGAAAGGTAAGCATTACAAGACAGCAGTACTGCAGGAAGTATGTTATTAACTGATCTGATGTGAAGGGAGAATTTCAGGTCAGATTTGGTCAATAATTTAGCTTTTATAATACTAAGGGCTTATCAAATCTAAGAGCAATGGAAATATTTTCATGACCTTTAAAAAAGAACATGGAAGCCAGTTTAATCAGATAAACATTTTCCTACTATGTTTACACCCTAAACAGTACAGTATTAAGATAAGATGCAAGAAGAAAAGTGAAATTGGCTAGAAACAAACTAAAGCAAAAGTGAAACCCACTTATCTATTTGTCATTTTTAAAAGGTAAACAACCATTATAAATAGAGAAAAGTTAATTAGATGCATATAATTCCCCATCTTCACAATCTAACTTCTTATTTGTACAACAGATAGTGGGGGTTTTTTAATATTAAAAAAAGAAGTGGGGTTAGGTTATCTGCAGGCTGATTCATACCTCTGGAGATTTTTGCCTGTGAGTTTTAACCTGAGATATGTTGCCATACTTCTAAACTTCCTGTAGATTTAGGCTGGTCTCTGACTAGCTGTGACTCTTTCCTCAGCTACCAGTTAATTATTCATTCCATCATGCAGGTACCTGGAACAAAGTGAGCAGCAGTTTGATAAAAACCTGGAGAAGAGTGAAATTCAGAATTGGCATCCAACATTTGAAGAAGGCACCACAGGTCTAATCATTCTTCTTCTGCACATTTTCATTATCCTGGTCTTAGGCAAGGTGAAAGAACCACTGTACAAGAAACACATATTATAGGTAGGGATTTACTTAATTCCTGCTTAGGTGAGGAAGGGGGAAGGGGGAAGGGAAATCACAGGCTGCTTGCAATGTACAGTACTATTTTTGCAGTCTTTTCACAGTGCTCCCCCTCCCCCACCCCAGCCATTGATTGGCTAAGGGGACCTGGTGACCCCACCCCTTGCCACTGGTTGGCCAAGAGGGCTGCCCATCATGCGGCCCCGCCTCTCGCTGCTGATTGCCAGAGAAGGGCAGGGCCACACAACGGGCAGCCCTATTGGCCAATCAGCAGCAAGAAGTAGGGAGGGCAGCGACTGCCATCTTTGCTGCTCCCCTTCATGCCAGTAGCTTCCCCCCGTTGCCAGTGGGCTGTGAGGCCAGGTCCTGAGGACCTCTGGCTTCCATTTTATTTTTAGTAAGGGGTTTTTTTTTCCCCCTAGGTGATCTCACACTAAACTCAGGGGGATCTTCATTTTCTCAGGATTCAAGGAAGCCACTTTTTGTTTTCAGTTTCTGCAAAAAACATGAAATTGTGAATAGGGTAGATCCCTAATTATATGAAATATATAGAAAACCAGTAATTGGTCTAGTCTCCTTATACTTCCAAGCAATAGAGTACGTTTTTGTTTATCTATGAACAGATGGAGGACAGGAACATAATTTATTCATGAGAAAGATTTTGCAAAAGGCAGAACTTCATTCTTTTTTATTCACATTGAAAAATTTCACCTCTCCTTGAATAAATGCATCATTGGATAATCAAGTATTTTGGATAAATTTGTTTTTCCTTGAAATTTTGTACTAAACTTGACCTTAGCATACACACAAAATATGTTATTTAAATTTGATATTGGCATTGACTACCATTTTGTGTGGCATATGGCATGGGGAAATGGCATTAATGGGCTAATGTTCATGTGTATACAATGATACAACAGTTTCTACTTTCTTAATTTGCCCTCTTGACAACCTCTTCTAAAGAGCACAACAGAAAAGCTAGCTGCTGTACACATTGGCCTATTATGAGCTGTCATGTCCTTTTTATTTTGAATTGCAGGCACAAGCTCTTAATTCACAACTGTCAAGAGAAGTTTGATGCATTAAAAGCTCATCAAGCCCCATGGGATGCAAAAGGGTGAAAGCACAGAAAACTTCCTACTTCAGCAGTAATCTAGTGAAAACAGGTATAAAACCTGTGGAAAAATTCCTTGGACTTGCTGTTGATCTTTATTACACTAGTGCAGTGCTTCTCAGCAAGGGTACTGAACAATATTAGCACTACAGGTATACAAGCAGCTATACAATTTACAAGATAAACCCTGAGATTTCAAAGAGGATGCCATAGTATCAAAACCATCCTGACCTGTTGTGGTCTTTCCAAGTTCTTTGCAGAAAACAGAAAAATTGTTCTGTTATTTTTATATAATTAAAACATGAGTGAAAGCTAAGAGCAGGCATTTTTCAAGTTGTGCCTTGAATCTAACAAGGTTGAGAACCACTGCAGTAGTGTGTAAATCCAGAATAATTCCATTAAATCGGTTGGCCACATACTCACCTCTTTAAATTTTCATCACTCTGTGACCAGTGGCGACATACCAGTCTAGACCAGCTTGACCCACTTGAGTTAAAATTGGTGCAGTGGATAAAATCATAGGCTTGGAAGGGACCTCAGGGGTCATCTAGTCCAACCCCCTGCACATAGGCAGAATCAAGACCTATAAGCAAATCTTTTCAGAAATAAATTACAGGAATCCTATTTCCTCCTCTCTGACGTTACCTCAGTGTTTTACAAATCTAACTGTTCCAGCAGTTCTGCAAGCTGAAAAGTTTATTGTTTGTGTACTAAGTGCATTAAGCTTGCACTATAATTTTCTATTACATAATTATATTTTTCATTTAAAAATCCCTTAAAAGAAAATCAATTAAAAAAAAATCAATGCATGTCCTTGCATTGAAAGTGAGTCACTGTTGCACATATTTTGAGAAATAGAAGAAATAAGTAAAAAAAAAAAAAAGAAAGAGAGAGAGAAACAGAAAAATGGAAAAGAAAGAAATAGAAAAGTCATTGCCTTGGTGTCTCAAATTTGGCACCAAAAATTATTCAAGACTTTTTACCTTAAATTGCTCTGTCCTTCAACTTTCCTTTTGCAAAAATCAATCTAAAGCATTTAGATATATAAATTATTCTAGCATCTGGGTGCCTCATCATCTAATATATTTATCTTGGCAGCACCCTTAATAGAAAAGCACTGTTATTTTGATTTTACAAGTTTGGAACTGGAAAAGAGACCAATGCCTTTGTCCTTGAAGTTATTTAAAGAATTAACATCACTGGTACCTAAATACCTTTGAAGATCGGGATATAAGATGCCAACACCGTATAGGAAACCCACAGAAGAACAAGGAATTGCATCACAGCATTCTAAGTCTTAGGCCAAAAGCCCATCCTTCCTTGCTGACGGAGAATAATACCACCTTTTATCACAGGAGCGTTCTACAGATATATTCAATAATATTCACAGAGCCCTCAAATACCATGGTGAGAATGTGAAGAAACGAATCATTCTGTCTGAAGTGCAGGATTTGAATGGTGTACAGTAGATAAGGCCTATGGCCACTTGTTGAATAATAACATGAAGACATGGGGGGGAGGGGAAACCCTAGCAATTCAGTGCACACTGTCTACCTAGTGAACTGAATGGGTGGGCAAAAAGGAAATGTAATCATTAATCAAAGGTTAATATAACTATAGGATAAAATATGGCATGTACATAGTGTAGCTAAATTAACGCTGTATGAGTAACCTTAATTTAGGTATGTCCTAATAATTCTGTATGACTTTGCAACCTTAGTTGTCTTTTAATTTTGCCTTTTTCTGTGTATGATGCAATACAGATAATAAAGAGACAGTACAAGTAGGACAAAAGAGATCATGGGGAGTACTACTTGCCACATCTTCCCTGTCATCAAACGGCATGAAGCCTGGATCTAGACAGACAAGCTCTTAAATGCAGGAAAGGACATCCACTTTCACCGACATCTATAATCCCAATCTAAGACTGCAAGGCCAGCTTTAGGGTTCAAGTGAAGTGTGTAATTGTCTGGGGAGCAGTGGGGGGGTGTGTTTTCTTGGGTCTAGCATTAATCTCCTTTGTACAAAGATCTCACCTATGCTGCATCAGGCTCTATATGGACAGAGGACAGAGAGAGTCATCTTTCATTTGTAGAGGGACAAGTCACTGCCTGAGCAAAGCATGGAAGTACTGCTTCAAGCTCGTATTACCAGGCTATAAAAGAGGATGGGAGTAATGGGGCCATTGGCCCACTCGTGTCCTTACACAACAACTGGTAGACCTAGACAACTGAAAAGAAGACTGCATGCTGCATACTTCAAACCATGGCAGAGCCATCAGTCTGGCCTATTCTGCCCAGAAGAATATGACACGAGTGGAGAGAGTTCATCTTAGTTACTCAGAAGTCTAGCAGAAGGCAGGAGTGGGTGGCACCTTATAAACTAAGGCTGCTTGCAGGTCTTTAAAAAACCTCCCCACAAATGCACTTTACCAGAAGAAGCAGTGCATTACTTCAATCTGGCTCTGCAGCTTCTGTATAGATCTGGCACTTCAGTGGGGTTTTCTGGTACTTTTAGCTAAAGCTGATTCAATCTGCTATTAGATAAAAACACCCCAAAAAAGCCCCATTAAAGCACCTGATCTATACAGATGTCGAGTAAGCTGGGTCCAACTAAGGCACTGCCTCTTCTGTGTCTGGGTCCAGCTAAGGCACCACTTCATGCATGAGGCTCAGCGCAAGAATGTGCCGAGTTTAGAGTTAAGAGCTGTGTGTTTGTTTTTTAAGCAGCTACAAGTAGCCTAACTTGTTTTTTGGATTTTGTACAGTGTAGCCATGGTCAGACCCCTGCATTCCTCAGGTAACTTTGAAAATGTCTGTAGGGATGAAAGTCTGTCTACCTGATTTTCTCTAACAACCACTGATCACTTGCCATCTATCCTTACTCACCTAGAGTCCTACAACTTTCCACTTTGCTCCCACAACTCTGTTATGGGTATTACACCTTTTTAATAATTGCTCATCAACCCTTAAAATACCTAAACTATGGTGAAAAGCCCATTAAAAAGCTCTATGAAAGCCAGGAAAGGATGCTTCTGAGAACTTTCGGCCAGTGTCGTTTCTGTGCCATCTTTATAAGCTATATGAGCACCTTATTCTCAATCACCTTTCACCTCATATCAAATTACATCTATACCAGAACAAGCTGGATTTAGACCAGGCAAGTCCTGCACAATCCACAACCCAGCATACTGAAGATCGATTTGAGAAAGGGCTGATAGCAGGTGCTGTGTTTGTAGACCTATCAGCAGCATACAACACAGTAAACTACTGAAACCTGCTTGCCAAAGTCTACAAAATGAAGCATAGCTACTACCTAGTGCAGTTCATCCAATCTCTTTTTGGAGAATAGACATTTTTACATAAAACTGTTCAAGAAATGGAGCTTCCAGAGATGACAACAAAACCACCTCCCACAGTGCAGTGCACTAGCACTGATCCTTTTTACCATATATAATGATGACCAGCCCATACAGAATCATATGGAGGAGCTTCATATATGCTGATGAATTATGTTTCATGTTGCAAGAGAAAGACTTTGCCATTGCCAAGAACAGACTAACACATGCACTGAGCAGCCTCTCAATAAGAACCAGCTTCATGCCAACCCAGCCAAGATGCAGGTCACAGCTTTTCACCTATGCTATAAAAAAGCCAAGTGGAAATTAAGTATCATCTGGGATGCAATCCCACTGACTAATCACCTGAACCCTATGTACTTGGGGAGTTACATTGGGCCAAACACTTACCTTCAAAGCACATGTAGAGAAGATGAAAGGGAAAGGCAGTGCCCACAACAACAAACTTCCAGAGTTGGTCACCTCAAAGTGGGGAGCAAACCCAGCCACAATACGAACTGCTGCTATTGCTTTGTCTTACTCCACTGAAGAGTATGCATGACCAGTAAGGGAATGGTCAGTTTATGCCAAGAAACTAGACCCATTTCTAAATGACAGCTGTCATGAAATAATGGGATGTCTAAAACCAACACAAAAAGAGAGTTTTATAGTTGTTAAGGGCTGGAAGGGACCTTACAGATCATTGGGTCCAGCCCCCACTTCACTTGAGCAGGAAAGACCCCTAGGGGCAGATGACCCCAGCATGATGAGCATCAAGACACTTTTTGAAGATCACCATGTTGGATGACTCTACTGCCTCGGGGGTGGGGGGGTGGGGGGGGGGAACTGTTCCAAGCCCTCGGTACTCAACTTATAAAGACGTTTTTTCCTTATGTCTAGTCTGAAGCGATCATCAATCAGCTTGTGCCCATTATTTCTAGTCCTCCCCGGAGGGCCTTAGTGAATAGGTGCTCCCCGAGGCCCTGATGTACTCCCCTGATACAGGCTGCTACCAAGTCCCCTCCAAGTCTTCTTTCCTCCAGACTGAACAGTCTCAAGTTTTTCAGCCCCTCCTCATCTGACCTGGTCTCTAGGCTTCTAATCATGCACATGGCCTTCCTGTATTTACTGGTTGGCATTGCACCACCTGATATCAGAAGAAAGGTAGCGAGCCAAAAAGAAAGATCAAGGCAGATGGAAGACCCCAGTATCCACTTTATGGTCACACAGAAATAACTAAATGACTTAAAATGTGAAACAGTTTTGTGATTAGTGTTGCACCACTGGACTTGATGGCTGGCAGGGTGTGACTGCGGTTATGGAAGGAAAGATTATGCACGATCAATGGATCTGGAACCCCAGGAGGACCTTCCTAGAGGGGCTTATCTAGACTGTTCAACATGGCAATGCCTGAATTGCCTGTGCATGAAAACTGGAAGATCAAAAACAAACATAATTAAATGGGACTACTCTAATAACACAAATATATGCAAGTGCAGTGAAGTGCAAACTATGGTGCACTTGCTTGATTGCCAACTCCTTGGTGAGACCTGTATAAAGGAGGACCTCTCTGCAGCAATAGAAAGAGCCATTGCTTGTGCATGATACTGGAAAAACATCTAGTTTTTGACAAGGACAAATGAAGAACAGCTTTCCAGGCACATGAGGTTCACTAAGCACTACACTGTTCAGGGGAAGCTCCACAACCTGTGTTCTCACCAAGTTCCTCCTAAACTTGAAAGAATATCTCTGCAGGGAGATGCAAGTCCCTCAGGACTAGTGCACTTAGTTGCTTTCATTATGCTTCCTTAATCTTACCATTCATAGTCTATGATAAAGCAAAATGTCATGAAAACACTGGCATATCCTGCAAAGTGATATTGGATTTTTCAGCCCTAACATGTTTACAGAATAGGATGTTCGTTATAACAGGCATTTTATTAGCTTCTGTGCATGATATTGTAATATCTGTCCTGTTTTTCTCCTACTGACTACCTATCTTCCCTGGGTTTTTCTTCATAATATCCTAAATACAATAATGAGAAGAGTCCTGTACAGTGAAAACAGATCCAGGTTTCAACACGTGGTGCCTTTACCCCATTTTAGAATATTTCCCCTTCAACCTTGTAACTTTCAACACTAGCTTGGACCAATTGCTTATTTACATCTTAAAATGAAAGAAGCCAATCCAACCTTTTCCATTTCCATTTCCCTTGAGTTGGAAACTGCTTTTATTGATTCCAGACTAGCAAAACTTTGGAATCCAAGGAAGAATAATTGGTAAATTACTAAAAGTGCTCCTATTACATTAAGGGCTTTTTTATTTGGGTATCTTGAAAATCATTCTGTTGCTTTTAATAATAACCAGGATATTCTGTTCAGTGCTCCAGTTTACAAACGTAATGTTAAGCTATTCTGAGAGTTTCTTAAACAAAGCCTTAATGATATATGGCTGCCAAAGTTAGCTACTTCACAGCTGTAATAGCACATTCTAGGCTGTGTGGCAGCCAAGCTGTCTTTGTTACTGTATTAAGTGAGGTGTGAGTGCCTGGAATGCAACAGTTAGTAAGGAGCCATCGTGGGTGGCAGCTGCCTTCTCAGAGTCCTTGAAAGGATAGGCTGTGATAACTTGATAAGGCGTTTGCATGTGTTAGAGGGCATGACACCCACGAAAGACTGTGTGACTGGACAACAATTTTCTTTGGGCTCCAGACTCTTAAACTATATATTAACTGGATGGAAAATATGAACCACATCAAACTTTTCAAAAGGCTCCCTGACTATTTTGTGACAAATAACCTCCTTGTTAACGTCTGATTCTGTTAACATGCTTACCCTAAGCTTATTATACCAAAAAGTTGCCATCGAGTTTCCCAATAATGATGCAATTTGTTTTCTCAGAAATTCTTCCAAGTCCCAAATCATGGGTCCATTTCCAACATGGGGCCTGATGCCAACTGAAGTTATTCTAATGTAAATGAAAAGCATCTCCTCTAAAGCCAACAAGGTTATATTGGTGTAAAGCTGAGGTAAGGAGGTTGGGATTTAGACAACTGCTGTTATTTTCTGCCTCTCCATGGTGCTAAATAGAACACACTGGCAATACAATTTGATGAATGCAGATGGCATCCTTCCCTTCCTCCCAACTTAAACCTTGTGTATATAAGTATATGTAAAATATTATATATATTTTACAATATTCTCCTCGATGTCAGCCATGGGAGAATCTTTATATAATGGAAAGGCACAAAATAAGCTCTCCTCTAAATGACACAATGTCCTCTCTCTACTTGCTGACAGCTGAAAGCCTGACCAGTCTTTACTTAGATTTAGATGCTACTCAGCAGTCCTTGTTAGGTTGCTATGTTTCTGCAGTCACTGCTTTTCTTTTCTTTCTTTTTTTTTTTTTTTTAAGTAAATGTGCAGGATCCTATTTCTAATGGTTCATGTTAATCTGCATGGGACTGAGTGTCCTCTCATTTACACTGGTCAGTAGAATTGCATCGGAATGAATGATTCAAGTTTCAGGGCCAAGATGTAGCATGAATGCTGCTTTCCTCCTGTCAGGGGCCAACAGCATACCTAGCTTCTTAAAATGGTCTTTAGATTGTCAGAGGTACTGCAGCTTTTTCCAAAAAAATAAGCTGATGATTTCCAAGAGCTAGGAATAGTTTAGAATGACAGGGTCATGTTCTCAAATAAGGTATTTATCTGGATATATTGATACAGGTATTTTAAGGCCTTATTGTCTCATGTATGCAGACATATAACCTTCAAAATAACATGACAGGAATGTAGTATCCTCTTGGTAGGACCTTGCATCTCACATGAATAGAATTCTTTTTTCTGATGATGCACATGTTTAACTCTCACCAGTGTTAATGAGATGTGAAAGCACATCAGAAACACAGGGAACTTCCTAATGGTTAGCTTGTTGTAAACTATTAACTAATTTGATTTTATAATTATTCCAGGGATGTAAGCTATCCTGAGATAAACCTAGATTCTAAACATGCAACCGAGATCAGGGATACGTTTTCTGAAATGAGAATGAGCAATTTGAACTACAATGCATTTAGCTAGTGGAAAGCTGTAGAGCTCAGACCTTTAAGACAAAAATATATATTATTTTGCCTGCAATAATAACTGGGTTCTTAATTTTACTGTCTTGCTAATAGAGAATACAAATCTTTCTCCCCTCCAACAAATCTTCAAATGAGAGAAAATAGTACACCTAAACCATAGGTATATTCGTTTTCTTGGGCTCCCTTTATGCAGTATATTTATACTGCGATTAATGTGTTAGTCGCTGCATAAATGACAAGGGTTTTACATGCACACCTAATTTAAGGTGCCATAAAATGGCAAACCAGGCATAAAAATGTTCTGTATGATGTAGAACATCTTTATGGCTGGTTTGTATGACTCCTTAAATTGTGCCCAACACTTAGCTTATTGTCAGCCCCAGCCCTGGACCTGCAAGCACCCGGATTTCAACTTGCCACTGTAGGGGAAGCCTGGGATAATGATCTGAGGATCCTGCACCACACTAGCAAGTAGAAAGGGTGCAAGTGGAATCTGAGCCTCAGACCCAAAATTGCAATTCCTGCCATGCACGTGCCAAAATGATAAATCTAGACTTTATATGCAGCTAAAGAATGTTTCAAAATGTTATTAGCAAATCTACTGCTAAGAATGACAGAAATCTAGTAAGTAGACAGCTCAGGTACATTTACATTTCGAATAGCTTTCCTAGAGGTCTACTAATTTCACTACTGAAGAATGAGAATGTCTAGGGTCCCTGGTTTATTTCAGGATGATGCTGACAGTGTACAGTGAAGATTTTGACACACAGCACAAGGAAGGAATGATACTGAATGGCAATACAATCAGCAGACTGCAAGGCCAAGAATATAGGGATAAAATTCTAAATTTCATCTGGAGGAGATTACACTGCAGCATCTTATTACCTCCATCTCTGGTTCTAACATATTTCTGCTGCATAAGTAGCTCATTTCAGACAGTCAAGTGGTGCATTTCCAGAGGTCCTCACAGTTAATAAAAATTGATTCAGGCTTGCTGAAATTGTTTCTATTTCAAATGTAGCTCATCTGGTACATATATATATATAGGTACACCAGCTAGTCTCCCAGGGTCCTAGATCCCAAAATGCATCTCAGCTTCTATATTTACTCTGTAACTCATTTCCATCAAAAAACCCACACAGAATGAATTTCAGCCTGAACTTGCTGCTTCACTGACTCTGACTATATATACGCTTCACTCGCATCTTCCTATAGTAAGCACAAAAGCTGCATTTTGTAAGCACACAATGTAATAGTTATATTGATGCACATTGCAACTTGCAAGTCAAGTCTAGAAATAACTTCCAGGAATGAAAAATAATGGGATACATTAAATTCCATCTCTTTTCATGACAGTCATCTACGAATTAGTGTGGTGCCAAGCTATTTCATTTTATGCATGATTAGAAACCCCAAAGACATAATACCCTTCACATACCCCTCTCTGCTGCACCCAGCCACTGTCAGTGAAGCAGACCTGTCTTAAAGTTCAAGCTGAGGTTCATCACATGTGGTTTTCTCCATAGAAGTGAGTTAGAGGGCAAATGCAGAAGCCAAGATGCATTTTAGGCTCTAGGGCCCTGGAGACTAGTTGGCGCACCGCCAAAGGCATTCCACCACAAGTTAGGAGAACAGTGTGACATACAGTGCTATTTCTGTATACTGCAACTATTATAAATTGCTATTATAGTACAGAAATATTTAGTTTTCTGTGCAATAACTGTACGGAAATAGATCAAGGTACTGGTTCAAGAAGAGTTCAGGCAATGTAATTCCCTACACAAAGGGGAAGGTCTAAGAGTGGTACCACTTAGGGTTATGTGAAGCTTTGGGCAGTGATTCGATTCGGTGGAGATTTGGCCCAATTCAGTGGCTGAATCTCTGAATCCAAATTGAATCAGGGGACCAATTTAAAAGTCCGAATCAATTCAAATCTCTTCGAATCTTTGCCAAAGATTCAGAGCTTTCATGATTTGGGCAGGCCCTGGTGGCTGCAGCATGGAGCTGCAGCCACTCTGAGCTCGTAAGTACTAGGGGCGGAGAAGGGAGAGCTGGGGGAGGGGCCATGGGGGGACCCCTGCCAGCCTCTCCAGACCCCCATGCACTCCCCCAGTGCCCATGTGGCTGCCCCCACCTGCCCCAGCTCCATACTTTTAAATGAAGCCCCAGTGCTCACTGGCTGCTGCCAGGCATGGGGCGATCCCCACTGCCCCAAGCTGCATGGGGAGCTCTGCACGAGCCCCCTCAACCCTCCCTGCTCCCCCGGCCCCACCTCAGCTGCCCTGCCTGCCAGGGCTCTACCCCTTTAAGAAAAAAAAGTGAGAAAAGCCCCAGGACTCACCACTCCTGGTGCAGCTTCAGGATACACCTGAGAGAAGCACTGGTGTATGTGAAGGATAGAAAATGGAATATCATGCTAGCAAATTTTGATCTTGAGAAAGCGTATGACAGGGTAATGCATAAGTTGGTTTGAGATGCTGCTGAAAATGGGATTCCCAGAAAAACTGGTAGGCGGGGTGGAATTGTTGTATGGCATAGCACGCACACACACACACTGCCTGCCTCACTGCACGTGCACCCCTCCACGTGCTGTGCCTGCCTCACTGCGCGCACACCACACATACTGTGGCTGCCTTGCTACATACCCACATGCTGTGTCTCCCTCATTGCACGCGCACACACACACACACACACAGTGTCTCCCTCACTGTGTGCGCACACACACGCATGCACACACACACTGTGCCTCCCTTACTGCACACAAGCACACACGCTGTGCCTCCCTCACTGCACGTGCACACACACACACACGCTATGCCTCCTTCATTGCACACACACACTGTGCCTCCCTCACTGCACACACACACACACACACAGTGCCTGCCTCATTGCACGCGCAACCCCCTCACACGCTGTGCCTGCCTCAATGTGCGCACACCACACATACTGTGGCTGCCTCACTACACACCCACACCCTGTGCCTCACTGCACGCACACACGTGCTGTGCCTCCCTCACTGTACGCACACACACACGCTGTGCCTC
>NW_017729024.1:144427374-144437905 GCF_001723915.1 Gavialis gangeticus | reverse complement strand
AGCCCCTCACTGCACGTGCACACACACACACACGCTATGCCTCCTTCATTGCACACACACACTGTGCCTCCCTCACTGCACACACACACACACACACAGTGCCTGCCTCATTGCACGCGCAACCCCCTCACACGCTGTGCCTGCCTCAATGTGCGCACACCACACATACTGTGGCTGCCTCACTACACACCCACACCCTGTGCCTCACTGCACGCACACACGTGCTGTGCCTCCCTCACTGTACGCACACACACACGCTGTGCCTCCCTCACTGCACGCGCATACACACACACTTGCTGTGCCTCCCTCACTGCACACACACACACACACACACACAAAACCCTCTCTCCCCTGGCCCTGGGGTACCAGTGCGGCCCTGTGCCCCCACAGTCCAGTGATGCAGTTGGGGGCCACGTGGTGCCGGAGCGGCCGGCTGGCACACAGGGAAGCAGTGGAAGTGGCAGCAGGCAGAGGCTTCCGGTTGGTGGCCAGGGTGGGCTGGGGCTGGGGAAGGCAGGACCCAGCCAGTCTTGCTTCTGTAACCTGCTGGCTTTCCTCGGGTCCTACTGCTCCTGGCTCCTGTCATCTTTGACAGGCAGGCAGGAGTAGATAAATATTAATTTTCTAAACTTCTTAGGTGCCCTGCAGGCCAGATAGAATGGTCTGGTGGGCTGGATCCAGACTGTGGGCTGTATTTTGTCTGCCCCTGCCCTAAACACACCAAGAAAGCTGTAATATACAGCCAAGCCCTCAAATACCACTGAACTTGCACTGAGGAGAACACCTGCAATTGTCACCTCACAAATCTCAAAAGGGCTTTCACTCAATAACGGCATTCCTCCAGAGACACAGATTGCACTTCTGAAAGAGCAACCCCTATACAATGTGAAGAACTGCTGCAGTACAAAAAGAAAATTCCCACAATTGCACACCATTAGTTATGACATACCACTGTTCCCTGGAACCTATACAGAAAATCCTCAGACAACTGCAATCTATGCTAGAAGACCCAGTTCTAAAAGATCTTTCCAGAACCACCCATCCTAGCCTTTAAACAGGCACCAAATCTCACTAACCTCGTCACCAGAACCAAACTTCCTATGGGCCAAAGCACACTGAATGGATCCAGAGCATGCCAGGATAAGAAATGTAAAATGTAAAACCTGCCAACACACCTCCATCACTCCCACAATAACATTCCCCTTTTGTTCCCTGCCTCACCTGCCTGTCTCACACCTGTTAACTCCCATCCCCTCTGATCTTCCTTGCCACACATTTGCATTTTCACCAACCTGCATTTTGCATTTTGGCTTAAGCTTCTATTCAACCCTAGAGAGAAGACAAACACCAACACTGTGCCTCCTTATGCCTGAAGAAGGGTGCCTGTGCCCTAAAACTTGCAAAAAACAATTTTTCCAACTATTCAGTTGTTCTAATAAAGGATATCACATTTACCCAAATAACTTTGTCTGCCCATGTCATAAATCCAGATATTTAAAAAGCATTTAAAAGAACTGAAATTGTTCTGTGAACAGTTATCAATTGTGAATGATCATTGATGATATGGTGTTTATTCAGATTGTATTTGGGTGTATCTAGTTATTTATTGATCATGTGGAGTAATGATCTATTCTAAATTTGTATGGGAAAGCACAGACAGAGATCAGCCTGCTCAAAATTATTTTTACTGGGGGTCAGCAACACTTTAGGAATGACAGGTCAAAATTACCTGGCTTGGTTCCAAGGCAGGCCAGGCCTTTAAATCTGGCCACTGTTGCTGTGGCCCCTTCTGGCTACTGCATGGGGAAATCACCTATCTGCACTGAAATGCCACCAAAGCCCTGGTGTTGCAAGACCAGCAGAATGGCTCCATGGGCCAAGTCCAGCCCATGAACCACAGGTTACTAACCCCTGGTTTTTACAGGCTATTTAAAAACTCCTTATTGATTGCCTTGTCTCTTTCTCTTATGGCTTCCTCATGGCCCATTTCCTGACTTAACCAGTTGTCTCAGAAAAAGGCAGTTTTATGGTGGATGTTTGTAGGGCTAAATGTAGGCCTGGAACAAAAGGGGTTCTATAAAATGTATAAATTTCAACCGTAATTTTCTACAATTCTATGAAAGGAACTAATCCAGACTGAGACAGAGACTACAGCCAAGCTAGAATGAATACTGAGTTTATTCTATAATCTCTGGTGTTGCCTGAATAAATTACTTTTCCTAAAATCTTCCTCATACACTACTAAAATATTTTACCAGGAAGAGTGGGGCCTGTGTTGAGGCAGTGAGTGGGAGAAAGGAATTGCAAAACCAGTGTGTGGGGAGGGGCAAACAAAGAAATAACTAATCTCCACATCTGTGCTGCTTTTGTGCTTAGCAAGAACCAGGCAAAGAATGCTGGTAAGCAAATAAAGGAGTTTAGAGGAGCCACCTGCCATTTCCAAATTCATTTCTATCACCAGAATTACGGGATGGGGGAGATAACCTAGTGACAGATGATGCAGAAAAGGCTGAAGTACTCAATGACTTTTACTTCAGTCTTCACAGGCAAGGTCAGCTCCCAGACTACTGCACCTGGCATCACAGTTTGGGGAGGAGGGGAGCAACCAACAGTGGAGAAAGAAGGAACTATTTAGAAAAGTTGAACATGCACAAGTCCATGGGGCTGGACATGATGCACCAGAGGGTGCTGAGGGAGTTGGCCAATGCAATTGTAGAGACACTGGCCATTATCTTTGAAAAAGCATGGGGACTGGGAGAAGTCTGATGACTGGAAAAGGGTAAATATAGTGCCCATCTTTAAGAAAGGGAAGGAGGGGGAATCTGGGAAAACTACAGACCAGTCAGCCTCACCTCAGTCCCTGGAGAAATCATGAAGCAGGTTCTCAAAGAATCAATTTCTAAGCTCTTGGAGGAGAAGAAGGTGATTAGGAACAGTTAACCTGGATTCACCAAGGGCAAGTCATGCCTGAGCAACCTGATTGCCTTCTATGATGAGATGACTGGCTCTGTGGATGTGGGGAGAGTAGTGGATGTGACATACCTTAACTTTAGCAAGGCTTTTGATATAGTCTCCCACAGTGTTCTCACAAGCAAGCTAAGGAAGTATGGGCTGGAAGAATGGACTGTAAGGTAGATAGAAACCTGACTGGATTGTCAGACTCAAAGGATAGTAGCCAGTGACCCCATGTTTAGTTGGCAGCCAATATTTGCCTGCTCCATGATTTCATTCAATGTCTTCATCAATGATCTAGAAGATGGGATGGAGTGTACCAAATCTGCTGATGACACCAAGCTGGGCTAGGATTTAGAGAGACCTTGACAAATTGGAGGATTGGATCAAAAGAAATCTCATGAGGTTCAATAAGGAGAAGTGCCAAGTTCTGCTCTTAGGACAGAACAATCCCCTGCACCAGTACAGACTGAAAACTGACCGACTGAGCAGCAGCTCTGCAGAAAAGTGCCTGCAGGTTACAGTGAACAATAAGCTGAAAATGAGCCAGCAGTGTGCCCTTGTTACCAAGAAGGCTAACAGAATAATGGACTGCATTCGTAGGAGCGTTGCCAGCAAATTGAGGGAAGTGATTACTCCCCTCTATTCAGGGTGAGGCCACATCTGGCCACTGGTGAGGCCACATCTGGAGTACTGTGTCCAGTTTTGGGCCCCCCACTACAGAAAGGATGTGGACAAGCTGGAGAGATTCCAGAGGAGTGCAACAAAAATGGTTCGGGGAGGGTGGGACACATGACTTCTGAGAAGTGGCTGGGGGAACTGGGTTTATTTAGTCTGTAGAAGAAAAGAGTGAGGGGAGATTTAATAACAGCCTTCAACTGAACATGAGTCGGCAATGTGGGGAGGCGGTTAGGAAGGCCAACTGCACCTTGTTGTGCATCCACAGATGCATCTCGAGCAGGTCCAAGGAGGTGATCCTCCCCCTCTATGCGGCACTGGTCAGGCCGCAGCTGGAGTACTGCGTCCAGTTCTGGGCGCTGCACTTTAAGAGGGATGTGGACAGCATCGAGAGGGTCCAGAGGAGGGCCACTCGTATGATCAAGGGACAGCAGGGTAGGTCCTATGAGGAAAGGTTGCGGGACCTGAACCTGTTCAGCCTTCAAAAGAGAAGGCTGAGGGGGGATCTTGTGGCCTGTTATAAACTGGTTAGGGGGGATCAGCAGGCGCTGGGGGAGTCCCTGTTCCCCCGAGCGCCGCAAGGAGTGACCAGGAACAATGGTCACAAGCTGGCGGAGGGAAGGTTTAAGTTGGACATCAGGAGGCGCTACTTCACGGTCAGGGCGGCTAGGGTCTGGAACCAGCTTCCAAGTGAGGTGGTGCAGGCTCCCACCCTGGGGGTTTTTAAGAGGAGGTTGGATGACCACCTTACTGGGGTCATTTGACCCCAGTGCTCTTCCTGCCATGGCAGGGGGTCAGACTAGATGATCTGCTCAGGTCCCTTCCGACCCTAGAAACTATGAAACTACCTGAAAGGTGGTTCCAAAGAGGATGGCCTTGACTCTTTTCAGTGCTGAAAGAGAACAGAACAAGGAGCAAAGTTCTCAAGTTTCAGCACAGGAAGTTTAGGTTAGATGTCAGGAAAAACTCTTACTAGGAGGGTAGTAAAGCACTGGAATGGGCTGTCCAGAGAGATTGTGGAATATCCATCTTTGGAGATGTTTAAGACCTGGATAGACAAATCCTTGGCCAGGATGATCTAGCTGGAGATGGTCCTACTTTGAGCAGGGTGTTGAACTAGATGACCACCTGAGGTCCCTTCCAACCCTAATTTTCTATGATTCTATGATCAGACTTTCTGACAAGGGTTCCTGAAATAGAGAAGGGCTGCTCTTCGATACGTCCAATTTCACCAAACTATCGATCATTTTCTAACTGACCCAGAAGGTTTCTGTTGTTCTTATCTCTGACCCTGTTTTGCTCAGTTTCTCATGCAACTAAAGGAAGTCTGTGGAGTTGTCAAGGGCAAAATCTCTGTGAACATCTTTGATGCCATTGTTAAGTATTCACTATTCTCCCTAAACACCAACATTTGCTCGTCTCACAATTTCATTATTTACATACAGTAGATTGCTGCTTTTTGACTAGTTAAGGTTGTAGTTACCATTAAGGAAGTTACCTTTACCAGTTCTTACTACAGAGAGGTATAAAATGTACTACCACAATTCCTTATAATTAGAACAGATAAGAACTCTGAAAGATGTGGTGTCCCTTGGACAATATTATTTATTTTTAATAACAACAATAATATTTGCTGCCTGTCCAACTACAAGAGACTGGATTGGTCAGACTGCTAGCAACTAATCTGGACTAGGCGTCTGAATTTCTTTGGAAGAGGACATCATTTGGAAGAGAAATTTGCTGTAGAAGAGTTTATATCTAGTCTTCTCATTAGTCAGATTCATTGTGACATTGTTCAGCAATACCAGCTGTACTTGGGTTTATCTGAATGCAACAGAAAATGCTTTATTGTCAACTACAAAATAAACAGCAACAACGATAGCTCTTAAGAGTAGGTTTTTTTAAAATTAATACAAATTCTCAGAATATATTCTGAAGGTATTCAGTTTGGTCAAGTTTTGTTTCCTAAATGCAGCAATTGTCAAAAGGAGCCAGATTGAGAAGCTTGGAAAAAAATCAGGGCCCCGAGCACTCATCAGACCCAATCAATACAACTAACTGTTGCTCAGACCTTCTCGAAATTAGGCCTGCAGTGTACATTCTTACAGCAAGGCATGCACTTAGTGACAGAGGAGTAAGTCTTCAACTCAGCAGCATGATATCAACTGGCCTCTACTATCACAGGCCACCAACAGCAGCATTTTACTCAATATTCAGATACAATGTTATGAAGCTCTTTGAGTTTTTATGCACATCATTCAGTTCTCAGACTTTTATATTAATTTGCACATGGCAGACAAATCCATATGTTTTTTGTATTAAGCAATGCCACAGATTAACCACTGAGAGTCAAGTACCCTCCACTTCCTAGTTGGGAGTAGAGTGCTGAATACCCCAAGTGGCTCCAGAACTATAAGTCACTAAGCACATTGCAAGGTCAGTTTTGTTGATGCATAGTGTTTGGATACTGTGTTTTGTATTTCTCTCTCGGCCACAGAATTCTCCGCTTTCATCAATGATACAAATACTATGGACTGTCATTTTCTCCTCTTGCACTGAATGTTTAAGCAAGCAGTGGAGGATAAGGAGTTATAAAGAAGTATTTTATAAACATAAACATGAGAAAGATTTAAGAGAAACTGTATTTACTTAAAATGACTTTGAAACTGAATTTATAAATGCATGGGTGGTCCAGTCCAATTAACTTGTCTGAGAAAAGAGGTTAGTGTTCAAAGAAATACACAAAGAGCTTACATCTTTGGTTTCCCCATAATGTTTCATATGCACTGTATCAAGCCAACTGAGTTTTGATGAGACAACAAGACGTTTACACTATCATAGCTAGCCTTATTTTACTATAATTCTTAATTATGTATAGCTATTTGTAGTCTTCTTAGTGTGCTTTATTATATTTACATTTCAGAGACTTTAACTGGATTCCAAATTGTATTTTTATTTTTCAAACAGTAGATGAGACTGCAGTGCATTTCCACATTCACCATCAGTCATTATAGATACGCTCGTACTTTTTTAAAAAGCAGCTGTCATCACCCATAGAACATTTCACTGCTAGAGACAACATGTAAGCAACAAAAACCTCCTTAGCTATACTTATTATGGTTCCAAGAAGTCAACAATTGTTATTATTAAATTGTGCTTGTAAATAAAACATCTAATTTGGCTAAAGCTTACATCACTGTGAATCCACTCTCTCAGGCTCAGAACCTTGCCCAGTATTAATATAACTAAAAGGGATAGGATCCTGCATCTGACTGGAGGGCCTTGTGACAATGTAGTAGCAGAGTAGCTCCGATAAAAATACCACAACATTGCAACCTCCAGAGTAAGTGGAGTATAGGGGGCCTCAGAACCCAGCCCCCACTGCCTTGTGGGTATCCTTGGTTGGAGTAAGACTAAGGAACATCACCCTGACAGAAATATACCCTCACTGAGGCATTAGGCAGTCAGCAACAGCTCTAATCTGTTGCTCTCTGGCAGAAGTTACAACCATTGAGACACTGAACATTTGGACTCAGTCTGGGTTTAGACTCTGTCTCAATGGCCAAAAAGAGGGGTGGTAGGTCTAGGGCAGCCCCCACTCCTCCATACTCTTGCCTAGGCATTCATGTTGAAAGTCTTGGCATGACGGTTGCAGGACACCATAAGGGGCATAAGGAACCTAAGGCAGACAAGGTTCTTTGGGTAAATCTGATATCTTTTATTAGACCAACCCAAATGCCTGGAAAACTTCTTCTTAGCAAGCTTCTTTTCATCAGGCTGAGGAAGTGTCTGCACTTGGTCTGTGCTCTTCCTGAGCCAGTCAGTTAAAATGTAAACTGAGGTGGTCAGTAGGTGAGAGAGAGGCTGGAGATGGGGAAAAAGGGAATGAGAATAGCTGGTAAAATGTTGGGGGGCAGCTACCAAGGAATCAATGCAGCCCCATTCAGGGATGGCATGGTTGCCTTTCTTGAGGAAGGCCTTAGAAAAGGAGGGCCAAAAAAGCCATGCACCTACCCAATCTATCCTGGCTAATATGAAAAATAATGGATTATTACCAGGTCCTGTTCTCTTTTCAAAAATGAGTACACTGAGTAGAAAAACAAGGGGCAGTGCTTTGGTGGTGTATTGGTAGTTGACTGCATACGATACAAAGGGCAAATGTGGTTTACTCCCAGAATCTTGCACTTCAGCAATAATAACTGGCATTTCACAGATATGTACACATAACTAGAAGTAATCTCACTGGACAAGGCTATAGGGCCGCTAACAAGGTGGCAGTGGTGTTCAAGAGAACAGCTGCGCTGGCTTTTTTTCCAGTATTTTGACAGAAAGTCCCAAGAGCATCAAGGAATTTGGTGAGGTGATAAGAGTCCTTTTATATGGTTTTGCCCCCAAAATAACTTTTGCAAGTAATTTCTAAATACGGTCTTTATATGAAACAATCCTGGAAAAAAGATCTGATGGACTGGCTTTATGAGGGATATTTAAGAATTAAAACTGTTGTTGTTGAAATTAGTATTATGCATTAGGATATAGCATAATAGGCTAAAGCAGTGCAAGAGTCTCCAAGGCCATGTAGGAAGAGGGAATTCAAATTTTCTGAACCTGAAAGAAGAGATTTATCTATCCAATAGCAGGAGACTTAAAGAGAGAAAAAAAGGGAGGGGGGGGAAGTAGTTTATTATCCTTTGATTTACCTGAACATAAAAGGATTATTGGAGGCATATAAAAAGCACTGCCCAAAGCAAATGTTGTTCCATCATGATACTTGCTGTACTTTATGTTTTGACTGAACTAATCCTGGCTACTAACCTGAATTTCTCTTCTCATTACTACAATTTGACTCATGCCCATGTCTACAAAAGATGTGCTGAGGTATAAAATACAGTCAAAAACTAAACTCTAACAGGAAGTCTTCAAAATATTTACAAATACCTTACTGTTATTCTCTCAGGTCTACTCCTAATATAGCTACTATGAATATAGCACATCATTCTCAGGTTTCATAGTTAGTAGGGTTGGAAGGGACCTGAGCAGATCATCTAGTCTGACCCCCTGCCATGGCAGGAAAAAGTACTGGAGTCAAACGTGCCCGGCGAGGTGTTCATCTAGCCTCCTCTTAAAGACCCCCAGGGTAGGAGCCAGCACCACTTCGCCTGGAAGTTGATTCCAGATCCTAGCTGCCCTGGCAGTGAAGTAGCGCCTCCTGATTAAATGAAGTTACATCATATATATGATTTGAAATGTCACTGGTTGTTCTGGGGGGTTTTCATACAATGATACAATCAAGAAATACAGCATTTCTGTGCCATGAGTTTTGAATATTACCTGCCTTCCCACAGGAAACTGAGGCATGGAGAAGGAGGCCAAGTATTTAAAATGACTTGGAAAGCTAACTGCAGTCAGGAATACCATAACGTGTTTCATTTGTATGTGTATAGTTGTCTTTGTATTTACTTTCAATAACAACAAAAAATTACTTTCAAGCAACTCTAATGTAGAATAATACCTTAGCCTATGAGTAGTCTTACTGAAACCCATGGAACTAGTGGGGGGAGTGGGTGGAATCAGGTCTAATATCAATAGATATGCAATTAATATTTTAATACAATAATATCAGTCTCTATTACCCTCTCAGTTTCCTCCAAGCTGTAAGGTATCATTGACATTTGAATCAGTGTCAGGAAAGGGGCAGTGGATCTCTCATGAAGATGCTTGTTTCTATTAGGTCATTTCTTGCAAAGTCGCTTATTCATTCTATTTATTGATATTAAAAGGAAGAAATGGAAGACCATTCCATCTATCCACACTGTCCCTGATTTAATAGAAGTAATTAAGCTTTACATACCTTCTGGTTGTGGCTATACCAACAAGTTTATAGATGGAACTTAACTGGAAAAAAATCTAAACTAAATAAAACCTTTCTGCTGGAATAGTTTACACCAAGTGAAATTAGATAGAAGTTCTTTTCCTAGTCTATACCTGATCAGCTGCATTGGCAGTGAGCTTGCTGCCAGGATTGACGTACTGCAAACTATTTGCACCCTCACTTGGCATGACTGTACCAGCAAAATTTCTAGTGTAGACCTGTTTAGACTATTACAAGCAGGAACCTAAAGGAAGAAGTACAAGGCCAATAACAGTAGCCTTCAGCTAAGCATTTGTGTTTATGGGTCTGGCTGTAGATAACCTATTTAAAGACGGGTATTGAAAGCATCTGGTAATTAAGTATAAAATGAGATCATCAGATTTCAGGTATGTAGAAACCATGGAAAAAGAACCACAAGACTTGTGCTTAAACAGTACTTTGCTTCACTGGGGGAAAAAGGGCTCTTATTTCACAGATAAAGTGAGGGCAGTTTGTCAGCTGGACATGTGTAAGTAAGCAAGCTCTATTCCCCATTGTCTTTGACTTTTTCACAGGAAGAAGAGAAATATCATCTTTACAAGTAACAATTCTATTTGCCTTGTTATGGTAGGAGAGGAAGTTGTTGCTGCACTAACTTGCAAAAAAAATAAAAATGGTGTGATCAGATATCACCATTTTCAAGGGGCCTCCAGGGGAAGGCAGGGATCCGATTCTGTGTGGTGATCAGCACCCTAGGTTCTATGAAATTCAACACCAGTTTAGGGCTCCTGTAACACAGCCGGACCGAGTAGCCAGACATTATAAAGCTCTCATGTCTGAGAAAGGAGTGAGACTCATTGTTGCATGTTGCAGCTGGCATGTAAGGGTGCAGGCATGCAACTTGCATGTATTTACAGACCAGCCATGGCTTGAGACTATCTATATCCAGAAAAGTTTACACTTATTATGAGTGTAAAATTTGTTCCCCTCTTTTTTTTTTTTTTTTTTTTAATTAGGGGTTCATTGACTTCAAGGGTTTAACAACCCCTGACC
>NW_017729024.1:144411175-144427272 GCF_001723915.1 Gavialis gangeticus | reverse complement strand
TTTTTTTTTTTTTTTTTTTAATTAGGGGCTCATTGACTTCAAGGGTTTAACAGACCCTGACGCAATCCTTTTAATATTTAGAAGGAATTCATTTTGTTGCATAGAGGCTGTATGTGTAACTGTGCCACCCTGTCGCTCTTACCCTGTTCTTCCCACGACCTCTGTTTGTTTATTGCATCAGTTTGTTGCATTTTCAACTAAAAGTTAAGACATGAGTTGGCTTATACAAACCAAGATTTTGAAAATGTTTCATGATTTAGATGTCCAAAAGTCAAATGCTCCCAGAGCTCTCAACACATTTTCACAGTTAGTTGGCTTTGCATCTCAGGATTGGCGCACAAAAATGCAGGCATCCACAACCATCTTGGCTCTAGCACTTCATACAATGTGGTCTTGACTCCCTTCAGGCTTAGGAAGGCTTAGAAACCAAGCCTCGCAGGTCTAGGGCAAGTACCTTGCTATTACAAAATGTTGGGTCCTGCTCCTCCTCCAATATAGGGTACTGAACTTTATACTAAATTGAATGCTGTTCTCAGTTAAGATGCTCTAGTTTATGTTGGGATCTTGTCTCCAACTGATCTGCATCTCAGTGTGAGAGAAGCACTCCCCTTGAAACCCTGAGTCAGATGTTCAAGCTCTAAGGAGAAGCAGGACTTTTTATGCACCCCTGTGTTCAACATTTTGGCTACTTTCATGTAGCTCCTGACTGAGCATCTCAATGATATGGATTACTCTTCAAAGGAATCTTGGTTTTCTGATTATAATTAATTTTGCAAGAAGCCTGGACACCTAGTGTTCTCAGTTAGGACTGAACCCTTGGGGAAAGGCATTTGAAATTTAGATGTTGTGACACCTAAGTTGAGGTACCTGGGAAATCAATTAGGATTGTCTTTGTATTTCCGTCATATACCTTATATCTCATGAAGGCTGTCAAACTTAATTACAACGCTTTTACCAACTGATGTACCACTTCTACCCCAAGAGCCAAGGCCTATAAGTCAAACTGGGTAAATAACAAATTTCACTTGTCTCTAAACGTTACTAGAAATTCAACATTTCCTGAAATGTATTCAACAAATCATTTCTGTGAATAATTCTTTATCTGTATATTGTTCACCAGAAGGTTTTGCATTATATTTTACATCTAAAATGCAAGCTATTAATTAGACATTTTTTAAGGTTACATGGCATGTTTAGGCTCCTCGATGGTTGAGTCCAGTACATGGGGAAAGTTGCTTGTGTACTTGATCTAGTTTGCATGTTAAGTAGTATTTTCAATTTTAACTGCTACTCGTCACTAAATTTACTCCAGGGAATTTTTGCAGTGAATATATACAAAAGGGATGTTGGATAATTTTGTAACAGAAAGTTTCTCCCTCCTCCCCCATAGTATTCTGCCGGTTTTAATTATCTGTTACACAGAAGCAAAAAACAAGAGATTCTCCATAAAGCGCTGTTCAAACAATTGCTGATTAGATCAAGCTGTTATCCCCACCTAGCACTTACATGATATAAATATGAAAGAATTCCATTTATGTCATCTAAACTACATGCATGTAACCAAGAAGCAAATCAGGTCTACTGTTCATTTAAACCATCTTATGATGCCATGATCAACTTTTTTTATTTTGTTAGAAATATGTTGCAAGGAACTTTAGCAAAAGATTCCCTCACAACTAGAACCCCATTTGAAACATTAAAAACCCATTCAAATGTTACAGTGACTTTTAATAAAAAAATGAAAAAGGTTAAAATGTTTGCAAAAGATCCAGATCATGACATAACTTTCCCACTGATACACACAGACATCTATAGTACATACTAGTCCAAGAAGAATCTGTATTTTTTCTAATCAGGCTCTCTATGACAGACAGCAAACATTCCAAAAAGAGCTTGGTGTGGGCCATAACTGAGTATTTTCAAGTAATATGAGAGCCTATGCTGTTTGAGAGAAACATCATTGCAGTTAAACTTTGAATTTTGCTTTTAATTTGTCAGTGTGTCATAACTGCGTGCTGTGTCTTAACGTGAATCAGGCACATTCAAATTTCTGGCATGATCTGAAGTTCTCCCAGAAGGTCTATTCTAAGCTCCCTGTGTAATGAAATAAGAGCTGTGCATATGTCAGCGTACTAAAGGTTCTGCATGCTGTGAAACCCAGTTAAGGAAGTTTCTCACAGGCTCTCCATGTTTTTATATGCAGAGTTCCAGAAACTCTGCAATGGTACAACAGTTTGATTAGAATCATAGCTTTGATTTCAGCTGACACAAATAACAGAGGCTTTAGTAGCACTTAACATTCTTTAAGCATATGGAGCTAATTACTGTTCATTTTAAATTATTTATATTATGCTAGTACTTGAGATCCCCTAAGTGGAGATCAGGAGATATACAAAAAGAGAGCACTTATTGGAATTTAAGATACAGTTAGACAGTGAAAGAAAAGATACTTAAAACAATACTTTATGAATAGATTATAAATAAGTGGGTAGAGGAAGTTATTTTATAGGTTGGTATGATTAGTCATTAGGATCATCTTCCACATGCCTGAACCAAAGGGGAAGCAAAGTCCATTAAAATTTCACTTTGAAATTTCCAATTGATGAAAAGCCATTTATCAAGAAAAAAATATTTTTCCTGAAAGCAGTTTTATCATTGGACAATGGCTGGATGAGATTAGGAAGTCTCTGACATACAAAAACTAGAACTCTTGGTTCCAAAATGATACCTTTTATTAGACCAACTGGAAAATATCAAGAAAACTGTCCTTTTCTGCAAGCTTTCGGGATCAAAGTCCCTTTGTCAGGCTCTGGGAAAAGTGTAGATGATACAAGATGGTAAAAAGTCCCCATAGGTAGGGGGAATAAACTTCATTTTTGCACAGAGAGAGCTGAAGATGGAAGTCTGTCTCTCTGGGTCCAGGAGAGTGCCTGAGCAGTGCTGAGTAGCTCTTTGATGTGTTGATCAGGTAGAATTCCTTCCCTGGAGGTGTCAGATGGCAGGCAGAAAGGTAAAAAAAAAACTTCCTTGTTGTTCTGCAATGAAGTTTAAAAATCCAAAATAGATAGAATGAATTCTTGATTTCAGAAAACTTTCAGTTTCAAATAATGAAAGTTCTCATGAATTTTCTAACATGCTATATAGTTCAGGGATGCCAAAGATGCAGCCTGTGGGGTAAATCCAGCCCATGGAACTGCCTGTGGGTCTCAGAGCTGACCCCCACACTGCATGCAGTGTGTGCTGGATTGGCCCCACAAACCACTCACGGTGCCCACACAGGGCCAGACCAGGATGCACACCACTTGTGGTGCCTGCACTGAGCCTGTCTGTGGGTCTGACCCAGCCCTGCACCATTTATCTGGCTCTTGTGGCCTTGTGAGTTTGATAAGCCCTGCTATAGTTTGATACTTCAGTCATGCATACTAATCGTTTTATTAGTTACTACTTTTACTATAGCAGGATTTAGTGCTTGTGAAAAGCTCTGGAATAACAGCACTGGAAATCAGAAGTCCTTTATATACCCACTGGAATAGAAGAGATTGTGTAGAAAAATCCCCCTCATATTTATTTCCCTGTCTATTTATTGCAAACCCATTCTAATGCAAGAGGTTACTATGATTCCGTGTTCATTTATTCTTACTAAGCGTGGCCTCAAAGATTCATAGATTGTAAGGCGGAAGGGACCTTGGAAGATCATTAAATCCAGCTCCCTGCACCAAGCAGGAAAGATCACTGGGATGAGGTGACCCCAGCAAGGTGACTTTCTAGTCTCCTCTTGAAGATTTCCAGGGTAGATGATAGTACCACTCCTGCACAGAGCTTATTCAACAGTCTGGACCCACTGATTGTAAAGAATTTTTTCCTAATGTTGAGCCTGAATCAGTCTTCCAGGAGTTTGTGGACATTACTCCTAGTTTTCCCCTTGGATGCCCTGGTGAACAGTTGCTCACCAAGGCCTTGATGTACTCCCCTAGTGTAGCAGTAAGCTGCTACCAGGTGCCCTTTCAGCCTTCTTTTCCTCAGGCTGAAGAGTCCCAGATCCCTCAGCCTTTCCTCATATTGCTTGCTGTGTAAGACTCTGATCATACGGGTGGCTGTTCTGTGGACTCTCTCAAGCTTGTCCATGTCCTTGTTAAAGTGTGGTGCCCAGAACTGGATTCAGTACTCCAGCTGTGGTCTCACCTGTGCTGAGTAGAGCGGAAAAATCACCTTCTTGGTTTTTCTGGAGATGCACCAATTGATGCATGCTAGAGCAGTATCTGCTCGGTCCTGGGGCCTGTGCTGTTCAATTTCTTCATCAGGGATTTGGACGACGGGGTGAAATGCAACCTGTTTAAATTTGCTGATGATACCAAAATTTGGGGTGAGGTGAGCGCACTAGTAGGGAGGGAAACACCACAACAAGACCTGGATAGGTTACAGGAGTGGGCTGACATGAACAGGATGCATTTTAATACTGACAAGTGCAGGGTGCTGCACATAGGCAGTAGAAACCAGCAGCACACTTATAGAATGGGAAACTCCCTTCTTGAGAGCACGGAGGCAGAAAGGGATCTTGGAGTCATTATTGACTCCAAGATGAACATGGGCCGACAATGCGAGGTCACGGTTGGCAGGGCTAACCGGACCTTGTCGTGCATCCACAGGTGCATCTCAAGTAGAGCCAGGGAGGTGATCCTCCCCCTCTATGCGACGCTGGTCAGGCCACAGCTGGAGTACTGCGTCCAGTTCTGTGCGCCCCATTTCAGGAGGGATGTGGACAACATTGAAAGGGTCCAGAGGAGGGCCACCCGCATGATCCGGGGACTACAGGGCAGACCCTACATTGAAAGACTGCGGGACCTAAACCTGTTCAGCCTTCACAAGAGAAGGCTGAGGGGGGACCTGGTGACTGTCTATAAACTCACTAGGGGGGACCAGAAGGGTTTGGGGGAGACACTGTTTCCCCTAGCGCCCCCTGGCATGACAAGGAACAATGGACACAAATTATTAGAGAGTAGATTTAGATTAGACATCCGCAAGAACTACTTCACAGTCAGGGCGGCTAGGAGCTGGAACCAACTTCCTAGGGAAGTGGTGCTGGCTCCTACCGTGGGGATCTTTAAGAAGAGGCTTGATGACTACCTGGCTGGACTCATTTGAGTCCAGTCTTTTCTCCCACCCAGGCGGGGGGTTGGACTTGAAGATCTACAAGGTCTCTTCTGACCCTACTTCTATGATTCTATGCCCTACTGGCTACAGCATCACACTGCCAGCTCACATTCATACTGTGGTCTATTATTACCCTAGGTCCCTTTCATTCATGGTGATAGTCCGCTGGGTTCTGCCAAGCCTGCAGATGTATTGGGGGTTGTTTGTCCTGAGGTGGAGCACTTTACATTTCTCGATGTTGAACTTCATCAGATTCAGCAGATAAACATTCAAGGCTGTCTACCAAGATGGCAGTTTCAGAGCTGTAGTCATTTCTCCACCTCTGAATAGACAGAAACCAATTAATTGTACCCAGGACAAACAACTAAAGATGTTAACATTTTGGGGTTCAAAGCAATGACTCTTGGAGAACTTTCTATTTTACCCCTGGATACAGCCAAGTAGTAAAGAAATGTTTAATTTAAGAATTACTGAGAGAGAACCCAAGAGTCATAGCAATAGACATATTAGCCTGAAACGAGGCAGAAGGCAGGGTGGAGATGTACCTTATAGGCCAGGGGTAGGCAATTATTTTGGGCAGAGGGCTGCTTACTGAGTTTTGGCAAGCTGTTGAGGGCCACATGGGTAGCCCCACTCCTTGACAGGTGCCCTGCCCCTGGGTCGCCATCTTGGAAAAGGAAGTCCCAACCCCTAGCCCCTGACTTTTGACACCAGAAGTCTCTCACTTTGCCTCCTGAAATACTCCTTTCAGCAAGGGGTTTTGCCATCTCAGAACCAGAAAAAGACCAAATTTTCATCTAAAAATTGAACATCTACAACACTCATTCATTTGATTTCAAAACATATTTTTGTCCTGATTTACAAGTTTGTGTTGTGTATATAGAGGTAAACACACAATAGCTTAAAAGAAAGCCTTACTCTTGTATATTGGGGGGGCATGGAGGGTGGGTATAGGTTTGTGGGGGGCTGTGGGTATCTGGGTATGTGAGGAGTGGGGGAGAGTGTGTGTGTGTGTAGGGGTGGATATGTAGGAGAGTATAGGATTTGTGGGGGGCTGGGTGTGTGAGGGGAACTGGGTGTTGGGGTCTGCAGGTATGGCAGTTGGGAGGGTGGTTCATGTGGGACTCAGCCTATGAACACACACTCTCCTTTTCCCTCACTGTACACAGTGCCTCCCTCGCTCCACATACACATGCGCATGCGCACGTGCAGTGCCTCCCTCGCAGCACGCACACGCACACACACGTGCACACACACACACTGTGCTTCCCTCATTGCTCTCTCTGTCTCTCTCCCCACTTCCCTCATTGCGTACCTCCCCCCCTGGCTTCATGCTACCACGGTCCAACAATGGAGCCAGGGGCCATGTGATGCTGGAGCTGCCAATGGGGGTGCAGGGAAGCAGGCAAAGGTTTCTGGTTGGGGTGGGAGGGGTCTAGGGGTAGTGCAGGGTGGGCCGGCCTTGCTCCTGGGTCCTGCCAGCTTCCCCTGGGTCCTACTGCCCTTGGCTCCTATCATCTTTGACAGGCAGCCAGGATCAGATAAATATTAATTTTTCTAAATTTTTTAGGGGCCCTGCAGGCCAGATAGTATGGCCTGTCAGGCCTCATTCAGCCCACATGCCACATTTTGCCTGCCCCTGTTATAGACTAACTGAATCAAAGATGCCTAAGCTTACTTCATGTTTTTTATTCTTCACTGTGTCTTAAGAAATGCTTATATCTTGAGGTTTGTTCCAATTAAAAAAAAATATTGGGTCTATCGTAAGGAGGAAAATGTATTCTTTCTGCTAGGAAGTATATTATTTCTGTTGTTGCAAATCTGGCTGAATGGCAATATCAAAAGGTGTGCATCTGTGTATGCGTTTTCAGCCAAATGGATGAACCCAACAACCACAGTACAGAAAAAAAGAACGACAATTTCAATAACACTGATGAACATTTCAACAAGCCTAGCTGTTGCTGTGCTCTCCTTGTGTGTAGCTAATGGACAGATCCTCTGCTAAAGTAAACTGTTATAGCTTCACTGACCTTGACTGAAGACCTGCCTAGTAGAAGATCCTTTTGTTTATTCCTCTAAACTGCAGAAGGAAAGAAGGAAACCTTAGCACAGACATCATATGAGTGGCACCAGACAAGAAAAAAAATACTTTGGTAGTGATAATATTGTTTAATAAAATAAATGTCATAAGTAACATGGACCTAGAAGCCTACAAAAATTACAGAAGGCAATAAATGTGATGTCAAATTCATTAATTCCATTTCCAAGTGTGTTTAAAGAACTACTACAATCATCCCAAACATTGGCCAACATCTTATGATGTTTAAAGGAAAGCTTTAAAGGAAAAAATAAAACTAGCTGAATGAAGCTGATTTGGTAGTCCTTGTCTAAAATCTTTAAAACCCAGGTTTAATATTACCTTTTACCTAGAAGAAGTTTTTGGATGGAAAGAACCAGTCAAAAAAATTGAAAAGAAACATTTGCCATTCCAATTTCAATATTTTGCTCAATATTATTTAGTTCTAATTCCCCAGTGAGGAAAGTTACAAGCTGCACGCTACGGCAAATAGTCAGGGGATCCCTCTCTCAAACATGTTTGAGCTTTTTAAATTAAAATGGTATTTGAGAGTCAGAATAAACCTGCTAAATCTGTTCATCTGGACACAATTAAATGCTTTTTTTTTTTTTGTTTAGTCTGGAGCAAGGAAAAATACACAGCTCCTAACAGTCTGTTTCTTTTCATTTCAGTTTTGTATGCATTTGGGACCTGTCAAGATCACCAAATGGGGCCAGCCCTATGCAGTACAAACTGAATGGATTATTTCACGTTAAACAGCACTGCATATTGTTACTTACTAATATATAGTGTGTTTAAATATCATTTTGACCTTACTTAAGTGAGCAATGCTAATTTCTCTACATGAGTAGAACTGTTCATGTCTTAGCTTTGGTCCAGAGTAAACAGGACAGATTTAGTGGTGCTCTGTCAAGTAAGGCCTGATCCAAAGGCCATTTAATTGGACCATAGTCATCAAATAACCACCTGGCTTTTCCTCACACAGAAGCTTTCTGCCCAACAGTTTCATAGATGATAATATTTAGCATGTTACCTCTTGGGGAAAAAAATAGTTCACAACTATAAAACTTTATAACTCTGCATGAGGTAGTTAAACATTATCATAACCATTTTCAGAGATGAAATTAAAGTAGGGGTTAAACGACAAGCACAGTCCACAGGGGAAGTTAGTGTCAAATCTAACCTAAAGAGTTGGAAAGGTACATCATTCCAAGCCAAGTACTCAAACTAATGGACCAGACTTCTCCAATACTGTCAAATATCCCTCGTTTCTCACTGCCACCTCTGACTCTCCAAAACTAATGAAAAATAGTACTAGTAGGAAAGGAGTGTAGAAGGAATATCAAGTTGATTTTACAGAACTCTTTCATTTATGCTTCCCAGTTTACTCCAGACAACTTGAACTTTGTTGTCAGTTACCAAACAATATAAGAATCTGCACAACCCTCCTCTCCTCCATGAGTAACACAAAGGGATTTCATTCAGAGTTATCATTCAGCAGTGGGGCACATGCCCATCTGGAAAGCTTGTACAGTTAGTCTGAGAAAAAGGCAGAGAAAAGAATTGAATTATACTACGTAGATACATAGGCAAAATTGAAGAACATTGTTTCCAATAGGCACAGCGCAGAAACTAAGCTCACCCCCAGAAATTTGTGCAGCCACTACTTAGTAGTAGATAACCCTCACTGACCTTTCCAGCATTTGAATGGTGATAGCTTTACTGACATGAACTGGTTACAGGACAATTTTTTCCAGTGTGTGTTATGCAAAACAAACTCTCAGCGGACACAGTCTCCAAGTCTCTCATTAGATTACTGTGGCAGAAATGTTTACCAAAATCAGTTGCAAGAAAATATCACACTGTTTTTGTTCAAACTCCACCACATCCCTCTCATTATTTCTGAACAAAATCTTATCTTGTTTTAAACTGAAGTCTACTGGGGGGGAGAGGCAGAGTAGGGAAAGCAGTTAACTTTCAGAACTGCAGTACCATAGTAAAACTGGTGTCCCCATCCCAAACTCTCTCCAAGAAAGTCTTTCTATTACACATTGGTATATATTCCAAATTGAAAATACTTCATTCTGAAATCCAGGGAAGGTTGCTAAATGACAGCACTTGAAAGCAAAGAATTAGTACTTAAAGATATATTTGTGTAGGCAATGTAAGATTTATGACATTATTCTTTCTAAGTATAACAGAGTGCATATTTCATTACAACACAATACACTGATCTCTGACCCAAAACAGAACCCATTCTTTTTCTTGGTATCACAAAATATTATAGACACAAACAAAACAGAACATGCTCCTAAATAAGAAAAGTGATGTATGTATACATTGATCTACCTCTACTGCTAATCTAAATAGAACCATACCATACTCCTACCTTATTGCTGCCATTTCAGTAGGCTAGAAGAGTTAGAAGTGAGCACAGCAAACAGAAGTGTTTCGCAATATGCGTTTCACAATATCATTTATATACTCACTTGTAAATCTTTTATACAGCAAACATTAACACTGTTGACTTCAACAGTGTATGGATATACTGACAGAACCATAGAAACAATCAAAGAAGTAGAAATGTAAGTGAGTATTAATAACTGTTTGATACTGATAAAGGTCTCATCTTATAGGTTGCTAAACCTTTCAAAAACTGACTTCCATGAAGACTGAGTATAGTCAGCACCTCTGTTAGCATACTCAGTATCTTGTATACCATGCCTTATTGTTCTTGTCGGTACATAAAAGGCTCAGGGAAAAAATCCACTGAGACATGTTCAAAAGACAAGGGGGAAGACAGATATTCATAGTTTCATAGTTGTTAGAGTCAGAAGGGACCTCAATAGATCACTGAGTCCACCCCCTTCCCTGGGCAGGAAACAGCACTGGGGTCATGTGACCCCAGCCAGTTGCTTGTCCAGTCTCCTGTTGAAGACCCCCAAGGTAGGGGAGAGCACTACTGCCCTTGGAAGCCCATTCCAGATTCTGGCAACCCTTACCTTAAAGAAGTTCTTCCTGATGTCCAACCTAAATCTGCTGTCCGTCAGTTTGTGGCCATTGTTCCTGGTTATTCCAAGGGGTGCCCTAGTAAACAGAGCATCTCCAATTTCTTGCTGCCCCCTGACGAATTTGTAAAGGGCCACAAATTCCCCTCTAAGCCTTTTCTTGCGGAGACTAAAGAGATCCAGGTCCCTCAGTCTCTCCTCATAGGGCCTTACCTGCAGGCCCCTAACCATATGAGTGGCCCTCCTTTGGACCCTCTCAAGGTTATCCTCATCCCTCTTGAAGTGCAGCACCAAGACCTGGATGCAGTACTCCAACTGCAGTGTGACAATGCTGCATAGAGGGGAAGTATCACCTCCCTGGACCTGTTCATCATGCACCTGTTAATGCATGTTAAATTGCAGTTAGCTTTACTGATCACTTTGTCACACTGATGGCCCATATTCATCTTGGGGTCAGCTATGACTGCGAGATCCCTTTCTACCACTGTGCTCCTGAGAAGGTCATCCCCTAGCCTATAGGTGTGTTGGTGATTCCTTCTCCCTAAATGCAGCACTTTGCACTTGTCTTTGTTGAACTGCATCCTATTCTTTTCTGCCCACTTTTCCAACCTGTCCAGGTCCATCTGGATTTGATCCCTTCCCACTAGTGTGTTTACTGTACCCCATCATTTCATGTCATCCGTGAATTTGGAAAGAGAGCTCTCCAGGCCCTCATCCAAGTTGCTGATGAAGACATTGAATAGCACCGGTCCAAGGACCGAGACTTGGGGGACCCCACTGCCCACATCTTTCCAGGTCGATACCGACCCGTCCACCACCACTCTCTGGGTGCAACCCTTAAGCCAATTTGCCACCCACCTGACTGTGTAATCATCTGTCACAACCACTCAGTTTGTTTATGAGAATAGGATGAGATACCATATTGAAGGCCTTCTTACAATCCAAGTAGATGACATCTACCTCAACTCCTGCATCTAAGTATTTTGTGACCTGGTCATAAAAAGAAACAAGGTTAGTCAGGCAGGATCTACTTGCTGAACGGCAACCAGCATGGCTTCATAGCATTATTTTTCCTGCTGGGTTCTCACAAATGTGATCCTTGATAATTTTTGCAAAGGTTTTCCAAGGATAGAGGTGAGACTAACTGTCCTATAATTACCCCGATCCTTCTTCCTCCCCTTCTTGAAAATACGACCACATTGGCCCTTTTCCAGTCCTCAGGGACCTGACCTGAGCACCAAGTGTTCTCAGACAGCCATGCCAGTGACTCTGCTATAACACTGGCCAATTCCTTCAGCACCCTTGGATGGAGATCATCCAGCCTGCTGACCTAAACACGTCCAGTCCCTTCAAGTGTCCCTTTAGTAGGTCAGTGCTGACTGCTGGTGGGCTGGTGTTCCTCAGCTGCAGTAAATCCATATAGCTCCACTAACTGTGGTCCACAAATTTATATCAACTGTGTACCTGTTCCAAAGAAGGTAGTTTACCTGTAAACAACAAACAGTATTCAATCAACAATGCACATACATTGTTAGTAGCTGTTTATGTTCAAAAGTGCGCATGACATTCCTGAGTTGCCCTGGGACTGAATTGCACTGGGTTCATCCCACACACTGGTAACAAAATGCTTTAAGAAATGTCCACAGCTGACCTAAGGAAAAGAAAAGAAAACTGTCTGTCATATGGGCTGTTTGTGCTATGGGAGCTCAAAGCATGGTGCTGGTATATACCGGCAGTGAAATGAAAGGTAGTAAGCAGTACCAAGTAGTATTTGCCTTCTAGATTATGTTTAAATAGTCATATGTAACAGCTATCAGAAAATAATTATGTTCCCGGTTAGCGCATACAGCAGTTTATCACTATGTCACACTGCAATATACAGCATGATCATAAATCTACTACCCAGAGCACACCGGTCAGACCTTCTCAGCTGTCTGCCCCTAGGCAAGTACAACTGCTCACAATAATAAATGCAAATCCTTAACTCCCCCACTACACATTTCATCCAAGCATGTAGATCTCAAAGCACTTTACAAATGGTGGTTAGTATCATTATCTGTTTTACAGATGCAGCAATTGACACACAGAGGTGAAGGGAGTTGCCTAAAGTTTTCAGGATTACATTAGTGTAAGAGTAGCAGACAGATGACACCATGCATTAAATCAAAATAACTGCCCAATCTGGTGGAAAGTTACCCTTAAAAAAGGGATAAAACTTTACCAATGTAAATCACACTGGTTTAGACTTCTTTTGACTGCATCGCCCTGGAGTAGCCCCCACCCCTTTTTTTTTCCCCAGAGCAAACAGGCTATTGACTCTTCCTATTGCAAGATGAGGGTAGATAGAGAGCTAACCATCCCTTCATGTAATATTCCTATGACATGAGCTACTTTAGGAAAATTGCACATCTGTCCATTTCTGATCCTGGGGTATATGTACATCTGTCTATAAGCCAGATCTGCTGCATCCCAGTCCATTGCTTTGTCCTCCAACGGCCACACTACCTCCATCATGCAGAGGCTATGTATTAATAGCAATGATGTGCCCAGTCAGTACATGCTCCTGGGCTTATCACCTGTGTACTTCCTTTCTTGACAGAAATCTCTTATATGGTCAAGCAAGGAGAAGAGGACAATTTCTTGCTCTTGGCATTCTATGGTTTAGCACTCCCTTTCTCTGGTTTACAGCTTTCTACCTTTCCTCAACTAATATTGTGGATAGAGGTTTATGGTAGCCTTCTACGCAAACTGGACATTTCCTCATGGTCACATTTGGGTGCATAACAGAGTTTGTACTTTCAAACTAAGATAACCTTACACAAGGGGGTTCTCACCTGGAGTCCCCAACTGAGTTCAAGGGTCCCAACTGCCCTGGAGTTCTTGTGTTGTTAAACAGGAAGTTCACCCTGGATTGGTCCCAGCTAGGTGCAAGAGGAATCCTGGGACAGTCCAAATATGGACTAGTTATTTAAAGGATGGGAAAGGCTTGAGCACCCCCACACCACATTGTTTTGAATTAATCTTGTCAGTGGAGCAGAGGGGAAAGGAGACATTCAGTGCTAAGTTCTCACAGGCAGGCATTTTTCAGTGACATAAGCCCCTGATGCACGAGCTGTGTTCACACCCTACACTGTTTTGCTTGCCCACCCTGTTTCAGATGGTCTACATTACCTCACTCTGGCAAAGCTCTTTTTTTCTTCCTTCATTTCTGTATATTTTGCATTTCTTTAAGCCAGATGCAACTTGTCCTTTTCAATGTGTGGACTAACCATGCATCTGAGAAGATGATTGGTCCCTGAAGGTTTACTTACAGGGAGGGGAAAACAGTTCCATTACAGAAGGGGTGTTTAACTCTCAGTATAATTATGCAACAATGCCTTAGCAGATGCTCTCATCTTCATTTCTCTGCTGAACTAATTACACTTTTAGAACCTTGTAACTGCTGTTGTTCTCATGAAAACCATGGAATAAGCCAGATAATTGAAGCCATATAAGTGTCAAAAGTCCTGTGTCCTATTCACCTGCTCTTCCTGCCCTAGGAAGGATGTGGGTTGATCTTGAGAGGAAAGACATCAGATCAGTTTTGTTTCTTTCTTCTTCCAAAATCAGCTGCTAAGTGAAATAACAAAGTGTGCACAGGAATACTAACAGAGCTTTGTTTTTCCTCCATGTTAAAAGCCAGCAGCTGCTTAGTGTTTCATAGAGCAAGATAAGCAATGTGACATTTGTGGCTATTCACATGCATTGATTTGTTTTAGTTTATTGTGTTCTCAACTGAATTTCTTAGTGCTTCAGGACTGGAAAAAAGCCCAACGAATATCAGAATGATGAAATTGCTAGGAAGACAAAGAAAATCAAGTAAACAAAGCGTGAGTTAATAGTTCTTCTATAGCCTGGCTTTGCTGACAAGAGAATTAGAGCAAGATAATCTTGGCAAGCTTTATGTTGTGTTAGCTGCACAAACTTTTTTCTTTCCTCATGTACAGTCTCTTAATAGTTTGGGTGGGATCTTCTTTCTACATTTCATGGAGAGATTGATTCATCTGTTCATTAGCAGATTTTTTTTTAAAGCACAGAGCATCTTTTTTAAAGAACTCATTGATATGTTCACGATGATTTTATTTAAGTTTATTTAGAGGCCAAACTCAGCTTTTTTCCTGATGATCTATTTTTGTCAGGTTCTCATGATTATTTGTTTTATCAGAGCAGATCTCCTTTCTCCTTCAGTTCTTTTTATTTGGAAGAATTATTTTTTTTCCTAGTGACCTTGATTTGCTGCTAATGTCACATCTTCCATCTTAGGTTGCTATTTTAGTCTCTCATTTTTTTCCCTGACCCATGTACTCAAATTAGCATCCTTCACAAAGTCCTTCTGCACTCATATGTAACATCTCTCCCCCACTAAGCACAAAGGCAAAGCAAACTGCTTTGGGCCCTTCATCAATGCTGCTTCCTGGACCAGCTAGCCAGCACCTTGATAAAGTGCCAAAAGGAACCCACAGTAATCCATTTTTGCTCAAAAGAGCAAGGCTGCATTGCTCTGAATGTATTTAAGCCAATGTTGCTTACACTGAGTGCTCAACTAAAATGTTAGCAACTACAGGGTTGGAGACATTTGCATCTACCCTAGATATGCATCAAGAAATTAATCCAACAAGTTGCTCAACTGTTAAGTCTTGATCCAACAAGTGAAAAGGCAAGTGGTTTTGCAGGATTAGAGCAAAGGGGTTTAGCCTTTTCCAGGCTCAAGCTCCATTTTTCCATGTGTCCTCAAATTTGCAGAAGCAACATTTTTGATAATTAGGTAACATGTTTTCCCCACAAGCCTGAGTCACTATAATCAGATTGGGTTGAATTAAAAAAAAATGCTGGTATTTTTTACAGATGAAAGCAGGTTCAAGTGCATCTGATTTGTGATCACCAGTGATATCCATTAAAGTATTTCTGAAGTATGAAAGCATCACAAATGTATAGTGTATATGACTACTGGGCTGAAAGGCAGTCACACTGCCCCGAGTGAGTTTTCTTTGGAACCAATGCTGTTTAGAAACAGACTGATGCAGTTTTCATTTATGTGTATTCTCAGTTAGGAAAGAGATTTAAAAATCCTAATCTAACAGAAGTGCTCACACTGGTTCTCTTGTAGCACCAAGCCCAGGAAAAGCACTGGTTTGGCTGTTTTCTTTAGTTATACTTGTAAATCCCAGTTTACAATTGCAATCGCACACATCAGAATGTGCATTGAGAGGATTATTGGTAATCAGTAACACAGCTTTTGGCCTCATGCCTTCTACCACCATCTGAGGCCTGTCAAAATAAGCCAGAAATGTACAGCATGTCATGTCTTATTATACCAAGAATTAATCTGGTAAAATGGAAAGAGCGTGATGTGAGCTGTTATCTACTAGAACACCAAAGGAATGCAGAGGGGGGGAAGTCCCTTTCACCTTGAGCCAATCTAAACGTAGTTTTTGCTTGAAGGGAGCTATACCTCTGGCATACTTTTACCATACAGACAAGTTATGGGTACTGATTTATGTTTAGGAACTAGAAGCCCTCCAGTTAGACCCCCAGACACTGGACACTCAACACTGTCAATAATCATAAGCAGTTCATGCTCCAGAGTTTACTATGTAATTAGAACAAGACAAAACAACATTTTAACAAAGAAGAAAGGTTGAGGTAAGTCACATTAAACACACATGCAACATAAAACTCAAGCAAGTGCAGAGTTTTACTTCTTTAATTATTGTTTTTTTGTTATAATTCTGAATTATGTGACATTCCGGTTGTCAGGGGACAGGACTTATTATGTACCCTTTTTTTTTTTTTTTTTTTTAAAAAAAATTTTCCCCGCAATT
>NW_017729024.1:144402529-144410983 GCF_001723915.1 Gavialis gangeticus | reverse complement strand
TGTTACCCGCAATTCATTTTCCCTCCTTTTCCTACTCCAAGAGTCATCTGTACCAATATATTTCATAAGGCTTTGTTACATGGTAATTTTACACAGCTCCTGGAGCTCTTATCCCCTAGATTGTCGACACATTAACACATGAAACTTGTTTTAAGCACTCTTTATGTGACTCAAAGTTATCCATGATCTGTGATATCTAGCTTGTGATACATTAATATGTAGCCACTCTAGGCTACACGCAAGTGTGATATACCCCCCCCCACACTTCCTGTCCCCCACTGGGGCAGATAGGACCCACTTCCCCCTTACCTGGATCCAGTCACTGCTCCCTCCCTGGCTCCAGTCCACCAGTCCAGATTGACCCACTGTCCCCCTCCCTCACTGGCCTGGATTGGCCTGTTGACCTCCTGCCTTCCCTTCCCTCTACCACCTCAGATCTCTGCTCACCCACATTAAAGCTCCTGGCTTGCATGTGGTTGCTGGTGTCAGCCTGGGGGAACAGGCAGAGAAGGGGAACCTGCCTGCCCAGCTGCTACTACCGCTGCTGCCCAGAGAGGTAAATTGAGGGATGGGGGAGGAGGGAAAGGGGGATTCTTACCTTTCAATCCTCAAGCCCCCTGCTTGCCTAAGCATGCGACTGAAGCTTAAAGTATAATGCATAACAAAGCCCATAGATATAAATTTTATGCCCAAATATTCCTTCAAGAGACTTCTCCACATACAACAAAGACAGCTTTTATTTATTTTTATAAGCAAAACAGAATTCCCTTGTATTGGAGTCAGTTTCATTTGGCACTTACTTGGCAACTATGAATTAAATGTTGTCCTCTTGTCTTGTCTCATTGTCTTCCATCACCTCCTTGGGTCTGTTCACCATTTGTACATTTTCATGCCTTTGAGTTATGAGCTCTTTGGAACAGGGATTTGTATGCAGATTAAGGTGATACGGTCATAAAGTCATAATCTCCATCAGGTGTTTTAGGCACTATTACAATAGAAATAAATAATACAAATAAATGGGTGGTATGGCATCTGGCTTCAAACACCCGCTCATGTGCTGTCTTAGTCCACGCAGTAAAGGGTGTGCATTCAATAGCTTTGTGGAACGCCTGAGGCGGGTATCGGTTGCCTCGGGGACCACCCCCAAACTTGCCTGCCATGACTTTGAATGTTACACCGGTGGACAGGGTAGCCTCTGGAGACTCCTCAGGAGTGATCACTTCACTAGCCAGATGTTTATGGGGCTCCACCTCCCCTACACCCCAACCTTACGACAACCTCTGACGGGACGCCGGGTCTTAAGGTGGCCATTCCTCCAGTGTGGGTGTTCCTAAGTTTTGTCACCTCTTTGAGGCCCTATGCTTTATCCCCTCACTTCCCGTGAGTGGGATGGCAGATTAGCTTAGCCCCTGCGTCTAGAGTTCCCTGCTGCTGACACATTCTGCTCCTAAGGCCTGTTTGGGTGCCCTCATGCCAACAAAGAGGAAAAGAAAAAAGGAAAAAAAACCCTGTAAATCTGGGGTCGTATGGGCCGGTCCCCTCAGCTCTCCTGCCTGTACCTGGCAAGGTTCACTCCGACGTCATTCCTTTGACATCTCCCTTCCTTTTTCATCCCCAGCCCATCTCCACAGCCCAATACCAGGGTGGGTTGCAGCCTCTCTCTCCGGGTCGTCGTCTTTGTCTCTCCGCTGACCAGTGCCTCCAACACTGCGCTCCCTTGGTGGCGTTTGGAGCTCGTCACCCCAAGCACTCCCCTGGCTGGGGTTAGACTTTGTTGCCACTGCCACTAGGAGCCCCCGGCCTCTGCTGCCGCTCCCTGCCCGGGTTGCCTTTGATCACACCAGCGCACCCCACTACCAGCGTGAGGAGCCTCTTCCACTTCTCTCATTCCCCCTACCCCTTTGCTGGTGCCTGCCTTTATTCTTGCTGGCTGGTGATTCCTTAGGACATCACCCACCGGCTTTAATTGAATAAAGGTGCGGCTTGTGAACCACGTGGACTCACTTCTCTGCTCCTCTGGCGTTGTCCCCCCCTGTAAGTAACCATTTTTGTTTCGTTTTTTGTATCCATCCTTGCCGTGTCCCACGGGCACAGTCCCTAGGTCACTTTTCTTGTTGTTCCCAAGACAGGGTGAAAAAAAATCAACACAGATACATGTGTAGGATATCTCTAGGATGCTTAGGAAAAGTCTACTATTCTCAGAGTAGGTTCTGAGAAGCAGCTCTTTCCGCTGGATTTGTGAAAACAATTTTATTTACTGCTTTTGCCACCTTTAGTCACTGTGGACTTCACCAAATTCACTGATCTTACACAGATTTCTCTCTCTCCAGAGAAAGGATCCACTTCCTCTTAGGATCCTAACTACTCCAAAGTCAGAACCTTGAGTGAATTAGTCTTTTTACTTTGAAAAATATTTTTTTTTCAAGGAAGATGGTTTTATTACCAAACTACACTGCACTCTTCAACATCTTAATAGAATACAACTATTATCATTTTTCAGACACTCTGAACATGACTGTTACAATGCAGCTTCTGGCATTGAATTTATGGCTACAAGTAAAAAATAAAAAGCAGGCAAACTCCAAAGGGTGTATGACTTTAAAATAATTAATAACTTTCAGGGGTGTAGGTTGTAGCTGTGTTGGTCTAAGGACATAGCCAAACATAGTTCTTTGGGTGAATCTGATATCTTTTATTAGACCAACTAAATAGTTGGAGAACAATTTTTAAGCAAGCTTTCGGGTTCAAAAACCCTTTGTCAGGCTAAGGAAGTTTCAGCAGTTGGTGTGTGCTCTTCCTGGATGGAAAGAAAAGTAAAAAAGCCAGAGGCTGTGCTGGTATGCATACAAGACAGGCAGTCAGTTTCAAGCACTCCTCCACATTAGTAGTGAAAATATGGAATATTGGAAACAATCAGGTGATTAATGCTTTAGCTGCTAATTAAAGTTTTGAGGTATTATTTAAAATCAGAACTTTTAGTAGGAAGTCACATGATCAGAATTACATCAGAGGCATAACAAAGAGACTTGTGCCCCGATCAAAATATGCCAGAAAGCAAGGAGTAAGTAAGGGACAGTGTTCAGTATTCCCTGCCTCAAGAACTCTAGCTCTATTGCTGTTTGCCTGCTGCAGCAGCTGCTACAATAGTGGAGTGCCCCACAACCTGCTACAGCCATGGCAAAGACTCTGAGAGGGGGGGCAGTCAGAGCACCCTCTAAACCAGCACCTGGGGTGAATTCAAGAGTAGCAAAGCACTACTCTGAATATCACATCTACCCGTGATATTTGGCATGACAGAACAAAAGCTGAAAGGGACTTTGAAACTTTGGGGACTAAAAACAACTGTATAGGACAGCAGACCAATATGTTATCAAATTTAATTTGAAAAAAATATGAAAATGAACAGACTAATGGATTAATATATTTTCTGGACCATCATGGCTACAACAACAACACTTCAACCATTTTTGTAGCTAGCCATCTGACAGGTTGGACTACGGAAAACTTTTTTGTGGCATTATTTTTCCTGTCCTTCTGCTATATGTGCTGGGGGGGCATGTATTTTTCCCCACCTTCCTCAGACACATTGGGGATTGGTTGCAGCCAAGTCTGGAAATTTTTACTGAGGTGTTTTAATGTTTTTTGCTGGGGCTTAAACCAAGAGGTTCCTGTCTAGAGGGTCTTGCACATCTGCATTTGGGACCAGGAAGGAATTTTCCTCTATAGTCAGACTGGTGTGGACTATGGGGGTTTTTACCTTCCTCTATAGCTGGGGGAAGGTCGGGGTGGGGGAAAAGCAGTTTAACAACCCTCATAGCACTGGGACAGTGGCTGTTGTTGTTGTCCTGCTTTGCCGGTGGCAGCTTAGGGTATTTTGTCTTGTGGATATGCCGAGGTTGACTGTAGTTTTGTTAATAAAATTAAACAGTGGATTTGTACAGGATGATTTGAATAGGGATGATCCTGTCTTCAGGCAGGGGGTTAGACTCATTGACCTCCGGCGGTCTCTTCCAGCCTTACTTCTCTGTGATTCTGTAAAGTGATAGGGGATTGGTCAATGGTTGAGGCTATTGTGTTTAAGCATGAGCTTTCTTAATTTAATCTTTTAAATATTTATGGCACTTTCTAGAATTTATCCCAGACTTTTGCAAAGAAAATAAGATTCTGCTTCAGATAGAACAGAATGCTTTTTTTAATGTTTCTAGGCCCTGTTATATGATGTCTTAACAGAAGTGATTGGATTCTACTCAGGTTCTTACAGTGCAGGCTACACTGTACAAGACAAAGTAAAACATGCACCACAGTTATATTACCACTTAAATGCTTTGTATTCATTTGTTAAACCAATTCTATCAGATGATGCTATGAAATATTCTTAATGAGACTTCAAATCAGCTGACCACATGGATTATACAGGAATCTTTTGTAGTTTATGGGTATATATTAAAAAAATCCTGCTACAGATAGTTACACCAGCGTAGCCGCATCTACACATTGCCATATGGCAACATCGCTACGGCACCGTGCTTTAGTACTTCCTTTTGGAAGTACTAAAGCACAGCACAGCATAGGTGTTTACTACGCCATGCATGTGGTGCAGTTAGATTTCACTGCTATATCATGGTAGTGGTGCTCTATCCCAAAGGAGCACATTACTATAGTGATGTAGCTGGTGATCACGCGTAGACCTGCATGATAACTACGTTGCCGTAAGGTGATATGTATATGCGCCCTGTAAAACTGATGTCTTATATCAAGCCTCATATCTCATCCACTTACAATCTATTTCATTTTCTACCATAGGATTTTTGTTGAGCCAGTTGTTAGTGTCAAAATAATTCCAAATCTTTATAAACTTGTGCCAGGTGGATTTTCCCAACACTCCCTCAATTTAAAAAGAGTTAAAATGATGAGCTGTTATTTTAAAATCTGCCTACTCCCACTTCAGTAATGCAGTTTTAGTGCCAAAGAAGAGAGATTCCAAAATCAGATGCCTAAAAAAGGCACAATTAAATAAACATATTTATAAGAAACACGGACACTTATTCCTTTACTACAGCCAGATACTAACACCCAGTTTGATCACACAATACCCACAACTGATGACAGTTTAATATAAAAATCTCTCCCCCACCATCCTTTCCTGCTTGTTTCTATTCCCATTCATGTTTTGCTATTGAGCAAGCAAAAATACTATGCAGAAAAATCTACTCTGCCAATATTTCATCTCAGTTGACTATTTGTCCTTGCCACTGCTTTTAACTTCTGCTGATGACGATTGTAGTATTCTGTGGGTGCATCTACATGTGCTCTCTAATGTGCAATAGCCTATTTTACTGTGCATTAAAGTGTCACGTAAAAAATGTTCAATTACAGAGTAAAATAGGCTACTGCGCATTAAGTGTCACTTTAAAAACATCCACTTTGTTACTGCATATTAGGGTAGCCTAATGTGCATTTATTTAGTAGCTCACGCTGGAGGGTGCCTATACCTGAGCGTGGAGGCTGGTCCAAGGTGCTGGAATTGCAACAGGTCACACTAGACTCGATTAAATTGCCACACTCCAGTCACCTCCTGCATTTCATTTATCAGTGTCCCTGTGCTTAAAAATGATGGCGGGAGCACTTGAACTAAAGATAATTGTACGAGCTTTAATTCAAGCACCCCACTGTCATTTTCAGGCATGGGGACATTTGTATACGAGACGCGGTAGCGCTTTAATTGGAGCAGCTCTCAGAGTGGCCTCCCTTCCCCCTCCCCCGCCAGAGCACATTCAAAAGTGCCTGGAGGTACTAAATTTAATGCACATTAGGAAAAGCACATTAATGCACATGTAGATACATCCTGTTATATCCAACTGAAGTACTACAATAAGTCCAGCTCATAAATTAAGACATAAGAGACAGAAACCTGGAGCCTAACCCCAGACACCTTCCCTGTATAAAACTTTTCCCAATGAGAAGTTCACATATGGAGGGCAAGTGGAATCGGTCTGCTAATGATTAACAAAAATCAATACCAGAGTATTCAGAATTTAAATCTAAAAAAAAAATGAGTCAAGCCAAGAAAGTCAGCATTCAAGCATTTTTATTCCATTCTCCAAACACACAGTCAGCCATTTCCAGAATGAGTTCTCTAAATCCTAGACATTACAGTATACATAAGCATACCGTCATGATGTCCCCTATTGGAAAGCTATCTATCCTAACACTGGGCACCTCCCATGAGGACAGCATTCTCAACCACTGAAGTCAATGATTAATTGTAGGCTTTCAACACATCTTATAGGACAGAGCTTGATGAAATGTTCATCAATAGGAGTCAGTTGAGAATGTAGTATATTTCTCATACACCCTTCACAGATCGCTAAACTGCAGTTTCTTTTAGAAGCTACTAACTTGCATCATATTGTCATATGATGCTCTGCCCTGCAGAGAGAGACAGCTGCAATTTGTGAGCGATACAAAATGTGTGCTGCAAGTGGTTACATATTAAGTATATTAACCTCAGCATGAACGCATGTGTGCATCAGCACAGAGAGAGTGAGGTTCTTTAGCAAAGGTACTAATTTTTCATTTCAAGTTCAAAAAGCAAGCCATGAAGTTGCTAACTTCTGAGTCTGTTTTGAAAAACACCAGTAGTAACAACAAGAAATAAGGTCAAATCTACTGTGCTTATTTTCAAGGATCAAAAAAAAGAAAGAAAAAGATTGCTGCTAATGCATTTTACAGCTGCTGAAAGCTCCAGACTGAATTGCTTGGCAAGACACAAGGCCATCAGTGCACTCAAAGAAATAGGCTCTACAATTATCACTAATTAACCACCCCTTAACAGTCGGGAGCCAGTTGGAGAGGGTTTAGAATGAATGTAAATGAGGAGGGAGGGACATACTGGAATGAGATTGTGTGGCATATTTGTTTTGTTTTGACTTCTTTCCAGACATATTTCAGTTTACATAAATATTTGAAGGTCGGATCAGACAGGATTTGTAGCACAATAGTATTAGGAATGCTTTCACAAAAACTTTGATATGGTTTAAATTAGGTTCCAAGAAGGGGGAGGGGGAAAACAGAGCTCTCTCTAACGTTTAAGTGTCTCCTACCAGAACTACTACAAATTTAACAAATTTACAGATTATAATGACCCTGAAAACTCAAAGTCCCTTCTTTTCTCCTCTGCATTATGATTAGAAAGTGACCTACATTTATTTAAACAAAACGACTGACACGATTGAAAACTCTTTGTGCAAGGAAAGATGCTTGCCAAATGACAGAGTTAAACAGTGCATGTGATACCACATTATAAGTGACCTTTCACTGACCTCAGGTTTTGGATTTAGAGGGTTAAAGTTGTCTTTTGGCATTTGTGCATATCCCCCCCTCCCAAAGTGTTTATAGAAATGAAAGAGGACCCCACCCTTTGAACCAGGCAAGCTGTTTCCTGCAGAACCAAGTTTGAGTCTCTCTCAGTTAATGCTTTATGAAAAGCAGTCGGTCAGTTCATTTCAAGGAGAATGTTTGTTACTTTTTCAAGTTTCTAATTTTCCAAGTGGGCAAAAAGCTTTCTGAGGTTATAGCCATTTGAAGATGGAGGCGAGATTAAAATACAGAAAAATATTTGAAGCAGAATTTAGGTAGTTCCATGGTAAAAGAGATTTCTGTGAGAAGCAAAATATCCAGGGCCACATTATGACCTTGTTATGTAAAACTGGAATAAATGTGCTGAAAGCAATGGAATTACCTAGAAGTCAGAACAGATATTTTTCCCAGCTCTACACCAGCAGGATAAAGTGGATTCTCATACAAATACTATTACCCAGGAAATACCTGCTTTTATTTTTAAATTAATTTGATTAGGGTGTGTTCATAAAAATCAAATGAAATGTAAGAACCCATTGCTGAGTGGAGCAGGAAAGGGCTTCAGAGAGAGATTTTATTGTTTACATTCAATGAAAGGAAAAGTCTGATTTCAAGTAGTCAGATTTAATCTTGGTGCAGATTAAAATGGTGCTATTGTGTTCTGCTGGGGCTGTTTGGAAAGGTGAACCAAGGCTTTTGCAGTTGTAGCATTTCAGTACAGACATGGGAGCTACATGCGAGCAACCCAGACAGCAGTGCCAAATTGTCTGCACAAGGGGCTCTTCAGTGCCTACAATATAAACACTGCCTTTCAGGATTCGAGTTTCACAATGATCTTTACCTGCTTTTACAAACTGCCTGTGCTCATGCTCATGCAGATCAGTTTTGTCTAGCCACTTGCTGGCATTTCCCCCCTTGCTTGGATGTTTGCAAAGGTCTGCTGTGCAGCACTGCAAGGTTATTTTTTTCGAGGATGGACAACTGAACTACTATTTGCACAATAGTTTGTTCACATCTTTTTTGTAATTACATAATTGAAGTGACTTTTAGCATAAATAGTCCAAAAAAAAAAAAAAAAAAAAAAAAAAAAAAAGG
>NW_017729024.1:144380620-144401853 GCF_001723915.1 Gavialis gangeticus | reverse complement strand
CTTGTCTCACACTGGCCCAGGCCCTCAAAGCCTCTCTGGCCTTGTCTCACACTGGCCCAGGCCCTCAAAGGCTCTCTGGCCTCTTTCATAATGGCCTGTGCCCTCACAGATGCTCTCTGGCTCGCCTTAGGGCCTGCATCCCACAGGTGTTCCCTGGCTTCCCTCACGGTTGCCCCATGCCTTCATGGACGTTCCCTGGCCTCTCTTTTCTCGCAGTCGCCCGCGCTCCCCGGCCCCTCTCGTGGTTGTCTGTGCTCTCACCAATGCGCACTAGGGCCTTCTCTCGCGACCGTGCCCGCTCTGGGGCCTTCTCTCAATTGGGGCTCAGGTGGCCGTAGCCATGCCTGGCCCCGAACCCCCCTCCTTGGGTCTCAAAGCAAGTGCCCTCTGGGCTTCTCACCTGCGCCCGCCCTTGGGCTTCTCACAATTGGGGCTCAGGTGGCTGTAGCCGTGCCTGGCCCCCAAATCCCCTCCTTGGGTCTACAAGTTCCTGTGGGGCTCAGGCAGCCTCGGCCTTACTTGGCCCCCAATCCTCTGTGCCCCTTCTCAGGGCTGGGGTCAGTGCACCCCTGAATGCTGTGCCCTCTCTGGCACCAGGGTCCCCACACTACCGTGGAGCCCCTATGAGGCCTCCCCCAACCCCTATTAGCCTCACCCGGTCCTCCGGTCTTATAAAACTACAAATGGAAAACTCAAGCTCCTGGGCTACAACGTAAACTCTAAGCCAACTGGCTAACCATCATTCAAATCCCTACCAGGGCTTCTTCCACCCGGTATCCTCAAACACAAGCTGCTCAGGCCATCAGGCTTCTCTACTCTGCTTACTCCTGCAGAGCTCATTCTTCCTCAGCTGCTAGTGAGGAACTGCCTCCCTGGCCTCAGCCTGGATTATGTTTATGTAGGCCAGGCCCTGCCCCCTTCCAGTCAGCTGACCAACTGCAGTTGCCCTGGCAACCAGCACCTGTACCTCTTTATAGAAGCAGGGCACCGAAGTGCCCTGCGACACACCTCCCCCCTTAAGTTCAAGACTCACTAGGAGCAGGGTACTGAAGTGCCCTGCAACACTAAATAATTTTAGGCCTTAGTCTCTCTACGCTTCCGTTTCCAATCTGTAAAAGGCAAGCTTTGTCCCATATCTCACAAGGGCGTTAAGAGAATAAATACTTTAAAAACTGGTACTCAAGATACTGGAAACCATAAGTATGACCAACTTAAGATCACATTAAGTGGTATATGGGTGGATGTTATATATAGGGTTCTACCCTATTTGTGATTGCAGAAACTGCAAAAAAACCCAAAAGGTTTCTGCAGCCCCTGTGAAAATGGTGATTCCCATGATTTTAGCATGGACTCATGGGGAGGCAGGGGGAATTGCTAAAAATAAAAACCTGGCTCCCCAGGAGGAGCCAACAGTTTCCAGGGCCACTGTGGCCCAGCCTCCCAGTCCACCAGGGGCTTGGAAAAGCTGCCAGCATGAAAAAGAGCAAATATGGCTGCCCCCCCCCCCCCCCCCTTGCTGCTGTTTGGCTGAGAGGGCTGCCCATCATGTGGCCCCACCCCTCTCCACTAAGCAGCAGCAAGAGACAGGGCATCACAATAGGCAGTCCTCTTGGCCAATCAGCAACAAGAGGCAGTGCTGCCAGGGCCCCTCAGCCAATCAGCAGCAGGGGTGCCATGAAAAGACCATGAAAATGGTGCTGCGTGCCACAAGCAGCCAGTGATTTTTCTTTTGCCTCAGCACAGTTTAGGTAGCTGCCTAATGAGAGACATTATTCCTGGGAATGATGATGAGACGAGACTGACGAGCCTCGTTTAAGTGTTATCAGCCAATAACACCAGGGACCAACACCTTTTCTATACCCCCTCACAGCAAATAAGAAGAGGGCAAAAACTGTTAAGTACTCCCTTTCTCTTAAAGCCTTTAAAATGGAAACTAAAAATCACAGTAATTTAACTTTATTTGCTGCAAAATAAATGTGAATACATGGACAGTTACCACATATCAGCTACTCTATGGTCAGTCCCTCTGTGAACTACCATGGATGCATTCATTGGCAAGATCTTTGTTTCACTATAACAGCCTTTGAATGAAATTGGAGACAAACAGATTATGCTCTTCCCTTTTTACTTCTTTTAAAGTGAAATATGGTTATGTAGTCAAGAAAGCAGCTGGCATGTCAAAAGCCAGGAGCATCATGATAACAAATGCTCAATGCAAGTACACAGAAGGTGGATGTGTTTGGGAAGTGTACTAATATAAAGTAATATTAGTTTATTCTGTGAATTATGTACAAGCCTCACATTAAGATCACAAATCAAAAGAAGGGGACCTAATCTAAGGCATGTGGTCCAAATTATGGCTGATTGAGCTATTGGTACTTTTGTTATTTCTACTGTATTAGCTTAATCATAACCTTAGCAGGACAAAGTGCAAGTCAGTTTTTCAGCACAGCTCATTACTTCAGACTAGATTCTGCCACTTTGCATCCTTTCGTAAGAGGTCACATCAATTCAGAATGCACCATTACAACAGAAGCACCAACAAGTATGCAGGCCTAACTGCATCAAACAGATACAGGGCCAAGAAAAATTCTCCAGGGTACTTGCCAGTAACTGAAAACTACAACAGCAACAAAACAGAACATGGGAGGAAAGAGCTAAACATCTGCTGAACTGGCTCATCACGTAGTAGAGGTTCATAGTGCACTTAAGAGTTTTTCTTATCTTCAGCCCAGTCTAAAGAAAGTTCCCCACAAGCAATTATTTTTTAAAATTGTCCATATACTTTGGTTTTCTTTTCACATGAATTGCTATACTTCAAATGATCAGCTTAGAATGAACTGATATTAAAAAGAAAAACATGTTTGAATTGATTTTTAAAAGTCTCTGATCACCCTTCCTACAAATGAAGAGTCATATATATGAGTAATTTCCACCTCTGGGATTCCGAATTTCTCTACTTTTGTTTAGACTGAAAGTTTTTTAGGAATGGTACTTCCTCTGCTTTTTTTTTTTTTAAATGGTTCCAAGTCATTAACACTTAAATAAAAGGAATACTTTGGCATTTTCTTCAGTTATTTACCTGAAATAATTTTAAAATGTGCTTTAAATTCATAACTAAAAGTCTGACCTCATCCCTAGGACTGACCATCATCTCCACTCTCATAGAGGATGTAATTCAGCAAAACAAACAGATGCTTAATATTAAGCACATGCTGAAGGAGTCGGTGCTTGCCACTGTTGGAGGCTGGACAGTGTTGCTGATGGATGATAAGAATGAATCAGACCTATATTTTTTGCTGAAACAAGGTCTGATATAGATGGCCCTGTGGCTTTTAGTTCAGCTACAAGTGTGTAGCTTTATTTTGGAGAGAATAGTGCAGATATTTGCAACTACTGGCCTCATTTCTCCCTTTCCATTGAGAGATTACACCCACTCTAGGCTCATGCTCCAGCTGGAAACCCCCACAGATGTTTGTGCAGTAAATCCCTCTGTTCTAGTAGTAGAAAGACTGTGGCTACACTAAGAAACATAAATAAAAATAACCTAGAAATGAAAGCACCACAGAAGCATGGAAATTGTCCTTTAGAGGGATGCAAATGCTTTTGCAATGATGGAACGGATTCTGTAGCCAATCTATCCAAGTTCAGTTGTGTTTGCTGAAGTTCAAAACAACAACAGCTTTGCAGTTGGAAAGGTTTTTGAGTTGAAGAGAAAAATAGAAGTGTGAGAGAAAACCCAGGGTGCTCTCAGAGACATACTATAGCTTTGTGGAAGTTTAATGGTCCCCCACTCCACCCAATGGGTATGCCCAAGTTATGCCCAAATAGGTATGCCCAGAAATCACAATTTACCACTTCACTCAAACAAAAGAAAAAACAAAAGGTTTTGTTACATGGAAAGAAAAAGTGATCAAATGCTTTGACAAAAGAACATGGTAAAACCAAACTGACAAAATCCTTACCCTACTTTTGGATTACCATCTAGGCCTCATGACGTTTCTATAATAATCCCATGGGGCTAACTAAAGGGGTGTGAAACGGGCCCTGTTCAATTTGGATTCAGCCCAAATCAGGGAGAGTGATTCGATTCATTGGTTGGGATCACTGACCCTGATTCAATTCGGCTGAATCTGAAGATTTGATGCAGATTTGGAGAATCAGCGATTCGACCGTAGACACAGCTTTAAATGTTTTTTCTACATACCTCAAGGTACCAGCGTGGCTCGTGAATGCTGTGATGCTGGGGTGCATGGAGCTTCCCACAGGAATACTGGGGGGGCCTCCACGTGCTCAGCAGCAAACCCAGAAGTGGACTGGAAGTACTTCTGGTCCACTTCTGGGTCCACCAGGGAGCACACTGGGGGCCCCCCTGCATCCCTGAGGCTCAGCGATTGGCCATGTGGGGATCCTGGGTGCCCCCTCAGACCCAGGAGGCACCAGTCGCTGAGCCAGGGGGGCACGGGGGGGCCCCCCCATGTGTTCCCTGGTAGACCCAGAAGTGGACCAGAAGTGCTTCTGGTCTACTTCCAGGTCTGCTGCTGAGCACGCTGAGGGGCCCCCACACTTCTGTGGGATGCTCCATCTGCCCCAGCATCGCAGCACTCACAAGCCATGCCTGGTACCTAGAGGTATGTAGAAAAAGCATTTAAAGCTGTGTCTATGTCCACATTGCCAAAACTTTCCAAATCAATTCAGAGAGATTAAAGGGTCCTCTGATTTGATTCGGATTCGGAGATTTGGCCACTGAATCAGGCCAAATCTCCACCAAATCGAATCAGGGACCGAAGCTTCGCACGGCCCTAGGGCTAACGTTCCCTCAGGCACAGCTACCTCGCTCCACCGGGTATCTCTACTCCACCTCTCCTTGCAGGGAGCCCTCTCCTAAGTGTCACTTTCTCAAGAGCATTGCACACAGCCTCTCCCTCCCCCCAAACCTACCTTCATGGGAACCAGAGTGCCTCTGCCTGGGGCTGCATGACACAAAGTTCAAGACATAAGAACAAAGACATTCAGGGGGCCGAACAAGCTCCCAACACAGTATTCAGTCGTCCTGTTCACTAGCTGCCTCAGAAACACAAAGAGTGTCTAACAATAGGAACTGAAGCTTAGAAGGTTTTGCCATCGCATACTGTTACCTGAAATAATAGCAATCCAGAATTTAAAATTCCCATTTGTACCGCCTTACCCACGGTTCTGAGTTGGGTCTAAAAGTGGAGAGGACCCCATTTCCTTAATCTGGCTTTTCAAAGGTGTCACAAGACAGTGGAAGTCCCAACTGACTGAATGAAGTTGCAACATTTTGCTTATTTTGGGTTGAAGCCTTATGAAGTTACCTCAAGATTTTCACCATCAGAACTGATTCTTGATTCCAAAATTATTCTGAATTCAGGCTTTGAAAACAAACACTGAACTGTATCAAAACCCAACTTCACTCTTGGACAATAATTAAGTGTGAACTAAAAACATGGATTCTTCTCACAAACTTCTTGTACGCTATGAAATAAACTCTGATACAACGTGAATTTCGAAATGTGGACTTGGAACATTAACCTGCCTAATGTCATTAATGGGATGTTTGAAATAAGCATGGCATGTTCTATAAGACACAACTCTGCATTCCAGGAAACAAGGTTGCACGTCATGAAATTCAACACCAACAAATTCTGAAGTGCGATACTGAAATTTTAAGACAGTATTACGACATATCTACACTGCCTCCATGCTGCATCTGGCTGTGCTGCTAGGAAAGATGCCACATTCATTTTTGCCCACTCACTACATGCCATATCACAGAGATGAGGCAGTGCAGCTGGTTTACAGTATCCCTAAACACATGCCAAGAACCACATCCAAGATGAAGCGCCTGAGAACAGTACCAGGGAACATGCTCAGGGCTGCTCCGAGTTGTCTGCATCAAAACTCAGTTGTGGGACTAGGTGTACACGGACTAGGAATGAGGGGGCAGGACCTGCTTCTCAGCAGCATTCTTCTTGTGACGCAGATGCAGCATAGGGAATGCCCAGGGTCCCTCATACTCAGTGGCTCAATTTATTGTCCAATCTATAAAAACAATCAATATATTTATCTCTACAATGTAGTAACCCTTTATAATTAAAAAGGCACTGGAGATCCTCTGGGAGAAGGTGCTATATGTATGCAAAATTTCTTATTATAAATCTCAGGTTGATCAACTGACAACTTTGTAACTTCATCCAATGGTGATGGGAGTTTTAAAAGACTGCTGCAACAAAGCTGGGTATAAAATGCTCAAACTGCTACATGACACTTTAATAAAGAAGTATCCCAGTCAAGCCATACAAAAGAAGTCTGAGTGTATTTATTATGTGCATTTTTTCAACCATTTCCCACAAGTCTGTACAATGTAAAAAGCTCCTAACTTTAGGATTCTGCTCCTGATCTCTCTGCTAAATGATGAACAAGGGATAAATGTGCAGGCTGACTCCATGCCCCAACCACTCCGGAGGGCAAATGTGCATTCTTTTCACTCCCAAACTAATTTTGGGCACTTAGAAAAGCCACAAATTTAGCATGAATCCACCTCAGACTTTTTGAACATCTGTATATGGCCTAAGATAGCAGTATGGCCACATTAGTTCAGTATTCCTTCTATGCTGATCCACAGTGGCTCTTTGTAGGGGTGACGGAGCATTATGTTAAGACAGCTCTACTTGCTTTCAGTACCTGAGCTCGAGCTTAGGTATGTCCGGCCAGCACCATTGTGCCAGGTAAACTTACTTTGTCAGGGGTCAGTAACATAGGGCCTGTGGGCCAGATCTGACCTGCAGAGTCAAGGGGCTTTAGCTGTGTTCAGGAGGCAAGGATTTGGTGGCATGAAACTGTGCCTACGCTGCAGCCAGGGAATGGAAAGAAGCAACAGCAGGGAAAAGCAGTGGCTGCAGCCACAGCCAGGTCAGAACACTAACCCACTTTGGACACGAGAAGGCTTGTTCTGGCCTGTGGCTCCAAAACATTGCTGACTACAGCTTTATTTTGGCAGCTAAGAGAATTGAATCTAGATTTCCCTACTTTCAGTCCAGAACCTTAAACATAAGACCATCTTTCCCTATTTGTATGTAAATAGCCTGCATATGAAACAGCACAAAGCTTTCACCTGACAAGCTGTCCCTCTTCCCCACCTGCTCCAGGAGTCCAAAATTCATTCTATCTAAACAAAAGTCAGGACTAAGCCTTGTCTTATACTAAATATTTTATATAAAACTGTCAAGTTTCATGTTGAGACTTGTATGCAAAAGCTGTCTTCTTTTCATGGTCTACACTCTCCCATGATCAGAAAAACAAACAGATTATGATCTTTCAGGCATGATCCACAGAAAGAGTCATTGGATTTAATAGCTTCCCCTCTGATCATGTCTTATCATGCCTTGCAAGAACATATATTGCAGTATATCTTGAACAGCTTTGTGTATACCATTTACTTTTACCATTTCACACGTCAGGACCTTGATCTGGGGAAGCTGTGCATGTCTGTAGTAGAAAGATTTCTTGCTTATTTTCTACATCTTTTCCTGCACTCCAAGAATTTATCTACTTTAAAGAGGTTGATCCTGACTCTTATACCCTGTAGTAGCTCAATAAAACAAATGAGCTAGTTAATCTAACATTAAAAGTACTACCTAGATGTTTATTCAGAATGAAAAAAAAAAAAAGCTTTTACTTTCAGACATTTTAGACCAAATCCCAATCTGTTTGTACACTCTGTGAAGCACCATTAGTGCCGATGGGCAGGACACTCTATATGACAGGGCTTGTGCACATAAGAGACAGGGGGTAGGTTAGGCAATATAACCCAAAAATAAGCTGTATGCATAATAAAAAAAGAACACAAACACTTTCCACTAAAATCCACCCAAAACCCAGATTTAAAACTGAGGATATTACAGTAAAAGCTCTGTTATCCAGCATCCACCAGGAATGGGGGATGCTGGTTAATCAAATATGCACTATTTGGTACACTCCCTGGCATCAGTGTGCCAGGGGACACGGAGGGGGGCTCCACACAGGCTGCTTTTGCCCTGGGCCGTGGGCCAAAGAAGTGGCAAAGAAAAACTCAGCTTGCGGTGGTGAAATGGGAAGTTGCCCGGAATTGGTTCTTCCCGTTTCGTTTTTGCTGCATCCCTTAATAGAGGGGTTAATAGAGTTTTCTGGCTAATAAAGTGCTGGTTAACACAGCTTTTGCTGTAATGTCTTTTAAGACTCAGCACGGAGACTTGCAACCAATTCCAGACCTACTATTTTCAGGTAATAGAAATGATGAGATTTTGTCAAAAATTGAGGTATCATCATAAGAGGGGATGGAACAAACAGATAAACTGAAGTAAAAGGCATCATGATTACTAGCTCCTGGATTAGTACTTGCTATCAAGATGTTGCAGAACTGCTAAAAGAAATATACAATACCTAATTAAATTGTATACATTAAAAAATGCTAAGGTCAGAAGGAAGTGATAAGCAACCCTGTAGAGTCCTTCCTTTTCTCACCACTGCTATAATATTAACATTAATTTCAGTAAATGATGTCTGCATACAATTCATAACATCTGGCTGAGATATATTCAATACAGTGCCTGGATACTGAAAGTAAATCTTAGGATATATAAAGGAAAGGGACAGACAGAAACTCTCAAAATATTATAATGCTATTATAGAAATCAGCAGTATTCTGGGCAGTCTTGCATAAAGATCTACTATTCAAAATAGTAGAAGATAAAATAAGCCATATGGAAGTATGGAGCCATTTAGTTTAATAACTTTAAAGAACAAGGCATCAAAATTAGGAACCATTAATCCCAACATTACCAGGAGTTGGAGTGAAAAGACTGAGCTGCTAAAGAAACATGCAATTTCTTGTAAAGGCCAAAAAGGACTGTTATGGTTGTATGCTCTGATCTCCTAAACAAAATAAGCCATATAATTTCAATAGAAAGGAAATTAAATTTACATAGCAAGATGCATTATATACAGTTTCCAATGCATCTCCTGGCCACAAGATACACTGGAAGCTAAGAGCTTAGCAGGATCAAAAAGAATGAGAGTCTTTTCTAAATAAATGTGAATGCCCAGGGTTTCATTGTGTACCATAAAACAAGCTAAATAAATTAGATATAAACTCTCATGCTTCAGGGCTTATGGGAACAAATGGATTGGCAAGGAACAACTTCTGTGGGTGGATTATTCTATATCCATCTTCTTTTGAATTACCTGGTCTTGGCCACTGTCAGAAACAGGATAAGGGACTAGTTGGTTTCCATTTATCTGATCTGATGTGACCATTACTAGGTGTATTAGCAAGAAATAAAAAACTTAGAACCAGTTCAAACCTAACAATATAAACAATTGGTCTTTACAAACTAGTGCATTTAACCAGATTTGTAAATGTTACCCCAATGATCTTGAAGCAAAGGGACACACACATTGTAGCTAAGTAGAGACAGTCAAAAAGCCCGAGGCTGAATTGATTCAGTCTTTACAGGTTAGTCTAACCTGCAAAGATTGAACCAATAAGCAAATGAATAGACATTCAGTTTTGATTCAGGAAATGCAGCCATATGCCTATGGTGGCTCAAACCAGAAGCCAGGGAGCACTAGATCACAGCTCTCTGGCATGTAGCCACCATGAGCTGTGTTTGCTTCCTCTTCCTATTGCCCCTGAGGTCTCTGGGATTTGCAGTCCACAATCACAGTGACAGGACTCTACAGGGTTGCTCATCTCTTCCTCTTCCTGCTTCCAGGTGCTTCTGGGATTTGTAGTTCACAGTCACACTGTGGACTACTAGCACTAACCTGGGCTGGGCTGGGCAAGGCAGGGCAGCTCCATACTTGGGGGAAAGGAAATTTAACACCCCCTCCCTAGCCCCAGAACCTAGCAGGAGTTTGCCATGGGGGCAGTGAGCCAGCCCTCAGTGCTCCATCTAGGAAGCAGAGGCAGGGCCAGCCCTGCTCTCTGGAACAGACAACACAGCTCAGGGCTGCAAAATGCTGGGGGACTCCTTCCTGGTTTAACTTGAACCAGGAAGGAGTCTGGGAGAGAAATTTTATAAACCAGTTTGACCTAAGTCAGTTAAGTCTGATACTACATTCAGCCAGGTTTATCCTAAGCTAGTTTCAGCCACTTTGAAACTGGTGTATGTGCACTGAACCTCTATTCTGTTACAGGTTTAAACCAGTTTCTGATCACTTAAACTGGTTTGTGTGTAACTTCTGTCCCTAGCCTGTAACATAGGCCCTGAAGCCAGGTGCTTGAAGTTCATGCAAGTATGTACTTAAGTACTTTCCTAAATCAAGGTAGTTTCTGAAATTGGAGCTGCTATTCTCTATGTCCTGGATTAGTAGCAAGAGTAGTAAATTGCCCACTCGTTCAATGAAAATAGCATTTTGCATGGATTTAAGTATTCTTCTGCAGTCTTTGCAACCTAATGTTTAACATTTCAACCTAAACATTTCTGCCAGAGAAAGTGAAACTAATTAGAAACCCAAGTCAAACAAAGAAATTCTACAGTAGTTCTACAGCCGAGTCAAATGAAAGAAAGCAAATGTGAAGAAATTTTTTTAAAAATTGAAAAACAATACATGAAGCATTTTATGAGTAAAATTTTGTCCTTGGCGGAACCTCAGCAGACATTAAAAAATATATTTACTTTTTAACATGGCACAGACATTAAGGAGAATTGATAGCACTGATTCCACTAGGGGATGAGCTTATGTAGGCATGATTAATAAAGACCATGTTCTCACTTTTTATTCAGGCATAACTTCCATTGGAGTCATAAATGTAATTTAGGGTGGACCCGTTTTCACCATTCTCTTGGTTTGAAGTCGGCTGCAGGAGAATAGGAATCAGAAGCCTCTGGGATTACTGGCATGCTTACAGTTAAGCACATTATCAAGTGCTTTGAATCAAGGCCAGACTGCTTAGCCCTTTGCAGGTCCAGCTGTCCCTGATGAGAATTTAATCTGGATCACCATTATCCAATAGGAATTTCATATAATGTCAAAACATGATGGATTAAAGAACCTAGGGATCTGAATTAAAAAACCCATGGCAATTATTCACCATTAATTAACAAGATCCATTATTACAATTATCATTATGATTTCAATCAGGACATTTGTTCCAGGTATTTTTATATTAAGACAATCCAAGGTGAGACTCCTTTGTAGATCATACTTATAGCACTCACCGTCATTAAACTGGCAAATAGTACACAGCACTATTTTTCCTCAGAAGCTCTTCACCCAAGAGATTCTATGACCATCATAAATACTCTCAAAACAGAGTTCTCTTAATTTCTTCTGTTTACACAAGCTTAGTATTTTAGCATTAAGACCTGCTTTCATTTAAGTTGATGGGGATTTAGCCATCCACTTGAAGTAACCCCTAGCGTCACATTACATTTTATGATGATGGATCTCTGCTATTTCTGTTAATTCAGCAGCCATGCCCCTGATCATGACAGTAATTAAGCACCTAAGTGATCCCATAGGTTTAAATGGAACTATACAGGTGATTAAAATTAAATACATATGAAACACCATGTCTGCAGCATCAGGGTCTAGAGTTCTACTTGTCTTATTCTATCAAATATAGCTAGCAAGCATTGAAACCATCCCCACAGTAAATAAGTTTATATACTTTAAATATAAATTCATAAGCTTTAAATCTATACTCACTATAAATATACACAACTTGCATATAGCTGATCTAATACCAAAATCCTAGGAACGTGATGTTGCAAATAGAAAAATCACTCAAATCCATTTGCTTGTATTTCTACAGATTGCAGTATACCTAGGTTTTCATTTTAGTGTTTACATCAGAAAATAAGGTAGTATTGTTTATGTTGAATGTAATACTGAATACATATGCAACATCTTGGGTCATATACCAAATATAGGAAACATGTGAGTTAATATGGTGACTCACACAATGAGTAATGTAGTCTAAAGGGTATATTCTCTCTTGATGAATCACCATAACTCTTAAAATGCTAAAAGTCCCCTCAGTCCCAGGGGGCCTTGTCTACCTGAGAGCATCTGCAGCTTTCTGAGCTGTGTAATCTGTGCAAGGCCACAGATGCTAGTTCTGCATGAGGAAACAGACAACTCACTCCATTTTGACCCTGCACAAACTCTAGTTAAAAGGCAGGCAGTTCTGGATCATAAGAGAAGCTCCCCACCAGTGATACACCACAAGTCTACTTTCTTAAAACACGTCAGGTTACTAGAACAGCCAGAAAGTTGAGGTAACCTCCTTGCACATGTTGGACACAGACCATCCATCAACCTAGCTTGAAGTTGGCTAATCTGAGAAATCTGTCTTAATACCCAGGCCTCCCTACCTGGTGCCATCATCTTAGGTTGTGTCCCTTTCTCTCTATTACTGATTACCTTGGATGATTTTGAATAACAAAATACAGTAGATTAACTTTGAGGTTGCACAAACCTCTTAAAAGTCTCCCAGAGCTCCCTCTGAGTGCTCTCAACTAGGAAAACCTAACCATATAGGAACAAATAAAAAATGCAAAACTACCACTTACCCATGATCTTCAAGGCTGGGAAGGTAATAGAGAAAACAGCTATGCAACTTTGCCTGTAACAGTCAAGGGACTGTCTCCCTTTTTGACCGGATAACAACTTCTTCAGCTTTGGGAGAAGAGCAGAAGCCAATGTGCAACCTCACCTGCCCAAATCAGCTATCTAACAGGCAGGGCTCTAGTAACCCCTTACCTGCCAGAGAAGCTTTTTCTGGCTCTGAGCCCCACCCAAATTTATCTCTGTGGGGTTCAGAGCTAAATAAATATTAATTAACAAACCCTTGTAAAGAAAAATATATTCACGCTAATATTGCCTGTTCTATCATTTCATGTCTTAAATGTACTAAAGAAATATTCTTTCAATCTTATTTAAATAGCATGGATCTTATAGTAGAGGAATGATTCTTTTTTATGGAGCTGCCTATGAGGTGATCAGGAGGCTCTCTAGTTCGGTGAGCTTGTTCTGTTATAGGCAGGCAGCTGGCAAGTAAAGTTCTTATCAACCACAGGGTTTGAGAAAGAAGTCCACTTTCCCTCATGGCCAAAAAAAAAAAAAAAAAAAAAAATCCCACCGTTTCTCAAGAGCTCAGTGCTTTTTGCATTGTGGCTATTGTCAAATGCTGGTGGGCAGGGGGTAGGTTTGTATTTTTTACAGGAGTTTAATATTATCCAAAGGAATTTCTTCTGAAGCGTGGGACTTCCCTTCTGTAACATTAGCCTGAAGGTCAGAGTGTTACAGCTGTAGGGCTGCGTGGCTTGCCTCACATATTCCAGTGTAAATTGAAAGATTCCAACCTATATTGAAAAAGGATAGAAACTTAGTTTGGCAAAGTTGAAATTACCTTAACACTTAAGGGGTCCCCAGAACCAGGAAACCTGTGACTTCAGCCTTTATGCTTAACACTGTGGCAAAGTCACCATAAACAGTCTCCAGAAATTTCTGCTTTACACACAATGCCAATTATTTTGTCAAATAAAAACAACCCTGAAGAATAACTAGTGATTTAAATGAGGCCCTTTCCCTTCTTCCCTCCCTACCTACCTGCCCCTTTTATCCTCCCCCAAAATTTTGAGCCTTTTCAAGTGCCTCTAGAGTCAGAACATTGATTGTGCAACAGCAATAAACCTGCAGGTATAAATGAAGTGCGCTGAACAGCAAGTTTTATTTTGTGCATTTTGGGGGTTGGGGTGGAGGACTCAGGTGATTTGGGGAAATTTTTTATTTTTTCCCAAGGAGTTAAAAGAACTATTAGAGCATTTGGCAGAATGTTGATGACAAACCCACACTCCTCTGTAATTGGGCCTCATTAATAAATTCCTCCGTGTTCCAAAAGGCAGGAAAGGTAAAACAAGAGCCACAGGGATCAGAGCAACAGGAATCTGTAAAGATTCCAGGCCATGGAGTTAATTCCACTTAATCAGCTCAGAGAAGCTTTGTATTAAAAGAAAACAACACTGCTTCACAGAATACCCCTGCCAGCAGGTAACAGGACTCTCGATATGTATAGGCAGATCTTCACCCAACTTTATCCTAATTTCTACTGCTATTTTGAGTAGGAAAAATGACCCTTCCCCTTAATGAGATCCTAAATACGCAAATCTTTGACCTCTGCAGAGCTCATGCTCTGCACAGGTAGTGCACAGGATACTACTCCCAGTAGTATCCACAGGACTTGTGCGCATGGAAGAAGAGAAGTGAGTGTCCCTTGGGGATGGCAGACATGTCCTTTTCTTTTGGTACAGTAAGAATCAAATGGAAGCAAATGAAGGGTATCAAGGGCAGGGAAATGGTTAGGGGAAAACATCAAGCCTGTTATGAATGTAAAAACAGGATTACTTCCATTGGATTAAGCAGAAAAGGAAGTTGAAATTATACAGTACCCATCTACTAGTTACCACAGCAGTCTATAATGGCTGTGTGTTTGTGTTTCCCATTACCCAGTTGTCTCTGGCCTACAGAGCATAAAGAACTGTTAAACAAAGTAGTCAAGTGGAGAGGCCTGTATCTGAATGGCCAAAACAGGGGTCTCCTTCAGGATCTGCCCTGTGTGTATTTCATCCAGTGTGCATGTTTGTAGTGGACACTTTAAGACAGCATATGAGAAAAAGCTCTTACTTAAAGCATAATTCAGCAGTAAATTCAAAATTCAGCAGTAACTTTAAAATAAATAAGGAAAATGTATCTAGGGTTGGGCGCTGTTTTTTAAAGCCTTCCACTTAAGTTTTCACCAGAATAAAAGACTCTTTAAATATAAAATCCTGGTGCCATTGCAAGTACCAAGGAGCAGAGCTGCATAGAACACACGAAAAGTAGATGACCACAAGTGAAAGACCAATGATCAAATTCCATCATCTTTCTCTCTCTCTAGTTTTCAACTCATCCTCTTACAGATACTTGGAAATCCTCCAGTCTTAGTATCTATTTATTTTATTTTATTTTATTTTATTTTATTTTTATAAGTGACCCTTGCATGTAATAGAAGAATAAACATTTCAGCTTTTGCAGCCTTGTATCTTTTCATGGGAGCTTAGCTGTGTCCAGCATGTTTACAAAACCTAGTGGCATCATCTCATTTGTTAATGTGATGACTCTTGGCTATCTGACTTCTGTTCTGCCAAACTCATATTTCAGGGAACAGCTTATTATGTTTTTGATAGACCGCAAGAGGTATTTCAAAATAAAAGCTTTAAAGTCAAATAAGATTGTTGTGGTGGCACAGAGCAAATCATAAACTCTATTAGATCAGTAAGGCGAGCTGTAACACTTATATGAGTCAGGTTCTCTCTTCTTATCTTTGCATCAAGAACAGGGGAAGGGGCTGCCTCCTTTATGGAGTTTGAGGCTCTTCCCCATGTGTATGCTAGGATCTGCACATTCTTGGCCCCTCTCCCTGGACCCCACATAAGCCAAGATCTGGTGTGAGGGGAGACTGAAGATAATGCAAATTTTGGTCTCTGAAAATCAGGAAATGAAGTATTAAGATAACTTATATGAGTGGCCCAATGACATATTTGAAAGTACTGGATAAAGATGAAGTAAGGGTCTCAAGTCAGGTAGGAGATGTGTAGTAGGATCCAGGATAATGGCTCATTTTGCAACTTAGCTTACATAGCCAAGAAAATGAATGACACTCCAATAAGCATCTGGCTGTGATACATATAGACCTCAGCAGCAGATGCCAGGTGGTGAGGAGCACCTTTTATAAGGTTTATGGCTTTTTAAATACTAGTGGCTTATCAAGAGAGCCATGTGTTGCAAGAAATAATGATGATACACTAATCTTTTCTCATATATTTAAGTCACTGTAGCCAGTATTGAATAAGACAGTCTGTGATTTCTCTCCCAGCCCTATCAGCGATTCTACCCTCCAACTATCTCAAAGCTTGACTATTACCAACATTTCCATGTGGAAGAGCAGGAGAGGATATCTCATATCATCAGCTGGTTACAGCTGCATCTCTAGAGCAAACATTCTTAGCAATGGCCCCAGAGGCTGGATGAGAGGCACAGAGTCAGTCTTCAGGTTGGGCTCAGAGCAAGGTTGCCACATAGTGTTGGTCTGTGGGTATAATCCAGCACACCAGATACGGTTGTATGGTCTGGCCTGGCCCCACATGCGGGATCCAGCCACATGGTAACCCTATATGCCAACCCTACAACTCATTGGCATGATCTAGCATGCAGGACCACACTATCTGTCCCACAGGGCTCCTCCTAGATCCATAAATTTGGCAGCCTGGAAGTGGCAATTAGTGCTACCACTGCTCCCCCACAACAAAATCTTTGGAGCTGTGGTAAGATCCATAAGCCATATGACATGGACTTGTGGGCCAGATATAGCCCATGGGCCATGGGTTGAGCACCACTGGCCTAAGAAAGCACTCTTCTTTGGCAGTCCCTCTCAGTTAAAGATGATTGTGTTCAGAATATGGCCGATGAGGCTGTTCCAGGATCAACAGACTTTGTTGCAACTTGGGCACGTGTTTCCATGCAGGGTGGTTGGCTCCAGGTTCTTGATTCAGTTCATGACACACTGTTTCTGCTACTCCCACTTTTCATCTCCTGTTGTTATTACAAAGTACTGAGCTCCTTGCAGCAGACTCTTCCTCCCTTTGGGGCAATCCTAGGTGACAGTCTCCCACGAGTTGACATTGATGTTGCATTTTTTTCAAGTTGGCCTTAAGGATGTCCTTGAAGTGCTTTTTTGCCCTCCTCTTGAGCATACACCTTGACTGAGCTGGGAGAATGAAACTTACTTTGGGAGTCTGAAGTCCCAGCCCAGTGAGGTTGATGTCAGAACACTGAAGTGATGTCAGTGAGGTGCAAAGAGTGCCAGGCAGAGATACCCAAGCTAACTTCACATGTGCTAGCTCTGGAGCTAAATGCAGCAGAGTTGCAGTAACATGGTGTGGTGCTCAGGCCGGCAAGCCCTGCTTTTTATTTTCCATTAAAAAGAAGTTAGGAAATTCACTGACAAATTTTCATTAATGCAGAGCAAAGGTTTCCCAATGGTATCTAGTGTTCTCCCCGAGTGCTAAGGTGAGCAAAACTCATACCTCTGAAATACAAGAAATATAGAGATAAGATCATCAGCAGTCCCTCAATATGAGGACAACAGTGTTTCAGTAAATAGGGAAATCATCAGTGAGACCATAGATGACTGAGGAGGCCCTATCCAAAATATGAACATCTGACTGCAGATGTGGCAAATAGTTCCAAAAGGAAGGGGAAGAGCCTGGTGATGTTGGGTCACAGTTCTTTCTCTGTGTCTCTCTTGTCTCTCCACCTCTATAGTGAGATGAGGTTGATTGAAATGATCACTGCCTTGTCATATATCATGGTGTTGTTGAGGATGATTCTGTGCTTGAGTCACCCAGATATTGATGTTAATATTGCATTTCTTCAGGTTGGCCTTCAAGGTGTGCTTGAGTCTCTTCTTTTGCCTAGCTCTAGAGTGATGATAAAATTAGTGAGTTGTGAGTATAGGACCTGTTTTGGGAGCTGGATGTCAAGCATCCTTATGACATGTTCTGTCAAACAGAGCTGGTGCTACATAAATATTGCTTCCATGCTGGTGGTGTTAGCTTGAGCCAGAATGGTGGCTTTTTCTTCTGTCCTTCCAACTAATACGGAAAAATTTCTGAAGATATTGCTGATGGTAATTTTCCAAAACTTGGAGGTGTTTTTGTTGTCATCAAAGTTTAACACTGATACAACAGGATAGGGATGACAACCGCCTGGTAGGTAGAAGTGTGGTTTGGGTTCTGATGTCATAAGCATCAAACATGCAATTTTGAAGACATTCAAAGGCAGCACTGGCAGATTTTATCTGGTGTTGAATATCATCATCTAAGTTTACTTTTTCATAGAATCATAGAAAATTAGGGTTGGAAGGGACCTCAAGAGGTCATCAAGTCCAACTCCCTGCTCAAAGCAGGACCATCCCCAACTAGATCACTCCAGCCAGGGCTTTGTCAAGCCAGGCCTTAAAAATCTCAAAGGAGTTTGCACCACCTCTTTAGGTAACCTGTTCCAGTGCTTCGCCAACCTCCACCCTCCTAGTGAGAACATTTTTCCTAAAAATCCAACCTAAACCTCCCTAGTTGCAACTTGAGACCATTGTTCCTTGTTTTCTCATCTGTCACCACTGAAAACAATCCGGCTCCATCATCTTTAAAACCACTTTTCAGGTAGTTAAAGGCTGCTATCAAATCCCCCGTTTTCTCTTCTGCAGACTAAATAAGCCCAGTTCACTCAGCCTCTCCTCAGAAATCATGTGCTCCACCCCTGAACCATTTTTGTTGCACTCTGCTGGACTTTCTCCAACTTGCCCACATCCTTTCTATACTGATGGGGGGGAGGGGTTCAAAAGTGGACACAGTACTCCAGAAGTGGCCTCACCGGTGAAGAATAGAGCAGAATAATTACTTCCATCAATCTTCTGGCAAAGCTCCTACTAATGCAGCCCAGTATGCCGTTATCCTTCTTGGCAACAAGGGCACACTGCTGACTCGTATCCTTCTTATTGTCCACTGTGACCTACAGGACCCTTTCTGCACAGCTGCTGCTTAGCCAGTCAGTCGCCAGGCTGTAGTGGTGCATGGTGCATATCGACTACTCCCCACAGCTAGGTGTCATCCATGAACTTGCTGAGGGTGCAATCCATCCCATCTTCAAAACTGTTAACAAAACCAGCCCCAGAACCAACTCCTGGGGCACTCCACTTGATGCCAACTGCCAGCTAGACATTGAGCCCACTAATTACTACCCACTGAGCCCAACAATCCAGACAGCTTTCTATCCACATTACAGTCCATTCATTCAACCCATACTTCCTCAGCTTGTTTGCAAAAATGCTGTAGGAGATGGTATCAAAAACCTTGCTAAGCCTTCCCTTTTCGGGTAAGGTGGCTATGCAGGTAGGCGATGTGCTCAACATTCTTGAAAGATTGTCGTCTCTGTGCAGTGTATGCAGGAATAGCTGGTTCGTTCAGAACTGGTTGGTAAAGTATCTTGGTTTTTGTGAAGTGAGATAGTGAATGTGTGTTTAGGTGAGTCGCATTAAGCAGGTGTGTGGCAGGGCACTGTTGGTGCCTGCCACTTTAAGGGCTCAGCCAAGCAGCCAGCAGGTGCTTGATTTTGCAGGCATTGTAGATCTCTGGCTGCCTATATAAACAGAGCAGTTTGCTGCTGGTAGGTTAGGCAGTAAGATTATCTGGCTGCAAGGCTGCATGTAAGATCTTGGAGGTAAGGGCAGGCGCTTAAGGGGATGGTTTGCAGGCTCCTGGTCCTAGGCATGACCTAAAACTGCACCCTGTCAGGAGTGGGTGACCTGGTGGGTCTCCCAGTGGTGCAGAAGCCTCCAGGAAATGCCAGGCCAGTTACAACCCTGGTGAAAGGCAGGTTGGGGTGCCTTAATAGCCCCAGCTCCCACAACCAGGTGGGTTACCCCCTTGTAGGGTCCAGAGGGTGGACCCAAGTTAGAGGGGGGGCTAGAGGCTCAGAGGCCTGACTTAGAGTACCCTTGACTGGTCAATGCTGGGACCAGGACCAGAATGGTCAAAAGGGCCAGGGACCCATCACGAAAGAAGCTCAGAGCCGAGGGTCTGGGGTTACTGACTGGCTTTGGTGGCAAGGCCAGGGCCTGTGTGTCCAATGGTCCTGGGGGGACCATATCCAAGAGGAGAAATGGTTCAGGGAGCTAGGCAGCCCAGAATGAGGGCAGGGTAGGCCACCTGAATGGAGGGAACTTGTAGGGGTCTGGACTGGAGGATTCTGGGGCCCAGTGTGGGGCTAGTGATGTGAAGAAAAGCCAGGGGGGCAGGAGTGCCCAAAAGGCCCCCTGGCTCACCAAGGGTGTACGGGAATGCCTGATTGCCAAAAAGGCAGTGTACAACCGGTGGAAGGGGGGTGCTATCTCCAAAGAGGAGTATACCTCCTCTGCTCGGGCCTGTAGGGGGGCTGTCAGGAAGGGTAAGGCGGACATAGAGCTAGGACTTGCGTCCAAAATCAAAGATAATAAAAAGTCCTTTTTCAAATATATAGGGAGGATGAAGAAGGCACCAGGAAATGTGGGGCCCCTGCAAGATCCTCTGGGCAATCTGGTGGTTGGGCCAGAGGAGAAAGCAGACCTCTTTAACCAATTCTTCACCTCCGTTTTCTTGTGCAGGGACAGGGACTTCCCCACTGTGATGCAAGGTGGACTTGAGGGGAACGCTTCCAGACCTCAGGTTGGGGAGGACTGGGTTAGAGAGCTTCTGGAGGGGCTGGACATGCCCAAGTCAGTGGATCCAGATGCTCTCCACCCCAGGGTGTTGAGGGAGATAGTAGGGGTTATTGCAGGACCTTTGGCACAACTTTATGAGTGCTCATGGTGCTTGAGCCAGGTGCCAGATGATTGGAAGATAGCCAGCGTGGTCCCCATCTTTAAAAAAGGGAGGGGGGAGGACCCAGGCAACTATAGGCCCGTCAGTCTTACCTCAATCCTAGGGAAACTCTTTGACAAGATCATCATGGAGCACATCTGTGATGGACCAGCCTCAGGGATGATGCTCAAGGGCAACTAGCACGGTTTCATTAGGGGCAGGTCATGTCAGACCGACCTCATTGCCTTTGATGATCAGGTCACAAAAGCATTGGATGCAGGTGTTGCCATGGATGTAGTCTTTCTGGACTTCAGCAAGGCCTTTGACACCGTCTCCCACCGCATCTTCATTAAATAATTGGGCGACTGTGGCATTGATGCCTACACAGTCAGATGGATTGCAGATTGGCTGAAGGGTCATACTCAGAGGGTGGTGGCGGATGGGTCATATTCGACCTGGGGGAAGTGGGCAGCGGAGTCCCCCAGGGCTCGGTCCTTGGGCCCGCACTATTCAGTTTCTTTATCAGCGAGTTGGACAACGGAGTGAAAATCAACATGTTTAAATTTGCTTATGATGCCAAAATTTGGGGTGAGATGAGCACACAAGTAGGGAGGGAAAGACTGCAGCAAGACCTGGATAGGTTACAGGGGTGGGCTAACAAAAACAGGATGCGTTTCAATACTGACAAGTGCAGGGTGCTGCACTTGGGCAGTAGTAACCAGCAGCACACTTATAAGATGGGAAACTCCCTTCTTGAGGGCACGGAAGCAGAAAGGGATCTTGGAGTCATTA
>NW_017729024.1:144379704-144380352 GCF_001723915.1 Gavialis gangeticus | reverse complement strand
TCATTTGAGCCCAGGTTTTTCTCCTGCCCAGGCAGGGGTCGGACTTGAAGATCTACAAGGTCCCTTCCGACCCTACTTCTATGATTCTGTGAAGAACAGTGGATGCCATCTGCAAGGCTTGGGCTGCAGTGTAGGGGAGGAATGGAACCGCAGATAGTGCCCCCTGGCATTGGGGCAAGAAATGGGCAGCCTCCTGCCTAATTAACAACTTAATTAGATATTATCAAGGCATAGCAGGAAAGAAGGCGGGCGATTGGCCCAGCAACAAGTGGGTGGGTAGACTGGTCCCGAGGAGGCCCCCTGGTACAAGGTGATATGTGCCCCTGCCCTTCACTTAAACATGTAGTGTCCTCCATAGAAACAACTTCCTGTCTGCTAAAGTTTACATTCCCTTCACATGCATGCATGGGATTCCATTTAATGCTCTGCTTTCATTTATTTTTCATTAAACTAGAGACATGTCTCATCTCCTACTTCGTTGTTAACAATGTCCTTGGCTAGAAGGCACCTGTGTACCATTATAAGACAAAGCCTTCTGAACCCTTTGCTGAAATGAAGCATATTGGAACACTCTTTGTTCACTTACACTTCTTTCCTTGGATCACACATGCAGGGGTAGGGAAAGGGACTTAGGCCCCACCTCCAGCG
>NW_017729024.1:144379282-144379640 GCF_001723915.1 Gavialis gangeticus | reverse complement strand
GGGACTTCCCCACTGTGATGCAAGGTGGACTTGAGGGGAACGCTTCCAGACCTCAGGTTGGGGAGGACTGGGTTAGAGAGCTTCTGGAGGGGCTGGACATGCCCAAGTCAGTGGATCCAGATGCTCTCCACCCCAGGGTGTTGAGGGAGATAGTAGGGGTTATTGCAGGACCTTTGGCACAACTTTATGAGTGCTCATGGTGCTTGAGCCAGGTGCCAGATGATTGGAAGATAGCCAGCGTGGTCCCCATCTTTAAAAAAGGGAGGGGGGAGGACCCAGGCAACTATAGGCCCGTCAGTCTTACCTCAATCCTAGGGAAACTCTTTGACAAGATCATCATGGAGCACATCTGTGATGG
>NW_017729024.1:144372073-144378307 GCF_001723915.1 Gavialis gangeticus | reverse complement strand
AAGGAATAAAGGCCATAAGTTGTTGGAGAGTAGGTTTAGCTTAGACGTCCATAAGAACTATTTCACAGTTAGGGCGGCTAGGATCTGGAACCAACTTCCAAGGGAAGTGGTGCTGGCTCCTACCCTGGGGGTCTTTAAGAGGAGGCTTGATGCCTACCTGGCTGGAATCATTTGAGCCCAGGTTTTTCTCCTGCCCAGGCAGGGGTCGGACTTGAAGATCTACAAGGTCCCTTCCGACCCTACTTCTATGATTCTGTGAAGAACAGTGGATGCCATCTGCAAGGCTTGGGCTGCAGTGTAGGGGAGGAATGGAACCGCAGATAGTGCCCCCTGGCATTGGGGCAAGAAATGGGCAGCCTCCTGCCTAATTAACAACTTAATTAGATATTATCAAGGCATAGCAGGAAAGAAGGCGGGCGATTGGCCCAGCAACAAGTGGGTGGGTAGACTGGTCCCGAGGAGGCCCCCTGGTACAAGGTGATATGTGCCCCTGCCCTTCACTTAAACATGTAGTGTCCTCCATAGAAACAACTTCCTGTCTGCTAAAGTTTACATTCCCTTCACATGCATGCATGGGATTCCATTTAATGCTCTGCTTTCATTTATTTTTCATTAAACTAGAGACATGTCTCATCTCCTACTTCGTTGTTAACAATGTCCTTGGCTAGAAGGCACCTGTGTACCATTATAAGACAAAGCCTTCTGAACCCTTTGCTGAAATGAAGCATATTGGAACACTCTTTGTTCACTTACACTTCTTTCCTTGGATCACACATGCAGGGGTAGGGAAAGGGACTTAGGCCCCACCTCCAGCGGGTAAGGTCCCCTAAATCACCTCATATTACAGTCATAGTTCTGTCAAACTCTTCCAGTAAATCTACCACTATTCAGTTCAGCTCCCCTACCACATTCAGTGCACGGGAGGGCTTGCAGATATTTCTCAGTAGCTATTGCTAGTTCTAGGAAAAAGAGTTAAAGTTGCTTTGGCATGTATAGTTACTCTATTTCCTGGTTTGCACAGTTCTGAGAGTTGCCAAATTCAATGTCCTGGGAAGACAAAGGACACTAATTCTGCTAGGTAACCTTACCTGGGTTAAAAAAATCTTAATCCCCAAATATGATCAATTAATTGACTAAATTGTTCTGTCACTACCTGTCCTCTTCTCAGACTCTCCCAGGCTCCAATGGTTTGGCACTTAGAGCAAACACTTGCACCTACATCTGTATATTTGGGGGTGGGGACATATGTACATTGAACCCTAAAGCAGTACTTCCTAGCTTTCATCCTTTGTTACAGACTCCTGAATCCTTGTGAAAGAAAGAAGAGGAAAGGTAGTTCTGAAGTGTTTTTGGAGGTTACATGTGATGGGAGCAAAGAAGGGAAGGGAAAGGTATCAGGGCAGTGTCTGTATACCCAGAACCCATTCATGACAGTGAGCTGTCCCAAGACAGCTATTGGACTCTGTGTCCGAATAAGGTAAGTTCCTATGAAAAAGGGCTTTGACCTCTGGAAATACCAGGGCTTCACAAAACCAGAGCCCACTGCTAGTTTAGCCAAATGGGCCAAGGAAGGGATTGCAGAGAGGGCTGGGTGACATAGCAGATGTGTTTTCCATGAATTCTGAAGGGCTTCATGTGGTACTGAGTCCATCTGGGACAGAGTGTCTTCTCAAATGTTTTCTGGGAGTGAGAAGCACCACACTGCCTCCCTTGGGGGGAGCTAGGACATAAAATACAATTTAGCCCATTAAAAAAAGGAAGAAACCAGTTATTTGTTGCATTTTAAACAAACAGATTAACATTAACACTGAGCTGCCTTTTCCTTCAACTTGAAGATGCAATCTGTAAAAAATGTAGAATCATATTTTAACAAAATAATATCCCACCTTCCCTCTTCCATGTTACCTTCCCTTAGCTGGCCAAAAGGAAAAACAGTGATGCCACTGAGCAGTTCTACAGATGGTGTTAGATGCCTGAATTTTCTGGCGTCTCCAATGAATTATTTATAGTGAAAACAAGAGCTAAGAAACTTGCAGAATGAAGGGAGTCACCAGCTGCAAAGTTCCCTTGACTGCACAGTGTTGGCATCACAAATTTTCTTCAGAAAACCTCAGAAGGGACTGCTGTGCTCTGGAAAAGAGTTCAACAGAATTAAAGTCCTCATAAAGCAAAAAAAGAAAGCATCCAGTCATTCATACCTGGCAATGCATCCCACCGCTGCAACGTCATTGGAGGCATCACAAATCCGAGGGGTACGATTTTGCTCCTTTGACAAGCTGCCAGTATTAAGTGGGTAGCTTGGAGTCTGTCCTGGCACGCCTTTATCTCAGCACCATCAACAGCAACACATCTGGGAACCAGAGAAATCAGCAAATCCGGTCCATCCAATTCATCTGGCTTTAGCCTGTACTGGCTAAATTAGCAGAGGAAGGCAATGTGCCTCCTCCCCAGTCTTATGATGACCTTAGAGCAGGAGTTGGCAACCTATGGCCAGTGAATTGGATCTGACCTGCTAAGCAATTTAATCTGGCCTGCAAAACCAAGACATTGTTGGTAATTTGACAGTGGGGAGACTGGCAGCAATTCAGAAGTAGAAAGAAGCAGTAGCAGTGGAGGTGGCTGGGTCATAAGCAGTGGCCTGCTTTCAGAGCCAGCTCTATTAATTTGGTCCGCCACTCCTAAAAGGTTGCTGACCCTTGCTCTAGAGCACTGTGCATTCTTATGGGGAGGTAAATTCACTTTCAATTCTCTCTTTTTTACAAGGAGCGTGAGGGTGGCTTATATTTGTGATTCTTTTCTTAGCAGAGAAACAAGTGCACATTAGCCACAACTGAATTACATCTCAGTCCCATGCTCATAGTTTTCCTGTCACTGTTATAGAACCACTAGGAAGTTCAGAGCTTGGAACAGATATATAGAGCAGTGGTTCTCAAACTTTTTTTTTTGCGGACCACTTGAAAATTGCTGAGGGACTCAGCTGACCACTTAATAAACTATTTTTTGTTCTACAAATCAAAGCATACAACTCATATTTTAATACCAGTAGTCTTACCTTACAAGTACAGATGTTCTCAATTGTTCCACAACCTTTCTGCGGACCACCTGAACAGAGCTCATGCACCAGTGGTGGTCCACGGACCACAGTTTGAGAACCTCTGATAAAGAGAGACCGTATGGTCTCCAAAATCAAGACTGCATTGTCTATAATTCATCTGAGGAGAAGGGACAAAAAAGGGTCCTTTAAAATAGAACTCTTCCAAGCAGTTTTGGGATCCTGTAAAAGGGACAGCAACACACCTAAGTAACACATCTGGCTCTTGACTTGAAACTCATAGGTTGGGTGGATTTCTCAATCTCTTAAAAAAAATCAGGGCTGTCAGTGTCGCCAGAACATAAGGGAAAGTGAGCAGAACAGAAAAGAAAGAGAAACAGGGGTCTTGTCCAGGCAGTTGGCAAGGTCATTTTCTGCACTGAATCTCTTCTCATCTGGATTTATTTGAAAGAGGTTATATCTTTCCCAATTGTTAACAACATCTACTGTCTTTTGTTTCTAAATATTAAGGCATGAGTAGATGGGGTCAGCAGACAGGAAAGTCTCAGACCTTTTACTTTCCCATGGTGAGCAGGTATGCACTACACCCTCCTAGTGATTAACTCTTGTGAAGGAGGATTATAGTTTGTGCCAACATGCTTGAAACAATTCTCTCCATGAAACTAGTTCTCCCACGAAATTAATCTGGCCTATAAACAAGTCCAAAATCAAAAATATGCATGCCAGCAATGGGATCATCCTAGCTAGGGGTGAAAAAGACCACAGCTCACTGAATCTCCCTGCTAAGGTAGAATATAGTAAGCAGGAGATGCTTATTTCTCTGTTGCACTTCTTGATCTCTCTGCAGGACACATGCCAGACTTTAGCATTAGCCCAGAAGAGGATCTGCCCAAGAAAGATTCCAAGGAACAATATGCTTTTTTCTTGCCTCCTTTATTATTTCCTCCTATTAAACAAGCCATTGACTTTAATTATGCTTGCCTCAGGCAAAGAAGCCTGGCAGATTTGAAGACCATTATTATTATTAGTTAGGTGAGTTTACTTGCCAAACATATTTTCCCAAGTTCTCTAAATGGCCTACTCATCAGGAACTAACAAAGGCCCCATTCACACCAGGGCAACCTAACTGGTTTTAAACATGGTGCAAAATTGGTTTAAGCAGGGCTTTTAAATTCTTCCTTTATCTACTGACAGTTTCCAGAGTCATCCACTTCACTGTTCCTAGCAAAGGAGGAAGCATAGGCTAGTTCAAATAAGGTCTTTAGGTTCCTAAAGCAAGACTTTGGTAGAGTTGAGGTCCCGAAGTCCCCAACCCCTGTCTAATCTCCTCCAAATCTCCTATTTGACATTAAGTTCCTTACCTAAAATGTTGCATCTGGGCCTGTTTAGAAATGATCCACTTTGAGTAGCCCCCTCTAACATATAAAAAACAGCCAAGAACAGCCGCACTTTAAACAATTCTGTAGTGACAAGAGCACTCACCAAGGAAAATGGAAGATTCAGCTTTCATTCCCTATTCAAACTTAGAGGCTTTCAAATCCACATTTCACACCTCCCAGGAGAGGACTCAAACCAACAATTCATAGGCTATGCTATGGGGGACCCCTCAACAGGAGGGCAAAGTAGCTCCTTCCTACCTTGGGTGGCAGAAGATGTGGAGTTGAAGACCTTCCACGTAACTGGAGAGTTGAGCCTGGGTCTCCCATTTCTTGGGCAAATGCTCTAACTCAGGGATGCTCAACCTCCAGCCAATGGGTTAAATGTGGCCTGCAAAGCCATGGCATCTGCCCCATGGGTCTCCCCACAGGTCAGAAAATTTGGTGTGGGGGGAGAAATGGCCATTAATACTGCCACCCTCTCCCACTGCAAAATTCTCAAGTCCCACACAGCTGGATTGGGGCTGGCCCATGCCCCCTTCTACCAAGTTGATAGATTGGGGCCAGGCCATGCTCCCCTTCCCCCTGCATGGCTGGATTGGGGCTGGGATGTCCCTTGCCCCAGTCTGTGTGGCTGCACCTGTTTAGGCAATGGATCAGGGCCACTGGCCAGATCTGGCCCACAGGCAGACTGGGCACCGCCCATCTGGCTCACTAGGGAAAAAGGTTGAGCACCACTGCTCTAACTGCTACACTGATATAGAAAAAGTAGGTACAAGTACATTCATAACTTCCACCACCCTCATTTTAAAAGAAAACAGAAGTGAGACCTGTTCAGTTATTTCCAAGTATATCTGTCCTCAGGAAAAGATTCCAGATTTTGGATCTCAAGTAGATGGAGGTACCTCCTTACAGCCCTGAGACAGGCAGGTAAGTTCTAGAGAAGGGAAAGATTTAAGATGCACCCCCTTCCTCAGAGTTTCTGCAGTCGTGTGGCTGGTGCTGGGAGATCCTTATCTCCCAGCCCAAGTCCCATAGTTATGGGACCCAGGCTTGGAGATGCTTATCTCCCAGCACCAGCTCTACAGTTGTGCTTGGAGCCAGTGTTTGGAGATACTTATCTCCCAGACCAAGTCCTGTGCTCACGGGACCCAGGCTGGGAGATCCTTATCTCCCAGTGCCAGCTCCTCAGTCACCTGCAGCTCTTTCCAAGTCCTCTGCCTCAGATCGGGGAGCTGAGGCCAGGAGCTCCCTGCTGCTGGGAAAAGGGGATACTGTTTCTGCCTGGGCTCTGGTGGCAGAACTTGCCCAGGCAGCTAGGTAGCCCTCCAGGGGGAGAGTAGTATCCCAGCCCCTGCCAGGAGACAGCTGTCTCTTGGCTCCATGCTCTCTGCCAGTCCCTGGGTTAGCACCCGGGGGGCTTAAAGCTCCCCCTGGTTGCTGCAGGGGGTCGGTGCAGGGCTAGCAAGGGCAGGAGCATATTACTGCCAGGAGCAGCATATCTGCTCCTGAGACCCTGCCTGTGTAGACACCTGCCTGGGTTAGTTTACTCTAAAGTAATTTACTCTAGAGTAAACTGATCCCACATTATTTGTATGTGTAGATACACCCACTTATGCCTGGACTATTCTCTGGCTGCAAAAATGCTCCAGGGAGGTGTTTGTAGGTAGAGTACAGGTGATGTGGCTTGTTAGCCTGTGGCAGAGCCAAATTACCTCTCTCTTTAATCCCTGTACCAGCCTCAGCAATGTAGCAGAGAGCCCAATTCTGCACTTGTAACTGCTGCAGACATTTAACTTGTGCAAG
>NW_017729024.1:144359606-144371995 GCF_001723915.1 Gavialis gangeticus | reverse complement strand
TATATATATATATATATATATATGAAATCAGAATGGCAAAACTTTGCTCCTACTTTGGTGCAAGGCACTAGAGAATTAGGCCCTTAGACTTATACCACTGTAGAGCAGGAGGGAAGAATACAGTGCAGAGGGTTGAAATTTGCACTAGCTTAGAAGACCTGGCTAAAAATTGTCACTGAAATGTTTTTGTACATATTAAGCAGTAGCTTTCAAAGGGCTTATTAAAATATCCTGCAAAAAAACAATTAGAGCTCTTGCTCAGCCCTGCCCTGGAGGTAGCCCAGTGAAGTCAACATGAAGATACATGTTGCTGCCTGGTCCTGCTTCAAGTTCCTCCTCACAACAAAGCCTGTGCCTTAGAAGCCACAATATAGCCTTTTATCTGCATCGAATGCAAGGGGCTACCAGACATAGAGCTGCTAATGGAAAGGTCATGAAATTCCATAGCTGTTTGGAAAGGGAATCCCAGCAAAAAAAGCCTACAACATGGGTGTGGAGGAATATCCCACACTCCATCAATGTCTTGACACAAAGCAAGCAGGGTGTATAGTATTTGGATGGAGAGAGAGAGTAGGCTTTTTTTGGCATTGGTCACAATAAATCTGCTTGTCCGAGGAAAGTTTGTGGGGGAGGCTGAGGGGTAGGAGACGATGGGCATGTTAAAGGAAAATGCATTTTTACATAATAAGACATTGTAGAATATGTGAAAATGAGTGCCAGGACTGTGGAAAGATTTCCCCAGCAAGGGGATGCAAAATATTGGCTTGTCATGATATGTCATGTTCAGTAAACACCCATTACAGACATTGAACCAGGCCTTACATTAAAGCTAACTAAAACATCCAGGTTCTCCAAACTATCTTTTAATTGTGAGCGAGCTTGGCTTTGTTTGCACCAATTTTGCTGCTGTTATTTATGAACTCAGTCTCCTTCTGGCATATGTAGCAACAACTGTAAATGCAAATAGTTCTGTTTCTGTGTAATGTGTGTCCAGTGAAAAAATGTCCAATGTCAGGTAGGTTAGACCTATATATTGATTTTATGTAAGAATTACTTACAACGTGTAATAGTGCCTATGATACATTGGAATAAACTCTCAATAAAAGTTCTGATATTTGCACTGAGATATTTCCATGCAGTGTTTGAAAACCAAAAGCTGTCTGAGACCTGGAAAGTGAAGCTTACTAGAGACAAAAATGAAACTTACATGAGGCAGAACTTGTTAAAAACAGCTTTTCGAAGTCTATGACAAGCTGTGAGGTGAGCATGCTGGGAAAAATATTAAATTTACAATGAGACTAGAAAACAGCCAGGAAGTTGTTTTAATAAAGAGGACTGAATTTCTACTTTTCTGAGGACAAGTTATCATAGCAGAAGATTTTTCAGGCGTTTCTAAACTGAAGCATGCTGTGCTTGAGGTTATTGTGCATTGCTGTTTTCCTTACTTTTATGTTTTATATTGGAAACTGTTTACATAACCTTTTGCCTGTGTTTAAAGTTCACTGACAGCAAATACATACTGTCTTCATTAGAGTTTATGGGACTGCTAAGCTACAAGGTACAAGCTAAGGTATCAAGCTACAAGAGTGATTATATTTGTTAGTGCGCTAAGTTTGGTGCTTCCTAAAGCCAGACCTGAGCAATGATGCAATAGAAAGTGCCATGCCTTCTCATGAAAGCAACCAGACTCCTGAATGCTCATGAACCATGATGGACCAGTTTGTGAATGCAGTGTGAGGGCTAGACCGACCGTTTCTAACCACAGGGGGCATTGTGACTCAGAAACATAGCTCTGACTCACAGTTTGTTCCCTGCTGTCTTCTTGCCATAGAAGGGTTATGATTTGATGTGGGCCTGTTCCAGCAGCCAGTTGCTATGCTGGTCAATAAGAAGGGCATGCAGTTAATGCTTCCCTTATCTCTCCTGCCCCACACTAACTACCTGCTCCAGAAAGGGTAAAGTGAACATTTAGGACTGGCAGATGCTTCAGGGCTTGGTCTGTGCTCCTTGTAGCTCACACAGGCATGCATTTCACGGTGCACCCTGAGGACAATACCAAGTCACAAATATTACTTTGGCTCAGCTGTATGAGAGCCAAGTTAAAATGCTTTGATCTCTAAAGCATTCATCTGACTTGGGTTCTTCCTGGATCCAAAGAGCAACAGGAGAAACAAAACAAATAGCAAAATATCTGGGGAAAACAGGCCTGAAGTTCAACTTAATGTTATGGATGAGTTCATATGTGGTTTATGTGGGGAATATTTTTTTCTGTTTTTCTCTAGTAGAAATAAATGCCTTAGAGCAACTCCTTAAGAGACACGGTCCAGGTAGTGCAAAAATGGTTTAACGCTTTAGATGATGTATTGCTGTGGGGGGCAAAATGCCCCCCGATGTAAGTTATTGCTGCTTGGTAGCTTTTCGTATGTCTGCCTACACGCTGTGCTGCAGCCTAGAGCACACTAGGATCATAGTTCCTTTCAGACATGATTCTGACACATTTTCTACACTGGGGCCCCTGGCACACATTCATTTAAAGGCCTAATGGGATTTGATTCCTGATTCCAACAATTGTACCTCCTGCCACGCCACAAATGCATGGGAGGAAGTGTGATTTTGGGATTGGGGATCAACCACCAATTGTGTCCTTTCTACTTGTCAAGTTGAAAGAGAGTTGCCCTCAGGTCCGGGACTGGGGCCAACAATCAACTGATTGTCAGCCCTGGATTGCACCAGGGCTGGTTCAAGACTCTAGTGCAGTCCCTCACCACAGCCAACAATCAGCTGATTGTCGGCCCAGCCCTGACTTGCTATATATTCAATTTAAGGCACCATACAAACTAGCTATAAAAATGTCCTACATTATATGTTCTAAAATATATGTAGACTGTTTTTATGGTTGGTTTTCCATTCTATGATGCCTAAATTGGGTGTCTGTGTAGCACCCTTGTCATTTATGCCACAATTAACATGTTGGATGCAGTATAAATGTAAAGTGGAGGGGGGGAGGGCTGTGATTTGTAAAAGGGGAAGTTTGTCTCAGTCCTCTACTGAACCTGTACTGGTGGAATTTCCCTCTGCCCTTATGTGGCCCTGTATGATAGAGTGGGAACTAGAACAGGCCTCTGTATGTTATTACCAAATATCCATGTGCCATGGAACTTGGCAATTGGGTACGTTTGGGAAATGAAAAAAAAAGCAAAATGATAAAATAACATTCTCTTAGGCCTGTTTTATTCTGTCCCTGCAGATCAGTTAATTTGCTTTGAAGTTTAACAGTGAGTATTTCAGATCAGTGAGTCAGAAGTGATCATATAGACCATGAGTGATCTTTTGCACTCTTAATTCTGCTGAATAAGAGACAGAGCACTGTTATAGTTGCTGGGCAATTGAATTAGACTGCAGCTCAATTCTGGTGAGACTGAGCTCTATCTACAGAAAAGACAATGTCAGGTTTAAGCGAGCTTAAACACAAAAAAGAAGCTTACAGGAAATGGAAGCTTGGACAGAGGAGTAGGGAATAGGATAAGAAAATTGCTTGGGCATGCTGGGATGGCCAATGCATAATTGGAGTGGCAGCTAGCAAGGGACATGAAGGGTAACGAGAAGAGTTCTACAAGTATGTTAGCAACAAGAGGAAGGTCAGAAGATGTGTGGGTCCTTTACTGAATGGGAGAGGCAACCTAGTGACAAATGATGAAGAAAAGGCTGATGTGACTGCAGAGCTGCTGGCCATTATCTTTGAAAACTCATGGTGATTGTGGGAGATTCCAGACAATTGGGAAAGGGCAAATATAGTGCCTATCTTTAAAGGAAGAAGGAGGATCCACAGACCAGTCAGTCTCACCTCAGTCCCCAAAATAATCATGGAGCAGGTCCTCAAAGAATCCATTTATAAGCACTTGGAGTAGAAGAGAGTGATGATCAGGAACAGTCAGCGTGGATTCACCAAGGGCTGACCAAACTGATTGCTTTCTATGATGAGATAACTGGTTCTGGGGATGAAGGGAATGAAGAGAAAGCAGTGGACATAATATACCTTGACTTTAGCAAGGCTTTTAATACCATCTCCCACATCATTCTTGCAAGCAAGCTGAGGAAGTATGGGTTGGATGAAAAGACTGTAAGGTGGACAGAACGCTGGCTAGATTGTTGGGCTCAACAGGTAGGGATCAATGGCTCAATATCTAGTTGGCAGCTGGTATCAAGTTGGTCTGTTCTGGGGTGGTCTTTTTCAATACCTTTATTAATGATCTGGAAGATGGGATGGAGTGCACCCTCAGAAAGTTCATAGATGACACCAAGATAAGGGATGTAGTAGATATGCTGGAGAGTAGGATGAGGATTCAGAGTGACCTAGACAAATTGGAGTATAGGGCCAAAAGAAATCTCATGAGGTTCATGAAGGACAGGCACAAAGTTCTGTGCTAGAATGGAAGAATACCACACTGCAGCCTGGAGACTGACTGGCTAAGCAGGAGATGTGCAGAACAGGACCTGGGGGTTACAGTGGACTATAAGATGGATACGAGCGAACAGTGTGCCCTTGTTGCCAAGAAGGCTAACAGCATACTAGACTGCATTAGTAGGAGCATTGCCAGAAGATCAATAGAAGTAATTATTCTGCCCTATTCTTCACTGGTGAGACCACTTCTAGAGTACTGTGTCCAGTTTTGCCTCCCCTCCAGTATAGAAAGGATGTGGGCAAGTTGGAGAAAGTCCAGCAGAGTGCAACAAAAATGGTTCAGGGGCTGGAGCACATGATTTCTGAGGAGAGGCTGAGGGAACTGGGTTTATTTAGTCTGCAGAAGAGAAAACTGAGGAGGGATTTGATAGCAGGCTTTAACTTCCTGAAGGGGAGTTCCAAAGAGGATGAAGCCAGACTGTTCTCAGTGGTGACAGATGACAGAACAAGGAGCAAGGGTCTCAAGTTGCAGCAAGGGAAGTTTAGGTTGGATATTAGGAAAAACTTTCTTACTAGCAGGGTGGTGAAGCATTGGAACAAGTTACCTAGAGAGGTGAGGGAATCTTCATCCTTGGAGGTTTTTAAGGCGTTGGTTGACAAAGCCTTGGCTGAGATGATCTACTTGGGGATGGTCCTGCTTTGAGCAGGGGGTCGGACTAGATGACCTCCTGAGGTCCCTTCCAACCCTAATTTTCTATGATTCTAAGTAATGTATATCTTTAGTGAGAAGAGACAATGTGCAGCTCTATTGCTGCTACCCTACCAACATTATTTCTATTAGTAATCATCTCTTATTGAATAGATTATTGTTGTACAGGTTCCTCTTCCTTCCCAGACATGGAGCAATCACTCAAAAAAAACAACAGAACAGCAGAGAATCCTACTCTAACCTTTCCAACCATCAATCTACTTGCATTTCTGACTGTGAGTAAGAAGCAGCGATAGGCACATAAGAATGAACTTAAATTTATTGTTATCAATTACTTGTTGGTAGGTAAAATCCAAGAGTAACAATCTACATAGAACTAGGAAGAAGGGGCATTTTCCAGCTGTGAATATGTGGAGGAGGCAGCTAGAAGTCTGTCTGTCTGTCTGTCAGCATGTTTTGAGTGCTGGATGCTATTGCAGCCTCTCTATAACTAGGGGTGCAGACATGCAGGTCCCTGCTTTAACTCATGGCCCTTTGCATAAAGCGCCCTGAGTTAGAGTGACCTCCTCCCACCCCACACACAACAGAAGTTCACTTGTTGTGTTGGGGGAAGGAGTGAGCCTGCCTGCCTGCCTGCCTGCCTGTCCTGTAATCAGGGCTGAGCTGATGCAGCCTCCTGCAATCCTTCCCAGCTGCAGGTTGGGGCTTGCCCAGCCTGAACTGAAGGAGCTGAGGGGGGCGGGGGAGGCAGGTGCAAGACAGGGGGGCTCCAATCCACCTGCTCCCCCCTCTAGCTCAGGCAAAGCCACAGCTTCCTCCCCCTCTCTTCTCCCCTCTCCCTTCTTGCATACAGCACCAGGATGGGGCGGAGGTAGGCTGGGCTGCATCAGCCCAACCCCAACCACACTGACAAACTGACCCTGGGAAACAGAAGTTCCCTAAGGTGCTCAACTTTGGAGCCCCTTCATTTGATCCCTCATTAAATGAGGGTTAATTTGTTGCATAATCAGCCCCTTTTAAAGCACGCAGCATCTATGCACTTGTTAGGGTACAGCTGTACAGCACTGTCAGGGGGCCAATCACACAACAAATGTCACTTCTGTCAGTGTTCTAATTTGCTTGATAAAGACTTCATTTAGTTTTATAAGCATGGAGTTTCTATGTTCTTAGGTGTGTAGTCGATGAAACATGATTGCAGAAGTTATATCAACAGCAAGACAGAGAAAGTGATAAAGAGGAAAACAAAAGCGCATCTAGAAACAGGTATCTGGAAAGGGCTCAGAATAATGGCTCAGATGAAGAGAAATACTGGGTATGCAGACAAACAACTTTGCAAAAGCATGGAAATAATGGAAGCCAAACCAAGTCTGTAAACAGAGCTGACTGTGAAGGAAAGAGACAAGAAAATAAAAGCTGTTTTATTATTTCTTGGTTAAGGAAAGAGTGAAGGGTGAAGTGAGACACCAGTGCCAGGACTAATGCTCAAAACACTGAACTGATAAAAGTGTTTGAAGAGTCCTGTGCCCTTAGACAGAGTGATAATGCTGGGAGGCACTGTAACTAAGGAACAGAAAAGCTGAGGGCAGTGACATGTCCTAAAGACTTCTCAGTTAGAAACAGAATCATCTGTTGGGTATACAATTCTAGGTTATGCAGAGATTGTTGATAAAAACAGATATCTTCTTCAAAAATACCTCCAAACAAGAAGGGCAACTGGACAGTTTAGAAAAGGATAGAAACAATGACAGTCAGCAGTGCAGAACAAGTACACAGGCTCATACTAAAGGAACTCAAGAGAGACAACAAGGACAGACCAATCAAGAATGTCAGCATCATGGTTTGATGTATTTGCAGTAGAATCCTACACAAACAGCAGAAAAAAGTTGTACCTTTAGATAACAAAAATCAACAACTTTATTATCCCAATGTCCCAGCTTTGTCAAGAAAAGAAAGGAGTGTAAATGCAGTCACTAAAAGCACTGAGATGTCTGATGAAGAAGAGGATATCTAGTGCTGGACTTTTAATCAGAGACTTTCAATGCATATGCAATACAGAAGTAGACTGTCAAGTATTTGAATGCCACGTTTGCAACTATTGATCTCAAATAAAGTATCAGTTTGGTTCCAGATGGATGGTGGAGCCAGCTACAATGTAATCCCTGTAATGCTGGGTACATCTACAAGTTCATTAATGCTCAGTAGTTACTGTGCATTTCATTTAGTACTTGTATAATCAAGTACTAAATAAATGCACAGTACTGCCAGTAAATGCCATTTTAGTGATGGTACTGTGCAGTAGCCCAATAGTACTGAGTAGTAACCTATTAGCACTGTTTGTGCTGTGACACACTACTGCACAGTATTATTAGGCTACTGCACAGTTAGTGTCTTGTGTTGCCCACTGAGAACTGGTAATATTACCCTGGAGAAATATGGCCAGGGATGCTGATGTACAATAAAATCACATAAGCCTGTCAAGAAACCCACAGAACAAAAGACAATCATTTGGAATTTAAAGTGCTGAGCCACACAACTGCAGTTTGATCACAATACCACATTATATCTTCAGTGTACGAGAAGTTAACTCTTACTGCCAGGTGGGGATAACTGACAGAGACCCAGTCCCCCCAGTACTGGTATAAAAATCGCTGTTCCGTACCGTTGTGCTCATATTCCACATGACCTTTCATTTTAAATATAGCCTGTTAAGATTTGCATCAGAATGAGTCAGAATTCCTAAAAGTATATGATCTTAAACATTTTGTAAAAAAAAAAAAAATGGAATTATAATTTCTATTGATACCTCCTATTTACAACTTTGAAAATGTAAGGCTATGAGTTGATACCAAACAGAATGTATGCTAATTAGAGATGATTTAATTTAGACTTGATTAATGAATAACTACATAGGTAAAAATTTATATGGTTCATTATTAATGATAAGATCATAATATTAATTATGACCACTATTTGACAATTCACTAATTATTTTTTTAATGTTCGTGAAGATCAATATTTCATAGATTGCAGCATGAATTAATAGTTGGTTGAAAATTCATACCATGAAGTATTTTGTCATTTATTATTTCCAGATTTTAGAAGTGTCAATCATTCAGTTAGGGAACATAAATATTGCCATGTGACTTAGATGACAGATAGCTAAGAGCAAACATTTTATGAACCACCCATAAGCTGAAAATTGTTTGTGCAAACTATTTGGCAAAACTTAGAAAACAAGTGTTATATTTGCCAAAATCAGGATCATTTCACAAATGAATAGGATGAAATATACAAAATACTAGTATTATTCATGATGAATAGTACGAGTAGTTCCAGTGTTGACATCATGATAGGAGAATAATTTGAATCACTCCAATCTTTGCAATTAAATATGCTTAGATCTACTAATTTGGTTAAATAGTCCATTATTTTATCCCTTCTTCTTTTTCCCTTTCTTAAAAGATTGGGGAAAAAAAGAAAAAATGAAAAACTAAGTATGTGACATTTCAAATCCTTCTCTCAACTAACCTGAAAACAGAAGAAAGGAAATAAAAGTGAAAACATAAAAAACAATAACATGTTGTTTATATCCATTTTACTAGACATACTAATATCCTGTTACTTATAATGCTAACAACTTGCTTAGTTCATTACCATGGAAAACATCTACTTTGCAGACACTTATCTATCTTTCTTGGCTGTCCTGTTACTTGCAGCTCTTTATGTTTAGGAGAGGTCTGGCTTAAGAACAAGACTGGGAAATAAGAACTCCAGACTCATGATCCCAGCTCTGACAGCAAATCTGTCTTCAAACGGAACAAGATAATATCCCAAAATGGCCTCTGCTTATTTTGAGTTTTGGAAATGCTCAGGCCTTGTTTTTCAGAGATGACCACAGGCAATTCAAATCACTGTTACTCTGTACCTATGAATATCAAGGCCAAGGATATTTTGTTCTGATCATTCTGTTTGGGGTGGTGTATGGTTCTGATTGTTGTTGTACCTAAGCAACTTACAGTGCCTTAATTGATATCACTGATGTTTGTTATACATCATTTATTGTCTCTCTTTCTCATTATGTCCTGGAGGTTCAAATTGTGTATACTCATAAGTGGATATCTGTAATGCACTCTGAAAAGGAAAAGTGCTCCATGCTATAGGCACTAGGGATATTCATGTTGTAAAACAAAGCTGCCATAAGAATACAGAACTTGCACCATATCCAGCAGACATTTTCGGCATATTTTTACTGAGGTTAATATAATATTCATAACACTGCTAAAAGACCGTTTGTTGGACAAAATGATTTTGCCACTGGCATTTATCTATAGAAGAGATTTTCTGTTTCATGCCCACATTCTAGCATATAATTATAGTAATAAAGTCTAGTCCTTTGCTGCTGCCAGTATTATGAAATCATGGCAATGGTTGTAAAAATAAAAGAGGTCACAACCCCTCCACACACACACATACACCCACTCTGTAGTTGATATCAAATAGCTTTGGTGGGAAAATGCAGACCTTTAAACTTTCTCTACCAAACTCAATGCATTCTGTATTTAACTTATCCTCTAAACCAGTTTGTGTTATAGGAATTTGAAAACTGCATATAACCATGGAAAAAGTCTGTACTTAATTAGCTACTGAGTCCAGCTTGATTTAAGCAAAATAACAATCATTTCTTTGTGCTAACTATTTTTAATGATATGCATTACATGCATCAGTCTGTCTTTATGCCAAGGCTATTCTAGCATTGACCCTGCTTCACTGTTTTACTTTTGGCAAAGAGATGTATCAGGAAATGTCTGCATGGAGATGCTTTTTATCTCTGTTTGGGTATGAGCAACTCTTCCTCAATAACAAAACCCATTCTTTTAAATTTACAACTACTCAAGCAAAATGAGCTATGAAGGCAAGCAATTAATCTATGTAAAAACAGAATAGTGAGTTGGGATTAGAGGAAGGAGGAACAGTAGAATTGACTTCTGCCCCTGCAGTTTGTAGGTATTTAATAAGTACCAATGATACAGTTGTCCATAACTGGCCCTTGAGTTCAAGGGATGAATAAGGTAAAAGAAGAAATGTGCCTACAGTGTGAAAGAAAGGGAAGTGATGGCTGGGACTTTGCTCATTATTAACTGAGTTTCAGAGGCTCTGAGGCCAAGATGTTCCAAATCAATGAATCATTTTAAGTGCCTCTGTTTTGGGGATGTTGAACTTGAGGACCTGTTTTTGAGGAAGTTTTTGATTCCTTTTAAAAGAGCCTACATTTCAGAAAGTGCTGACACCCAGTCCCTGAAAACCAGGTTCATTTAGTGTGCTGAACACTCAAGAATTGCTACTCACCCTTCAAAATCTTGGCTGTAGTTTTTTTTCTAGGCAAGGAAGTGCAGGACTGAGACTGTGGTAGGAAAAGGGAAGTTTAAAAATCAAGTCAAGTCAGTCCCAAGGCTGCTGCAACCATTGAGGCATCTGAGGTGCTGTAATAACCTTCCTAGGTCAGTTGAGTTGCTTTGCATCATTGATGATTCTTTTGAGTAGGTTGACCTGGTGCTGCCCATCTCCTGTCCAACTATGGATGGCCATTTGCTCACAGGGAGATCGTCTGCCCTTTGACAGGTCTTGTTTTTAGTCCTGCTGGTTGTCCACACACCCTCCTCACCCAGGCTAGCCCAGGTGGGGGAGCCGATTTAGTCGCCAACAACCAGAGCCACCTGAAAAAAATGTTCAATTTTTTCGGCCTTCTTCACTGGAAAGCAAAAAATAAAAGCAACCATGGGGAAGAAGCAGATAGCAGTGTTGATTAAAGAATACTGGGTGCATCTACATGTGCAATTAAGGGTATTTGGGTTTACGATGCAGTAAACCAGCCCTGAGCAGGCATCTACACACGCAGCCGCCTCCTGGGAGTGGATTTGTTGCTTATGGGAGTAGGCTGCTTCAGGCCTCCTCCTGCCCTGCTCCACTCCCCTGCTCCCACCCTCCTGTGCTGCATGGCCACATGGCCAGGCTCACCACCCCACCTTTGGCGTGCTCCCCCCGAGCTGTCACCTACCAGCCCCTGGGTCGCCACCCAGACCCTGACAGGGACCTCAATGATGCCCACGTGGACACCAACCACCATGGGTGCCATCCACGAGCTTTTGAGGCTCCAGCCCTGCTGTGTGTGGGCCTGCCCTGACAAGCAGGACTGGTAGTTCCACATCATCAAGCACACCTGGGAAGATGAGCAGTGGGTGGACTCCTTGGAGATGGCCACATTCCAGGAGCTACTTGACCAGCTCCACCTGTACCTGAAACACAGCCCACCACTATGCGGTTGCCCCTCCCCATAGAGACCCAGCTGGCCATCATCCTCCTCAAGCTAACCATGCCCACCAGCCTACAGTACATCAGCCACCTCTTCAGGGTGGGCAAGACAACCACCAGGAAGGCCATCCTGGAGGTCTTTGGTCTTTGGCATCCTCCAGAACATTCTGGCCTATACCGTGCTCCACGTCAATGACCCCCTGGAGGTGGTGGCAGGATTCTGCACCCTGGGCTTTCTGCAGTGCATTGGGGCCCTGGATAGGGCCACAGGGGCCACATCCCTGTCACCTGCCTGCCCTGGGGGCACTGGTCATACTACAGTCTGTGGGGCTTCCATTCAGTTGTGCTTCAAGCTGTGGTGGACCACCCAGGCTCCTTCAGAAATATCAGCCCTGGCTGGGATAATAGTACCGACAATGCCTGGTTCTTCTGGAACTCTGCCCTGATGGAGAGGTGCTCTGGACCTCCAGCTGGGCAATGTCATTATCCCACCCCTCCTCATCAAGTACCCCACCTACCCACTCCTCACCTGGCTCATGTGGCCCTACACCAACCAGATCAACCCACACCAGGCATATTTCCACAGGTGCCTGGGCTGGAGCCATGCACTGGTGGAGTGTGCCTTCAGCCACCTGAAGGGATGCTGGTGTACCTTCACTGCCTGCCTCAAGGTCATGGAAGCCAATATCTCCTGGGTCATCGTCGCAGCCTGTATGCTACATAACATCTGTGAAGCCCAAGGAGAGCTCGTCCATAAGGTGTGGGCAGAGAAGGGAAGCAGCAGGCAAAGGAGACCTGGCACCGGGAGCATCAGCTGTGGAGGCAGTGACAATGATGGTCCCCCACTCACTGAGGCCCTGGACCTCAGTGAAAACTGTGGACAGTTTTCAGCAAACATTTTTATTTCCCTACACAAACCCAGACCCTGTCCCACCCTCCCTCCACAACTATATACTCCCTCCCACCCTT
>NW_017729024.1:144353621-144359031 GCF_001723915.1 Gavialis gangeticus | reverse complement strand
CACAACTATATACTCCCTCCCACCCTTCCCCCCCAAATCCAGACCCCACCACCAATCCCACCACCCACCAACAATAAAGCACCCTCTTCCCTGTGCAAACAATATACACTGTGCTGTGTGCCCTCCCAGGGTGGGGGATGGTGGGATGGAGGTGCCTACAGGGAGGATCCAGGGGACAGGTGCCCAGCACCCCAACCTCTGGCCATACGATCATGGGTGTGCACACCACAGCAAGGCCATCAGGTGGGGAGCTTACCTGGGGCTGAGGGTGGCCGCTGTTCTGCCTGCACTGCTGGATCCTGCTCCTCCATCATGAAACCAGGGCCAGCAGGGCCCATGTGCAGTGCTGGCCCTACTGTAGGCAGCTCCTGCTAAGAGGTCATATGCCACGTGGACAAGCAGCAGGGGGGAGGTCCCTGGTAGAGGGCCTGGCTGCTGTGGGACCCAGTGTGAGTGCAAGGGCAGGGAGCCCTGGCTGCTGCAGGTGCTGCTGCACCTCAGCCTAAGCCCACTGGGGGGCTTGCTGCTGGGTGGCTGTCAGGGGACAGGCAGTGCCAGGGGCAAGGCGGCAGGCGACATGAAGGTGACCATCAGGGCCAGGATGGTGTCCAGCACCTGGTGGTCATCCTCTAGAGCCTCCACTGCCTGGGCCACCATGGCCACTTGCCGCTCCTTCACCTCTAACATCCTGTTGAGGAGAACAATGTGCCTGTCCTTGAAGGCCAGAAGCCTGTCCCAGAACACCTGGTCCTCACAGTCCCACTCCCAGTCGCATGCAACGTCTTTGGTGTGCCAGGCCCATGAGTCTGCCAGCCACTTCTCTATCATGGTGACCAGCTGGTTCAGCAGCAGGGTCCAGTCTTGTGTCTGCCGCTGTTGGAGGCAGTGCATGTGGAGCATGCTGGCCAAAGGTGGCAGTATCCCTGAGGGCACATTCTCAATGGTGGCTGGTGCCTCTCCCTCATTTGCACATGCTGGACCTGCAGAGCTAGGAGAGAGAGAGGCTTTTTGTGATAGTTTGGAATATTTCAGAGATAACATGTACTATACCAAAGCACTGTGCACTGCCCGACCTCAGATCAGGGGTTGTGCATGCACAGATGCCCAGGGACCATGGTAAGTTGGGTGGGTGGGCTCTGCCATAGGCAGCTGCTGGCTGAGCCCTCCATTCCCACTCCCTCCATAGGTAAGCAGCCTGTCATTCTGATCTCCTAACGAGGCCAGGCCAGGCCAGGCCAGGCCAGGCCAGGCCAGGGCTTGCTCCTGGCAGCAGATGCCATAGCTCCAGACCCACTCCCCACTTTCTTCTCTTGCAAGCAGGGGTGTACAGGGGAGAGGAGAGAAAGGGAGAGAGGGCCCTCCCTCCACGTGGGGTCCTTTGGTCCAGGTCTACAGCCCAGGGGTGGGAAGGAGAGCTGGGGCATGCTTGGCGGCCATGTTGCTCCCTTCCCCCCCCAGCATTCTTCCCTGTATTACTGGATAGGCATGGCAGGCATCCGTGGTGGCCTGAGTCTGTCCCTGCAGGCAGTGATGACTTGTGGATCCCACCAGTGTCCCAAGGTGAAAAAGCATGGTGCCTGGCTGCCTGGGCAGTGACCCCCATCCCCTCCCAAGGAGGACCTGGAGTTCATCATGGTGGTTGGTGCCATCTGTGGCCTGTCCTCCTGAGTGGGGTTGTGTACCCAGAGCTGGTGTGGCAGTCACTGGCCTGGGCTCCTGGAGCTGCTGGATGAACCCAAGGGTGGGAAACACATCAGGACCTGCTTCTGGTGCCCCAAGAGCCCTCCTCTGCAAATAAGTCACTGCTGCCAGGCCACAATGGATGCTCTAGCAGGACACCCATGCTGGAGAACAGGACGCAGCTGCTTTCAGGGTCCTGCAGAGCCAGGATGCAGTCCAGCTGCCACATGAAGGGCATGGTCCTGCAGGCAGCTCTGGAGCAGTGGTTGTGGTTGGTGACATGGACTCACTGTGCCCACAGGGCCTTGACCTTCGTGTGGCACTGTCATGCTAACTGCTGGTGCCTGCACTCTTGCATGTGGCCGACCAGGGTCTCATAGATGTGTGCATTGGAGCACCTGCCCCGGAAAAACTGGCTCTGCATCTTGGCATCACCCTACAGTGCCATTCAGGTCTGTGGTCTATCTGTGGGACCAGTTGGGGCCCCAGACTATGGTGTGCAACTCCTTCAATGACCCTTGGGGACTCCATTTGAGTCTGGATGCTGCCAGGCCTTAGCACATGCCTGCAGCACTGGGGCACAGTGCATGGGAGGCAGCCAGGTGGTGGGGCTAGCTCTGAGGGCCACTGCTGAATTCTGTGAGCCTGCTGTGGCTGGCACAGGGCCACTGCTGTGGGACCTGATGGCCAGAGGCAGGCAGAAGATGGCACAGGCCCTGGGATCATGCCAGAGGTGTAAAGGCCAGGCTGAGGCAGACAAAGAGCCATTCCAGCCCTTGGGCTAGAGAAACTCAAAACTCCGTGCCTCTGGGGCAAGCCTGAGGCTAGTCCCCTGGTGGTGGGGCTGACTGGAAGCAAATTTGTTTTGCTACACGTATGCTACTGGGCAGTACCTACTGCACAGTTCATTTACTACCTGCATTTTTAGGTAGTAAACTAACCCTACAGTAGACTAATTTACTGTGTAGTAACTGCCTGCACATGTAAACAGTGATGCTTTACTATGTAGTAAATTACTGTGCAGTAAAGGATCTCACGTAGACGCACCTACTGAGGAGTAAGTAGGGAAGACAGACAGCAAGTTGCAGCTTGTTGATAAGTGAAAAGAAAGGTGACAGAAACAGGAAAACACACTAAATAAAAGTAAAAAAGGCAGAAACAAGTCAAACTTAGAGACGAAGAGAAGAAAGCCAAGAAGATACAGGACAGATCTTGCTTTTGTGTACACTGGACTAAATCCTGAATTACTCACTTGAAATTGCTCTAGGCTTGGACCAGCATAACTGAGAAATGAAGATGGCTCATGTGTGACATTGTTACCAGTACTTTTCATGAACTAAATGTGATGTATTTAAAGATACCTCACAGACCGCTAGGATCAAATTTAGCCCTGATGTAACCCTTCTTCCTTCATGTGAATTACAACAGAGATGGCCACACTTTGGCTTACTGCCTTTTTTTCTTTTTTTGAAAGGTTAAGCTTGCTATCGGAACCACAGGTCATGTTAGATTTGACATGAGCAGGCATATCAAAGGTATGCCTGCCTTTGAAGAAGGGCTGGTCCTGTGGGGAAATGGTATATGAAAGATAGAAAACCTCCACCTTACCTGTAGATGCAGCCAAAAAATCTGAAGAAGTAAGAGACTGTGAGTCTCTTGGGCAACAGGCCAATGGTAGATAAGGGGGAACACATAGGTGATTATTCATTATTCTCCCCTTAACTGCCTGGTGCAGGTGGATGTATTTTGCTCAGCTGTCTGCTGCTGAAATTCTGTGACAGTATGATCTCATTTTATCCAAATTCCATGCAGTTTTGAAAGAAGCCCAGGGATATAGATAAGATGCATCATTTTACACTCCAAAGTCTGACTTTGTGAAAGCCGGGGCTCAGCTACCATGGTGAGGAAAGAAACATAGGCACCGAGATACAGATGTATTCAGTATTTGACTCTGCCAAGCTGTACCTGTGTATGCCAGGGCTGGATCCAGCCTGTCATTGACAGAAGTTGGCACAGAATCCAGTGAAAGCTGAAAATCTGGTAAGGGGATGTTGTATTGTGGCAGTATAACTTCTCCTTCACTGGGGCAGGGCATCACCCATCATTCCTTCCTCACAGATTATGAAGTCTTCTATTGCTTGTTATCCTTGTTTCAATTAAATCTAATGGTTGTAATCCTTTCTAGGAAGTGGATTTAAATTCTTTCTGTAAAAATACATCTGAGGATGCTATAAGCATTGTTAACAATGGCTTGATTTGAATCCTGTCCTCCAACTAACTCTGTCTTTCTTCAGATTTTTCAGCTGTTAACCTAATGCAGGCAACAACCCTTGCCACTTGTCGGCTCTTGTGAAACACACTTCAATATTTGGTATTGCAGTCCTGCTGCTTGTCTCCTAAAGAGCCTGGTGATTGTCCTGCTGCAGTCCTGCCGATTGTCTCCTAAAGAGCTTTAATATTCCTTTGCCCTCAGTAAGAGTTGAAGTCTCCTAGCACCTTTATTTTCACCCCCTAGGTTTAAGCATAAATGCCAAATGCATTTATTAGCTGCAATAATAACATTCCAGAATCCTGTTAATTTAAGTGAGAACAGAAACAGGCTGAAATATTCTAAATAGCTCTCTTCATCTTTGTTTAATTCCAACAAATAAGGGCATCTCCCTAATACATATAGAACCATAGGTACATAGAAAATTAGGGCTGGAAGGGATTTCAGGAGGTCTAGTCCAACCTTCTGCTCTAAGACCCCTGCTTAAGCCAGGTTTTAAAAACCTGTAAGGATGGAGAGACCACAACTTCTCTGGGTACCTTATTCCAGTGCATCCCAGGGAGACCGAGAAGAGGGATTGGGAAGCCCCACCCACAGGGCACAGTGCAGAAAAAAAACATTGAAATAAAGAGGGAAGCATGAAATAATTACTTACATGCAGGAGGCGTGATACTGGAGGGACGAAGAGAAGAGCCTGCTCAGTTCACAAGTCGTGACTTCATGCAATTAAGCTGGCGGGTGACGTCATGGGGATGCACTAGCTGGCAAGGATAAAAACGGATGCCGGCAGTAAGGCGGAGAGAGCGAGTGAGGAGGCGGACGCTCTCCGTGCCAGCAACGGACAGAGCTGGCACAAATGGGGAATGCCCGGACGACAGGAGGCAGCTGAAGCAACAGGGGTCCCTCACACCGAAGGTACCAAGGCGGAACCCCAGGAAGGGAGGAGCGCTGGGGGTGACTTCCCCCTTGTACCTCTGAGGAAGTTCGGTGGTGGAGGTTCCAAACAACAGTGCAATCAGGACGGTGACCCAGAGGAACAGCTGAGACCTACCCTGGGGAAGCAGAAGTTTGCCCACCCGGCCGCTTCCAGGTACCGGGTCAGGGAGCTGGGCTGGGAGCGGAATGGGAAGAGAGACCCAGCAGGACCAGCATCAGGGGAATACTGCCAAGTACGGGCAGGAGTGCGGGAAGAACCAACCGGTAGGACACCGGATGGGAAGACCCTTTTGCGGTTCTTTTTTTTCCTGCTTTTATTCATTTTGTTTTCTTTAACCCTGCATGACAGGGGAACCCATGCCGACACCAGGAATAGAGCTGATGGGCTCAAAGGGGCCCCAGGCATAGGGCCTGAAACAACTAACAATCCTGCCCCAAGGAGGAAAGTGGGACACAATAAGGCACAAGGAACATCCACTGAGGAGAGGCAGCCGTGTTGAGACCTGGCGCTCCGCCAGAGGTTGG
>NW_017729024.1:144346309-144348621 GCF_001723915.1 Gavialis gangeticus | reverse complement strand
TTTCTTTACCCCTGCATGACAGGGGAACCCATGCCGACACCAGGAATAGAGCTGATGGGCTCAAAGGGGCCCCAGGCATAGGGCCTGAAACAACTAACAATCCTGCCCCAAGGAGGAAAGTGGGACACAATAAGGCACAAGGAACATCCACTGAGGAGAGGCAGCCGTGTTGAGACCTGGCGCTCCGCCAGAGGTTGGTGTAAAGTTGGTGTGTAGGGGAGGTGGAGCCCCAAGAACATCCTGTGAGTGGAGTGGTCATCCTGCGGGGACCTTTGAGGCTACCTCCCCCCCACACTGAAGTAACATTCAAAGATACGACAGGTGAGTTTGGGGGAGGCCAGAGGGACAACCGAAGCCCACCTTGAGGAATCCATGAAGCTAGACTTAAACTTAAATTTCCCCTACTACAACTTAGGACCGTTGCTCCTTGTTCTGTCATCTGCCACCACTGAGAACAATCCTGGGACAGAAGTTGCATAAACTGCTTTGAACCAAGTCAGTTAAGTCTGATACTACATTCAAGAAGGTTTATCTTAAACCAGTTTCAGCCATTTTGAAACTGGTTTATGTGCACTGAATTTCTGTTCTGTTACAGATTTAAACCAGTATCTGATCACTTAAACAGGTTTCTGTGTAACTTATGTCCCTAGCTGAGTCCAGACTCAGCCTTTCCTCATAACCAGGGATCTGAGTTGTCCATTTCCTGCAGAAAAACACAGATTTTCCCTTTTGATGCAGTTTCTTCTTTTGCAAACAAATCTCTGCAGGCTGGCAGAGTTCCAGCCTGCAAGAACTGCTTACAAAAAGGGTGGGAAACATTAAGACCTGCCCCGGGGGCAGGGCCTGAGAATCCTAGTTAGCCAGGGCTGGCTCAGACTCACTTTCCCTCCTGCAGTCTTTGGGTTATGTAGGGTTGGTGGGGTCTGGGGTCTGGGGGCATCTGGAGTACCCTCTAGCAGGGCTGGGGAGGCAGGGGGCTGTGGGTCAGGAATGAAGGGCACCGGCAGAGCTGGGGGGGGAGGGGCTGTGGAGCTGTGGGTTGCGTGCAACTCATGCTATCCAGACACCCAACTACCCAGATATCTCCTGGGAAGAATGCTTGGCCAGCTCAGATCGATCACAATCCTTCCTGACCAGCACCGAAGAGCTTTTTTTGACTCAGGCCAACTAGAGACAATGCACTTCTTGACCTGGTCCTGACCAAAGGGGATGACCTAGTGACCAACTTAAACATAGAGGGCAGCCTAGGTGACAGTGACCATGATATCATTATGTTCACAATCTGTCACAAGACTGACAAAACACATACCAAGCTTGAAGTCTTAGACTTCAAAAATGCAAATCTTAATAAGCTCAGGTCACTAGTAGAGAATGCCCTGAGAGACCAAGGCCCACAGGTAAAGGGAGCATGAGAAGAATGGTCATTTGTTAAGGACACAATCCTGAAGGCTCAGAGAAAATCCATTCCCTTACAGAAAAAAAGTAGCAGAAGGGTCAAAAAACCCTCTTGGCTAAGCAGAGAAGTTGCAGCCCTCCTTCAGAAAAAGAAAGAGGCATACAAACAATGGAAGTTTGGGACAGCCTCTAAGGAAGACTACTTGACAATGGCCCTCACTTGTAGAAACCAGATTAGGCAAGCTAAGGCAGAAACTGAACTAAAACTAGCTACAAGAATCAAGGACAACAAGAAGTCCTTCTTTAGCTACATAGGGAGTAAAAGGAAAACTAATGGCAGTGTGAGGCCGCTGCTCAATGCCTCAGAATATCTGGTCACTACCACTCAGGAAAAAACGGAACTTCTAAATGACTACTTTGGCTCGGTCTTTCACAAGACCAATGGGAACAACTTGCCAGGTAGGGCACAGAACAAGCAGGGTGGGATTGACACCATTCCCACCATTGCCATAGAACTGGTGTACAATCATTTAAAGAAATTAGACGTATATAAATCAGCAGGACCAGATGAACTTCACCCAAGAGTGCTTCAAGAGTTGGTCGAAGTAATCGCAGAGCCCCTGGCAGAGGTCTTTCAAAAATCACGGGCCTCTGAAGAAATCCCAGAGGATTGGAAGAGGGGCAATGTTGTTCCCACCTTCAAGAAGGGGAAGCATGAGGACCCGGGAAACTACAGGCCAATTAGCTTAACTTCTATTCCAGGGAAAATCCTAGAAACATTCATCAAAGAGGCTATATGTGACAAACTTGCAGAAGGCATGATACTGAATGACAGCCAACATGGCTTCATCGTGGGCAGGTCTTGTCTGACCCACCTCATTTCTTTCTATGATCAGGTGACTCATCACCTGGATGAG